>NC_064837.1:19570000-20195000 GCF_024166365.1 Elephas maximus indicus
CAGTTGCCTGGACTTGGGCTGCTTTTCTAATGCTGTTTGCAGAACTAACCCCAGCCCTAAGGGTTAATCTGATTCCCCAAGTCAATATCCCCCAAACAACAAGCCAAGAGTGTGTGTTGGTTCATTTCTGTGAAATGTGTTTCCCCAGTCACCTGGGCTGGCCTGGGCTGCATTGTATCGGCCAGCAGCTGCACTGCACTCAAACTGACAGCTACATTAAACCTTGGAATTCTGAGGTAATAAAAAGTAAATTAACTCTTATTTTTTTCCTTTCCTGATGGAGTAAGTGAATGCATGTCTGTGGGGAAGTGAGCGAGCCTTGGTTCTGAATGTATACCTCTAACTAGCCACTGCTGGTCTGTCCCAAGCTAGGATCTGGCTTTCAGTCCCCAGCCAGGGTCTGCTTTCCTGGTGTGTGGTGTGTTCTGTGGGGTTGGGCCAGTGGGTCACCCAGCAACTGCTGATCCCTGCTCACTAATCACATCGCAGTTGCTGAGAGGCTCCCTTGCCACCATTCTGGGAGCCATAAAGGAGCTCATTGGACACAGTTTCATATTCTCTGGCTGCTTTGTGTCTGCTTGATGAATTGTGCACCTTAACTTTAGTGGGATTTCTTGGGCTCTGGGAGTTCCCCAAAATGTAAGTTGGGACTAGGACAAGCCAGAGGGACTTGTCTAAGGCCATAGCTACTCTGGAGGGTCCATTTAGAACCATAGGTGCTTAAGTTGTTTGAAAAACTTTGGGGAGCCATTTCTGAAGCATGTCCAGAAGATTGTGTGTTGTTTAAAGCTCCTCATAGCCGCTCAAATTTGACGTTGGGCTCCTCAGGGCCAGGCCAACTTTGAGTCCTTAGCATTGCCGTGGGGTGGAGATTAGAAGGTACTCCTAGTGGGGATAAGGAACGAAGGCAGGAAAAAGCTAAGCTTTTTCCCTCTACTCAGACAGGAAACCCTGTGTACACCCATGGAACTGACCTTCCAGCCCAGGGGCCTGATTGGGTTAAGCTGAGGTGATGTTGCCCAGGCTCCAGAAATGATCTCACCCTCTTGCAGATATCTTAACCTTGGAGCTCAGGCATCTCACCTAGTTTTCTAAAGTACCTCTTTCTTCTAGCATTAGTATCTTGACACTCCCCACTCCCTCACCCCCTGTAAAAAGCCACTGTTATGGCCCATGGGTACCTGTTTGGTTATGTTTGTGTCTGTGGTGTTCAATGAGATAGGAGGTATCTGATGATGAAATGTGAACTGGGTTTGAGCAGTTCCACTGAGATACCAGAAGAAAGCAGCTCCTCAGAATCAGAGTTCAAATACAGGACCCTTCAGAACACATCAGGGCAGAAATGACCTTTCACTGACTACTTCATTGACCTTTCCAGGACCGCCAAATGGCCCTTGGACCACTTTACATCTCTGAGCTGGGAATCCAGGGCACTTCTGTGTATTTTAGCACCAACTGCTGTCTTAAAAATAAAATCAGGGTAGAAACTGCCATCCACCTCTTTTTGTAGCAAGTCATAAGGTTTTGGCACAAGGTGGGCGATAATGGGCAAAAGGTAGATGTGGGCAGGAGTCTTTAGTGGTGGCCAGCAGTCTCTGGGAGGAGTCAGTTTTGGTTTATCTGAGCCTTAGGGAATAGGAGAGCATAGTAATGAGAACCACATGGTACCACATATTTCTTCATCTTGGATCCAAGATGGTAGAGGTGGGAGGATGAGAGAGGGATGTGGGGCCTCCCACTGTGGCAGCCATGGGTAGTTTTCTGTCCCCTCTCCCTGGCTGGGGATGCTGCTGCCCACGCCCCTCCCCCACCCCACCACGTCCTGCAGCAGCCTTGACCTGCATAGCACCAACCAGGGCCCCCAAGCCAAGAATTCAACTGGGAGACTTTTCACCTTCTTCCTTCTCACTGTTGTCTTTCCTGTTTATTTTCCAAATTGCTGCTCTGCAGCAGAGCAGTGCCTGTTGGCTGAAGCTCACCAGCGCTGTGGGATCAGACTCTGGCAGTGGGCTCAAGTGGCCAGCAGGGCACCGGGGGAGGAAGCAGGGAGCTGGAAGAACCTCCCTGTGCGTCTCCCATGGGCAGCACTAACCTCGGAGGCGGCCCTGAGCAGCCCTATCACATCCGGTGCTTGTCTCTGCAGCCGGGACCGGAGGATAAACTATCAGAGCTGTTGGGCAGTGCATCATTCCTCTTATTATTTTCTTCTCTGCAGATGGGGTCGTGGAAAGTTCAGTTCCTTTTAACCCTCGAAGTTCTGTTTATTCTACAGCTGGTAGCCTGAATGCGGCGTTTCCCATTACATCACAAAGGAGCTCAGGCAGAGCTCTGCACAGAAACGTGTTGCAACTGTTTATTTTTTTCCATATTTAAACATTTCTGACAGCCAAACCCGGCTGAGCCAAAAGATGGAGCTTTGTGAATGAGTCTGGTTGTCGGTGTCTGTGCAGAGAGTGGCTTTAGAAAACTCTCATCCCTCCGGTGATTCTTCCCAAACATGTTCTTTTTCCTGGGCAAAGCCTGTGAAGGGAGTGACTTCTGCAGTACGCATGTGTTGATTATGTGCCGTTGTGTGATTAATGGGGCTGTGTTCCGCCTGGTTCCCAGGACACTCTTGAAAACAAGATGTTTCATTTTATTGCCTTTTCCTAGAGCGGTGATTACAGTAAATAAACCAGTGCAGCCTCCTTCCACCTGGAGCCAGTCAGGGAGTCCCCATACCTCCACCCTACTTCCTCACCCAGCATCACCTTCAGTGGCATGTACCTTGAATGTCATCGTTTCTACCATCTCCCAAAGGTTCCTAGTTTCCAGCAGAAGCAAATTACTTAGGTCTGAGGCCCCTCCTTAGCGCACAGCAACTCCCCTGGGGAGATTCCAGGATGTGGCTCATTCCTGCAGCTCTCTTTGCCACCTCTTGAACTTAATTGTGAAGCTTTTATTTGTAATCGTCCTATGTTTCTGACTCTTTTTGGAGTAGAGCTTGGCGCCCATAGGGTACTGTTGCCTGTTCTAGACTCCCTGATTAGGTGGTCCTCTGGAGAAGAAAGCCAAGTCTGTAGACTTGGCAGGACCTATATCTGAGCACAGTTTGACTATTTGAGCTATGCCGTGGGCAGGCAAAAAGAAAGCTATATGGAGCCATAACACTCACCAAAGCTGGGATTTGAACCACAGCATATTTTTGACAAGTGATGGAGACAGAGAAATGAACTCTCTTTTTATAGTTCTACCATGAAGTTTGAACTGGGGAGAGGCAGCTTTTTGCATTTTCAAAATTTCTGCACAGGTTCAAACAGGACCTGATAATACATATATAATCAGAGAGACCAACCATTCCAATTTGCCCAGGTCACTGTGAGTCGGAACCAACTCGATGGCGCATAACAACACCGAAGAGGCTTCAGGGGATGTAAAACTTTCAGTGTTAAGACTGGGATGGTCCCAGGCAAACCAGAACAGTTGGTCGTCCTGTATTCTAACCATTCCACAGTGAGGGAAAGAAAAGGGAATGGGATGGCCAGAACAGCACTGATACTAGTTCATTTGCTGAAATAACATGGAGGACTTTACCTTTCTGGGGAGGATTTTGGCGGGCCAGGGTTGTGATGGCAGGGGTGGGGGGTTGTTTGTTTGCCTGTTTGTTTTCCTGCTTGTATGTAGTGAAGAATTTCTAAAGCATTGTAGGGGGAAAAAAAACACATGACTCTTTGTGCAGTGTGTCTGAATGCTCTGTGGCTGTGCTGGAGGGGGAGAGATTGGCACTGTTTTGATGTCTGTGTGGTATATACTTGGCTGCACAGAAGTAGGGGAATTCTGGGAGCTGCCTCAGGCACTGGGTGTCTAGAGTGTTTGAGTAAGTGTCCCAGGCACACTGTCTGGAAAGGTGACAGGGCCTGCATTAGGCAGCCGATTCTCTAAATTCTTTTTCCTCTCTGGTTAGAATTTTTTAAATTCTCTTAATTTCAATTTTGTATAGATGGATACAGACATGCACCACATTGCTGCCATGGGCACAATTTGGGATCTTAGTATTTTGGGTAAGATTTCCTGGCAGATGCCAGCCCCAGATGACATTAACTGTTCCCTCGTTAGAGCCGCTCTTATTATCTTATTTCTCATAGGGCTGCTGTGGATGTGTGGTCGACTTTGGCTGATTTCTGTAACATATTGACTGCCGTGAATCAGTCTGAGGTGCCACTATACAAGGACCCGGACGATGACCTCACCCTTCTTATCCTGGAAGAGGATCGACTTCTCTCGGGCTTTGTCCCCTTGCTGGCTGCCCCTCAGGACCCCTGCTACGTGGAGAAAACCTCGGATAAGGTCAGGCCCAGGCCAAACATCCCGCCCCATTCACCCCTCCTCTTAATTCTCCAGACTTTTTTATTCTTGGGAAGTTTTCTGTGCAAACGGAACATGATTAAGTCATTGAGAAGGGTGTTAAGGGAAAATATCGACCTTTTAGCCGCTGACATCCAGCTCTGTGTCCTGAAAAAAAGCCCTCTCGACTTCCTTTGGGGGGTGTGTGTGTGTGTGTGTGTGTGTGTGCTCGCTGGCATGTTGTATATACGATCATTTCCTCACTTGTTTAAATAGTGCAGCTTGTGTTGGCAGTGCTCTCACTCAGCTCCAAATGGTTTGCATCATGCTTAAAGCACCCTCCTTCCTCCCCCCTTCCTCCTTCCCCCCAGCCACAAAACTCTGCACTAGGAAAACAGCCAGGGCTTCTTCCCTTCTCTGAGGAGGAGAGTGATAAATAGGTGACTAGAGAGAAGCAGACACCATGTGTTAACTTACAAAAAAAGCTTTTAGGAATATGAAGCATTCCTCGCTGCCTGGTTTCTATTTTCCTTCCTCTAAGGACTGTGTTTTAACCTGAACTTTTTTCTTGTCTGTCTGTTCATAGAAAACAAAGCTCATTCCCTGTTGCCCCGGTGGGGACTGTGGACCTCTTAGTTTCTGCTTAACAGTTGGGTCTTCATCCAGGTGGGGAATAGGGCAGTCCGTTCTGCTTCACATTTCCTGTTATAGTAGCAGTTACAGGACTGGGGAAGTCGCACCCACAGACCCTAGGGGACAGTCTCCTGTGCTGAGGCTGGAGTACACTGTGGCTGACTTCTTTGCAGAATTGTTAGCATCACATCCCCTGGGGGAGAGGTCTTTGGAAAGGAGTCCCACAGATGGCTTCTCAGGAGGAAGTCTTCTGACCTAGATGAATTATACCAGGGATATAGGTAGATGTTTTAAAAAAAAAAAAAAAAAGTCAAGAGCTAGTAAAAACTAAATTCCAAACATGAGCTGCAAATAGAAAAGATTTTATATTCAATTTAAATTTTTAAAAATTTGTTCTTAGTATAAAAAAGAATGTGTTCACTGTAGAAAATTTGGAGAATACAGACAAGAAGAAGGAAGAAAATTTTATCTATAATCCCACTACCGGAGGTAACATCACTGTTATTTTTCTGATCATATATGATCCATACTTAGAGTATATATACACTAAGTGTATCAAAAATGGAGGTCATGCTATGCATATTATTTGTAATCTGCTTTTTTCACTTAATATTTTTTAATGTATTCTTATATGGAATCATTTTTTATGACCGCTTAGTATTCTTTCATATTCTAAGATTTATTTAACCAATCTTTGCCTTCTTCCAGATAATCTTCTCAGTTTTTTCACTCTTATAAAGAGTGAATTGATTCCTTATATTCCTTTTTGCAGATATCCATGGTAATTTCCTTTGGTTAAATTTCTATAATTGCATAAAGGCTCTAGACATTAACGTCTCAAAACCCCATACTCTTTGGATGCATTTAATGGGCTTATGGACCTTGGGAATGAGAGAGCCTCTCTTTCCCAAAAGGAATACTCATCTTATGCCTTTCCAACAAAAACTTGGAGTGAAATACTGTTCTTCTAGCCTCAGAAGGAGATAACAATGGAGAGTTGTAGCCTGCACGGCTGAGGACAGCTAACGAGTTAGCTTTGTGGAAGATATTGAGTTAAGAGAAACGGGATAACCACGGCTTGGGTCAGGGGATCCTAGCACTATTTTTCTAGGTGGACTTCACTGCAGAGAGTACTTTTGGGAGTTGCCTATTGGGTTAGCTGTCTTTTAGTGAAGGATTAGGGAGGAGTCCTAACCAGCTTTAGACTTCCCAAGCCCCGTCTTCTCGTCGGCTCTGCCAGGTTTAGTGTCAAATAACCAAGAGAGTGATATGGCTAGAGAAGAACACAAAGCCAGCAGTCCACACCCTCAGTCCCGGGTGATGATTCACAGACAGTTGCAGCTCATTGAGACTAAGTAGGTGTCCACTTCAGGGGCTGAAAAATAGCTATCTCAAACTTAACCCTTCTAAATCCAAACTCCTAAATGTCTCCCTCTAAACCTGTTCTTCCTTCAGTCTGCCCCATTTTGGTAAACAGCAGCGTTGACTTTTGGGTTGCTTACATCAAACCTCTTGGGGGCTATTCTTGGCTTTCTCTGTTTCTCACACCTCCATGTCTAATCCATCAGCAAGTCATGTCTTCTTTACCTTCAAAATAAATGCAGGTACAACTCTTTCTTACCACTACAACTCTAGTCCCATTCATTGAAATGCCTTCTTACTGGTTCATCTCTCTAGTTCCTTCCTTCTCCTTCCCTATCCTCTTTGCCTACCCTCCAGTCTGTTTTTAACAGAGCAACTACAATGATCTTTTTCAAACACCAGTAAGATATCAGGAACCCTGGTGGCACAACACTTAAGCGCTGGGCTACTATCCAAAAGCTTGGCGATTCAAAGCGACCCTGTGTCTCCGCAGGAGAAAGACCTGGCAATCTGCTTCTATAAAGATTACAGCCCAGAAAACCCTATGGGGAAGTTCTCCTCTGTCACTTGGGGTCTCTATGAGTCGAAATCGATTCGATGGCACCTAGCAGCAACAACCACAAGATTATGTTAGTTCTCTGCTCAAAACCTTCTGATGGCTTCTCCTCTCACTTAGAGTAAAAGCCAGAGTTTCTACAACAGCCTACAAAGCGCCTCATGATCTGACCCATCCTCCATCCACTGACTCTCTGACCTCAGCTGCTATTGCTTTCCTTCTACCCAATGTGCTCTAGTCACATTGGCATCCTTGCTGTTCTTGCAACAAACCAGCACTCACGCCTAAGAGTCTTTACACTTGCTTCTCTTTTCGCCTAAAATGCTCTGCCACCAGAAAACTGTACGGTTCTCACATTCCCTTTTAAATGTCACCTTCTTAGAGAGGTCTTCCCTGGCTACCCAGTATAAAATGTAACCTTTCTTCCTTTTTCTTTTACTCTGCTTCACTGTTTTCCATGGTAGGAAAAAATAACATCTCAAGTATCTACCATGTGTCAGTCCCTGAGCTGGGTACTTTCATATAGTATTTCCTAAAGTCCTCACGATAAGCCTGTTGTGTAGATATTAGTACCTTCATTTTATCAGAAAGGAACTGAGACTTAAGAGAAAAGTGAAAGCCGATGATAAATGCTTATGGGTCATCTCCCTGGCTGACCTAGAAAATTAGCATGATGTGTCAGAGGGAAGCTTTAGGAACTCTTGACCTTTAGAAATCTGAAAAAAAAAAAAAAAAAAATGACTTTTCCTCCAGCTTCTAGTGTTCACTATTCTTGTTGTTAGGTGTCATCAAGTCCATTCCAACTCAGCAGCCCTGTATTCAACAGAACAAAATACTGCCTGGTCCTGTGCCATCCTCACAATCATTGCTATGCTTCAGCCCATTGTTGTAGCCACTGTGTCAGTCCATCTCGTTGAGAATCTTCCTCTTTTTCACTGATTCACTACTTTACCATGCATGCTGTCTTCTCCAGGGACTGGTCCCTTCTTATAACATGCCCAAAGTATGTGAGACAAAGTCTCGCCATGCTTATTTCTAAGGAGTATTCTGGACTGGACTTCTTCCAAGACAGATTTGTTCTTTCTTCTGACTGTCTATGATATATTTAATATTCTTCGCCAACACCGTTATTCAGAGACATCAGTTCTTTTTCAGTCCTTATTTATTGTCCAGCTTTCACATGCATATGAGGCAGTTGAAAATACCATGGCTTAGGTCAGGCACACCTTAGTCCTCAAAGTGACATTCTTGCTTTTTAGCACTTTAAAGAGGTTTTTTGAAGCATATTTGCCCAAGGCAATACATCTCCTAATTTCTTGCTTCTGTGGGTGTTGATTGTGAATCCAAGTAAAATGAAATTCTTGAAAACTTCAGTGTTTCCTCCATTTATCATGATGTTGCTTATTGGGCCAGTTGTGAGGATTTTTGTTTTCTTTATGTTGAAGTGCAGTCCATACTGAAAGCTGTGGTCTTTGATCTTCATCAGTAAGTGCTTCAAGTCCTCTTCACTTTCAGCAAACAAGGTTGTGTCATCCGCATATCGTGGGTTGTTAATGCGTCTTCCTCCAGACCTGATGCTGAGTTCTTCGTGCAGTCCAGCTTCTCAAATCATTTGCTCGGCATACAGATTGAATAAGTATGGTGAAAGGATACAACACTGACGCACATCTTCCCTGACTTTAAACCACGCAAAATCCCCATTTTCTGTTTGAACAATTACTTCTTGGTCTGTGTACAGGTTCCTCATGAGCACAACTAAGTGTTCTGGAATTCCCATTCTTCTCAGTGTCATCCATAATTTGTTCCAATCCACACAGCCGAATGCCTTTGTACCACAGTACAACAGACTGACAGACGCATGGGGGTGTTCACTACTAGGAAATATAAAATGGCTTAAGGACTGGACTGGACTTGTCAGTAGCAACAACATGAGCAATTTCACTGCTGGTTAAGATTAGTCACATGTTTGGTCAGCCTCGATGCTCATTCAGCCGATTTTTACTGAGCATGTCTCCATTACACTGTCTTGACCATAGAACATGGGAGATCTGGACATAAGGCAGATATCCTCCTAGTTTGGGAGAGTTTGTGGCATGTACAAAGATGTGAGTAGCGACATAAGTTAATTTGAGCCTATACGT
The DNA here is from genome assembly GCF_024166365.1 of Elephas maximus indicus. Taxonomy (NCBI): domain Eukaryota; kingdom Metazoa; phylum Chordata; class Mammalia; order Proboscidea; family Elephantidae; genus Elephas; species Elephas maximus. Next base: position 19,579,016 of record NC_064837.1, read on the forward strand.
AGTGAGGAACTCTTGAAATTTTGTTGAACAGTAGTATCCCTATAAAGGTATTGCTTTAGGAGCACTGTTTTGACGTCAGCATATAATTGTATTTCCCAAGCATATTACAGTGAAACGTGGAAGCCAGAAGTCAATGGGGCCGCCTTGTTTTTCCAGATCTCGCAAGTTTTCCACCTTTGACGGGTTGCAGTCTTACCATTTTTCTATTGCTATTAGTGGAAAATATTTGAGTTTTCCTTCTCTGACACGTTTCCACCTTACGCAGGTTCTGGTTTTAGCAAGTTTTACTGTATATGGAACTCTAGTTCTGTAGGTTCTTAATTCTTGGTGAAAAAGAGGTTCATGGTCGTGTAAGTTAGGATAAAACCATGTAAAGCAGTGTTAAACAGAACCCATTGTTGCAAGACTTCTTAGAGTTTTTAATAGTCTAGTATACATTGTGACTGTCCTAGAAAAGAAGAGCCTTTGCATTCTTTCCCAAGCCACAGTAGAAAACCCAGGTATAGGTTGAGCAAGAGGTGAGAAAACAGGATACTATTGGAGTTATCCAGAAGTAAGTAAAAGCAGTGGGGTGAAACCGATTACATTTTGAGAGCATTAGCAGAGATATTGAAACCAATTGGAACAGACTAGGATCAGGAAAGTGATTTTACACTTATTGAGTAGTTCCTAGGTACGTAAATACAGTTTCTGAGAGATAAAGTAGTTTACCAAAGCCATGTAGCTAGTAAGGAAGTGATTTAGGGATTAGAACCCTTGTCTGTATAACTTCAAACCCTATGTTTTGAGGAATGATTTGATGTCTAGGATTTGCTTCAAAATAATCTGAGAGAAGGTGATGAACAGGAGTATAAATGAAACAAAATTGACCAAATATTTTTAATTGTTGAATCTGGATAATGAGTACATTGAGTTCATTGCAGTATTCTAATTTTTATATTTATGAAATTGTCCAGAATAGCTTTAAAAGAGTAATACATAGCCATTCTGAAATCAAAACAATTCAAACGCTGTCGTTTGTGCTGTGCTGAGCTATTAAGTGATTGAGAAAGTAAACTGAACCATAGTGATAATAAAGTTAAACTTTTTTCAGTCAGTGGACTGTGTTCCAGGAACTGTGCTAAGCTCTTTACATGCATTATCTCGTTGAAGCACCGAGCATCTGCCAGTTTGTTGTACTGTGGTGATCTTCATATGGCTGTGATGCTGGAAGCTATGCCATTGGTATTTAAAATACCAGCAGGGTCACCTGTGGTGGACAGGTTTCATTGGAGCTTGCAGACTAAAACAGACTAGAAAGAAGGACTTGGCAGTCTACTTCTGGAAAAACTGGCCAGTGAAAACCTTATGAATAGCAGTGGAACATTGTCTGATATGGTGCTGGAAGATGAGCCCCTCAGGTTGGAAGGAGGAAGGTAGAATGTACAAACTATGAATCTAGGAAAATTGGAAGTCATCAAAAATGAAATGGAATGCATAAAGATTGATATCCTAGGCATTAGTGAGCTGAAATGGACTAGTATTGGCCATTTCAAATCAGGCAATCATAGGGTCCACTATGCTGGGAATGACAAATTGAAGAGGAATGGCATCGCATTCATCCTCAAAAGAACGTTTCAAGATCTGTCCTGAAGTACTACGCAGTCAGCGATAGGCTAATATCCATATGCCTAAAAGGAAGACCAGTTAATGCGACTGTTGTTGAAATTTACACATCAACCACTAAGGCCAAAGATGAAGAAATTGAAGATTTTTACCAACTCCTGCAATCTGAAATTAATCAGATGTGCAGTCAGGATAAATTGATAATTACTGGTGATTGGAATGTGAAAGTTGGAAACAAAGAAGGATCTAAAAAACCACAGTAGTTGGAAAATATGGCCTTGGTGGTAGAAATGATGCCGGAGATCGCATGATAGAATTTTGTAAGACCAACGACTTCTTCATTGCAAATACCTTTTTTCACCAACATAAACAGCTACTGTACACATGGACCTCGCCAGATGGAGTACACAAGAATCAGATTGATTACATCTGTGGAAAGAGACAATGGAAAAGTTCAATGTCATCAGTCAGAAAAAGGCCAGAGAACAGACCAACAATTGCTCATATGCAAATTGCAGCTGAAGTTGAAGAAAAGTCCATGAGAGCAAAAATACAACCTTAGACATATCCCACCTGAATTTGGAGACCATCTGAAGAGTAGATTTGAGTCATTTAACACTAATTAATGACTGAAGACCAGATAAATTGTGGGATGACAAGAAGAGCATCATACATGAAGAAAGCAAAAGGTCATTAGAAAGAAAGGAAAGACCAAAATGGATGTCAGAAGAGACTCAGAAACTTGCTTCCAAACACAGAGTAGCTAAAGCAAATGGAAGAAATGGTGACGTAGAAGAGCTGAACAGAAGATTTCAAAAGGCAGCTAGAAAAGACAAGAGTATTGTAATGAAATGTGCAAAGACTTGGAGTCAGAAAACCAAAAGGGAAGAACACAGTTGACATTTCTCAAGCTAAAAGAACTAAAGAAAAAATTCAAGCCTCAAGTTGCAATACTGCAGGATTCTTTAGGCAAAATATTGAACGGCACAAGAAGCATCAAAAGAAGATGGAAGGCCCCGGACATGTTTTTAACTCAGTACTGAAGTCACTCCTGAGATACACCCTTCAACCAAAGATTAGGGAGGCCCATAAAACAAACAATAATACGTGAAACTTAACCATGTATATGAGACTTAATGGGCATGCCAGCCCAGGGACAAAGATAAGAAGGCAGGAGGGGACAGGAAAGCTGGACAAATGGAAGTGGGGAACCCAAGGTCAAGAAAGGGAGAATGTTGACGTGTCATGGGGTTGGCAACCAGTGTAACAAAACATGTGTATTAATTGTTTAATGAGAAACTGATTTGCTCTGCAAACCTTCATATAAAGCACAATAAAAAAAAAAAGATTAAAGAAAAATTTTTTAAAAAGAAGAAGATGAAAGGGATACACAGAGTCACTGTACCAAAAAGAATTGGTCGACTGTTCAGCCATTCAGAAGGCAGCATATGTCCAAGAACCAATGGTATTGAGGAAAGAAGTCCAAGCTGCACTGAAGGCATTGCAAAAAACAAGGCTCCAGGAATTGACAGAATTCCAGTTGAGATGTTTCATCAAAAGGATGCAGCACTGGAGGTGCTCACTTGTCTATGCCAAGAAATTCAGAAGACACAGGGTTCCCTGGGAACTGTGGTAGCGTAGTGGTTAAGAGCTACGGCTGCTAACAAAAAGGTGGTCAGTTCAGATCCACCAGGTGCTCCTTAGAAACTCTACGAGGTAGTTCTAATCTGTCCTATAGAGTCAGAATCGACTCAACAGCAACAGCAACAGGTAGGTTCCCAGGAAATGTTCCCGTCGATGAAATGTGTAGTTGAGGTTCAACCCACCTGGAGCAAAGGAGAATGAAGAACACCATGGACACAAGGTAATTACGAGCCCAAGAGACAGAAAGGGCCACATGAACCAGAGACTACATCAGCCTGAGACCAGAAGAGCTAGATGGTGCCCAGCTACAACCAATGACTGCCCTGACAGGGAACACAACAGAGAACCCCTGAGGGGACAGGAGAACAGTGGGATGCAGACCCCAAATTCTCATAAAAAGACCAGGCTTAATGGTCTGACTGAGACTAGAAGGACCTAGCCCAAGACAGGAACCATTCCCACAGCCAACTCTTCAGACAGGGATTGGACTGGGCAAAGGGATAGAAAAAGACTCTGGTGAAGAGTGAGCTTCTTGGATCAAGTAGACACTTGAGACTATGTAGGCATCTCCTATCTGGAGGGAAGATGAGAGGGCAGAGGGAGTCAGAAGCTGGCGGAACAGACACAAAAAGAAAGAGTGGAGGAAGGAGCAGACTGTCTCCACATTGGGGGAGAGCAATTAGAAGTATATAGCAAGGTGTATATAAATTTTTGTATGAGAGACTGACTTGATTTGTCAACTTTCACTTAAAGCACAATAAAAATTAAAAAAAAATATATGTAGTTGAGGTTAAAGGTGAAGCTTAAATTGTCCAACTTTTGGAACACTGGCTTGTTTGTTTGCTAAATGACATTTTAGGCGTGTTGTTTGCTGTGCATATAATTCCATCCCCCCCCGCCCCAAAAAATGTTTACATGGAAAATGTAGGAAAACACACATAAGAGAATAAAAATCGCCAACAAACTTACCACTTAAAGTTAACTAGCATTAATGGCTTGGTGTATTTCCTTCCTGAGCTTTTATGTGTGTACTTAATCTTTTTCCTCCTTAAAATGGGAGTCATAGAGTATACCTTGTTTTGTATTTTTTATGCACCCTTGCTATTATATATACATGTCTTTAGTTTTGGGGGAAATGTTGTCTTTGTTGTTGATGATTTGTAAAATATTTTAAGTGCCACCAGTGACTAATTTTTTGTAAAACATACTTGATCATCCTCTATTTTTCAAAGTTTCAACATCAAAAAAGAAAAATAAGTCTGTTAGCTATCTCATTTCTAAAATGTGGAAACTAGGACCGTACTTCTTTTTCACATAATTACTTTTTGTTTCTAAATTTACAATAATTATTCAGAATTAATTTTATACTGAGTGTTTCACTGCCCACCAAAAATCGTTTTATTCTTTGGCTTTCCCATTCTTGTGTTCTTTACCTTGATTCATCTCTGTTATTCAAAGGCAACATTGACAAATATTTTGCAGCAAGGGTACAATAGATGCTCTTTAAATATTGAGGTGACTTTTAAAAAAATACAGTGGTAATACACATACTTATGCAAAAGAATCAAATAGTTCACAAATATGTGAAGTCAAAAGCCGCACATTCTTCTCTACAAATAACCACTCATAACAATTGGATGTTTTTCATTTTATACCATTTTCTATACCCATTGAAATATATTTCTATACAGGTACAGTGGTTAGCTTGGCTGCTAACTGAAAGGTTGGTGGTTCAAATCCACCAGCCGTTCAGCAGGAGAAAGATGTGGCAGTCTGCTTCAGTAAAAATGCAGCAGCCTTGGAAACCCTATGGGGCAGTTCTACCCTGTCCTGTAAGGTCGCTGTGAGTCAGCATGACTCGATGGCAGTGGGTTTGGTTGTTTTAATATATACATGATCAAGATGGAAATGTGCTCTACATTTTCTTCCTCACTTTGCTCTTTTCGTTAAACAGTATATCAAGAGTTTTTTCACAACTACTTTTTGAACCCTTGCATTTTCAGATTGTGCCTTTTTTTGTCCTTGCACATGAATGGCAGTTTAATTTAGGTCAACCTTTAAGTGCTACGGCTGCTAACCAAAGAGTCGATAGTTCGAATCCTCCAGGTGCTCCTTGGAAACTCTATGGGGCAGTTCTACTCTGTCCTATAGGGTCGCTGTGAGTCGGAATCAACTCGACAGCACTGGGTTGTTTTTTTTTTTTTCCTTCCCCTAAATCCATAGATACTAATTCATTGCTTTCTAGCATTTATGGCTAGGAAAATTTGGAGAAAAATCATTGTGGGTAAACTTTTTACTTCCTTTTTTTTTTTTTTTTTTGTCTTTTGTCTAGCAAGGGTAGCATAACTTTTTTTTAACCTTGAATTTCACGTTGTGTCAGGATTCGTTTAGATGTTGGCCACTGTACGTTAATTTTTTGTGGTACCTAATTAATGAGCCTTTTTAATATGCAAATCTGAGTCTGTCTATGGATCAGAAAGGTTTTCATTTGATATGTCTTTGGTTGCTTATATTCTGTTTATACTATTTTTCCATACTTTGTTCCCCTTATATATTAGCGTTCCATTCTTTGTCCTCAGTATCTCCTTTTCTGTCATTACTGCTTCTAATTCAGTTTCTAAGTCTGCTATCGCATTGTTTGTTTCTTTACGTTATTTCCCTATCATATCTTTATTCCTGCCTGCTGTTTAATTACATCCCTCCTATCTTCCTCTGTTTCATCGTTCTTCTTATAACATACTTCATAGAGTCCATTATTTTAGAAATTCAATAGAAAGAATAAAACAAATATTGTCATATTTCTTCCTGGCAACTTTTTTTTTCCTCTGTCTTTGTGCATGCTATGTTCTCCCATTTTTATGTTGCAGACTTTTCTCATAGGGCTCAACTTAGGTTTCTGCAATCCAGTTTTGGCCATTTACGTTTCTTTGAACAAAGAAAAATCTTTTAAAATCTGAACTATTTCTCCAAACACAGGTTAGACTGATTCTCACTGGATGCCTTCATTGTCTACAAGTATTATTTAGAATTCCCTGCTCATATCTTAAGCTGGTGGCTGTAAGTTTGTATTACCAAGTCACCAGCCTGAAGGGAGTGAGGAGGGAACCAGGTTGTGTGCAATCTCAATAAGTGAATATATTTTCTATTCTGTGTATAGTGGAGCCATTCTCCCTGAGCTAGTATCTTATGTCCAGTTTTCTATTTTGTCCAGTCTCTGTTTCACATATATGATTTGGCAGTGTCTGACCTCCTACTATGGGAGCTGTGGTGTCAAAAATTTGACCCTGTCTCTACTTGCATTTTGTATGGCAAACCTTGGACCTCTCTGAACTGCAGATTATGAGCAATACTGATTTATAGCAGTGGAAAACCTTGCAAGTGGTGTTTTCCATCTGTCCTGTGATATATACTCTTTTTTTTTTTGTGGTAGGCAGAATAATGGTCTCCCAAAAATGTCCACATCCTCATCTCCAAAACCTGTTGAAGGGACTTTGCAGATGTGATTAAGAGTTTGAAATGGGACCGTTATCCCGGATTATTCATGTGGGCTCAGTGTAATCACATAGATGCTTACAAAGACACAGGAGAGTCAAAGTCAGAAAAAGGTGATGTGATGATGGGACCAGAGGTCATAAAGAGAGATTTGGAGATGCTACACTGCTGACCTTGAAGCTGGAGGAAGAGATCACAAGCCAAGGAATGCAGGTGACCTCTAGAAGTTGGAAAAGTCAAGGAAACAAGTTCTTTCCTAGAACCTCCAAAAGGAACACAACCCTGCCAATACTTCATTTTTTTTTTTTTAATATTTTATTGTGTTTTTGGTGAAAGCTTCCACAGGAAATTAGGTTCTTATTTAACAATTTCTGTGTATATAATACCTGTATATTATACAGGTATTTTCGTTATTTCTACTTCGGTTGCCCTATTTCCATTAATCTAGCTTCCCTGTCCCCTCTTGCCTTCTCATCTTTAGTCTAGGGTAAATGTTTACCATTTGGTTTCATCCATACTATTATTTTGAGGGGCACAATACTCAGAGGTGGTATTATTTATTTTATGGACCAATTTGTCATTTGGCTGAAAGGTGACGTCTGGGAGTGGTTTGATTTCCAAATTTAGAGTACCTCAGGGCTATAGTCTTGGGGTTCATCTAGTCTCTACCAGTCCTGTAAGTGTGTCCTCTTTTTTAGGAATTTGAGTTTTCTTCATTTTTTTTCCCATTCTCACCAGGACCACCTATGGAGTCTCTGGTTAGAACAGTTGGTACTGGTAGCTGGGTACCATCTAGTTCTTCTGGTCTCAAGGTAGGTGATGTCATTGTTTGTGTAGACTATTGGTTCTGTAGACTAGTTTCTTCGAGTCTTTGGTTTCCTTCTTTCTCTTTTGCTTCCCACGAGTAGAGACTGATAGTTGTATCTTAGATGGCCACTTGCAAGCCTGTAAGACCCCAGACAGTACTCACCAAACTAGAATGTAGAACATTGTCTTTATGGACTATTTTGTGTCATATGACCTATTTGCCCCATGAGACTATGATCCTAAGCCCTCAAACCCAGTAGACACATGCCGTGAGGTATTTGGTTATGTCTAGGAAGTATCCATAACTGTGCCCCGTATGTGCCTTATTTTGTATCTGAAAACATATGCAACACACATAAATGTGTATATTCATATGCCAACAGTTACACCTATATATGTGCACCCATAAGTTTATATATGCCTTCCCGTACATATTTATACATACATATACATCTGTGGTTACATATGTTATTACTGTTGTTGCAAAATTGTATATCCCCCAGTGAATTTTTTTTCTTTTTACAAATTTCCACATAAATTGTTCATGGACATTAGTTACACTCATCACAGTTCGTCAGCATCTCTTTTGTGCTCAAACACTTGTCTTTACTATGGTAGTGGTATGCTGACTACTTCCACACTCTCCCGCACTACTTCCACATGCCACATTTTCCCGTTACCAAAAGTAACAAGTCTCTAAGTTCTAAAGCATACTTTCCCTTCGCCCCTTCTCCCTGGTTTGAATGTTGGTTTCTCTCTATATTTTTTTCTTTGATTTTGCTTTAGATGAAGGTTTACAGAGCAGATTAGTTTCTCATTAAACAATTAGTACATGCACTGTTTTGTGACATTGACTGCCAATCCCACAACATGTCAGCACTCTTCCCCTTCTCGACCTTAGGTTTCCCGTTACCAGCTTTCCTGTCCCTGCTGCCTTCTCATCCTTACCCCTGAGCTGGTGTGCCCATTAAGTCTCGTTTTGTTTTATGGGCCTGTCTAAACTTTGGCTAAAGGGTTAACCTCAGAAGCGACTTCATTACTGAGTTAAAAGGGTGTCCAGGGGTCATACTCTAAGACACTAAGGGTTTCTCCAGTCTCTGTCAGGCCAGTAAGTCTGGTCTTTTTTTGTGAGTTAGAATTTTGTTCTACATTTTTTTCTAGCTCTGTCTAGGACCCTGTATTGTGTTCCCTGTCAGAGCAGTCAGTGGTGGTAGCCAGGCACCTTCTAGTTGTGTTGGACTCAGTCTGGTGGAGGCTGTGGGGTAGTTGTGGTCCATTAGTCCTTTGAACTAATCTTTCCCTTATATCTTTGATTTTCTTTGTTTTCCCTTCCCGCAGACAGTGTGGGACCAGTGGAGTATCTTAGACGGCTGCTCACAAACTTTTAAGACCCCAAATTCTACTCACCAAAGTAGATGTAGAACATTTTCTTTATAAACTACGTTATGTCAGTTGAGCTAGATGTCCCCCGAGACAGTGGTCCCCAGCCCTCAGCCCAGTAATTCAGTCCCTCAGGGAGTTTGGATATGTCTCTGAAGCTTCCGTGATCTTGCCTTGGTCAAGTTGTGCTGACTTCCCTAGTATTGTGTATTGTCTTACCCTTCACCAAAGTTAATCACTCACCTATTGTCTCGTTAGCGTTTTTCACTCCCCAGCTCTCCCCTCCCACATAACCATCAAAAATTGTTTCTTTTTGTGTCTAAACCTTTTCTTGAGTTTTTATAATAGTGGTCTTATACAGTATTTGTCCTTTTGTGATCAACTTATTTCACTCAGCATAATGCCCTCCAGATTCGTATATATTGTGAGATGTTTTGCAGATTCATCATTGTTCTTTATCGTTGAGTAGTATTCCATTGTGTATGTGTACCATAGTTTGTTGATCCATTCATCTGTTGATGGGCACTTTAGGCTGTTTCCATCTTTTTGCTATTGTGCGTAATGCTGCCATGAACATGGGTGTGCACATGTTAATTCATGTTATGGCCCTTATTTCTTAGTCATCTAATGCTGCTATAACAAATACCACAAGTACATGACCTTAACAAAGAGAAATTTATCTCCCTCTGGCTAGTAGGCTACAAGTCCAAATTCAGGGCATCAGCTCCGGGGGAAGGCTTTCTCTCTCTGTTGGCTCTGGAGGAAGGTCCGTGTCATCAGTCTTCCCTTGGTCTGGGAGCATCTCAGCATAGGAACCTCAGGTTCAAAGGACACGCTCTGCTCCCAGCACTGCCTTCTTAGTGGTATGAGGTTCCCATGTCTCTTTGCTCGCTTCTCTTTTTTATATCTCAGTTGGCTTAAGACACTACCTAATCTTGTAGACCTCATCAATATAGCTGCCGCTAATCCATCTTATTATATCACAGTGATAGGATTTAGAGCATTTAGGGAAGTCACATCAGAAGATAAAATGGTAGACAATCATACAAGGGAATCATGACCTAGCCAAGTTGGCAGATATTTTGGGGGGACACAAATCAACCCATGACATTTCTCTAGGATGTTTTTCTAGGAGTAGGACAGCTGGATCATACAGCATTTCTATTTCTAGCTTTTTAAGGAAGTGCCATATCATTTTCCAAAATGGTTGTACCGTTTTGCATCCCCACCAGCAGTACATGAGAGTTCCAGTCTCCCCACAGCCTCTCCAACATTTGTTATTTTTGGTTTTTTTGATTCATGCCATTAGTGTCAGGGTGAGGTGGTATCTCATTGTAGTTTTCGTTTGCATTTCTCTAATGGCTAGTGATCACGAGCATTTCCTCCTGTTTCTGTCAGCTGCTTGAATGTCTTCTTTGGTGAAGTTGTCTGTTCTTTTTTTATTTAGATTGTCTTTTCATTGTAGAAGTATTGGATTTTCCAATAGATTTTAGAGATTAAACCATTGTTGGATTTGTCATAGCCAGAAATTTTTTCTCAATCTGTAGGTTCTCTTTTTATTCTTTTGGTGAAATCAAATCTTCTGGTGTTTGAGTATTGTTAGCTATGGTTTGTATACTATTTATGCCGTGCATTAGGGCCTCTAGTGTTGACCCTGTTTTTCTTCTGTGATCTTTATAGTTTTGGTTTTATATTTAGGTCTTTGATCCATTTTGAATTAGTTTTTGTGTATGGTGTGAGGTATGGGTCCTGTTTCAATTTTTTACAGATGGACATCCATTTTTGCCAGCATCATTTGTTAAAAAGACCATCTTTTCCACCATTTAATGACTGAGCCTTTGTTGAAAATCAGGTGACTGTAGATGAATGGATTTACATCTGAGTTCTCTATTCTCTTCCAACGGTTAACGTGTCTTTTGTTGTACCTTAATGATTTAAGACTTTTTCTCTGCTATGATGGGATGAGGAAACCCTGGTGGCGTAGTGGTTAAGTGCTACGGCTGCTAACCGAAAGCTCTGCAGTTTGAATCTGCCAGGCGCTGCTTGGAAGCTCTATGGGGAAGTTCTACTCTGTCCTATAGGGTCGCTATGAGTCAGAATCGACTGGACGGCAGTGGGTTTGGTTTTGGTTTGTGATGGGATGAATATGTTTTCCATTTGCAAGTGTCTTTTGTTGTACTGGTACCAGGCTGTTCTGACTACCCTAGCTGTATAGTAGCTTCTGAGGTCAGGTAGTGGAAGGCCTCCGACTTTATTCTTCTTCTTCAGTAGAGCTTTACTTATCTGGGGCCTTTTTCCTTTCCTTATAAGGTTAGTGATCAGTTTTTCCATCTGTTGGTATTTGGATTGGAATTACATTGTGTTTGTAGAATTGGAGTTTTCATAATGTTGAGCCTATCTATCTGTGAGACCAAAACCAAACCAAACCATTGCCATCGAGTCAATTCTGACTCATAGTGACGCTATAGGACAGAGTAGAACTGCCCCATAGAGTTTCCAGAGAACGCCTAGTGGATATGAACTGCTGACATTTTGGGTAACAGATGTAGCTCTTAACCACTACGCCACCAGGATTTCCCTATCTGTGAGCATGGTATGTTTTTCCTCTTACGTAGGTCTCTTTTGCTTTCTTTCTGTAGTGTTTTGTTTTCTTTAGATAGGTCTTTTATGTCCCTGCTTAGATTTATTCCTAAGTATTTTAGTTTTTTTTTTTTTTAGGGGCTGTTATAAATGATATTGCTTTCCTAATTTCCTCTTCATAGTTCTCTTTATTGGTATATAGGAATCGCAACGATTTTTGTATGTTTATCTTGTATCGTGCTACTCTGCTGTAGTTTTCTTGTGGAGTCTTTTGGGTTCTCTGTGTATAGTATCATATTATCTGCAAATAGGGACAGTTTTACTTCTTCATTACCAATTTGGATGCCCTTATATTTCTTTTTCTTGCCTTATTGCTCTAGCTAGGATTCACAGCACAATGTTAAATAGGAGTAGTGATAAAGGGCATCCTTGCCTTGTTCCTGTTCTCAGGGGGAATGTTTTCAGCCTCTGTCCATTAAAAATGATGTTGGCTGACACAGTACAGGAGCGGTCAGCACAACTGGACTAACCAAACACTTCGAAGGCCAGCGTAGCAAGGGCGGGAGTTTGAGGACCACGGTTTCAGGGGACATCTAGGTCAATTGGCATGATAAAATCTATTAAGAAAAAACATTCTGCATTCCACTTTGGAGAGTGGCGTCTGGGATCCTAAATGCTAGCAAGCGTCCACCTAAGATGCATCAATTGGTCTCAACCCAGCTGGGGCAAAGGAGAATGAAGAACACCAAAGACACAAGGTGATTATGAGCCCAAGAGACAGGAAGGGCCACATAAACCAGAGACTACATTAACCTGAGACCAGAAGAACTAGATGGTGCCCAGCTACAACCAATGACTGCCCTGACAGGGAACACAACAGAGAACCTGTGAGGGAGCAGGAGAGCAGTGGGATGCAGACCTGAAAGTCTCATAAAAAGTCCAGACTTAATGGCCTGACGGAGACTAGAAGGACCCCAGAGGTCATGGTCCCCAGACTTTCTGTTAGGCCAAGACAGGAACCATTCCCAGAGCCAACTCTCAGGACAGGGCTTAGACTGGACTATAGGATAGAAAATGACACTGGTGTAGAGTGAGCTTCTTGGCGTAAGTAGACACATGAGACTCTGTGTGCAGCTCCTGTCTGGAGGGGAGATGATCAAATTATGCGTAGTATTTTATAATCTACTTTGTTCAGTTAGCAGTAAATATGTCTCAATATATTTCCATGTTCATCTGTAACATGAGTTTTAATGGCTGCATAATAATTAACTTGTATTTATATACCATTGGAAACTCTGGTGGCATAGTGATTAAGAGCTGCGGCTGCTAACCAAAAGGTCAGCAGTTTGAATCCACCAGGAGCTCCTTGGAAACTCTATGGGGCAGTTCTGCTCTGTCCTATAGGGTCGCTATGGGTTGGAATCAACTCGACGGCGATGGGGTTTTTTTTTATATATATACCGTAATATTTATTTAATCCTTAATCATTAGACATCTTAAGTAGTTACTAACTTTTTAGTTTTACAGATGATGCATCTCAGACAATCTCATACATAAGCCTTTACGTGTATCTTTAGTTATTTCATATAGGAGCCCTGGTGGTACAGTGGTTAAGCATTTGGCTGCTAACTGAAAGGTCAGTGGTTCGAGCCCAAGAAAGATGTGACAATCTGCTTTCCGTAAAGATTACAGCCTTGGAAACCCTGAGGGGCAGTTCTGCTCTGTCCTGTAGGGTCAGTTTGAGTCGAAATTGACTCGATGGCAACAGGTTAATTATTTCATAAGAATAAATTTTCAAAGTGGAATTAGTAGGTCAGAGGGGATGTGTACATTTTAAAGCTTTTGATAGGTAAGTCCAAATTGCCTTTCAAAAAGGTTATAACAGTGTAAACTATAGATAGAATATGAGAGTACCTGTTTTCTAGCATCCTCTCTAATCCTGAATATATAATTTTTTGTAACCTTGTCAGTGATGGGCAAAAAATGACACCCATTGTTCTAATTTTCATTCTTTGATTACTAATAGGGTTTTTTAAAATATGCTTATTGGCTGTATGTATTAAAAAAGTATGTATTAGTATTGTATTTATTATAAATTGCCTTTTTAACGTTGGAATGCTTACCTGTTTTTTTCTTAATGACTTCTAGAGGCTGTGAATAACTTGAACTTTCTTGGGTTACCCTTGTACAAGATGTGTGTTATGGATTGAATTGTGTTCCCCCAAAAATACGTGTCGTGAATCCTAATCTCTTTGCCTGTGATTGTAATCCCATTTGGGAATAAGCTTTCTGTTTAATTAATGAGGCAGGATTAGTGTAGGGTGTGTCTTGAGTTAATCACTTACAAGAGATAGAAAGAGCAGATTAGGCCAGCAGAGATGGGGGAAGAGACATGCCAAGCCACATGCAGATCATCCAGGAGCAGAATCTAAAAAGAGACAAGGACCTTCGTACAGAGCCGAGAGAAAGCCTTCCCCTAGAGCCGGCACCCTGAATTCTAGCCTCCTAAACCGTCGGAATCGACTCGACGGCAGTAGGTTTTTAAACCGTAGGAGTCGATATCCGACTCGAAGGTAACAATTTTTTTTTTAACTGAGAAGATGAATTTCTTTGTTAAAGCCACGCACTTGTGGTATTTCTGTTAGAGCAGCACTAGATAACTAAGACAACGAATTTTTGTTTTTATAAGTGAGATGAGAACTTTTGGAAACTTCGAAGTGAGAGTTATTTTGTAGGCAGTAAGTACATGTTCCATTGTCATACCATGCTAGATCTTTTGTTTGTTTTTACCCTTTGAGATGGTTTCTTTTTTATTACACTTTCCTCTCTATCATTGCCTAGATATCTAAGGAAAAAGAAATCTGCAACCAGATATTTGCAAACGAACTGTATCCATTTCCTTGTCTAGTTTGCCTGTTTAGTCCAAGGAGCCCTTGCTAGGTGTAGTTAAATTTAGTAAAATTTACATTGTATTTTGAAAAGTCCTCTGGCTTATATTTAGAAAACATTATAAATTCAGACTTTTTACTGTTTTTATCACTTCTCTCCCTGGGTGCAAGGAAAAACCTTGATGCAGCTGCTGTTTAGTGATTCTTTTCACCAGTGGCATTTTGGCACTAACCGTTTGTATTATGTGTTTCTCTCTGCCCACCTCATTGTTGCTCTCACCTTTTTTTGCCCTCTCTCACCTCTTACTTATTGTTTATAAAGTGATATAACTGTTAATTACCACTTCAGTTTACTCCAGTCCTTTTAGGTTGTATCAGTTACTGCTTAATTTATAAATCTAGTTCCCCAAATGGGCCCTTTCGAACTCTGTTATCTTGATGCCCATGCTATGAGTAGATCAGTGACTAAACAGCTTTTGATCTCTTCAGGAAGATGTTGTATTCAGAGTGCTATAAGTATATTTTTCCTTAATATATATGGAGGGTCATATGTCTGGATCGCCTCCCACAAGAAGACCCTAAGCCAAACAACTAACATTTAGTAAGTGTTCATCATGTGGTAGACACTATTCTAATGTTTTATATTATCTCATTTAAAGTTCACAGAAGCCCTATGGGAATTTGAACTATAGGAGGAACTTGCCCAGATTGACAGCTAAAATGGTGGTACTGAGTTCAAGCCGTCCATGTTTAGAGCACACATAGTGGTAGAGTGGTCGAACAAACATACTGACTTAGTACTTCTGGTTCTCTTCTCACCTTTGACAGCTCTTTTACTTTCACTAGGAGCTTGATTTCTTACCAAGGGCTTGTCAACCATTGACCTTGTTT
This sequence comes from Elephas maximus indicus, assembly GCF_024166365.1. NCBI lineage: Eukaryota > Metazoa > Chordata > Mammalia > Proboscidea > Elephantidae > Elephas > Elephas maximus. The sequence continues at coordinate 19,594,303 of NC_064837.1, forward strand.
TAGGGAGATCATCTGAAGATCACCTGAGGATGACCATAGATCATATGAGGGGAATAGGTTGCTCAGGCTGAATTACTTGCTCCTATCTCTCTGGGTTGGATCATCTGCAGATCTTGAAATGTCCTGGGTCAGAAGACGCCGGGGTGTCTAGAATCTAAGAAACATGATTTTTGGGTAGAGAACTTGATTTTTTTTTTTTTTTTTTTGTAAACCTTTCAAAGTGCCCTAGGAGGACCTGAACGTACTCACAGGATGATGCACATTGTTTTGGAAATGCGTCCAAAGACAAAATCTAACAGTAGTGGTAGTGTAACTTGTAAGGACCAGAAGATCAGGATAGTGCCCTGGGCTCCAAACTTGGAGGCTGGAGTGACCCTTCAAGTTTGCTGATAGGGCTAACTGTGGTGCTTAAAAACCTGAAGGTCAGCTATGTAAGCGTGCCTGCCTGCCTACTTACCTACTTACTAACATACATACAAAAATCTGGCTCAAGACTTAATAAATATGGGCCACAATTAAAAATAAAATTGAAATTGGTAAGAGGAAGCTTATGATAAAGACTTAACTACTGTATGTTATGCAAATAATGTGCACCTTCTACCTTTGTTAGCCATCCACTCCCTTCCCCCCCGCCAAGATATTTTCATATACACGGCTATGCCTTTTTTTTTTTTAACATGCTACTGGACCCACGGTGGCACAGTGGTTAAGAGCTCAGCTCCTAACCAAAAGGCCAGCAGTTCGAATCCACCAGCTGCTCCTTGGAAACCATATGGGGCAGTTCTACTCTTATAGGGTCGCTATGAGTCAGAATTGACTTGACAACGGAGGGTTTGGTTATTTTTTGGTGGCTGTTAAAAAAAAAAATTATTGTAACGCTTACAAAAATATCGGGGTGGGGGGGTGCAGGTGGCAAACAAACATAGAAGGTGCATGTTACTGATGTAAGCTTCTGCCTCAGAACTTTCTGTCCCACTTTTTTTATTTTTTTTATCAACGGATCTGTCATGCATGTAAAAGAGTATGTATTCTATTTTACTTTATAATTTTTGATATCTGAAAATTTAATTTTTATGTATTTATAGTTAATACCTTTACTTTTATTAATCGGCATATTGACATACCATTTACATACAATAACATTCCACATTTGAATGTATTAATGTATATACCCACCTGTGTAAGGACCACCTCAATCAAGATACAGAAGATTTCCATCTCCCCAGAATAATTCTTAGTGCCCCTTTGCAGTCAGTGTTCCCAGGCCCACTCCCCACCCCAGGAAACCACTGATCTGATGAGTTTTGCCTGTTCTGTAATTTCATGTAGATGTAATTATATAGTGTATACTTTTGTGTCTTTGTTCTTTCCGTCCGTGTAATGTCTGTGAGGTTCATCCGTGTTGTGTTTTTCAGTAGTTCATTCCCTTTTACTGATGAGTAGTATTTCACAGTTGTTTATCCATTCACGTAATGGTGGACATATGGGTGGTTTTTGCTTTTTGGCTGTTGTGAATCAAGATGCTGTAAACATTAATTTTGTATAATTTTTTTTCGTAGACATGTGTTTTCATTTCTCTTGCATAAATATCTGGGAATAGAATTGTTCGGTCATATATGTATGTATCTAACTTTGAAAGAAATCACCAAACTCTTTTCCAAAGTGACTGTACCATTTTATATTGCCACCAGCAATGTATGAGAGTTCCAGTTGCCTCACATCCTTGCCAACACTTGGTATTTCTAGGCTTCGTAATTTTAGTCATTCTAGTAAGTGTGAAAGGAGCCGTGGTGGTGCAGTGGTTAAGCACTCAGCTACTAATCAAAAGGTCAGAGGTTTGAACCCACCAGCTGTTCTTCAGGAGAAAGATGTGGCATTCCGCTTCTGTAAATATTACAGCCTTGGAAACCATATGGAACAATTCTCCTCTGTCCTGTAGGTCACTATGAGTTGGAATTGACTCAACGGTGACTGTTTTGTTTTTTCAGTAAGAGTGACATGATATCTCATTTTGGCTTTAATTGGTATTCCCTCGATTATTGATGTTGAACATCTTTTCATGTGTTTATTGGCAGTTCATATATCACCATTTTGCCCATTTTTAAAAAATTGTCATGCTGTCTCATTATAGAGTTGTAAGAGTTCTGCATGTGTCCTGAACACAAATCCTTGTCAGATATGAATATTTTTTTCCCAGTGTGTGTCTTGCTGTTATGGATTAAATTGTGTCCCCCCAAAATATGTGTTGTAAATCCTACTATACCTATGGTTATAATCCCATTTGGGAATGTGTTTTCTTTGTTGTTAATGAAGCAGTATTAGTATAGGGTATTTCTTAAGTCAGTCTCTTTTGAGATAACAAAAGAGCAGATTAAGCAAGCAGCAAGCCAGCAGAGATAGGGGAGGTAGATGCCATGCCACATGAGATCTCCAAGGAATCAAGAAACAGAAGTTGAAAAGAGACAAGAGACCTTCCACCAGAACCAGCAGAGAGAGGAAGCCTTCCCCTAGAGTCAGTATCCTGAATTCAGACTTCTAACCTCCTAAACTGTAAGAAAATAAATTTCTGTTTGTTAAAGCCATCCACTTGTGGTATTCCTCTTGTAGCAGCACTGAATAGCTAAGATACTTGCCCCCCCCCCCTTTTTTTTTTTTTTACAAAATCTTAAAGAGCAAAAGTTTTTAATTTTGATCCAGTTCAGCTTTTCAGATTTTTCATTTATGGTTAGTGCTTTTTCTGTCTTAAGATTCTTATCTTTGCCTTGTCCCAGGGTTGTAGACTTTATGTTTTCTTCTGTAAGTATCAGTCTATTTACATTTAATACAATTTTTTTATATCTTGAGTGTAAGTTTTTTTTTCCATTTGATCCTTCTGGTTTTTTGTTCCAGGACTCTTCCTGCCTTCTTTTGGGTTAATTGAATTTTTTAGTGTTATATTTCAGTTACATGCATTTGCTTCTTAATGATACTCTTTTTAATTATTCCTTCTTTTTTTTATGGTTGTTATAGGGCTTAACTTTTCAGAATATATTTAGAGTCAGTATTGTACCTGTTTATAGGTCCCTGGGTGGCACAAATGGTTTGCACTCAACTACTAACTTAAAAATTGGCAGTTTGAACCTACTCAGTGGCACCACAGAAGAAAAGCCTGGCAGTCTGCTTCTGTAAAGTTTACAGCCAAGGAAATCTTATGGAACAGTTCTTACAAATGGCATAGCAGTGAACTGGAATTGACTTGATGGCAGCAGGTTTGGTTTTAGTTTGGAATGGCTAATAATGTTGAGCGTCTTTACGTGTACTTACTGGCCATTTGTATGTATCTTCTTTGGAGAAAAGTTTGTTCTTAAGTCCTTTGCCCATGTTTTAATTGGGTTATTAGTATTTTTGTTGAGTTTTCAGAGTTCTGTATATATTCCAAATATCACACCCTTACCTGATACATGGTTTCCAAAGATTTTCTCCAGTTTTGTAGGTTGTCTTTTCACTTTCTTGATGATATCCATTGATGCACAGATGTTTTTAGTTTTAATGAAGTCCAGTTTGTCCCTTTTTTTTTTTCCTTCTCTTATTGTTCAGGCTTTTAGTGTCATGTTTAAGAATCCATTGCCTCAAAGGAGGTCCTGAAGCTTTACCCCTCCTCCCCATGTCTTCTCATAAGACTTTTGTGGTTTTAGGTCTTACAGTATGTCTTTTTAGGGTTTTGTGTGTGTGTGTGTGTGTGTTTATTTACTTATTTACTTTTTTTGCTGCTTTGATAATTTTTTTTGTCCAGTTTTCAGAATTTTGATGGTGATGTGCATAGGTGTAGTTCTTTTTACGTCTGTCATACTTGAGGTTCACTGAGCCCCTTAAATCTGTAAATTGGTGTTTTTTCCATCAAATTTGTGATATCTTTTAGACATTACTCTTTTTTTTCTGCCCCAATCATTCTCTCTTCTTTTTCTGGCACTCCAAATGCTGCATGTATGTTAGACATTTTGATATAGTTCACAGATTTGTGAGGATCTATTTTTCTTCAGTCTTTCTTCTCTCTAGTCTTCTGATTATTTGATTTTTTTGACCTGTCCTCAAGTTCTGCCATTTCCAGTCTACTCTTATATTCATTCAATGAGTCTTGTATTTCATCATTTTACTTTTCAGTTTAAGAATTTCTTGTTAGACACAATACAGGAGAGGTCAGCACAACTGGACTAAACCAAAAGCAGAGAAGCTTCCTAAATCAACAACCAAACACTTCGAAGGCCAGAGTAGCAGGGGCGGGGATCTGGGGACCGTGGTTTCAGGGACATCTAGGTCAATTGGCACAATAAAATATATTAAGAAAGCATTCTGCATTCCACTTTGGTGAGTGGCGGCTGGGGTCTTAAATGCTAGCAAGCAGCCATCTAAGATGCATCAATTGGTCTCAACCCACTGGAGCAAAGGAGAATGAAGAACACCAAAGATACAAGATAAATATGAGCCCAAGAGACAGAAAGGGCCACATAAACCAGAGACTCCATCAGCCTGAGTTGGGAAGAACTAGATGCTGCCTGGCTACAACCAATGGCTGCCCTGACAGGGAACACAACAGAGAATCCCTGATGTAGCAGAACAGTGGGACACAGACCTCAAATTCTTGTAAAAAAGACCAGACTTAATGGTCTGACTGAGACTAGAGGTACCCCAGAGGTCGTGGTCCCTGGACCTTCTGTTAGCCCAAGACTGGAACCATTCCTGAAGCCAACTCTTCAGACAGGGATTAGACTGGACTATAAAACAGAAAATGATACTGGTGAGGAGTGAGCTTCTTGGCTACAAGTAGACACATGAGACTATGTGGGCAGCTCCTGTCTGGAGGGGAGATGAGTAGGCAGAGGGGGACAGGAGCTGGTTGAATGGACACCAGGAATACAGGGTGGAAAGGAGGAGTGTGCAGTCTCATGAGGGGGAGAGGCAGCTAGGAGTACATAGCAAGGTGTGTATAAGTTTTTACAGGAGAGACTGACTAGATTTGTGAGCTTTCACTTAAAGCACAATAAATAAAATAATAAAAAAAAAGAATTTCTTGTTAGTTTTCGTAATTTCCTTTGCTGAGTTTTTCTATTCTTCACTCAGTAAGACCATATTTTCCTTTAATTCTTTGAATATCTTTACCATTAATTTTTTTGACATATTTATCATAGCTGCTTTAAAGCCTTCACCTTCTAATTCCAATATCTGGGCTATCTCACATTTGATTTCTACTGACTATGGATTGTATTTTCCAGTTTCTTTGAATCTAGTGATTTTTATTTAAAATCACTGGACGTTTTGGATAATTTATTAGAGAGACTCTGGATTTTGTTACCTTCCTCTGAAGAATGTTGTTCTTTATTTTAATGGGTTGTTCTTTATTTTAATTACTGGCTGATCATCAGGAACTTGTGTGAACTTTGGTTTTACATAGAAACCCAGAGTGTTTCCCAGTAACGTGGTGATAGTCAATTTTCAAGCTCTTTCTCCTCTGTAGATCTTGTGGGGCTGGGTTTTAGGCTCTGTTAGTGGAGATTTAGATTAGGTCTAGCTCTAGGGTGTGGCCCATACTCCTAAAGTGTGGCCTCTGTGGAGTCTCAGCTGGATGCCAGGGCTGTTAAGAAGGTTTTAACAAGATGTCTTCACTCCAACATTGTTCGAACTTCCAACTCCCACATCCCAGGGCAGTGCTCTTCCTCCAGTGCTGCTGGACATCTAACATCTCTCTGTTCCCCACTCAACCCTGTAGCAGCTGCCATCCGCTAAGTCCCCGGTGGTCTTGGCCAGCATATATACAGTCCAGCTGTCACCCACATAGTCACTGAGGACTCCCACGTGCACTTCAATGCCCTTTCTTTGTGCAACTTTTTCCTGTCCAATTCCTTACTCTGCAGATTCCAGCCATTTCAGCTGCCTCCTGTTTTGCTCCTCTGCACAGCAGGTCCACCATAATGTGCTTGGGATCCAGTTTTCTTCTTCATGGCTGGGAAATTGCTACCAAGCAGAAGACTGGTTGATCATGGGCTCATTTCATGAGTTTCTCTTCTCTCAGGGATCACCGTTTTCCACTGCCTGTTGTCTACTGCCTCGTATGTTTTATAGCTATTTGTGGTAGGAGGACTGGTACAGTGCCAAGTCATGGTTAGCAACAGCAAGTGGCCTCTTTTTATGTTTTAATTAGAAAAGTAATTCATGCTCTTTGCAGTAATACTCAAATGCTATAGAACTATCAAAAATAAGAATGCACTTCCCTCCCTTCCAAAGATAATTGCTGTTAACTTTGGTAACTATCCTTCCAGACAAAGAAACACAGAGTATTAAATTTTTTAGTAAGATAAAAATGCATGCTACTTACATATTAATCTTTTTTTACTTAATATACATATAGATCTACACCTTTCTTTTTCAAAGTACCTCATATTCTGTTGTATGGGTATGATCTAATTTATTTATCCATCGCTCTGTTAATTGATATTTAGTTGTTATGTCCAGTTTTTGTTATTACAGATGGTGCTGTATCTTTGTATACTTACAGGACTGTTCAGTAGAATAGATTGCTACAAGTGGAACTGCTGTCAAAGGATATTCATGTTTACTGTTTTGACAGGTACTACCAGACTGCCCTCTAAAATGATATGAGTTTCCACTCCCACTAACAGTGTTTGAGTGTCTGTATTTGCTGGGTTAAAAATAAGTATCTCACTTTAACTTGTATATTTATTTTTCTCATTAATATGTGGGCATTCTTCATACATAGTGGATAGTTGTGCCTTGTTTTATATGTTGTGAATATATTCTCCTCGTTTGCAGCTTGTTTTATAATCTTGTTTATATTTTTCACCGTGTACAACCTAAAATTTTTATAGAGTCAAATTTGTCTTTGTTTTTCTTTGTGCCCTCTGGGTTTTCTGTCATGCTTCACTCATCTTATTGTTCACTCATCTTTGAATACACCTGTTTATTGTTCTTGCTGCTGCCGATTGTTTAACTTGATTTCTAGAAAAAGAAAGGTTTGTTATTAACAAGATACACCATGATTTACCCATGCTAAGACTTCCATTGGAATTTTGGCTGTAGAGACTGCTGCTTTTAACCGCTCCAGATATTCCAGGATTGCCATCATTTAGAACAAAGGCTCTTGAAGGTTTGATGTTTTTGTGGGCAATTTTTTGTGGTAGTATTATTATAGTGAGTGTTATAGATTAAACTGTCTTCCAAAAAAATATATGTTGTAAATTCTTCTATATCTGTGGTTATAATCTCATTTGGGAATAGGTTTTCTTTATTATGCTAATGAGGCAGTATTAGTGTAGGACAAGTTTTAAATCGGTCTCTTTTGAGATACAAAAGAGCAGATTAAGTCAGCAAGCAAGCAGAGTTGGGGGAAGTTAAATGCCACAACATATGAAGATCTCCATGATGGGCAAAAGAATAAAAGCTGAAAAGAGACAAGGACCTTCCTCCAGAGCCAACAGAGAGGAAAAGTCTTCCCCTAGAGCCAGCACCCTGAATTCAGACTTCTAGTCTTCTAAACTGTGGGAAAATAAATTTCTGTTTGTTAAAGCCATCCGTTTGTGGTATTTATGTTATAGCAGCACTAGGTGACTAAGATAGTCAGTGACAGAAAAAAATGGATCTTTAGCTGCCTAAGAGTAAATTCAGATGCATTTTAACTACCAGTAAACTCAGAAATAACCAGATGAAATGATGTAAAACTTTGTTTGTAGTGAATGCTTGTCTGGCAATGGATTTTTTATTTTCTTTTTTGTTCATGCACATACTACCCACTAAAGTGAAGAAGAGAAGAGCTGTTCTCAATTCTAGAGCGCAGTGGAAAACGTGGTTTGAATGTGTGCAGCAAAACATTTTGGAAGGTTGGAATTGCACAATGAGTGTAGGTTGAGCAATTGCTTAACAAGGCATACACATTAGGGAGGGGTGTCCTTGTGCGATTAGGGAACTCCAGAGCTGCCTGAGTAGGGGATTTCCTTTCTGTTTCTTACACGCTATCTTAAAAATTCACTTTTCTCCTCCTTTTCACTGTTCATTCCTTTTTATTATTCTCTTGAATCCTTACTTATTTGTGGGTTTTTTTTTTTTTAGGAAGATTAATTGGCCAGACATCTGTGTATCCCCACCTCTGTGACATTGATTAGAAATGCACCTGGGCCAGGTTCTACTGGTGGGGACGGTGGGAGGTTGCTGACGTTTTGGGGGTTTCTAGTTCAGCTTCTCACAAGTGTCATACTCAGCTTATTCTGAGTGTTGAAATCATTCCCTGACTTCTCAGTACTAGGATTTTGCAGGCTTTGTGATGGTTTTTCTGAGGTTTTTGCCTGTTTTGCTTTTAATGGTGACCAACATCTCCTGATGAAGATCAGCTGCAGACTTTACTAGAAAGTATAGCCAAACTTTACACTGAAACCATAGAAGCCAACCAGGAAGAGCCCAAGCTGTACAGTGCTTGTTTCTCCCTTGGCAAGAGAAAGTCCTTGTTTTCTCGCTTCTTTCCTTTAGCCTGCTCAGTCACACTCATGTTGGATGGTACTTACGAAGCCTGCGTCTGATTCTCTTCTCCTTACCTTTGTGCTGGGAGTACTGGTATTTGTCCACCCTCATCTTGGCTCTCTTTCCAAAGGAACAGGAGAGGTAGTTGGGTCAGAGAGTGCCAGAAAAGCAGAAGTTAAGTATGTAGATTTCATAGCCACATGTATGAGTGTTTGTGGGGCAGGGAACTTCTAATGGAAAACATTTGTGTTGCATCGAAAACAGAGTGAGGCCTGGTTAGAGTCTGTCTGCTCTGTCAGTCTGTTCCTTACCAGCACTAGTCATTGTTCTCCTGGGAGTCCCAGGCATATTGCGGTTTCTTCTGCTCTTGCTGTGTCCCCTGATCTTGCCAGAGTTTTTGTGTCACGGGTGGCCCCATGCGCACTTTGGAGTGAGACTGTAAGGGTGGTGACTAATGGCTTTGAAGGCACTCAAGTCCACATACTGGCTTTGAGACCCTCGTAAGAACGAGAGGCTGAGGAGGGGAAGGGTCCAGCCCAGACAGTGGAAGAAGCATGCTTAGACTTACACAGATGCTCTTTTGGCTCTTCCTTTTAGTAAAGCACAAACTGAAAGAACGGAGACAGAGGCAATGGCTTGCTGTTTAGGCTTGTCATTTCATTTGTAAATGCTTATAAGGGATGCACCTGGGTGCCCAAGCTTGTATCTGACAGGCTGATGTCATTCAGGTTGTGTAGCTGGATCCCTTTTGGGAGATAAAGAAGAGAAAGTGCTAATTTCCCTGAGGGAAATGTCACTCCAAGATATGAGGAACCTATAACTTGAGCTGTTTTCTTTTTTGCCTTCCAGTCCCCCTGCAATTCACATTTGTTCATCATTTAAAAAGAAAGAAGTGGTGGGGGGGAGGGGGTGGCAGGGAGAGATAAAAAAACAATAAAAATACAGCAGCTCAGAGTTTTCTGCGTCCCCTAGAAGGCACTTCACCAATGTGGTTTTCACATTTTCAGGTTTTTGGCTGGTGCATAAGATTGAACAGAAATGCTCCTTCCCCTGATAACAATGCATTCAGATGCAGGAGCAGGAGCCTGTGGATTAAAACCAGACGGTGGATGATTAATACTTTTGCTTATAGAGGTAGACATGGCAGCTTCCTTCATTTAAATGAAAAAGCCCTTTCTCTGCATTTGTATTTGTGCATATGCTTACAGGCCTGTGCTCTTGGAAGGTGGGAGCTAAGAGTTTCTTGTTTAGCTATAGTTTTCAAGTACCATTTCCTTCCTCTCTAAGCACCCAAGAAGTACTACCCAACCCGTCAAGAAGTACTAGACAGACTTAATGGAGAGCTAGAAGGGCTCTGTGCAGCACTGAGGTGGGAGTGGGAATATGTTCTCTGTTTACAGCTCTCCAGGTCCTGCTGTAACACATCTATATCCACTAGACATACTCGCTCCCTGTGGCCATGTGACCTCGCTCTGATAGAGAATTCTTCTTTCAAAATATTGCAGCGTTGGAGGTGCTATGATATTGAAAGAAACTTTATTTTTACAGGTATACTTTCTATTTATGTGTTTTGACCTCACTCACTGAAAACATGACAGATTTCTTGGCTTGTCCTCTTAGTCAGAGGTTGGTAAGTGTTTATTATTAAAAATGTTTTTCAGGATTTATTTTTGCTAAGTTCTGTGCACATTAACCCATTCAGGCTAAAAGGCCTCCAGTTAGCCTAGGCATCTGATCTCCCTCACCACCACCCCCCCGCCCCGCCCCATAGTTTAAACTTGCAAACACCTTGCCCTTTGTGGAAACAGAGACCTCTGCCCAAATGAAACAGGAAATGAACGAAGAGGAGGAAAACCAGGCTGGAACTTGGTATCTTTTTATCTACGTAAATAAGATTGCGTTGTCTCTGCAATAATGAAAAGTTCTGGAGACAAAGGGCATGAAGTTTCTTTTATTCAAACAGAAATCTGGGTCTGTTGTAATGTTGCCTCTAATTTCCGGGTGAGAGTGGGCTCTTTCTCAGCCGTGTCACGCTGTAGCTGCATGCATCCCCAGGTGTCCCCAGTCACAGCATGGGATGATATTGCTGCAGTTTACACCCCACTCCCCAGACCCTCAGAGACTTGTTGTTAGATGCCACCCAGTTGGTTCCAACTCACAGCGACCCTGTGTACAAAAGGACGAAACACTGCCCGGTCCTGCACCATCCTCACAGCCGTTGCTGTTTGAACTATTGTTGCAGCCACTGTGTCAGTCCATCTCATTGAGGGTCTTCCTCTCTTTCGATGACTGTCTACTTTACCACACATGGTGTCCTTCTCCAGGGGCTGGTCTCTTCTGCTAACATGTCCAAAGTACAAGAGACAAAGTCTCGCCACGCTGGCTTCTAAGGAGCATTCTGGCTGTACTTCTTCTAAGACAGATTTGTTCATTCTGGCAGTCCATGATATATATTCAGTATTCTTCACCAACAGGATAATTCAAAGGCATCAGTTCCTCTTTGATCTTCCTTATTAATTGTCCAGCTTTCACATGCTTATGAGGCGATTGAAAATACCATGGCTTGGATCAGATGCACCTTAGTCCTCAAAGTGACATCTTTGCTTTTCAATACCTTATAAAGAGGTCTTTTGCAGCAGGTTTGCCCAGTGCAATATGCCGTTTGATTTCTTGACTGCTGCTTGCATGGGCATTGATTGTGGATCCAGGTAAAATGAAATCTTTGACAACTTCAGTATTTTCTCCATTTATCATGATGTTGCTTATTGGCCCAGTTGTGAGGATTTTTGCTTCCTTTATGTTGAGGGGTAATCCATACTGAAGGCTGTAGTCCTTGATTTTCATCGGTAAGTGCTTCAAGTCCTCTTCACTTTGAGCAAGCGGGGTTGTGTCATCTGCATATCTCAGGTTGTTAATGAGTCTTCCTCTAATCCTGATGCCGCATTCTTCTTCATTTAGTCCGGCTTCTCAGATTATTTGCTCGGCATACAGATTGAATTAAGTATGGTGAAAGAATACAACTCTGACACATACCTTTTCTGATTTTAAACCACTCGGTATCAAGTTGTTCTGTTAAAACAGCTGCCTCTTGGTCTGTGTACAGGTTCCTCTGAACACAGTTAAGTGTTCTGGAATTCCCATTTTTTGCGATGTTATCCATAACTTGTTATGATCTACACTGTCAAATGCCTTCCTCAGAGGCTAAGGTTATTTGTGTGTTTTTTTATGTACAGTAAAATTCATTGTTTGACATACAGTTTTGACAAACATGTATAGTCATGTAACCATCACCACAATTAAGATACAGAACAGTTCCGATATAGAGAATAAAAAATTCCCTCATGCAGCCAATCACTCCCACCATCCCAGTCCCTGGCAACCTCTAATCTGTTTTCTATCTCTGTAACTTTTCCTTTTTCAGAATGTCATATAAATAAACTCATACAGTACATAGCCTTTTGAGTCAGGCTACTTTCACGTAGTGTTTTAGTTTCCTAGTACTGCTGTAACAAATACCACGAGTGGGTGGCTTTAAAGAACAGAAATATATTTTCTTACAGTTCTGGAGGGTAAGAGACCAAATAAGGGTCTTGGTAGTGTTGCTTCCTTCCTTGTTGGTAGCCCTGGGCATTCTTTGGTTCCTTAGCAATCCTCACATGGCATCTGACTTCCTGTGTATGTGCCTGTCAGTGACTAATCTGCTCTTTTTATGACTCAGACATGATGAGATTTAGAACCCACTCTACTGGGGCATGATCTAATTAACGTAACAAAACCACTTCCAAGCAGGATTACATCTACAGGTACAAGAGGTTAGCATTTCAGCACATTAATTTGTTCTTTTTTGTTGCGAGTAGAATTCCATTGTATGGATAGTCCATAATTTGTTTATCCATTCACCAGTTGATGCACATTTGATCGTTCCCAGTTTTAGGCAGTTATGGGCAGAACTGGTATAAATACTCACGTATAGATTTTTGTGTAAACTTTTTTTTTTTATTTCTCTTGGATAAATACCTAGGAATAGAATGGGTAGGTCACATGGTAAGTGTATGTTGAACTTTGTAAGAAACTACCAAATTGTTTTCCAAAGTGGCTGTACCATGTTGCATTCTCACCAGCAATGTTTAAGAATTTCACTTGCTGTGTATCCATGTCCGCATTTGGTACTCTCAGTTTTTGGGGTTTTTTTTTTTAGTCATTAAGTATCTCACTGTGTGGTTAAATTAGCATTTCTCTAATAGCTGGTGATGTTGAGCATTTTTTCATGTCTTTGTTTGCCATGTGCATATCTTTTTTGGTGAAGTATCTCTTGCCAAATATTTTGCCTAGTTTTAATTGGGTTGTGTATTTTCTTACTGAATTTTGAGAATTCTTTATATATTCTGGATTCAAATTCTTTGTCAGATATATGTATTGCAAATATTTCCTCTCAGTCTGTGGCTTGTCTTTTCACTTCACAGACTTAAGTTTTGACTGATTAAATGCTGAGGGCTAGAGGTTTCAGGCCTTCTTGGTGGAGAAAAGTGAAGAAATTGAGACCTTAGTCAGCAGGAAGATGTGAGGACCACCCCTTTTGAAGCTGTTTATTTAAAATAAAAGAGGGGAGTGGGGGTTATGCCAAGATCGAGTTGCGCAGACAGATGTCTGAAGCTTTCCTCAATTCCTTCCCTCTCTCCTGCCCCCACCTATGGTGTGGATTCTGGGCCCTTACCTTCGACTGGCTTCTTCAGTTCCTGCCATCACTCCAGACCCACTGAGGCCTCTCCAGATCTGGCAGACTCCGAGGGAATACCTGAGAGGGCAGGCTAGCTTCTTGCCTGTAGTCCAGACTAAAGTCTTTTTTGATAAGTAATCATTCCCAAGCCCTAAAGTGATAGCCTCCAAGGAGTCACCCTCTTTGAAGAGCTCTTTCATCTCCAGCTGGACTCTTTTTCCAAACAAGCATCAGCAGAGCCAAGTCAGGGCTCTGCCACACAGGGTTCTGCCATGAGAAGCAAATTGGCAGCAAGAGGCAGCCCCCTGAGGCAATGGAATTCAGTTCTCAGAACATACGTTAAATGTGGATGAGGTATTTATTTATCATGAGACTCTTTCATGTTTCATGGAGTGCTTTCCACGGGCAGCCCACTTATGTGCAAGGGAGAAAATATGTCCTGCCCATTGGGCAAAAGTCAAGAGAAGTGCTATGTGGAATGGAATCCTGTCACTTTTCAATTGCAGATCCCTGTTAAGATGTCTTTCTTAAATAACATTTGCCACCGGCGGACACTAGCAGGAAACCCTGGTGGTATAGGGGTTAAGTGATATGGCTGCTAACCAAAGGGTCGGCAGTTCGTATCTGCCCGGTGCTCCTTGGAAACTCAGTGGGGCAGCTCTACTTTGTCCTGTAGGGTCACTGTGAGTCGGAATCGACTCAACGGCACTGGGTTTGGTTTTATCTGGTTTTAGGCACTAGCAGAGTTTCTTTTTCTTTATGCAGGTGATAACGGATCACTGATGTTGCATGTTATAGTCAGAGGAGCCTGTGTTAGCCCTGGTGGTCTGTCCATTTCTCCAGGATAATGGCAACTGGTCAACACTCTGTGGCTTCTGACCCCTGTAGGGGTGATGTGTACAGAGAAGAATTTCTGACCTTCCACTAATCTCAGTTATTTGAATGCTTTTTTGTAAACGAGGCAACATCTTTTAGGCATGCTTAAAACTTTTCTTTTTCTGTTCATGAAGCACAAAGTTCTCACTTTACTAAGGACAAATAAATGCAACTGAAGATAAAACTGTAATGCAGACTAATAGTTCAGACTTTAAAAACAGGGGGAGGGGTTTAAAACAAGTTCTGCAATAAATCTGCAAGTGTGGAATCTAAGGGAAACGATCCCATCTGGAAAACTCTAGCAGTGGTGCCGTGGCTGGTTTATGGAGCAGTGCAGATCGCGGATTGAAAAAAGACCCTGCAGTCTTGAAAGATGACAGGCTCCTTAATTGATGTCCATTTCAGCTGGTGCTGTGCCAGCTTATATTGGCCCTAGTCCAGCGTTCCTGTAATTTGGGAGCCAGGTGTGAAGCATTTTTGTTCCATCTTATTCCGCAGCACCTACAGAAGCCTCACGCATCTCACTTGAGGCAGCAGCACTCTGTAGGAAACAGATGTACAGGTAGAGGTGGAAGGAAGTGTCACACCTGGGTTATGGATATTAAAAAAAAAAAACTACACTCAAGTGAGATCTGGGTTTGAAAGTTGGGGAAAGGAGTTTCACAGCCTCAGTATAAGTTGTGACTATCAAGTACCTAAATTAATATGGTACTCAGTTTGTGATGGTTGAAAGCATGTTTCATTATTTTAGAATTATGCCTCATAAAGGCAGAGATGTATGGTGATTAGCCTTCATTTTGACTCTGGGAGCAACAAGTGTCAACATAAAGAACATCTCAAAATGGCCATTGGAGTTGGGTCCAATCACTTCTGTAGGATCTGAGGGCCAAGATTGGCTACCCCTGATTAGGTGGAGACATGTAACTGTTCTTATTGGGGATCTTGATGAACACAGTGGACAACACTAACATCTGTTCAATGCATTGATGTTAGGCCCTTGATGTTCTAGAGTATGGATGCAGCTGGCCCAGGAAGACATTCTTGCCAAAATTCAACCTGTATTCTTTCTAGCCCTCAGGCTAAACTGAACATTAAAGAACAAACAGTTCTCCCTTTCCAAATTACAAAACATGAGCAAGATCCTCCCTGTAGACATAGAACTTAAATTTTGGAACTGGTGCTTTGCCACTAGCTTATGTTTTGATATAAAGCAAGTTACAACCTTCTAGGACTAAGAGTCAGCTCTGTTGCATGGAAAGCCCAACCCGTAAGCTAACAACCGACAGAATCCTTTCTTGTTCCTTCCTTGAACTCAAAATCTCATGCAGACAGCTAGGCATAGTCCTTGACTCTGAGAATCAGACTGATGTCAAGGAGTGCCTACAAGTCGGCCTAGGTTACCCTTTGCTCGGAATGTGCCAGTGTCGCAGAGCAGCCCTCGGTTCACTGGCAGCTTTTAATCTGTTCTTCCTCGTGTTGTCAGTACCAGAAGCTGGAAAATGCTTATGTGAGGCAGTTCAAGAGGGTGAGGAGCTAGGAAGGGAGGTTTTCCTCTAATGAAGGTCTTACTCTTTAAAACATGCTCATTCTAGAAACCCCAAGAGCATGGTCCCCAGACACGCTCTTAGCTCAATAATGAAGTCACTCCTGAGGTACACCCTTCATCCAAAGGTTAGACAGGTCCATAAAACAGAACAAGACTAAAGCGGCACACCGGCCCAGGAGCAAGGACTAGAAGGCAGGAGAGGACAGGAAAGCTGGTAATAGGGAACCCAAGGTTGAGAAGGGAGAGTGTTGACATGTTGTGGGGTTGTTAACCAATGTCATAAAACAATGTGTGTACTAACCGTTTAATGAGAAGCTAGTTGGTTCTGTAAACCATCACTAAAGTACAATAAAAATAAATTAATAAAATTAAAAAAACATGCTCATTCTTTTAAGCACTAAAATATTTGGCATTGGGATGTCTGAGCATTAATTTTTTCCCTTTGAAGGAAAAGAATAAAAGCAAATGTCATACATGGGCTCTGATCCTGACTTTGCCATAGGCAAGTTGTGTGGTCTTGGGCAATTCATATAACCTCTCTGGGCTTCTATTTTTCAATAAAGTAAAACCCGTAGCTGTCCTACCCAAGTCAAAAGAGCTGTTGTGAGGATAAAAGGAAATAAGGTCTGTGAAAGTACTTGGTCAAGATTTATAAAAGCGCAATATAGATATTGTTGTCTTGAGCCATTGAATCCACTGTTCTGAAATTCTTCATGAAACCTGTGAAGGCAAGACAAATTTACAGTTTTTGTCTTAGATCAAAGGCTTTTAGTTGCTTTGGTAGGTCGGAGAAATAGAGCATAGGTGATCCACTCACTAATATCCCTCAGGCTCCCAGCATGGGGTTGTCTCCTCTGAATTCAGGCAGGGTCAAGGTCCATGACATTGCTTTTTCCTTAAGTGACCACAAAGTCTGGTCATCTTAGGGATGTGGATGCACCGGCCCCATCACCTCCACATGAACTAAGTATATTATGCACTCTAACATAGCTGGCATGTATTATGTGCCTAGCACAGACATT
Source organism: Elephas maximus indicus (assembly GCF_024166365.1). Lineage (NCBI taxonomy): Eukaryota > Metazoa > Chordata > Mammalia > Proboscidea > Elephantidae > Elephas > Elephas maximus. Next base: position 19,610,966 of record NC_064837.1, read on the forward strand.
CCTGCTTTTCACATGCATCACCAAGTTTTACTTCATCACGGTTTTGCATTATTATTATTTGGGCTTGTAAGCTTCCACATACATCATTTAATCATATCTTCTAGGCTGCTTTTCTCCTTATTGTTTCTTTGCTTAGCAATAGAAGTATTTAGGGAAGGAAGCAGCTTGTGGATAACAGAGATGTGGAACATACATTGAGATTTAGATAAGAGCATTATTCATCAGCCAAGAAACGGTTGCAGAAAGTTGAATATACGTGGATCCAAACTTCAAGGTGGATTGTGCCCTCCAGAGTAATCCCAGTTACCAGTCTCCTGAGTTCAAAATAAGTGAACAAAAATAGGTTTTCTTTCCTATGGCTGCTGATCCAAAGCTATGCCATATACATTTTCCTTTGGGAAATTTGTGTATATAATTGATATGCTATACAGGTGGTTATGAGCCGGAATCGACTCAACAGCAGCGGGTTTAGTTCCCTGTATTTTTTTTTATACAGATAGTCCCTGACTTAAAACATATTCGCATTACAATGAAACACACATATGAGAGCCTGTTTTTTGTTGTTTTTTTTTGGGGGGGAGGGGTACATCTTATCACTAGTAATACGTACTACATATAATGTTGCAGCTTGTAATTTGCTGATGTTATCATTCTCAGATGTTTAAAGACCGATTTATAAAGATACTGATAATAAAAGGCAATAATAATGAAAACTTTGGGAAAAAAAAAGGTATTCTACTTACATCAGAATTGACTTACAGCAGTCATAGGAACTGAACTCTGTCGTAAGTCAAAGACTACCTATATAGTTTTCCTTTCGGAACTTAGGCAAGACTTCACCTCTTAAAGGCCTAGGAATTTAACTTCTTTTTACAGGACTGCAGGAGGCATGGTGTTCTTGTTGTAGCCTTGCTTCTGAGCTGTTGACAGTATCCCAGTATGCATGCATGGTCCATTTTTGTTCAGAGAACCAAGAGTGTGCTCTTAGGTAACCTCACAGCTTCTATCAGAGAAGGAAACAGTTACCTCCTTTGCTTTTTTTTAGTTCTGTGGCTTTGGTTCAAACGGGATGCTGTTTTCTGGAGACTTACGAAGATTCTATGACTTGATCCTTCTTTCCCTTGAAATAGGTCCCTCTGAATTTTTCCAAAGGTCTGTTTCCTAAACATAGGCATGTTTGATGATGATGATTACAATAATGATTATAGTTATTACTGCAGCTGTGAAATTGTGTACTCACCATGTGCCAGCTACCATGTTAAGCACTTTACATGCATTATTTCCTTTTATCTTCACAATAGCCCTGTGAAGATATGATACTCCGATCTCCATTTTTGCAGTGAGGAAACTACTACTCAAAAATGTGACTTGCCCAGGTCATACTTATATTCAGTAACAGAATTGAGATTTGAACCGAAGTCTTTCTAACTCCAAAACCCACCACCTCAAGTTACAGAAAGAGAATATATGGCATAATTGCATTTGTGTGTAAAAAAGAAAGAAAACCCAAAAGAAGATACACACTGATTAGATACAGAGTGTTATTGCTGTTGAGTCGATCCTAACTTCTGGCAACCCCATGTGTGCAGAGCAGAACTCCTCCATAGGGTTTTCAAGGCTGTGACCTTTTGGAAGCAGATTACCAGGCCTGTCTTCTGAGGCATTTCTGGATGGGTTCAAAATGCAAACATTCGGCTAGTAGTCTAGAACCTAACCATTTGGGCCACCCAGCCACCTTCATATATAAAAATGTATGTGATAAATAGTGGTTGTTTTGGGAAGGCTACAAATGAAACTGTCAGTGGTGATTACAGAAAGGAAGTGGGAATTTAAGAAGAGCGGATGTTTTATTCATGTACACTTCTTGATATTTTCTTACCCTAAATATGTATTGCTTTTATCATAAATAAGAAATATTTTTCAAAGGAAAAAAACCTACTCCAGTCTCTCCAGTTTTACATAAGGATATTGAGACTCAGTTTAATAGGATTGTCCATTTTTAACAGTAGGGTGAAATTAGATATACTTAAGACCCTTTCAATCGAAACAACTAAAATGCTGACTATAATATAATGCATCCTGAGCTGACATAAAAACAAGAGATCTACAGACCTTAAAAACTAAATGAAAACAAGATTCCTGAACAGCGAGTGAGTGCCAAAGCTGGCTAGTACTTGCCCAGATGATTTCTGTCAAACCCTGCAGACCTTCAGCTTACACTTTAAAAGCTATTTGAGGTGTGGAGTATAGGCATTAACGCCTAGGACACAACGAAGGTGAGGAGTTACACAGGAGACCCTGCCTAAAGCTGGGACTCCCTAAGAGCTATAAAAACAACCAGTGCCCTTGAGTCAGAATACCCTCACTTTAAGGGTGATTGAGGAATAAAACCTCACTATCAGGATTCTCGAAGGAGCCCTGGTGGTTCAGTGGCTAAAGCGCTCGGCTGCTAACCAAAATGTCAGTGGTTTGAACCTACCAGCTGCTCCGTGGGAGAAGGATGTAGCAGTGTGCTTCTGTAAAGCCTTTGAAACCTTATGGGGCAGTTCTACTCTGTCCTATAGGGCCACTATGAGTCAGAATCAACTCGACAGCAGTAGTTTTTGGGGGGGGGGGGGCGGTTATCAGGATTCATGACCACGATCTGGCCCTCTAATGTGTTTTTAATCTGAATACATACTACCTATGTACTCTGAAAGACCTTGAGCAGATAGTTCAGTTTATAGTGATCTGAACCTGGTAGTATGCAAGGGTGACTAGCAAAAGCAAAGACAAATCCTTTATGGAGGAATTCAGCTTCAATTCGGGCCACCAAGAATTCCCATGGAGCAAATTCCATGGAAATTAGTCCACAGTCCTTAGTATCCTGAGAGAAAATATTGTTGTTGTTAGGTGCAGTCGAGTCGGTTCCGACTCATAGCCACCCTGTTTACAACAGAACGAAACACTGCCTGGTTCTGCTATGTTTGAGCCCATTGTTGCAGCCACTGTGTCAGTCCATCTCATGAGAGTTGTCCTCTTTTTTGCTGACCCTCTACTTTATCAAGAAAATAATGATCAATCTAGATTTCCATTCTCAGCAAAACTATCTTTTAGAACATGATGACAAGAGAAATAAAAGCATATGACCACACAAAGACTTGTGCACAAATGTTCATACAGCTTTATTTTCACTTGTGAACAACCTGATTGAGACAACCCGAATGTCCATCAGCAGGTGAATGGATAAACAAATTGTAGTACATCCGTACTGTGGGATATTCCTCAGCAGTAAAAAAGAATGAACACTGTTAATCAAATCACAAATCATTATACTGTGTAAAAGAAGCCAGTGAAAGAGAGTACATATTGTGTGATTCTGCTTACATAAAATTCTAGAAAATGCAAACTATTCTATAGTGACAAAGTAGATCAGTGGTTGCCTGGGGATGAGGATGGAGAGAGGGATAAATTACAGAAGGGCAGGAGGAAGCTTGAGGTGATGGATATGCTCACTGTCTTGATTGTGGGAATAGTTTGACGTGTATACATATCCAAATTGTATATTTTAAAAATGTATGGTTTTAATGTACTTCAGTCATACCTCAAAAATGTTGTTCAAAAAAAAAACTAAAAGGATCCCTTTAGCTAAAAAAAAATTTTTTTTAATATTTGCTAACTGTAAGAGTAAAGACGTTTTCAATTTCCTTTTTTTTATTTTTAATAGCTTTATCAAGACATGTTGTTGTTAGGTGCCGTCGAGTTGGTTCCAACTCATAGTGACCCTGCGCTCAACAGAATGAAACACTGCCCAGTCCAGCGCCATCTTTATAATCGTTCTTATGCTTGAGCTCATTGTTGCAGCCACTGTGTCAATCCACCTCATTGAGAGTCTTCCTCTTTTCCACTGACCCTGTACTCTGCCAAGCATGATGTCCTTCTCCAGGGACTGATCCCTCCTGACAGCATGTCCAAAGTGTGTAAGACACAGTCTCACCATCCTTGCCTCTAAGGAGCATTCTGGCCGCACTTCTTGCAAGACAGATTTGTTGTTCGTTCTTTTGGCAGTCCATGGTATATTCAATATTCTTCGCCAACACCACAATTCAAAGGTGTCAACTCTTCTTCGGTCTTCCTTATTCATTGTCCAGCTTTCACGTGCATATGATGTGATTGAAGATACCGTGGCTTGGGTCAGGCGCACCTTAGTCTTCAGGGTGACATCTTTGCTCTTCAAAACTTTGTCGAGGTCCTTTGCAGCAGATTTGCCCATTGCAGTGTGTCTTTTGATTTCTTGACTGCCGCTTCCATGACTGTCGATTGTGGATCCAGGTAAAATGAAATCCTTGACAACTTTAATCTTTTCTCCGTTTATCACGATGTTGCTCACTGGTCCAGTTGTGAGGAGTTTTGTTTTCTTTCTGTTGAGGTGTAATCCATACTGAAGACTGTGGTCTTTGATCTTCATTAGTAAGTGCTTCAAGTCCTCTTCACTTTCAGCAAGCAAGGTTGTGTCATCTGCATAACGCAGGTTGCTAATGAGTCTTCCCCCAATCCTGATGCCCCGTTCTTGTTCATATAGTCCAGCTTCTCGGATTATTCATTCCGCATACAGATTAAATGGGTATGGTGAAAGAATACAACCCTGACACACACCTTTCCTGACTTTAAATCAATCAGTATCCCCTTGTTCTGTCCAAACAACTGCCTCTTGATCTATGTAAAGGTTCCTCATGAGCACAATTAAGTCACATAATATAAAGTTTACCTGTATAATTCAGTGATTTTTAGCATATTCACAGAGTTGTGCAATAATCACCACTATCTAATTCCAGAACATTTTCATCAGCTCAGAAAGAAACCCGTCTTCACTGGCAGGCACTCCCCATTCACTCACTCTTCCTCCCCAGCCCTTGGCAACCCCTACTCTGCTTTCTGTTTCTCTGGGTTTGCCTGTTCCAGACATTTCATATAAATGGAATCGTACAGTTTTGTGTCTCACTTCCTTCACTTAGCATAATGTTTTCAGGGCTCACCCATGCTGTAGCATGTTTCAGTACCTTATTCCTTTTTATGGCTGAATAATACTCCAGTATATGGAAATCGGCACATTTTGTTTATCCATTCACAGTTGATGGACGTTTGGGCTGTTTCCACTTTTTAGCTATTACGAATAATGTTGCTGTGAACATTCACGTACAAACTTTTTTATGTAGACATATGTTTTCATTTCTCTCAAATATACATCTAGGAGTGGAACTTTGAGAAACTGCCAGGCTAGACTGTTTTCTAAAGCAGCTATACCATTCTATATTCTCACCAGCAACAAATGTAAGACGCTTCCAATTTCTCTGTATCTGTGTCACACTTGTTGTTATCTGACTTTTTTATTCCAGCCATCTTAGTAGGTGTAAAGTGGTATCTCATTGTGGTTTTGATCTGCATTTCCCTGACTACTAATGATGTTGAGCATCTTTTCATGTGCTTATTGGCCGTTTGTTTATCTTCTTTGGTGAAATAGCTATTCAGAACCTTTGCCCATTTTTTAATTGAATTGTCTTTTTATTATTGAGTTGTAAGAGTGCTTTATATATTCTAGATGCAAGTCTTTTATCAGATATATGGTTTGCAGATATTTTCTGTACATTCTGTGGATTGTCTTTTCACTTTCTTGATGGTGTCCTTTGTAGCACAAGGTTTTTAACTTTGATTAAATCCAATTTATTTATGTTTCTTTTGTCACTTGTGCTTTTGGTGTTGTAGAGACATTTTTAGGCAGTAAAAACATAAAGTTTACCTGTTTATCACTAAAAGAAATGCCTTCTACCTAAAATACATCCTTTAGAAGACTATCCGAGATGCAAGAAGGAATGGTAAGCAAAAAATAAAACTGAATCAGATTGATCACAAAAGAATCAGAGTTGGGAGGCCCCTTAGAAGCCGTCAGAATCGGTCTCCTACCTAATGAAGCAATAGTCCCTCAATGTCCTTAAAAGCCTCTGCTTCAAATACTTCCCAGAGTTTACTCTATCATGGTATAGTCACTATTAAAATTCGTTCTCACCACGGTCACACGATAACTATGAGCCTGAGACAGAAAGGGCCACACGAACTAGAGACTTGCATCATCCTGAGACCAGAAGAACTAGATGGTGCCCGGCTACAACTGATGGCTTCCCTGACGGGGAACACAACAGAGAACTCCTGAGGGAGCAGGAGAAGAGTGGGATGCAGACCGCAAATTGTCATAAAAAGACCAGACTTAATGGTCTGACTAAGACTAAAGAATCCCGGTGGTCATGGTCCCCAAACCTTCTGTTGGTCCAGGACAGGAACCATTCCCGAAGACTACTCATCAGACATGGAAGGGACTGGACAATGGGCTGGAGAGAGATGCTGATGAAGAGTGAGCTACTTGTATCAGGTGGACACTTGAGACTGTATTGGCATCTCCTGTTTTTTTTTTTTTTTTTGTCTGGTGGGGAGATGGGAGGATAGAGAGGGTTAGAAACTGGCAAAAGGGTCACAAAAGGAAAGACTGGAATAAGGGAGCGGGCTGACTCATTAAAAAAAAAAAATTAGGGGGAGAGTAAATGGGAGTATGTAGTAAGGTGTATATAAGCTTACATGTGACAGACTGACTTGATTTGTAAACTTTCACTTAAAGCACAATAAAAATTATTAAAGAAAAAAAAATTTGTTCTCAAACTGAACCAAATCTGCCTTCCTGTAATTGCCACTTTATTGGTTTTAGGTTTCTCAGAATCACAGTGTTTTTCTATACCTGCCATGTCTTAATGTACTTGAAATTTACCTTACATTTTCCTTTCTCTAGGCTAAACATTCACATTTCACTAACTGTTCTTCAGAAGACTTGGACTCTAGACCAAAACCCATTGCTGCTGAGTTGCTTCTGACTCATCGAAACCCTATAGGACAGAGTAGAACTGCCCCATAGGGTTTCCAAGGCTGTAATCTACATAGAAACAGACTGCCACATCTTTCTCCCATGGAGGGGCTGGTGGGTTCGAACAGCTGACTTTTTGGTTAACAGCCAAGTGCTTAACCACTGTACCACCAGGGCTTTTGGATTCTAGACCAGCACTAACAAATAGAACTTACTGTGATTATGGAAATGATCTGTTTCTGCACCATCCAGTACGGTAGCCACTAGCCACAGATGACTGTTGAGCACTTGAGATGTGGCTAAAGCAACTGAGAAACAGAAATTTTGATATAATTAAATTTAAATATCAATCTATTTTAAAAAAAATAAACATCCACATGTGACTAGTGGCTACTATACTAGACGCTACAATTCTGGACCTTTCTCCTGGCCAGAGTCCTCTATACCAGTTGTTCTTAAAGTGTATCCCAGGACAAAGAGCATCAGCGTCACCTGGGAACATGACAGATATGCAGTATTTTAGGCCCCACCCAGACCTATGAATGAGAAAGTCTGTGGTGTTTGCCCACAGAATTTGTTAAGAAATTGCCCAGCGATCTCCAGCTTATTCCAGCATACTCAAGTTTGAAAGCCAATTCTAGTCCTTCAAGGTTCCTGCTAAAAGCAGTGCTCACACATGGTCTGATGTGCACAGACTTAACCTGAAGAAAATTTCTATAGCTTAAGAAAGAAAGTTGAAAACTATCATTTAGCTAATGTATTGACTGTATATTTATAAAATGAATAAAATGTGCTTATGAAGAATTTTTAAAAAATAAAGTGCCAGCCGAGGTTTAAAAAAGGAGTTCACAGGAACTTGTCCCTAAATTCCAGTCTTTTTTTTTTTGAACTTTAGATGAAGGTTTACAGAGCAAATGTTTCTCTTTAAACAATTAATACACATATTGTTTTGTGACATTGGTTGCCAACCCCACAGCATGTCAACACTCTCCCCTTCTCAAACACACAGCCTTTGAGTGCTGGGATTAAGAACCGTGGGCTTTTGACTCTCAGCCTGGTATGCATCCCAGCTATCAGGCTGTTTCAGGATATAGAACTTACAGTTTGGTTCAATGTCTCCCAGAAGAGAAAAATCTGGTTCCTTGGCATATATTTCACTCTACCCACTTTGAGGGGCGATCCCCCCCTTTTTTAATACCACTTCCTCGTTGTTAGAGTGCCTCTGTAGCTACACCCTATGCCCTGGAAACATCTCCCCTTTTTAGGGTTTAACAGATTCCACCTATATGGTTCTCTCTTTTTTTGTTTAATTTTTTTAGTCCTCTTATGCTTGAAACCTAGAAGAGGAGTTGGCTTGTTCTGTTGCTGGCCTTGGGCCAGATGTCATAACTTCAGGCAGTGCCACGCTACACATCTCTAGCAGTTTGAAATGGAGAACGGAGTTAGAGATAAGATCAGCAGCTTTAGGTGATGGCATTGTTTCAAATAAACCATGCATGACCCAAAGCTTCCACTTCAAATGGGGAATGAAATTGCTTCATCCTTTGACAGCTTGCTCCATGAAAGAAATTTATCTTCACTTAATTGCTTTAGATCCCAAGAGGCTACATATAGTAATTTCTAGGAGAGAATTATATCAAATAAAAAAAATGTATGTGAATGTGAATATGCCAATAGCAGCGGACAGGGAGGGAGAGAGGTGCGGGACGAAAGATCGCATTGAACTTTCTGGTAGGTTTCTATTCCCATTCTTGGAGTCCCCTTGGGTCCAAGACCACTTACTCTCTCAATCTGCTGATTGAGATCCAGGGTCCCTGGTGGCTGCAGTCCTGCGCTGCTAGGGTTAAACCCTCTTGTCTGCTGTTCTTGTAGCTGGGTAGTGTTTTGCTTCAACTCTTCCCCTCAACTGGGAGGGGTCAGGCTGGCTGGCTGACTTCCGGCTGCGTGTCTTCATCAAGTCCGGCTGGGCACAGTCTGTCTACACTGTGGGCCAGAACCACTGGGGGTTCCGGTCAGTGGCAGCTGAAAATCAGCAAACTTGTTGATTTTAAAACATGACTATTTGGATGTTAAGGATAAACTTCCTGTAGATGGGGACAGGCTCCTTAATCTAGGCATGTTTGAATTTCTAGTTTTCATTTCCCTGGCCTTTATATTTTTTTTTATATTTGAAATAGTCTAAAGTTTCCACTCTATCGTTTTCACTAAACCCATCCACTACTGCCTTTATCCCACATTTTTTCCCTTATTTCTGAAATTCCAAGTTGTGGGTTTTGTCTTTTTTTCCCCACCTACTACTAAATAACTGTATTTCCATGTCGTAATGTAACAACACCTAGGAAAACTGGAGGTATTGTCCAAAGTATGGACAGGATTCTGTGTCTTCTTCCCGCACCCTTTTTGCCTGCATCTACCTTTAAGACTGCTGAGAGCTGTACACACTGAACATTAAATCTCGAGTTCCTGGAGACTGCTCTCTAGTTGACATCCCCAAATGTCTAGTTTGGGGCTGCGAGTCTCATGAGTGCTCAATACATACTTCCTATGTGCGTAAGAGTCAGTAAGGCATAGCTGAATGACATAGTTTATGGCACTCCTGCCCTAAAGACAAGGGGATCTGACTTGGAGGTCCAGGGAACTTTTGGATTCTATGTGAAGACCAGGGAATACCTGAGCCAATATTAGGGGTGGGTGGGGTTGCCAAAATCAAGGTGGCCTGACTCAAACAGAGAATCAGCAGAGCCAAAGACTTCCGTTTCCCATCAAGTTCTGTCCAGGCTGAGTCCCATAGCACCTTCTGCTCCCAGGGGTCATTCTCCAGGTACCCTTCGTCCCTTCAGTCTCACTTAATCTGGGTCTGCCACACTCTCCAGGTCAGTCAGAGGGGAGAGTTGCCTTTTCTTTTATAAAATTCCTCCCTAAGAAACCTGACAGCTATAATGAGTAAGCCAGTTTGCGTTTGAAAAAGGTTGTACTGGTATGCCTCTGAGGGAGATCTGCAGCAAGTACTGTCACATCATTTCTTGGATGCACATCAAGGAGTTTTTGAAGGAATTACACTTTTCCTCACATCTAAAACATGAGCACCTGAGCAGCAGCCTGGAGGGGTCATTGGGGTCAGGGTGTTTGTTTTAGCATGTGTCTCTTGAGCTAGAAAAACATCTGCCTGTATTATCACCACCTCTGGTACCCTGTTCTGCAATTTCTGTTCTGTCCTGCCCCTCTGCATGTCTGCTGGTGTGGTAGTAGAAGCCTAAGAGAAGCTAAACCAAAACCCAGATTCATTGCCATCGAGTCCATTTCAACTCGAAGTGACCCTGTAGGAGTGGCTGGTAGATTTGAACTGCCAGCCTTTTGGTTAGTAGCCAAGCTCTTAACCACTGCACCACCAGGGCTCCTAAGAGAAGTTACCCAGTCCTAACTGCCCTGTAGAGTTTCCAGGGAGTACCTGGTAGATTCAAACGGTCAACCTTTTGGTTAGCAGCCAAGCACGTAACCACTGCACCACTAGGTGCAGGCAAGTAGAGCAAGCCAGTAATTTATTGAAATCACTTGTCTCTCTGGGATTTAGTATTTTTGAGACCTGTCCTTCATTAGGAGTTAAATCATGTGCAAAACTGTTTTAACAAACCCTCCACCCCCTCATCCTAAAGATACTAGTTCCTTAAGTTGACAAATTGCTTATTTTGGCAGCTTTGTTTACTATACCGAGAAGCTTTCTGTGGTTGTAACCTTGCTTCAGGCCATATCTTAGTGTGATCTTCTCCCAAGAGATGAACTTGCTTGTTTCTCCTCCTGTTTTATTTAATGAGAAGAAAATACTAGACTGATATTGGATACATAAAGACTTATTAAGAAGGATAATTGAACTGCTGATGTCTTTAGACCAAAAAGAAAGATCTGGCCTTTCAGGGAATGAGTCATATTCGGTGCTTTTTTATTTTTTTGTGTGTGTATTCCATGAATCCAGATATTCTGATGTGTTCAGTAAAGCCTTGCCCTAAGGATGTCTGTCTGATTCAGTATGTGTATTTTGAATGTATCTGTCTATGCCCATAGAGAGAGACAGTAAAATTTCAAATAGGGAAATGGATGAAGACTCCCCAGGGATTTAGGGTCACATCAGGAGTAGGATAGGAGAAAGCATTTTGGCATAGATGCTAAGAAATGAGGTAGATCAGATAGGATGACCTATAGTTTACTTCCTTTTCTTAGAGCTGACTCCGTGGTTGCATGGTCCAATACACTAGCCACATGTCTATTTTAATTAAAATTAAATAAAATTTAAAATTTGGTTCTTCATTACACTAACCGTAGTTCAGGTGGTCAATAGCCACATGTGGCTAATGGCTACCATACTGTGAAGTGCAGCTATAGAACATTTCCATCATTGCTGAAAGTTCTTTTGAACAGCTCTTCTCTCTGATAAAGTCAAGAAGTGCAACTTGATTATAAAGGTTGGGAGTAATGATAAGGCTATGGAGAGGGAGACATCAGGATATGAATGGCAAAAGTCATTTCTAATTAGGAATGAATCATGATCAGAGGAAGTGAATTCTGAAGAGTAGAAAGTTATAAGATTCCTATCAAGAGATAATTTAGTAGTATATTTTTTAAGCAGGATATGATCTCTCCAAAGTCATCAATTTTAATTATCTTCTATAAGAAATTCCTCTACTCTTAGAAGCATAATCTTTTTTCCTAGATTCTCTCTCTAATCCTTTTCTTAGTCCTTATCTCTGTGCCGCCCATCATCATCACCTTCTTTTCCATTATGAGTGTCTCTTGTTTTCATTAATAAAAATGGCATCAGCATTTTACAAAGTGCTGTCATGATGTTATTTCACTTGATTGCTTCAGGGGCTCTCTGAGGCATTATCCACATTTTACAGGTGAGGAAGCTAAGATCTAGAAAGAGATTAATTATCTGAGAACCTATAACTCAGATATATCAGAATTAGGTTCAGGTGAATATGAACCCCAGTTACAGAGGCCTAAACTTATAAGGATTTATTCTCTCACATCAGAGCCCAGAAATTGGCAATCCAAGATTGACGTGATGGCACCACCAAGTTGGCAAACATTCAGGCTTCTTCAGCTCACTACTACAACCTTCTAGGATGTAGCCCCATCCCAGGATTACTACTAGAGTATCAGCAGGCTACATACTGGAGAAAGAGGACAGAAAGGCCCTCCCCACCCCCCCACCTGCCATATTTAAAAGGACTTCTTCAGTGCTTTACATAAAACTTTGGCTTATATCTCATAATCATATGTCCACCTTAGCTGGACAGAAGACTGGAAACATAGTCATCTAAACCAAAACCAAACCCTTTGCCTTCAAGTCAATTCCGACTCGTAGCGACCTTATAGGACAGAGTAGAACTGCCCCGTAGGGTTTCCAAGAAGCATCTGCTAAATTCAAACTGCCAACCTTTTGATTAGCAGTGAACGCTTAACCACTGTACCACCAGGGCTCCATATAGTCATCTAGCCAGGCAGAAATGTACTCAGCTAAAAATCAGAGCTCTTTTGCTAAAGAAGAAGGGAGACTGGGTATTGAGAGGTAACTGGTAATCTCTGCCTCAACAGGTATTCGGTTTTTGGTCCAGTGCTTTCCCACTGTTGCCAGTTGTGTCTGTTTCATTGGCTAATGATTTAGTCACCCAGGCCTCCAGAGTTTTTCCAAAGAAATATAAATTCGTGAATAATTACAATAAAATCTACCATTTATTGAGAACTTGCTGTGTCCTAGGTGACCTCACAACAACCCTGTGCAGTAGGAAGCATTATTAGCCTCCATTGTATAATTTGAGGAAACAGAACTGCAGAATCACTTGCCAAAGGTTACACAAAAGGTAAATGGTGGAGTCACAATTTAAGCACAGGAAGTCTAGCTCCATAGCCCACCCTCCAAACCACTGCTGCTCTACAGGGCCTTTTGGAAAGGTGATATAATTGCCTAGAGGGCAGCTGTGGCCCTCAATACTGCCCGCGGGAAAGAGCCTTTCGAGCCACCTCACTACAGGCATGCCATTCTCCTCAGGATCATGGCATGAGCTGTGTTAAAAGCAATGCTTTGATGTGTTTTCTTTTTCTTCATTCCCTGCCCCCTCTCTTCTGTCCCTCTCCCAGACTGGAGGCTGGGAAAAGAGATTAAGTGGCATGCTTTAGGTTTTTAGAAAGTTCATATCCTGGAACTCATGTTGGAACTTGCATGAGAAGATTCTGCTGGGTAATTAATTCTGCTGGGTAATTAATTAGGTGTCTTTAGAGAATCTAGAGGTTCAAAGTTTCTCTATCTTGGTAATAGAAATTGTTCCCAAATATAATTTTTTATTTTCTCTTCACTCCTACTCCCCCTGCTCTAGTGTTCTAGCTGTGGCTGGTAAGAGCACCGCCCACTTGTCATTCTGCGTCTCCCTCCCATAGATGCCTCACAGAGACCAGTGCTTGAACTTACAGTCCACGTGCAGCCTGGTCTTCTCTGCGAGAGTCAAACATCTCTTCAGTTACTCTGGCAGGCTTGACTTTTGGTATTCAGCATTAGCTATTTACTGAGCGCTTACAATTTGCCAGGCACTATTCGTGGTGCTCGTGATTCTGTGGAGAATGAGATAGACCCAGTTTCTTACCTCAGGGGCCTTTTATGTTCTAGATGAGGGGAGATAGACAGTAAACAAGTAAAGAAATAAATACGCAAAATAAATTCACCTTGTTTTAAATACCATGAAGGAAATAAAACAGGTCATTTTGATAAGAGACTAACTGTGGGAGTTGATCCATCACATAACCTTGTTTCCACACCTACTACTTTGAGCTGCAGTTTTACCACCCTTAAAGTAGGAAGGAATGAGAGTGAGTGACCATCATAAATGGAGGCTGTACCTCCCACCCTTGCACAAATGGAACTCTCTTGGTAGATGATCCTAATCTCTACCCAATTGTTCGGGATTTTCTTAAGAAATGATTCTTATATAAAGACTAGTTAATAAACACCTGGATATGTTCCACCCAGCTTTAAAAGAAATAATACATTATAGATACAGTTGAAGCCCCTTGTGTACCCTTGCTGGTTGCCTTTTCCCTTTCTCTTTCACTAAAGGTAATTACTGTCCTGAATTTATATATTTATGCATCCTTTTATTCTTTACTACACGTGCATATATCTATAGATAATATAGTATTGTTTTACATTTTTAGACTTTTTATAGATGGCATTCTGGGAGTACCATCTGCTTTGCTTTTCTTATCCAACATTATGTTTTTTAGATTTATCCATGTTGGTGCATGTAGTTGTGTCTCTTTAATTTCAGTTGCTGTCAAACAGCCCATTGTATGAATATGCCACAATTTACTGACCTAGTCTCCTTTTTTTATGTTAATGTATTTTTTTTTTTTAACTTACTGTGCTTTAGGTGAAAGTTTACAAACCAAATCAGTCTCTCATACAAAAAGTTATACACACCTTGCTGTGTACCCCTAGCTGGTCTCCTCTTAATGAGACAGCACATTCCTCCTCTCCACCCTGTATTCCCCGTGTCCATTCAACCAGCTCCTGTCCCCCTCTTCCTTCTCATCTCGCCACCAGGCAGGAGTTGCCCACGTATTCTCAAGTGTCTATGTGAGCCACGAAGCTTACTCCTCACCAGCATCATTGTCTCTCTTATACTTCAGGCCAATCCCTGTCTGTAGAGTTGGCTTTGGGAATGGTTCCAATCTTGGCCTATCAAAGGGTCCGGGGACCATGACCGTCAGAGTCCCTCCGGTCTCATTCAGACCATTAAGCCTGGTTTTTTTACGAGAATTTGAGATCTTCGTGCCACTGTTCTCCTGCTCCGTCAGGGGTTCTCTGTTGTGTTCCCTGTCAGAGCAGTCATTGGTGGTAGCGGGGCACCATCTGGCTCTTCCATTCTCAGGCTGACGGAGTCTCTGGTTTATGTGGCCTTTTCTGTCTCTTGGGCTCATCTTTACCATATGTCTTTGGTGTTCTTCATTCTCCCTTGCTCCAGGTAGGTTGAGACCAGTTTATGCATCTTAGATGGCCACTTGCTAGCGTTTAAAACCCCAGACACCTGTCACCAAAGTGGGATGCAGTATGTTTTCTTAATGTGTTTTGTTATGCCAACTGACCTAGATGTCCCCTGAAACCATGGTCCCCAGATACCTGTCCCTGCTATTCTGGTCTTCAAAGCGTGTGGTTGTAGTCAGGAAACTTCTTTGCTTCTGGTTTAGTCCAGTTGTACTGACTATCCCTGTGTTGTGTGTTGCCCTTCCCATCACCTAAAAAAATATAAAAAAAAAAAAAAAATTTTTTTTTTTTTAACCTAGTTAGTGACTATCCCTCTACCTCCCTTCCCCACCCTCGTAATCATCAAAGAATGTTTTCTTCTGTGTTTAAACTGTTTCATGAGTTCTTATAATAGTGGTCTCATACAATATTTGTCCTTTTGCAATTGACTAATTTCACTCAGCATAATGCCTACTAGATTCCTCCATATTATGAAATGTTTCACAGATTCATCGTTGTTCTTAATCATTGCATAGCATTCCACTATGTGAATATGCTATAATTTATCCATTCATCCATTGATGGGCACCTTGGTTGCTTCCATCTTTTTGCTGTTGTAAGCCATGCTGCAGTGAAAATGGATGTGCATAATACCTGTTCATGTGAAGGCTGTTATTTCTTTAGGGTATATTCCAAGGAGTGGAATTGCTGGGTCGTATGGTAGTTCTGGAAACTCTGGTGGCAAAGTGGTTAAGTGCTGTAGCTGCTAACCAAAAGGTCAGCAGTTCAAATCCACCAGGCGCTCCTTGGAAACTCTGTGGGGCGGTTCTACTCTATCCTGTAGGGTCACTAGGAGTCAGAATCGACTTGACGGCAATGGGTTTTTTGTTTTTTTTTTTTTAGTGGTAGTTCTAGTTCTAGCTTTTTAAGGAAGCACCAAATCAATTTCCAAAGTGGTTGTACCATTTTGCATCCCCACCAGCAGTGTATAAGTGTTCCAGTCTCTCCACAACGTAACATTTATTATTTTGTGTTTTTTAGATAATTGCCAGCCTTGCTGGGGTGAGATGGAATCTCATTGTAGTTTTGATTTGCATTTCTCTCATGGCTAATGATTGTGAGCATTTCCTCATGTATCTGTTAGCAGCCTGAATGTCTTCTTTGGTAAAGTGCCTGTTCATATCCTTTGCCCATTTTTTAATTGGGTTATTTGTCTTTTTTGTTGTTGAGCTTCTGGAGTATCATGTAGATCTTAGAGATAAGATGCTGATTGGAAATGTCATAGCTAAGAACTTTTTCCCAGTCTGTAGGTAATCCTTTTATTTTGGTGAAGTCTTTGGATGAGCATAGCTGTTTGACTTTTAGGAGCTCCCAGTTACCTAATTTCTCTTCCAGTGTTTGTACTCTAGTCTCTTATTGATGCACAATTTTTTGCCACTTTGTGTTTGTCTACCAACAGTACTGCAGTCTCTTTGTACTGAGGTGTGAGTTTCTCTAAGAAGCATACCTAGAAGCAGAATTGCCAGGTTATAAGGATACTTACCATCAGCTTTACTAGCTATTGCCAAATTGCTTCCCAAAGTGTTCATACCAGCTTATACGACTTGTAAAAGTATATGAGTGTTCCAACGTTTCCATGTCAATATTAGGCATTTCCAAACTTTTTAGTTGCCTATTTGATGTTTAAATCATATCTTGTTTTATTTTGCATTTTCCTTATTACCAGAGAAGCTAAACATTTCTTCCCTGTGTTCATTAGCCGCTTGAGTTTCCTCTTCTGTGAATCCCATGTTCGTATTCTTTGTCCATTTACTTCTTTATTTCTTCTGATTGTTTTTTCTTACTGATTTGTAAATCTGGATATGAATCCTTTGTCAGCTATATGTATTACAGATCTCCCAATATGTATCTTATCTTTTAAATACATTTTAATGTTTTCATTTATATAGGTTTTTCTGACAAATATATCAATCTTTTCTTTATAGTTTGTATCTTATTTAAGAATTTTTTCTTAGATGTAACAGAATTGGCATGTATTGATAATTATTGAAGCTGGATGAACATATTTTTGTGTGTTTGAAATTTTCCATAATAACGTTTTTTAATTAAAACGTAACTGCTGAAATGCCGTATCGTAGCAAAAATCAATTGCTCTAATAGTAATCCAAAGTTTCTACATAACCTAGTGGAATAAAAGGGTTACTTTGATCTCTGTTAAGACTTTTCATTTGATTTTTTGTTTGTTGTGTTGGGTTTTTTTTTTTTTTTTTAACCAGTATGTTGTTAGGTTAAAATATTACCATGAGAAATCAACTCAGGGTAAACGTCAAGAGAAATAAGTCCTGATACATGCCACAACGTGGATGAATCTTGAAAACATGCTGAGTGAAATAAGTCAGACACAAAAGGACAAATATTATATGATCCCACTCGTATGAAATATCTAGAATAGGTGAATACATAGAGACCAAAGTTTATTAGTGGTTACCGGGGGCTAGAGGGAGGGGAAAATAAGGAGTCATTGCTTAAGCGACTCTGGGCTTCTGTTAAGGGTGATGGAAAAGTTTGGAAATGCATAGAGGTGATGATCGCACAGTATGGTGAACATAATTAATATCACTGGATTGTACATGTAAGAATGTTTAAATGGCAAATGTTTTGTTGCATATGTATACTTAGCACAATTTAAAAGAAAAGTTTTTTTTTTTTTTAATTGCAATTGTACTTGAAAAAAAAAAAAGGCTTACCTATACTGAGGCCACAAGGATATATATATACCTACAGTTTGTTCTTCTAAAAGTTTAGTTTTACATTACACATTTATGTCTTTAATTCATCTGGAATTTATTTTTGTAACTCAGGCTTCCCTACATGTGGGTCACTTTCCTAGTTCTGTTCCATTGATCCAGCGAACGAGACAGTACCACCATTCTGTTTTGCAAGTCTTAAAATATAGTAGGACAAGTCTGTCAGTACCTTGTTGTTCTTCAGAAATGTCTTGACTCTTTTCTCGTCCTTCTTCCAGATGAGACCAACTTTTCAGATTCCACCAGAAACCTTGTTTATAATTGTAGTGAATTCAAAGATTAATTTGGGGAGAATTGCCATATTTACAAAATTGAGTCTTCCCATCCATTAACATGATACACTGTTCGTTTATTCAGGTCTTCTATGTCTTTCAAGAGTGTTTCGTAATCTCTACAAAACCCCTGCACAGCTTTTTTGCTAATTTGAATATTATATTTTCTAGTGGACTATTAATGATATAAATATGAATGCTGTGTTTTTTGTTTTTTGTTTTCTGTTGATCTTTGTCTTGGATTGTGTTGTGTTCCCAAAAAATATGTGTCAACTTGGTTAGGCCATGATCCCCAGTATTGTGTGGTTGTCCTCTATTATGTGATTGTAATTTTATGTTAAAGAGGATTAGGGAGGATTGTAACACCCTTACTAAGGTCACATCCCTGATCCAATATAAAGGGAGTTTCCCTGGGGTGTGGCCTGCAGAGGATTAGAGGGGATTGTAACACCCTTACTAAGGTCACATCCCTGATCTAATATAAAGGGAGTTTCCCTGGGGTGTGGCCTGCACCACTTTTTATCTTAGAAGAGATAAAAGGAAAGAGAAGCGTGCAGAAAGTTGGGGACCTCGTACCACCAGTAAAGCAGCACCAGGAGCAAAGCATGCCATTTGGACCTGGGGTCCCTGTACCTGAGAAGCACCTCGACCAGGGGAAGATTGATGACAAGGACCTTCCTCCAGAGCCAACAGAGAAGAAGCCTTCCCCTGGAGCAGACACTCTGAATTTGGACTTATAACCTACTAGACTGTGAAAGAATAAATTTCTTTTTATTAAAGCCATCCACTTGTGGTGTTTCTGTTATAGCAGCACTAGATAACTAAGGCAGTCTTATATCTACCAACGTTTCTGAACTGTCTGCATACTCTCTTGGATTGTCTGTGTAGATGGATGAAAAGGTAGTTTTTATCTCCTCTTTTCTGATTATTAAACCTCCGGTTTCTTTTTCTTTTCCGACTTCATTGTCTACAATCTCCAGCATTATATTTAATGTTGTTAGGTGCCCTGGAGTCATTTTCAACTCATAGCTACCCTGTGTACAACATAACAAAACACTGCCCGGTCCTGCACCATCCTCACAGTCGTTGCTATTTGAGCCCACTGTTACAGCCACTGTGTCCAGTCCATCTCATTGATAGGCTTCCTCTCTTTCGCTGACCCTCTGCTTTACCAAGCATGTTGTCCTTCTCCAGGGAGTGGTCCCTCCTGATAACTTGTCCAAAGTATACGAGACAAAGTCTGGCCATACTCACTTCTAAGGAGCATTCTGGCTGTACTTATTCCAGGACAGATTTGTTCGTTCGTCCATGGTATATTTAGTATTCTTTGCTAACACCATAATTCAAAGACATCAATTTTTCTTCGGTCTTCCTTGTTCATTATCCAGCTTTTGCATGCATATGAGGCAATTGAAAATACTCTGGCTTGGTTCAGGTGCACCTTAGTCCTCAAAGTGACATCTTTGCTTTTTAACACTTTAAAAGAGGTCTTTTACAGCAAATTTGCCCAGTGCAATATGTCATTTGATTTCTTGACCGCTGCTTCCACGGGCATTGATTGTTTGCAGGTGAAAGGAAATTCTTTTCCCCATTTATCATGATGCAGCTTAATGATCCAGTTATGAGGATTTTTATATTCTTTATGTTGAGGTATAAGCCATATTGAAGGCTGTAATATTTAATCTTCATCAGTAAATGCTTCAAGTTCTCTTCACTTTCAGCAAGCATCTGCCTATTGCAGGTTGTAGTTAATGTTGTATAGTGGTCATAATAACAGAAATCTTTACTTTGTTTCTGACTTTAATAGCAGTGATCCAAAGGTTGCATCATTACATCTAATATTTGCCATAGATTTTTGATATTTTTTATCAGTTTAAGGATGTTCCTTTCTGTTCCTAGTTTGCTGAGGTTTTTAAGTCATAAATGAATGAGGTTTGAATCTTATTAAATATTTTTCTTCATCTATTTTTCTTTTCAACCTCTTAATATACATTAGTAAGTTTCTGTTTTAGTCATCTAGTACTGCTATAGCAGCAATACCACAAGTGGATGGCTTTAACAAAGAGGAATTTATTCTCTCACAGTGTCGTAGGCTGCAAGCCCAAATTCAGACCATCAGCTCCGGGGGAAGGCTTTCTCTGTCGGCCCTGGAGGAAAGTCTGTGTCATCAGTATTCCCTTGGCTTAGGAGCTTCTCTGCTCAGGAACCTCCACGCTCTGCTTCCGGCAGTGCTTTGTTGGTATATGGGGTCGCCCTGTCTCTCTGCTTGCTTCTCTCCTTTATATCTCAAAAGAGATTGGCTTAAGACACTGTCTAATCTTATAGATCTCATCGGTATGACTGCCGCTAATTCATCTCATTACATCATAGTGATAGGAATTTACAACACAAAGGGAAACCACATAAAATGGTGGGCAATCGTACAATACTGGGAATCATGACCTAGCCAGATTGACAGATATTTTGGGGGGACACAATTCAATCCATGACAGTTTCTAATGTCGAACTATCCTTTCCTTCCTAAAATAGCCCAGTGTGTTCTTCTTACTCTCCCACCCCCAAAATGAACTTATCCTTGACCTATAGTTGTTTCATGGAAGATGTATCTTATTTTCCATTTGTTTTCTCTAATGTATTCTGTTTGACTGTATGTCATTTATTCTTTCTCTACATTTTATTTGAGCAACAGGTATGTGTGTTACACCGTTCACTGTGCCAGGGGAATACAGAAGAACAAACTTGGACTCACGTCTTGGGTATGCTGCACTAAAAGGATAACCTTATCTTAGTGGGAATGTGTGGGAAATAATCTTAAAAGTATGATGGGGTCACATTGTGAAAGAACAGACTCTTATATTATTAGGTGGCAGGGACAATTCAAGGACTTAGGGAGTGACATGACAGAATTATGGGTATAGAGGACTAAGTTGATAGCTTTGTTTAGGAGGCAAGAGACCAGTGCGAAAGTAGCTGCAATATCCAAGATTATGGTGATGAGAATCTAACTTACACTTGCAGCATCAATAACAAAAAGTAAAGGATGAATGGATGTGACAGTAGTGTTACAGTATGGCTTGGTATTTGCTTAAATATAAAGAGGATAAAGGAGATAACAGTTGACTGTCTTTACAAAATTTTGAGGCTAGGTAACTAGAAAAGTTGAGCTACTCTTGGAAACTTCTAGGGAGATATCACCTCTGTACAGGGATTGTCATATGCAGTTCAGTGAATGTTTTTTGGTGTTGTCAGTGCTGGTAAAGGTAAGAAACCCTCTGACAGTGTGAGACAGTGTGATGGTGTGGTGTGGTGTTCAGAACACAGAATTCAAAATCAAGAGTCTGAATCCCAGTCCCACGTGTAAAACTATAAGCCTTCATTTGCACACCTAAGAAACAGGAAAAGCACCACCAGCACCCTAGTCAATACCACCTTAGTATGAAAAGTTTACAATACTAGAGGGATTTACAGTTAGAATGATGGGGAGGGCAGGATAGTGGTGCACTGGAGTAGGCGATGGGGCAGCTAGAGGAGGCATAGAGGATGGCTGTACTGAAAAGTTCAGGTAGTCTTTAGTATTGTTCTAGAGCAGCACTGTCCATTAGAACATTCTACAGTAAGGGAAATGACCTACTCTGTGTGCTGTCCAGTATGATAACGACTAGTTACAGTTACAGGTAGCTTTTGAACACTTGAAATGTAATTGGTGTACCCAAGGAACTAAATTTTTATTTTATTTAATTATATTTAATGAAGTTGAAATAGCCGCATGTAGCTAGTGGCTATTGTATTGAACAGCACAGCCCTAGAGAATCATCCTCAAATGTGCTTTCTTCTCTGAAACCTTGGTCTGTGGTGACAACTGCAGAGGCCTCATAGTACCTGAATCATCACTGGTCTCAGGCTGACTAGACTGTATGGAAGGCATGAGTAGAGGGGCCTACACACACAGTGATTTGGGTCCCTCCTGGTGGCCTCTCAGAGATCTGATATGGTTTCAAGTCATGCAGCACTAGACCCTGTTTCCTTCTGGAAATATCTGGTTTATCCAGAACCAAAGAGAGCCTATTGCTTTCCAGAAAATTAGCAAAAGGCAGACTCCGCCTCCAGCAGAAGCAGAATTGCTTCTGCCTCTTCCTATTTCCATGGAATCAGAGATCATGTTGCCCAAAACGAGGCCAGTGTTTTAAAAGAAATCCCCTCTCTAAAATGAAGATGGTGATTATTTTAAATTTCCTTAACGCTGTTCTCATGGGAACAACAACAAAAAATGTCTTTAGGTGCTAATGATTGTTGTACTTCCTATTCCATTTTCGTGAGGGTTGAGGGTCCAAGAGATCCCTGCACATCAGAAACAAAAAATAAAGGATGAACATTGTAAATAGTTAATTAAACCAGGTAACTCCCTTTCATTGTCTCTTCTCTCTTTCCTGCTTCCAGCTTGCCAGCTCTAATAACTATCTTTGGATGCAGAAGAGCTGTATCCTTAGTACTTGTTCAAGCACTCCCTGCTGCCCCCTCCCTAGCATCTCTCAAAGGACTCCCTGGGGAGATCTGCAGATCTCCTCAGAGTAAACAGGAAAACCTAATAAATAAAATAGGGAGTCTTAGAGCCTAGAGGCTATCAAACACAGCTCTACAGGAAGAAGATGCCTTTGGCCTTGGACAACAAGGAGCAGTGGGTTTGTGATGTTCTGTATGAATACTTTGTAGTAACTCTTCTGCAGGGAAGCCCCCCTCCCCCCCCCATTTTGCTTCTGGACTGGAAACAGAGGTTGTGTGACCTGGCTTGTCCATAACCACTCAATATCAGCCTGTTCTGAAAAGAGAAGACCATCCCTTGTGTATTCAGAATTGGACTAGCCCAGTAGCTGGCCAGTTCCTTAAGAGTGATTTCTCTACCTTGCTGCCCTGTAGCTGGCACCTCACCCTCATTCTTATCCCTCTTCTTTAGTAAATAACTTCTTTATTAGTAGCATTTGGGTTTTCCCACACTGGAGTTAATCTGTTACCATTCTACCAAAATGCCTGTGCTAGCCACTTGGGTGTTCCGGTATAAGAAGTGTCCCAACTGTCCCACCCAGCCTCCTCAGCTCTCCTGTCTCTTTTTCATGGGTTGTTGAGCTGGAATGATAATTCCTCTTGGATTTCAGTGTGTGCAGTCTTACTTGGGTGGAGCCTTGAGCTGTTCACAGGAGTGCTAGTAATGTCTGGCCTTCAGTGCTGCCAAAGGCAAAAAGCTGGCTGCTTCTCAGTTTAAAGCACATAGTTGGATTGCTGGGACAGTGTTAGATGGAGGGTGGGGTGAGCAAATACCACTCTCTTCCTACTGTGTTTTCAGGAAATGATTATAAAGCAGCTATAAGTGCAAATGAAGTCAAAAGAATGGATTGGCATACCCCTTAGCCCCCTGAAAAAAAACAACAGATGAAAACACACACATTCCTTCTCTGGGCTCCATCCCAGATCCACACCCTTATTGTTCTGCTGGGCTTCACTTTGGTACTATTTCAGAGCAAAGAACCTTTGTTAAACTATCACTTCACTTTTCTCTGGAAGAAAACTCAGTAATAATCTGCTGAACAAGAGCTGAACTTTCCCTTTAGGCAAACTGTGGGTTCCACTTCCCTCTCTTTTTCCCTCCTAAGATGAACATGGGCAGGGGCAGATAGGGGGGAGGAAGAGCCAGTGCCAAGGCTTAATCCCTCAGTTAGGGAGTCAGGTTTTCAGTACTAGTAGTAAAATTGTTCGCAGAGATGGTCGTCAATGAAAGGAGTCTCTGTGCCGTCACATCTCCGTTCATCCTTTCCAGCTCCCTCTTAACCTTGTACAGCCCTTACCTGCCTGCCACCTCCTTGAGGTTTAAGCCATATGGCTCTTATGAATCTTGTCTGGAGTCTCCTAATGTGACATATTTTGCTGTGCAGAGCACAGTACCCCTGGGTCTACCCCTCCCCTCCAAGGTGGCGACTGAGCCTGTATGTGTGGCTGGAGCCAATGATGAGCCTCCCACCCAGGTCTGGGGAAACCCTCAGCCAGTGTGGTTCCTGTGGCAGCAGCCAAACACATCAGAGCTCCTCATAGCTTCAGGGCTGTAACAGCCAGCCTGTGCGATGGCGTTGTTTATTGTTGGTTGACTTCTCTGTCCCCACCCTCGGTGTTTAAGGGAATTTGGCCATTGCCCAGTAGAGCGAAAGCTGGCATTCACAGAGAGTGGCTTCCTGCAGCTTCTCTTGTGGTTGAAGCCAGGACCACCTTCCATCTCTGCCTTTCTACCCACATGGCAAAGGCAGTGAAACCCCTCTGTGTTCAGCCTCCTGTCGTGGGGTTTCAAGTTGCCTCTTAGATCAGGACGCGGCTATCTGCCAAATTATCTGCCCAGATAAACATTTATTGTTTACAGGAATGTGTTTCAGCTGCTCTGGCTGATCCCACTGGTGAGGTCTTCTAGTTCCTTGGGATATTCAGCCAGTATATGGGGCTGACACATCCAGACACAGAACTGCTGGAGCTTTTAACAGTGCCCCCTCCCCCAAATTTCTCTCAGCTCCCAGTCCTGCCTCCTGGATATTGAAACTGCCTCTCCACGTTTTCAGCATTACTAGAGAATTTGAAGATTTATGTAAGAGCCAGTGTTACAACACAAGCAGCAAAGGCTTCTTTGAGATGGCAAAACCAGCTTCTGTCACTTACCATGTTTTCCTGAATAACTAATGAGGTAGCCATTTAGTGAAGAGAAAAAGACAGATTTTCCCTTTTGACCCAAATAGCCATGTCCACTGCATCCAAATGTGTATTGTCTTTTTTTTTTAAGGATATAATTGATTTTCCAACATTTTATTGTACAGCAAAGTTGAAAGAATGTTACAATGAACGCATTTACGCCCACCACCTAGATTTTGCCTTTCTTATTTTACTACATGTGTATTATCACGTTACCCTCTCTCCATCCATGCCCCCCTCAGTCTTTTTTTTTTTTTTAATTTTTGTCATGCTTCATACAAAAATTTATATATACCTTGCTATATATTCCTAGTTGCTCTCCCCCTAATGAGACAGCATATTCCTTCTCTCCACTCTGTTTTCGTGTCCATTTGTCCAGCTTCTGACCCCCTCTACCCTCTCATCTCCCTTCCACACAGGAGCTGCCCACATAGTCTCATGTGTCTACTTGACCCAAGAAGCTCACTCCTCACCAGTATCATCTTCTATCCCATAGTCCAGTCCAATCCCTGTCTAAAGAGTCAGCTTTGGGAATGGTTCCTGTCTTGTGCTAACAGAAGGTCTGGGGACCATGACCACCGGGGTCCTTCTAGTTTCAGACCATTAAGTCTGGTCTTTTTATGAGGATTTGAGGTCTGTATCCCACTGCTGTCCTGCTCCCTCAGGGGTTCTCTTTTGTGTTCCCTGTCAGGGCAGTCATCAGTTGTAGCCGGGCACCATCTAGTTCTTCTGGTCTCAGGCTGATGTAGTCTCTGGTTTATGTGGCCTGTTCTGTCTCCTGGGCTCATAATTACCTCGTGTCTTTGGTGTTCTTCATTCTCCTTTGATCCAGGTGGGTTGATTGATGCATCTTAGATGACCACTTGCTAGTATTTAAGGCCCCAGATGCTGCTCTCCAAAGTGGGATGCAGAATGTTTTCTTAATATATTTTATTATGCCGGTTCACCTAGATGTCCCCTGAAACCATGGTCCCCAAGCCCCTGCCCCTACTACGCTGGCCTTCGAAGCGTTCAGTTTATTCAGGAAACTTCTTTGCTTTTGGCTTAGTCCAGTTGTGCTGACCTCTCCGGTATTGTGTGTTGTCTTTCCCTTTACCTAAAATAGTTCTTGTCTACCATCTAAGTAGTGAATACGCCTCCCCACTCTCATAACCATCAAAGAATATTTTCTTTCCTGTTTAAACTATTTCTCAAGTTCTTATAATAGTGGTCTCATATAATATTTGTTCTTTTGCAGTTGACTGATTTCACTCACCATAAGGCTTTCCAGATTCCTCCATGTTATAAAATGTTTCACGGATTCATCATTGTTCTTTATAGATGCATAGTATTCCATTCTGTGAATATACCATTATTTATCCATTCATCTGTTGATGGGCACCTTGGTCGCTTCCATCTTTTTGCTATGGTAAACAGTGCTGCACTGAACATGGGTGTGCATCTGTTTCTGTAAAGGCTCTTATTTCTCTAGGATATATTCCAAAAAGTGGGATTGCTGGATCGTATGGTAGTTCTATTTCTAGCTTTTTAAAAGCGCCAAATCCATTTCCAAAGTGATTGTACCATTTTACATTTCCACCAGCAGTGTGTAAGTGTTCCAGTCTCTCCACAACCTCTCCAGCATGTATTTTTGTGTGTTTTTTGGATTAATGCCAGCTTTGTTGGAGTAAGATGAAATCTCATTGTAGTTTTGTTGTGCATTTCTCTCATGGCTAATGATTGTGAGCATTTCCTCATGTATCTGTTTGCTACTTGAGTGTCTTCTTCAGTGAAGTGTCTGTTCATATCCTTTGCCTATTTATTAAGTGGGTTATTTGTCTTTTTGTAGTTGAGTTTTTGCAGTATCATGTAGATTTTGGAGATACTGATGGGAAATGTACCTAACT
This sequence comes from Elephas maximus indicus, assembly GCF_024166365.1. NCBI lineage: Eukaryota > Metazoa > Chordata > Mammalia > Proboscidea > Elephantidae > Elephas > Elephas maximus. The sequence continues at coordinate 19,637,548 of NC_064837.1, forward strand.
TTTTCCCAGTGTGTAGGTAATCTTTTCACTCTTTTGGTGAAATCTTTGGATGAGCATAGGTGTTTGATTTTTAGGAGCTCCCAGTTACCTAGTTCCTCTTCTGGTGTTTGTGAGTTGTTAGTAATGTTTTGTATATTGTTTATGCCATGTATTAGGTCTCCTAGTGTTGTCCCTATTTTTTCTTCCACGATCTTTATTGTTCCAGATTTTATATTTAGGTCTTTGATCCATTTAGAGTTAGTTTTTGTGCAGGGTGTGCAGTATGGGTCTTGTTTCATTTTTTTGCAGATGGATATCCAGTTATGCCAGCACCGTTTGTTAAAGAGACTGTCTTTTCCCCATTTGACTGACTTTGGGCCTTTGCAGATATCAGCTGCTTATATGTGGATGGATTTATGTCTGGATTCTCAGTTCTGTTCCATTGGTCTATGTATGTGTTGTTATACCAGTACCAGGCTGTTTTGACTACTGTGGTAGTATAATAGGTTCTAAAGTCAGGTAGAGTGAGGCCTCCCACTTTGTTCTTCTTTTTCAGTAATGCTTTATTTATCCGGGGCCTATTTCCCTTCCATATGAAGTTGGTGATTTGTTTCTCCATCTCATTAAAAAATGTCGTTGGAATTTGGATGCGAATTACATCGTATCTATAGATCACTTTTGGTAGAATAGACATTTTTACAAGGTTAAGTCTTCCTATCCATGAGCAAGTATGTTTTTCCACTGCTGTAGTTCTCTTTTGGTTTCTTGCAGTAGTGTCTCGCAGTTTTCTTTGTATAGGTCGTTTACGTCTCTGGTAAGATTTATTTCTAAGTATTTTATCTTCTTGGGGGCTACTGTAAATGGTATTGATTTGGTTATTTCCTCTTTGATGTTCTTTTTGTTGGTGTAGAGGAATCCAACTGATTTTTGTATGTTTATTTTGTATCCTGATATTTTGCTGAACTCTTCTGTTAGTTTCAGTAGTTTTCTTGAGGATTCTTTACGGTTTTCTGTGTATAAGATCATGTCATCTGCAAATATAGATACTTTTACTTCTTCTTTACCAGTCTGGATACGCTTTATTTCTTTATCTAGCCTAACTGTTCTAGCAAGGACTCTAGCACAGTATTGAATAAGAGTGGTGATAAAGGGCATCCTTGTCTTGTTCCCGATCTCAAGGGGAATGCTTTCAGACAGTCTCCGTTTAGGATGATGTTGGCTGTTGACTTTGTATAAATGCCCTTTATTATGTTGAGGAAATATTTTCTTCTATTCCTATTTTGCTGAGCGTTTTTATCAGGAATGGGTGTTGAACTTTGTCAAATGCCTATTCTACATCAATTGATAAGATCATGTGGTTCTTGCCTTTTATCTATATGATGGATGACATTAATTGTTTTTCTAATGTTGAACCATCCCTGCATACCTGGTATGAATCCCACTTGTTCATGGTGAGTTATTTTTTTGATATGTTATTGAATTCTATTGGCCAGAATTTTGTTGAGGATTTTTGCATCTAAGTTCATGAGGGATATAGGTCTGTAATTTTCTTTTTTGGGGGGTGCCTTTACCTGATTTTGGTATTAGGGATATGCTGGCTTCATAGAATGAGTTTGGGAGTATTTCATCTCCTTCTCTGTGCTCTGAAATACCTTTAGTAATAGTGGTGTTAACTCTTCTCTGAAAGTCTAACTCTGTGGTGAAGCCGTCCGGGTCTGGGCTTTTTTTTTGTTGGGAGTTTTTTAATTACCTTTTCAATCTCTTCTTTTGTTATGGGTTTAATGAGCAGTTTTACCTCTGTTTGTGTTAGTTTAGGTAGGTAGTGTGTTTCTAGAAATTCATCCTTTTCTTCTAGGTTTTCAAATATGTTAGAGTACAGTTTTTCATAGTAATCTGATGGGATTCTTTTAACTTCATTTGGGACTGTTGTAATATCGCCCATCTCACTTCTTATTCAGGTTACTTGCTTCCTCTTCGGTTTTTCTTTTGTCAGTTTGGCCGGTGGTTTATCAATTTTGTTAATATTTTCAAAGAAGTGGCTTTTGGTCTTGTTAACTCTTTCAGTTGTTTTTGTTTTCTGTTTCGTTTAGTTCTGCTGTAATTTTTATTATTTCCTTTCTTCTAGTGCCTGAGGGTTTCTTTTGTTGCTCTCTATTTGTTCAAGTTGTAGGAATAATTCTTTGATTTTGGCCCTTTCTTCTTTTTGTATGTGTGCATTTATTGATATAAATTGACCTCTGAACATTGCTTTCTCTGTGTCCCAAAGGTTCTGATAGGAAGTATTTTCATTCTCTTTGTATTCTATGAATTTCTTCATTCCATCCTTAATGTTTTCTATAACCCAGTCTTTTTTGAGCAGGGTATCGTTCAGTTTCCAAGTGTTTGGTTTCTTTTCCCTGCTTATTCTGTTATTGATTTCTACTTTTATGGCTTTGTAATATGCTTTGTAATATTTCAGTCAGAGAAGATGCTTTGTAATATTTCAGTGTTTTGGATTCTGCTAAGGCTTGCTTTATGACCTAATATGTGGTCTGTTCTAGAGAATATTCCGTGTGCACTAGAAAAGAAAGTATACTTGGCTGCCGTTGGGTGGAGTGTTCTGTATATGTCTATGAGGTCAAGTTGGTCGATTGTGGCATTTGGATCTTCTGTGTCTTTACTGAGCTTCTTTCTGGATGTCCTGTCCTTCACCGAAAGTGAAAAAGCTGCCTATTTCACTTTTCAGTGCCGTTAAGAGTTTGTTTTATATATCTTGCAGCCTGTTCATTGGGTGCATAAATATTTAATATGGTTGTATCATCGTAGTATATTGTCCCTTTAATCATTAAATAGTGTCCTTCCTTATCCTTTGTGGTGGATTTAACTTTAAAGTCTATTTTGTCAGAAATTAATATTGCCACTCCAGCTCTTTTTTGATTGTTGCTTGCTTGACACATTTTTTTCCAGCCTTTGAGTTTTTGTTTGTATCTCTAAGTCTAAGGTGTGTCTCTTTTAGGCAACATACAGATGGATCATGTTTTTTAATCCTTTCTGTTACTCTCTGTCTCTTTATTGGTGCATTTAGTCTTTTTACATTCAGCATAATTATGGATAGGTATGAGTTTAGTGCTATCATTTTGATGTCTTTTTTTGTGTGTTGTTGACAGTTTCTTTTTCCCCACTTAATTTTTTGTGCTGAGTAGTATATATATTGTCTTTTCCTCTTATTCATTATAGTTGATTTTGTTTCTGCTGAGTCTCTTTTTTTCTTATATTTTATTTTGATGAGTCAGCTTGTTAGTCTCCTTTGCGGGTTACCTTAATATTTACCCCTATTTTTCTAAGTTTCAACCTAACTTTTATTTCTTTATATTGCCTTGTCTTCCTTTCCATATGAAAGATCTATGACTACATTTCTTAGTCCCTCTTCATTGTTTTAATGTTGTCTTCTTTTACATAATAACATTGCTGTTTCCCTGTTTTGAGCGTTTTTTATCTTGATTTATTTTTGTGATTTCCCTGTCTGTGTTGACATCTGGTTGCTCTGACCTGTGCTCTGGTCTTGGGTTGACATCTGATAATATTGATTTTCTAACCAGAGAACTCTCTTTAGTATTTCTTGTAGTTTTGGTTTGGTTTTTACAAATTCCCTAAATTTCTGTTTATCTGGAAATGTCCTAATTTCACCTTCGTATTTAAGAGGGAGTTTTGCTGGATCATGGAAACCCTGGCAGCGTAGTGGTTAAGTGCTATGGCTGCTAACCAAGAGGTTGGCGGTTCAAATCTGCCAGGCGCTCCTTGGAAACTCTATGGGACAGTTCTACTCTGTCCTATAGGGTCGCTATGAGTCGGAATCGACTTGACGGCAGTGGGTTTGGTTTTTGGTTTGGTTTGCTGAATATATGATTCTTGGCTGGCAGTTTTTTCCCTTCAGTGCTTTATATAAGTCATCCCATTGCCTTCTTGCCAGCATGGTTTCTACCAAGTAGTATGAGCTTATTCTTATTGACTCTCCTTTGTGGATGACTTTTCATTTATCCCTAGCCACTCTTAAAATTCTCTGTCTTTGGTTTTGGCAAGTTTGATTATAATATGTCTTGGTGACTTTCTTTTGACATCTACCTTATGTGGAGTTCGATGAACATCTTGGATAAATATCTTCTCATCTTTCACGATATCAGGGAAGTTTTCTGCCAACAAATCTTCAACAATTCTCTGTATTTTCTGTTATCCCTCCCTGTTCTGGTACTCCAGTCAATTGTATGTCATTTCTCTTGATAGAGTTCCACGTGATTCTTAGGGTTTCTTCTTTTTTTTTTTTTTTAATTCTTTTATCTGATTTTTCTTCAAATATGTTGGTGCCAAGTGTTTTATCTTCAGTCTCACTAATTCTGCCTTCCACTTCCACAATTCTGCTCCTCTGACTTCCTGTTGAGTTGTCTAATTCTGTAATTTTATTGTTAATCTTCTAAATTTCTGATTCTGTTTCTCTATGGATTCTTGCAACTTATTAAATTTTTCATTATGTTCTTGAATAACCTTATTTTTAATTTCTTCAACTGCTTTATCTGTGTGTTCCTTGGCTTGTTCTGCATATTGCCTGATCTCCTTCCTGATGCCTTGAAGAGTTCTGTATATTAATGTTTTGTATTCTACATCTGGTAATTCCAGGAAGGTGCCTTCATCCAAAAGATCCCTAGATTCTTTGTTTTGAGAGCTTGTTGAAGCGATCATGATCTACTTCTTTATGTGATTTGATACTGACTGTTGTCTCTGAACCATCTATAAGTTATTGTATTAGTTTATATTTGCTTACTGTATCCTAGCTTCTTGCTTTGTTTTGTTTTTATATGCCCAAATAGGTTGCTTGAGTGTGCTAGCTTGATTATTTTTGACTTTGAAGCTCTAACGTCCTGTCACCAGATGGCTAGAGCTGTTACCAGGTGTATCAGTCTAGGAGTCCATTCACTTTTCTTATATGGATTCAGCTCAGGTGTCCTGGTAATTGGTCATCAAGTGTGTGGTACAGGCTCTGTCCTGAAGTCTCAGAGAGGCAGGGGTGATTGGTGTAGGTACAGGTATCTTGTTGCAACAGGGGGTCATGCTCTGAACAAGGCGGGGGCTTGACAGCCCTCCCCTGAGCATCTGTGAGGAAAGCGTGTCCCTGTTCCCTAGAGCACACAGGTGGGTGGGTTCTGCAGATGGACCATGGGCACCCAATACTTCTGGTTGTAAGGACTGGGAGGTACCAGTTATCGCTGGACCCCTGTTGCAGATGGCTAGGTGATGTGGGTGCAGCCACCAGTCCTTAGGCCCCTGATGTGGGTAGGTGAGGACCCTGTTTAATAGGTAAAGTGGTGTCAAACATCAAACACATACCTCTCCACCGCACAGCTGAAACAGTTGCAGTCTGCCAACAAGGGCCTATCCTCCGGAAATAAACCCACACAGGTCCACGCAGGAGGGAAAGGTATTCAGAGTCCACGGACCGTTTATGCCTGGACAGGAGCCACTTCTTTCCCCCCAGTTGTGTATTTATTCCTTCTTCAAGGCTGGAGAGAATGGCTCAAGTTGCTCAGCAGGGCCTTTCTCAGGCCCAGGGAAATCAACAATCACTGAAGCTGGCTTGGGGGCTGGGGGTGCGGTAAAATGTACGCAAGTACTTAGCTTTTGCTGAGAGCGGTGTTCTTCTCTGGTTCCAGAGGTACGAGTAGGCTGTATGGCTGGCTGTTTCTCCCTGAGAAAAGTGCAGCCCAATGCTACCACCAGCCTGCCTCAGTCACTCCCGGGAATGTGCCTGAGGGTTCCCAGCAATTCAGGTCCAGCAACTCCTCTCCAGTTCTGAACCGTCTCTCCTTCCCCTTGCCTCTCGGTCTTTTTTCTAACTTTGCCTTTGATGTTCAGGGCTCCTAGCTTGTCATAAATATAATCATTTCACTTGTTTTTTTCAGGTCTATTTTGTAAGGGGGATCACCAGAAATGTCTGACTACTCTGCCATCTTGGCCCTGCCTCCAGTCTTTATTTTTTTATGTATAAGTACATTTTCTCAAATTCCTTCAGCATGCCTGTCATTAACTAGAGTTCACTGTGTATTTATATTTGTTTACGTTTTTTTCTATTGAGGTAAAATGTGCATACAGTGAAGTACACAAATAATTTATACCTTTGCTGGGTTTTGACAAATGCATATAACCCAAATACCTTGTCAGAATATAGAATCTTATTATCATGCCTCCTTATCTACCTCCACCTTTACAGGCACCCTCTGTTCTGTTTTTTTTCTACCATAGATTAGATTTAGTTTAAAACTTCATATAAATGGACTTATACAGTATATATTCTTTTGAGTAAGGCTGTTTCACTTAGCATATTGTTTTTGAGATTCCTCCATGTTGTTTCATGTATCAAACCAAAAACCAAACCCATTGCCATCAAGTTGATTCCAACTCATAGCAACCCTATAGGACAGAGTGGAACTGCCCCATAAGGTTTCCAAGGAGCACCTGATGGATTCAAACTGCCAGCTTTCTAGTTAGCAGCCGTAGCTCTTAACCACTATGCCACCAGGGTTTCTAACATGTATCAGTAATTCATTTATTTTTATTGCTGAGTAATAGGCTATTTTATGAATATATCACAGTTTATCCATTCTCTGACTAATGGACACCTAAGAGATAAATTGCTGTGAATATTTCTGTGCATCTTTTTGTGGACATGTGTTTTCTCTTTCTGTTTTGTAAATGGCTAGGATTAGAATTGCTGAGTCTTAGGGTAGGTATATGTTTTTATTAGAGACTGCTAGACCTTTTTCCAAAGGTGATTGTACCATGTTACACCCCAGCAGTGTATGAGAGCTGCAGTTGCTCCACATCCTCATTCTGCTGGGTATGTGGTGAGATATCTTTGTGGTGTTAATTTGCATTTCCCTGTTTTCTAATGAGGTTGTACGTTTTTTTCTTGTACTTACTGGCCATTTGTATATCATCTTTGTGACAGGTCTGTTCAAATCTTTTGCCCATTTTCTTTAACTGAATTGTTCGTTTTCTTATTATTGAGTTATAGGGTTTCTTTATTCTGGATGTGAGTTCTTCATCGGATATATGTTTTATCAGTATTTTCACTCAGTTTGTGGCTTACCTATTCATTTTCTTAACAGTGTCTTTTTGTGAACAGACGTTTATAATTTTGGTGAAATACAATTTATTTATTTTTTTATAGTTATTACTCTTTGAAAGCTAATAAAACCCAAATCATCAATATATTCTCTTTTTGTGCCTCTAAAAGCTTTTTTTTTTTAAAGCTTTATGGTTTTAGCTATTACGTATAGGTCTATGGTCCATCTCAAATTAATTTTGCGTATTGAGTAAGGTAAGGGTTAAGATCCTTTTTTTTTTTTTCTCCCCATGGATATGCCGTTATTCCAGCACCATTTGTTGAATGTAATGTGTCATTTTTCTCTGTCTGCTTTCAGGATTTTCTCTATATCTTTGATTTTCAGCAGTTTGACTATGATATGTCTGTACATGGTTTTCATTGTGTTTCTCCTGCTTGGGGTTCACTTTAATCTGTAAGTCACCTTTCACCAAATTTGGGAGACTTTCGGACATTATTACTGTTTGTTTGTATTCCCTCCTCCAGTCTCTCTCTCTTCTCCTTCTGGGACACAATTACACATTTGCTAGGTCCTTTGATATTGTGACCCACGTCTTTTCTGTTTTTTATTTTTCTCTTTGTTCCTTGTAGTTGGTCTAGTTAATCATTTCTGTTGTTCAGACTTTAAATTTACTATTCCTTTGTCATCTCCATTCTACTTTTAAGCATATCCAGTGACTTTTTTTTCCCCCCAGATACTGGTTTTTTGGTTGTTTTTTTTTTTTTTTTTTTTTCAGTTTTAGAATTTCCATTTGGTTTTTTTTTCATAGTTTCTGTTTCTCTGCCGAGATTTCATATCTTTTTATTGGTTTCAATCATATTTTCCTTTATCGCATGAAACACAGTTACAATAACTTCTTTGACAACCTTGCTGTTAATTCCAACATTCGGATCATATCAGGATTGGTCTCCATTTACTATCTTCCCATCCCTCTTTGGTGAAAATCTGCACAGCAAAACCTGCTCCCATTCCACAGTTTCCAGACATAGTGATCAGTGACATTGGTTACATTCTTCACATTGTGTCAACGTTCTTGTTGTTTCTGTTCCAGTTGTTTCACGTCCATTTACTTAATGTCCCTGCCCCCTCATCTATGGTTTGAAATAGCTGTTGACCTTTGGTCTCATATAGATAAATTTTTTTTTTTAATGCAATCAGTACTCAAGGGTGACAATCTTTACTCTTTGGGCTAAACTGTTACTTAGTTTAAAGATGACTTCTGGGAATAGTTTCAATTCAGGGTTTGAAGAGCAGCTCAGCCACATTCTCTAGGCATCTTCCAGCATTATAAGGTCCATTAAGTCTGGATTCTTTAAGAATTTGAAGTTCTGTTCCACATTTTTCTCCCTATTCATCTGTTGTGTTCCTAATTAGAATGTTCACTAGTGGTAGCTGGGTACCATCTAATTCTTCTGGTCTTAGAGTGGAAGAGGCAATGGTTCATGTAGATAGTCCTTTAGTCCAGTTACTTCTCTCTTTCTTGCATTTCCTTCTTTCTCTTTTGTTCCAGGCAAATAAAGACCAATAGTTGTATTTTAGATAGCCGCTCATAAGCATTTAAGACCCCAGACACTACTCACCGTACTGAGAGGTAGGACATAAACTTTAAGCAGTATATTATGCCAGTTGATGAGACCACAACCTTCAGCCCCCAAACCAAGAGAACTAATCCCATGAGGTGATTGCGTATGGCTAATTTGTATCAGCATCTGTGCTCCTCCCCTTTTTTTGTTGTTATTGTTGCAAAACCATATACAACCTAGCATTTGCCCATGCACCCCTTTTCCCTGTGTACAGCTTATTGACATAAGTTACATCAGTCATGCTGTGCGGACTTCACCCATCTTCAGGGCCACTTTTCCATTTCCTTCCCCCCACCCTCCCCGCCCCCCGCCGGCTCTCCGATAACCACTAATGAACATTAGTTTTTATATATTTACCTATTCTTGTCATTTCATAAAAGTGAGATGGTACAATATTTGGTTTTTTTTGTGATTGACTCATTTTGCTCAACATAATGTTCTTCAGGTTCATCTACGTTGTAAGATGTTTCAGGAACTCATTTTTCCTTATTGCTAAGTAGTATTCCATTGTATGAATGTACCATATTTTACTTATCTGTTCATTTGTTGATGGGCACTTAGGATGTTTCCATCTTTTTGCTATTGTAAATAGTGCTGCAGTGAACATAGATGTGCATATGTCTATTGGTGTCACTTCTGTTAGATCTCTAGAGCACTGTTTTTTTTTTTTGTTTTTTTGAGAATAGGTCATATTTTCCTGTTTCTTTGCATATCGAGTGATTTTGGATTATATCGTGGGCAATATGTGTATCATGTTGTAGAGACTATGAATTTTGTTTTATTCTTCCAGAGAGGGTGGGTACTTTTGTTTTAGCAGCCAGTTCACTTGGTTGAATTCGAACTGCAAACTGCAGTCAGTCAAATATCTGTTCAGGGTTTTTGTTTGTTTTACTTTTAATCTGGACATGCACGATTCAGAACTCAGCCAGAGATTTGGGCAGTGTTTATACACAGAATATGGGACTTCCTGTCTCTGGTTGCCTCGTTTCTAGGATTGCCTCACATGCTTTCTAGCGACTATGGTTGTCCTGAACTTTGTCCTCTGTTTCTTCAGGCCAGATAGATACTATATGAGATTTAGATAATAACAGTGGCCATTTATTGAACACTTACAGTGTGCCAGGTATTTAATCTTCACAGTGACCCTATTTGGGGTAAGCACTGTTATTATCCCCAATTTACATATGAGGAAACTGAGACCCAGAAAGATTAAACATCTTACCTGAGGTCACCATCCAGTAATCCAAACTCACGCCGTAGTACCCAGATTAACTCTCAACCGTATTACCGTTCAATGTTTTTACACTGCGTGTCTTTGAAGAATGACTTTGATGTTTGTACTGTTTCAGAATCCTACTGACATCACTTGCGTAGAATGAAGTCTCTTACTCTTTTTACTCTTTGCTATTTCTTTTTGTTCTTGGGTGTTTTGTTTGTCTTGTTTTATATTTTCAGTTGAACTTTTCAAATATACAAAAAGTAAAAAAAAATTTTTTTTTTTTTTTGAAGTAAAGGGAGTGGTAAATGAGCCACCGTGCAGCTTGAGCAGTTACCAGCATTTTGCAAATATTTGTTCAATCATTCCTCTCATCTCCCTGCCAGATTTTCGTTCTTAGAGGATTTTAAATCAAATCCTGTCCATCATACTGTAAATATTTCAATAGATATCTTTAACTGGTAAAACTTTTTTCTATGAAAAGAGAGGGTGGAAAGAGGGAGCGGGCTGTCTCATTGTGGGAGAGCAATTGGGAGTGTGTAGCAAGGTGTATATAAGTTTTTATGTGAGAGACTGACTTGATTTGTAAGCTTTCACTTAAAGCACAATAAAAATTATATTAAAAAAACTTTTTTTCTAACAATCTCTACACCATTGTCATACATGTCCAAATTAATAATTTACTAATATCATCTAATAGCAAGTTCATTTTCAGATTGCCCAGATTATCCCAGAAATGTTGTTTCATAATTGGTTTGTCAGAATTACAGATTTAAGCAAGCTGCATACTTTGTATTTGGTTAGTATGTCTCTTAAGGCTCTTCTAATATGTAATAGTTTCCTCATCTCCCTTTATTTCATGCCATTTATTTGTTGAAGATATTCTTGGTCTTTTTAAAATCATGTTCTTGATTTTCAGTAATATCTTGGTCTGCTACGGTGCCTATTTAAGTAATATTTTTTCTAGAAAAAAAAAAGTGTGTTATCTTTCTGAGTCTTTGTTTATCTGAAATGTCTTTATTTTGCCCTCCTGCCTCAATGACTGACTACTGTTAAGACAGAGAAGCCTGGGGCCGGTCAGATTTGTGTCTTTTGTTTGTCTTTTAAAAATGCTTCCAAGATTATTTTTTCCCATTATTCTTATCAATTAGAGACTGAACCCCAAGATATATCTGGGTCAGGGATAGCAAATTCTAAAAGGTGTACTTTCATTTTGTGCCAAAGACAGGCATTACTAATTGATCACAGCACTTTTTGCCCTTGAACACAAATGAAGCCTCAGATTCCTTTAAAAAAAAACTATTTTGCAATCCCTACTAAATGTGTTGGTTGATTTCTTCTTATTAAGCTTCTTAGCATGCAGTGTGCCCTTTAAATTTTCAGGCTTAGATCTTTCTTCCACTCAGAAAAGTTTCCTTTGTCTCTCTTTCTCATTTTTCAAAATTAGTGCTCTTCTTCTGTCAGTCTTTTTTTCTAATTGAGTATTTGGTGAAAGCTTACACACCAAGTTAGGTTCCCATTTGACAATTTCCACACAGATTATTCATTGACACTCGTTATATTGCTCACAGTTTGTCAACATTCTCTTTAACTGTGTTTATACCCCCCATCCATATGTGCTCAGACATACGTTTTTACTTTGGTTGTGCTACGCTCACTGCATCCACACTCGGTGCCACTTTTTCCATGACCGAAGATAACAGATCTCTACTGTCTAAAGCATACTCCTCTCCTCCCCCGACCCTTCCCCGTAACCACCAATGAACATTGGTCTCTCTGTATTTATCTGTTCTTGTCTTCTTATAAAAGAGGGGTCATACAATGTTTGTCCTTACATGCTTGACTTATTTCACTTAGCTTTATGCCCTCCAGGTCCATCCATATTATTGTATGTTTCTTGGACTCATCGTTGTTCTTTATGGTTGCGTAATTAGAGTTCTCGCTCCACATTTCTGACTTTTTCCCCCATTATTTTTATTTCGGTTTTTTTCTTCTCTATTCTAGGAGAGGCTCAGGCAGGTCATCTGTTTCACTGGTTCAATTTTATATTGTATTAACTGCTGTTTACTGCCTTCTCTTGAAATTTTTAATTAGGTAGTCATGCTTTTCATCTCCCCATAGTTTCTCTCTATATGACTGCCTAATCTAGATTAAAAGGCAGTTTATTAGGTTTTGTTTTTGTTTTTTTTTACTTGAGGTTTAACTCTCATAAAGTAATGCGCACTACTCTTAAGTTTAAGCTTGATAAATTAAAATTTTTATATAAGTTTTTTATATGTGCTATACTTATGTTACAGAATATTTCTGGCATGCCAGCAGGCTCCTTTGTGCCCCCCTCTTGTTAGTACTGTCCCCACACAGGTAACCGTTATGCTTATTTTATTCAAATTAATTTTACCTGTTCTTGAACTTTATTCAAATGGAATCATATGGTATATATCCTTTGTATCTGGCTTCTTTCATTCAATATAATCTATGAAATATTCACCCATGTTGTTGCACATAAGAGTAGCGCATTCTTCTTCATTGCTGTGTAGTAAGTCTGTTGTATGAATATGCTACAATTTACTTATTCTCCTGTTGCTGAAAGTTGTTTTATTTTTTTGCCAGTTGTTGGCTGTTATGAATAAAATTGCTATGAACATTCTTCTATTTCTTTTGGTAGATATATGCTTGTATTCTCTTTGGTATATACCTAAGAGTAAGATTGTTAGGTTCAAAGGTAGCCCTGTGTTTAACTTTAGTAGATACTGCCAGATTTCCAAAGTGATTATAGTTGTACCAATATACATAACCATCTGCAGTGTATGAAAGTTTCAGTTGTTCCACATCTTTGTCAACACTTGGGTTTTTTATTTGTCTTTTTAATACATCATCCACCACATAGCATCCATTTGGGCAATGTCTGACCACACATACATCCATGCTCACAACCCCCTTAAAAAACAAACAAAACCAAACCCGTTGCCATCGAGTTGATTCCGACCCATAGCAACCCTAGAGGACAGAGTAGTACTGCCCCACAGGGTTTCCAAGAAGCAGCTGGTGGATTCAAACTGCCAGCCTTTTGGTTAGCAGCCACTTAACCACTGCATCACCAGGGGTCCAAACCTCTGCACCCCTTCCCAACCCACCCCTTAAAGCCTTTTATATTAAAAATTCAAGGTACATACAATGGTTCGTAATAAACAGATGCTAAACAATATTTTTTAAACAATATTATTATTATTCCTGTATTATGTTAAAGACGTTTTAGTGTATCTGAAAGTGTTTCTTTAATTTTTTTATTCATAGAGTTACAGTGTATGCTATATACTAAGATAGACATTTGACTGACTGACTTTAGATACAAACTGTACCTAATGTTCTTACATACAAATACGACTTAAAGACAGATTTAGGCATGAAACTAGTTCCTAATCCGGAAACTGCTTGTGTGTAATATGGTGTTCCCACAACATCCGAATTATATAATGTCCTATTTCACAGAACGTATTGTGGACATTAAGTGACATATGACTGAATTTAATTTCTCATTCAACAATTCATTAATAACGTTCTTCACAATGCATGAACGTTCTCATTATTTCTGTTCTGGTTGTTCCATTTCCATTGATTTAGTTTTTCTGCCCCCTTACATTCCATCTTTGTTTTAAAATAATGGTTGACCATTTTGTCTCATACACATGATTTTTTTAAAGGAACACAGCACTCATGGGTGGTGCTTGTTATTTTGTGAGCCAGTCTGTTATCTAGCTACAAGGTGACCTCAGGGGTTAGTTTCTGTTAAAGGTTTAAAGAGTATTTCAGGGCAGTAGTCTCAGGGAGTCCTCCAGTCTCAACCAAACCAGTAAGTCTTTTTTTTTTTTTTTGGTATGGTTTTATTTCGTTTGGTGTTTAGGAATTTGAGCTCTGTCCCACATTTTTCTCCCATTCTGTCAGGGTCTATCTGTTATGGCCCTGATTAGAATACTTGGTGTAGTTGTAGCTGGGCACCATCTAGTTTGCCGACACTTGGTTTTGATTATGGCTTTAATTTTAGGCATTCTGGTGGGTGTGTAGAAGTATCTTATTGTGACTTTAATTTGTATTTCTCTGATGAATAATGATGTTGAGTACTTTTTTTTATGGTTATTGGTCATTAGGATATCATCCTCTACTGTGGAGTGCCTGTTCCTGACTTTTGCCCATGGAGGAGTTGTCTTTTTCTTAGTGATTTGTAGGGGGTTCTTTCTTTAACATTTTGGATATCCTGTGTTGGATATATGTATTGAAAATATCTTCTCAGTCTGTGGCTTATCTTTTCTCTCTTTTAATGATGTCTTTTGATGAGCCTTCCACCTGTCTGTCAGTTTGTCATACTGTGGTGACATGCATGTTGCTGAGATGCTGGAAAGGATGCCATTGGTATATTAATACCAGCAGGGTCACCCATGGTGGACAGGTTTCAGTGGAGCTTCTAGGCTGGAACAAACTAGGAAGAAAAGCCTGGTGATCTGTTTCCAAAAACCAACCAGTAAAAACCTCATGGATCACAACAGAACACTGTCCAACTTGAACATCATTCAGAAAAGATCAGTTGTTAGAGCAGGACATCACGTTTGGTGAAATAGAGGGCCCGCAAAGGCAAGGGAGACCCTCTGTGAGATGGGTTGGTACAGCAGCCACAAACACGGACTCAGACCTGACTGTGACTGCGAGGATGATGCAAGATCAGGCAACATTTTGTTCTGTTGTGCATAGAGCTGCCATGAATTGAAGTTGACTCACCGGTAGATAATTTTCTATCTCTGATGAACACAGATTCTTAATGTTAAGGAATCCAAATTTATCATTTTTTTTTTCTTTTATAGTTAGTGCTTTTTTGCTCACAACAAGGTCATGAAAATGTTCTTCTATATTCCAGTTTCTTTGTTTTGTGTTGTTTTTTACATTTAATTCTCTGATTCATCTCAAACTAATTGTCATATATGGTATGAAGTAGGGGCAAGATTTTTTTTTTTTTTTCCATTCAGATATCCGGTTGACCCAGCACTATTTATTGAAAGATCATTTTCCCCCACTGAATTGCATCAGTGCCTTTGTCATAAGTCAGATTATTATATGTGTGGATCTATTTCTGTATTCTCCGTTTTGGTCCGGTGATCTATTTACCTATCCTTGTGTCATTAATGTTCAATCTTACTGAAAAGATTAATTTGCAGATTTCTAAAGTTTTCACAGTGGTGATGTCTTCTGTTTCTCTTTGCCACTTACTAGGCCCACAGGCTGTGGTTTCACTCCTATTCAGGCTGCAGAGGGATACCAGGGGAGATACAGATATTTACCAATTGCTTAGATGGTATCCTTCTGTTAAACTGTAATGCCTTTTTGTGTGTTGGGTGATTTTTTTTTTTTTTTTTTCATCTTGTAGAGGCTAGTCTATACTTGTTCATATTGAGAACTGAGATGGCTATATGTTACGATTTTCAGGTACTGACAAAGGGAAAACGGAAACATTTGATCTATGCTTCTAGTATTAAACTTCTCTAGAGGAGAGGAGGGAAGAAACTAGAACTAGAGATAGTCATGGCAAGGAGCTGTACCCTCTTTGTTTGTTTAATAATTTTTATTGTGCTTTAAGTGAAAGTTTACAAATCAAGTCAGTCTCTCACATAAAAACTTATATACACCTTGCTACATACTCCCAATTGCTCTCCCCCTAATGAGACAGCCCACTCCCTCCCTCTACTCTCTCTTTTTGTGTCCATTTCGCCAGCTTCTAACTCCCTCTACCCTCTCATCTCCCCTCCAGGCAGGAGGTGCCAACATAGTCTCAAGTGTCCACCTGACCCAAGAAGCTCACTCCTCACCAGCATCCCTCTCCAACTTGTTGTCCAGTCCAATCCATGTCTGAAGAGTTGGCTTCGGGAATGGTTCCTGTCCTAAGCCAGCAGAAGGTCTGGGGGGCCATGACCACCGGGGTCCTTCCAATCTCAGTCAGACCATTAAGTCTGGTCTTTTTATGAGAATTTGGGGTCTGCATCCCACTGCTCTCCTGCTCCCTCAGGGGTTCTCTGTTGTGTTCCCTGTCAGGGCTGTCATCGGTTGTAGCTGGGCACCATCTAGCTCTTCTGGTCTCAGGCTGATGTAGTCTCTGGTTCATGTGACCCTTTCTGTCTCTTGGGCTCGTAATTACCTTGTGTCCTTGGTGTTCTTCATTCTCCTTTGATCCAGGTAGGTTGAGACCAATTGATGCATCTTAGATGGCTGCTTGCTAGCATTTAAGACCCCAGACGCCACTCTTCAAAGTGGGATGCAGAATGTTTTCTTAATAGATTTTATTATGCCATTTGACTTAGATGTCCCCTGAAATCATGGTCGCCAAACCCCTGCCCCTGCTACACTAGCCTTCAAAGCATTCAGTTTATTCAGGAAACTTCTTTGCTTTTGGTTTAGTCCAGTTGTGCTGACCTCCCCTGTATTGTGTGTTGTCTTTCCCTTTACCTAAAGTAGTTCTTATCTACCATCTAATTAGTGAATACCCCTTTCCCTCCTCTCCTAACCACAAAAGAATGTTTTCTTCTCAGTTTAAACTGTTTCTCAAAGTTCTTATAGTAGTGGTCTTATACAATATTTGTCCTTTTGCAACTGACTGATTTCACTCAGCATAATGCCTTCTAGGTTCCTCCATGTTATGAAATGTTTCACAGATTCCTCACTCTTCTGTATCGATGCATAGTATTCCATTGTGTGAATATCCATAATTTATCCATTCATCCATTGATGGGCACCTTGGTGTACCCTCAGTTTGCTTTAGTGTAGACCAAGTTTCTCAACATAGTGTTCTTGTTCTGGGGGGTTGCCCTTTTAGAAGTTAGCCTCACTTTGTTTTCCTTCTGCCTCATATGGCCACCCACACCAGTTATAAGTCAGCAACCAGGAAGTTTCTTTTGACCTACTGTGCTTCCCGTCAGCTCTGGTGGAGTCCAGTTGTGCCCTTCTAACTGCACCGCAGCCCACTTTGGCTCCTGTCCTAGTGGCTCCAAGGTAAGGATATTTAGTAGGGTACCGCTGCTGAAGTCTCATCTACGTACTTAGGAAACAGGTAATTCCTTGACAGGCATAAGGTCAAACGTCAGTTGTGGTTTTCTGCATTCCAGTCCCATCTGCAGTTTGTCTTGCAGAAAATTCCTCAAAGTTTCTGGTATATGGTTGCTAAGTACTGATAAATGCTTTCTTCATTTTTATACTTTTTTCAGTCATTTCAGTGGAAAACTGGAAGGATGGACAAAATAGTTAAAAAACATATACTTAGACCCATTCTAATTACACATCAATGCTAGTTTTTTTAAAAAGTTAGTTTCTAGCCTTCCAAGTTACACTTTGAAGGTCATTGTTCATTTGATTGATAAGGCAAGCCTTGTTCTTAGAATGTGCTTGCATGGGTTTATATGTGTGTGACTTGTTACTTCATAACAGGCAGCTCTGCTCCTCTCCTTTAAAGTCAGGAAGGAAATCCAGTGATTCATGAAGATGCTGCTTAAGTCTTTCTGTGTTGAGTCTCAGTTTTGAAGCTTGGTATCCCTCTGTCGCCTGGATATGGGTGAGAACCATAGCCCACGGGCCCAGTAAGTGGCACAGAGAAAGATGAAGACGATGACAGATATCCAAAATGGAATAGGAGGGATTGTTTTGGTTACGACCCATGGGTTTCAGATGTTTTGCCTATACATGCCTTCATTTGGTAAGAATGCCACGTGGCTCTCTTACCAGATGGGTAAAGAGAAACTGACCCTGAGATTAGGGATAAGCCAGAGAACCATTTGAAAATTTTGTGCTCTATGGAGCCAGGGCCCTTTCCCAAGCCAGCTGGGACTGTTTGCTGTGTTCTTTGCAACTTCAGTGCAGGATGTAATTCCCAAGAATTGTTGAGTAAATAAGAATACATATTTATTTATAAGTTTTGGGCTCACTACACCTGGCTTTTTGGTTTTTTTTTTTAAATGTAGCTAAAGTATGTAGATTTATTTCGCTTTTATATTTTATTCTTAGTTCTCTAGTGAAAAACACAGAAAACTTTCTATTTTTATATTGTAATTCAAATACAAGAACTTGAAACAAACCATCCAGTGACATTTTTTGAAGAAGGAAGCAATAATAGAAAATTTAACCAGGAAGAGACCCTAAGCCTCAGTTATAAAGATAACCTCCTTTCCCTGAGAATTAGGCCTGATCAGGGTTCATACCCACTCATATGGAGTAAAAAAGGAGAGGGTAAATCACAACAAGCTCTTGGCACTTCTGTTAGAAATTTAAATAACAGGCAGACATATAGAGATTCACAAATAGGCACTTGGTGCCAGCTAAACCACAGAGAAGATACTGTGTTTGTGGTCCAGGGAAGTTTAAATATTTGTGGTCAAACTTAAAATTCAACATAAAACTCTCGTCTGTGATGGACACTTTCCAGAAACTGCACAGAGCATGTGGAAGCTGCATAAACTCTCAAAAGGCCTCTCCTTTCACCCAGCTGGGCCAGAAGAGCCTATTCTCCTTCCTTCAGACTGTGTTACTGACAACCCTTATAAAAGGGCTCCCTGGCACATCATCTACCCACCTAAGAAGCCCACTCTGAGGACTTCTCTGCTTTGTGACTCACTCCCTTAAGTCCCCGATCAAATGTCACCTTATCCAAGAGTCCCTCCCTGTCCAAAAAAAAAAAAATTTTTTTTTTCTCCCTGTCCATCTTATATAAAATAGCAATACTCTCCCCCACCTGTTACTCTCTGTCTTTCTTGTTATTGTTAGTTGCCATCAAGCCAGTTCCTACTCATGGCAACCCCATATGTACCCTACTTCATTTTTTTATAGCACTTTGCACCACTTGTCCTGTATGTATTTGCTCCCAAGAATGTTAAATTCCATGAAACAAAAGCATTTCTTTATTCACTGCTGTCTTCCTAGCGCCTTGGGTAGGGCCTGCCACACATAAACCAAACCAAACCCACTGCCATCGAGTCGACTTCGACTTAAAGCGACCCGACTTACAGCGACCCTAGCAGGTGCTTAATAAATAGCTGTTGAATGAAGTCAGTGAAATGCCTTGAAATGTTTCAGGAAGTGTGATCTAGGGAGTAAAGAGTTATGTCCTACCTTCTGGAATAGGGTACTGTTACTTACACAGTAGAATCTCAAACTTTAAGGACAGCCTGAAATCTTAACTGTCTGTTCTGTGATAACTACCTGTGACCCCTGATAAGGAGACCAACACCTGAAGGTGGTGTATGAGCCTTCAGATGTACCAGGTGCCTCTTGCCATAGCGCCTGTATTACACAGACAGATGGAATTAGCAAAATTTATTTTATGGTAACAAATGTTGCCGTTTTGGTGTTTCTAGCCTTTGAATTTGTTGAAGATCATTTTGATGTTGAGTCCTCTGATGTCACAGCTCTTTGTGGGCAGGATGTGGACTAGAGCACGTGCATATACCTTTTTGACATGTAAATGCTGTCCCTTTAGCCCAGCCTTTGGTTATTCGACACCCTGCCAGGTTGAGGGTTCTCTTAGTGCTGGTGACTTTTAGGCCTGTTCTCATTCATTGCTCATGACTGATGGACTTTAGCAAATCGGCAGTGTTTTTTTGTCTGCTTTTCTTTACTGTTGCTGGGCTTCCCCTGACTTCCTTGCCTTTGCTAGGTGTTTCTGTCAGTCCTTACAACACAGAGAATCTCTGTTGCAGTAAACACTTACATTTTCTGGATCTATTCCAGAACATTACCGTTGATGACCCTTAACGTTTGGTGTGAAATGTGCTTCATAAATGATGTCGATAATGTAAGATGGGCTGATAAGTTAAATTTAAAAAGCATGGAGGGGGCATAGTATGCCACCATTTATATAAATACATTTTTGAAAGGTATGGGGAGTGCTCATAGCTAATCACATATGGCAGTTATATGCCTTAATATCTCTGAAGGACACACGACTGGTAACAGTTCTCTGGGGTGGGGAACAAAGGACCTAGAAACCAGAGTTGAGAAGATTTAGTTTTTAAAATTCACCCTTTTGTACTACCTGATTGCTTCCCGTCCTCCCCCCCGCCGCCGCCTGGTGCATGTTTTTAAACTACACATAACTAAGCAGTTCCAGTTTGGCCAGTGCTTGAAGCCAAGGCACCGCTCTATCCAGAGTCCCTCCTGGAAGAGATGCTTCCATTGAACTCCTCTACTTTGTCAGCAGCAAAAGTGGCCTTAGCTTACACAGAGTTCAGTGACAGCTTTAGCTCCGTGTTCTCAGTAAAAAAGTTTAGGCTCTAGTATAGGCTGGTACAGAAATGTCTCTTTTTCTTTCTTATCGTTAACGATGCCCTGAAACTATATTTGAGAGTCGTTCATAATTATTCACTTGTCTTCCTTCCTTCCTTGTGTTTTTTTCAAGAGTGAGCAGTGTTCATAGTTACTAGGTTGCTGTCTCTAAGCCTCTTCTTAGTCTATTGACTTGGAAAGATTTAACAAAGAATTAGAATTGTATTCTAACAGCATCTTTTTGGTCTCTTTTCAAATCCTAGAGCAGGGCTGTGAAGATATAATACGTAGGCTTAGTGATCAGGAAGGGATCAGATGAGATACCATCAACTCAAACACCATTTTGCCAGAAGGACCTGTAAAAAAAAAAAAGTAGTTCTCCGTTTTGTAGATATGAGTCACAGATTGTTATGCTCATGTCGGTCCTAAGAAAACTCCAGATAAGTCATTTTTTCTGTCCAGGCTTGATCTTCGTCATCTCCAAAATGGGGATGACAGTAGTCACTTCATAGGCTTTCAGTAGGATTAAATGAGATAGCATAAGTTCCTAGATTTTAAAAATAGTCTCTTAATACATATTCTTCATGGTGATTCAAGGGGATACTGTATTTTTCACAAATAATACACCCACGTAAATAATACGCCCACACGTATAACATAGCACACCTATGAAAATAATGCGCAAGGGGGTTGTACGGTTGGCAAAAAACTTATAACTCGCACTTTATTTGCACAAAAATATGATAGTTAAGAACACTCCAGAGACAACCAGTTATAATTCCGTCATACTCCAGATTTGCACATCTCTTGCCAGGCAATCCTGCAGTTTTTGTGGCTGTTTTCTGTAATTCACGAGGCTTCCCTCAGATCCTCCACCATCTCCATTTTCTACCTTTTCAGCTGTTGCCATTATCTTGCCACTTTGGATATAGAAAACCTGTTAGATTTACATTTTAGGCTGAGATTCAAGCCCAGCAAGAAAATAGGCAGGCTACAGCATAGACGAACCTTGAAAACATAATGCTGAGTGAAACTAGTCCGTCACAAAAGAACAAATATTGTATGAGCCCGCTGAAATGAAATAGGCAACTGTCTAGCAACCAAACCTTATTAGCAGTTAGCAGGAGTGGAAGAGAGGGGAGAAAAGGAGAGTCCTCGCCTAGGGGCCAGTGAGTTTCCATGAATGGTGGTGGAATAATTTGGAAAGGGATAGTGGTGATGGTTTCACAACATGATGAATGTAATCAGTGTCACTGAATTATACATATAAAAATTGTTGAATTGGCAGATGTTTTCTTATATATATTTTTAACACAATAAGAAAGAAGAAGAAGTTAGGTGGGGTTCCGGTAGTTTTTCAGAAGCCAGGGCAGGTGTACTTACAGTTATGTTGTCCCCGGATTCTCATAAATGGGAAACCCTCAAGTGAGCCCTTGAAAGAAAACAGCAAAACACCACTTTGGAAATAAAATCATGCTGTCCTTTCTGGGTGTCCCGTATTTCCTGTCCAGGCCCCCTTTCGGCACCGTTCCTTTTCTGCAGTCCCACCCCACTTCTCAGTCCTGGAACATAGTCCCTTGAACATGCCACCTGCTTTCTCTCACTCTGGCCCCATCCTCTGGCTGCTCAGCTGATTTTTTCCACATCCTCACCCTCTTCCAGTTCCAAGCTAAATAGCCCTCACAGATGGCTTGTTCCATCAGAGATGTTTAAGAACACAGGACAGTGAACTGAGGTCCAGGAGGAGCTGCCAAACCCTGAGGCTGCCATTCCTACAGCGGCCCAAGACAACTTTGTCATCAGCTCCCGAGAAGCCCACGAACAGCGAGCAGAAAGGTTGGCAGGTTGGGAGGCAGAATGTCTCTTTAACACTGTAATCCTCTAGCAGCTAGCAACTAGTTTGCACTTAGATTTACAAGTCAGAACCTGGAGCTGGATACATTGCATACTGCATTTCCACAGAAGACGGAGCACTTTGTAATTGGCATTTCTCCCCCACTCTTTTACAACATGGAAACCCAGCAGAAAATGGCAGTCCCGTTTGTGATTTGGATCGTGGTTTGAGTCCTTACTGAACCTCTACTTAAACTCCTGGAAAGGTTTAGGTCCCTGCCCTGCCTGACCTGAAGGGCAGTATTCCCAGCTGTCAGCACATCCTTGGGAAGAGGGTGAACTTCAGACACCTACTAGAAATCTTGAGAGAATACCCAGAATTTCACTTTCTTTCCTGTCAGCAAGTTTCCTGTCTGCCTTGTCATCACCTTTGGAACACTTTCTCCTACATCCCCCGATATATACAGTGGTCTGTATGCTTCTGCCCTCATCCATTATCCCGGCACCCTTCTTCCCTCTGTCATTATCAGATGGTTCTGGTTAATTTTGTCTCATGATAGGACAGACTTTTCCTTGTCCTCAGAGTTAACTCCTGTGGGACTTAAGACCCCTTGGTTCATGATCTCCCTCTCTTTCCCTTTCCTTGCTCTCGTCATTCTCTTAACTGTAGCCTTTGTAAGTGAATTCCTCTGACGTCACCATAGAAGTGCCGTCTGTGCCATTTGCTGCTATAGGAGCCTCTTTTCCCTCAGTAGGCAGAGCTCCCTTGAGAGGCCCCTCTCCCTTCAGAAGGCATATTGGCGGTTTATCTGCTTGAACTCTGACGTAACAGAACAGGGAACAATGACATGTGCAGAGTGGTCTGACCAGACAAAGGGAAGTTAACTCTCAGCCAAAGAGAGCAGACAGTTGAAGGAGCTTCCCCTGGAAAAAAAAGAGAAGAAAAGGAAAGGGATTGGACAGAAAGGGAAAATAGTGTGGCATGAAATGCTCCCGAAGAATGGAATCAGAAGTCATCATCACTTTGGCAGCCAGTGCCACAAAACATTATGTGTATTGATTATTTAATGAGAAACTAATTTGCTCTGTAAACCTTCATCTAAAGCACAATTTAAAAAAAAAAAAAAAATCACCACCTCCCTAAATATGGTCTTTCTTCTGAGAAGTAAACTGTTGCTTTCTGTCTTCTCCTCCTGTATATCTTGCTCCAAGATCCAGGGTTGCCAGATGAACAACACATCCTGTTGTTTGCACAGTAAAAGTTTCTTGGATTTGTGGAGCCTTTGGGTGCCCAGAGGAAGGAGGAAACTTTGATTTCCTCTCTCCTGTCCTCATGTCTGGTGGACTTGCTTTTTATACTTCATGTAGTAACTCAAGATTTGCAGTACAGAGACTTTCTGGTGATACTCATATACAGGTCTTAATTTAGCATCCAGCAGTGAATAGTGTTCAACTGATGGCTGAAATCTTGCCATACTGTGTCCAGGGAAATGCAATCAGTCTGAATGATAGAACTCTTTTTCAGGGCAGGTACTCTGAGAAATTTTTATTTTCGGTATCTCTGTTCCTGCCTGTAGCTTAGCCAAACATCCATTCATTTTGTACTCATCTAAATGCAAAATTATCAGAAATGTTTATTTTGTCCTGGGGGCTTTTAGGCTGCTGCTGAGCCGGAGGAGTGTAGTATCCTTTAGTGAGAAGGACTTAAGTCGGTCCCTTTCCACAAGAGTGCCCTTGCTCTTTGCAGAAGTATCATTACCTTCATAAGAGGCAGCATAGTGTGGTGGACTGAGCACAGTCTTTGGAGTAGGACAAATTTGGGTTCAAATCCCAGCTTCACCACTTCCTTGATATCTGTTTTCTCTGAGCTTCAGCTTTCTCTTCTGGAAGATGGGCATGATGACACGTATCTCATAGGATTACTGTGAAAATCAAATGAAATAATATAATGCCTGGCAACCATCAATCACTTTATCTGTACCACAAATTTCCCAGTAAAACGGTACATTTTAGCCACGAAGAAGCTAAGACCAATGAAAATTACAGAGGAAGTAAAATGCTGCCTTGGTCTACTTGCCACTACCGTGAACCTCCTTAACAGATTTCTTGAATTCTCGAGTTTTTGTTTCTAGAACTTTCCCTGCTTTAAGTTTGTTCAGTATTATTTTTCCGTTGTGAGGACTTTATTTTGTGATAAATACCCACGTGCTATAGAATGAATGGTGATTCTTAGAAGGCAAGCTTGTTTCCTCTGTGCTGCCACGGAGGTGTTACTGGCAAACTCATCTCCAGAGACCACTCCTTGCCTCTTTGCACTTTGGCTTTTCTTAAGAGGTCCTTCCTGGCTTCAGATCTGATGAGAAGTTAGCCAGAAAGAGTGTCCTCAGTCACCTGTAGGGATCACCCTCCAAGTGGCCCAGAGAGAGCTACAGGGTGTCAGAGATGGCCGTGGGAAAGAAGCAGGGCTCACAACAAGAGCATGGTCCAAGAGCCAGCAGCTGCCCACTGCCTGCTGGAGCAAGCTCATAAGGCCGCTGACAGAAGTCTTCAGAACACTAAACAGGTGATTAAAACATCAGAATAAGTCTTTCCAATCCTCACAGAAAGCCAAAAACTTAGTTTGGACACCAACAAAAATTTTCCGCTGTGGAGCTTTATAAACTGGTCTGCTATTTCTGCCTCTGCTCTGTGGCCAGAGGGGAGCCCTGTGCTAATGATTCCATAAAACCCTCCAATTTTTCCTGAGTGGCTTATCATATGTGAAGAACCTGTACCACCTTTTTCCAGCAGGAATTCTCTCTAGCTTCTCACTGTTTGTTCAAATTCTGAATCTTCAACCCTTCCAAAAAGACTAAGTCCAGCCCTTGGTACTGTCCCGTGACAGGGCTGAGCTCCAGCATTAAGCTCGGTGGCATAACTGTCTTTGCTTTTGTTTCCAAGATGACTGCCCAGAATCATAGAAGCCTTTTAGGATGGAAAGAGACCTTCAGAATCATCTGGTCCGACCCCTTCATCTTGCAAACAGGGTTAAGGAAGTTGCCCAAAATCACACAAGCTGGCAGACTTTGAAGTGGCCTTTGCACTAGACCCTGGTTCCACCAGACCTGTGGTATGTCAGCTGCCCAAGAGAAGAACACCAAGCCCAAAAGGAGTTCAGTTTTCAGGAAATCAGCAATGAGAGACTGCCCCTTTACACTTCCACCTTAGACCAACATCTTTCCAGTTTTCAGGGGCCGTGAGGGTCCCTGTCCGAGGACCATGTAAATATTTTGAATCCGTTGTCAGCATGGACAGTTAGTATCGGGATAAAGAACAGAGGCACATTTCACCTCCTTTACTTACTAGCTGCATGTTATTGTTGTTGTTGGGTGCCATTGAGTCTATTCCGACTCATAGTGACCCCTGTGACAGAGTGGAACTGCCCTGTAGAGTTTTCTTGCCTGTAATCTTTATGGAAGCAGATCGCCAGGTCTTTCTCCCACTGAACTGCTGAGGGGGTTAGAACCACCAGCCTTTAGGTTAGCAGCTGAGCACTTAACCATTGCACCACCAGGGCTCCTTCCTGCTAGTGGCATAACATTGAGCAAATTATTTAACTTCCATGTGCCTTGATTTCCTCATCTGTAAAAGTGAGGTAGTGGCAGTGCCTGCTTCACAGGCTGGTTGTAGGAATTAAATAAGTTGATGCATTTGCCGTAGTGTCTGGCACATAATAACAACCCATCAAGTAGTTAGCTGTAGCTGTTAGGGTGAGTGAAGCATGCAGCGGGTTTTGTTGTTATGCCCTGGAAGGCCTAATGGTTCTCTCCCAGGAAGGCCATACTCTGGTGAGGTGGCTAGAGCATATTGGACTAGGAAATCATTGCATCTGGCTCAAATCTTAGCTCTGCTGAGCACATGATTAACTTACTTGAGTTTCAGTTTCCTCATCCATGTTATCTTTATCTGGATGTAAGGATGACTGCTTCATAGGGTGCTGAGGATTCCTAAGTCATAAAAGTGCCATGAAAAATGTAAGGTAGTGTTATTCGCACATTAGCTAGGAGTTAGTTACATTTTGAAGAGTGGACCACAGCTGTGAACACTTTCACCCATCCGTTCAGCCTTTAAGCAGTGATTCTCAAACATCAGTGCTTGTAAGTACCTGGAACACTTTTTTAAGATACAGATTCCAGGGCCCTACCTCCAGAAATGCTGCTTCATTTAGTCCAAAGTAGAGTGCAGGAATCTTCATTTTTAACAAGCTTTCTATGTGGTTCTAGTGCAGGTGGTTTTGAAGAGTGTTTTTAAATGTTCAAAGGTGAAGAAAAGGGTAACTCATATTCATTGAGCTTCTTCTGTTTCCTAGGCATTATACCTTACCCCAGTTGGCACAGTGGTTAAGAGCTAGGCTGCTAACCAAAAGGTTGGCAGTTCAAATCCACCAGCCACTCCTTGGAAACCCTACGGGGCAGTTTTACTCTGTTGCGTAGGGTCACTATGCGTCAGAATCAACTTGACAGCAACAAGCTTGGCTTTGTTTTGGCTTTTATACCTTATCCCAAACTATGGACAGACTCATATCCACTTTAGTTGGAAAAACTTGTCTCCGACTATGAGGCATGGGCTGTATTTGAGATTCGGGACTCCAGAAATATGGGACCTGAAAACGTAAGTTGAAGAGCTCTATACGTCAGCCGTAATCCCAGAGAATTTCTGTATACCTTAGCTTTACTATGCTCTGGGGATTCTCCAGACATGGGTGTAATTTTTTCCAGGGCATGACATCAGTGCTTTGAAGAATATAATCTCACCTGCTGCTGAGGTGTGTTGTACCCTGCCCTGGGCCAGCAGCCTCTAGTTTAGACAAGGTGAGACAGGCCCAGAGCTGGGCTGCTTGTGGTATCTTATTTCATATTAGAAACTGTAGGCAGTCTGTCAAAGAAAGCACCTGTCACTCATTAGGGCTGAACATCCATGGGTTGCACGACCCAAAGCAGAAAATACCATCTCTGAGTCTGTCCAGAGTGTCTTGTTGCACAACTTCAAGGAGCATTATGCATAGTATACAATGTGGCTGGCACCCCCTCCAGAATGTTCCTGGAATTGTGCGATCTTAGCGGGCCTAACTCTGCCATACGCCTCCCCATGGTCTGTCATCCACATTGTCCAGGTACCCGGAGCATATCTTAGATGCTGCGGATAGATTTTTATTTTAATCCACACGTATACACTAAGGAAAGGAAGCAGAACACGTTAACAGATACTAAGACATTAGGAAGCGAAAGCAAACCAACTGATGAAATTTATGTGTGACATGAACTTGACAGAGACTGCATTCCTCAATGACAAATTTAAGATCCACAAAGAATTTGACGGGCTACAGTGGGGAGAAACAGATAACAAGATGATATCAAACAAGAATAAATGTAAAATCCAGCCTTTATCCTGAAAGTCAGCTGCAAATAGCAAGTAGCATGCAGCACAATAGTAAGTAATAGGCCTGGGGAAACCTCCGTAAAGGTAATGATATAAAAGGGAGTGGTGGAGCATTTACTCGCAGTGCGGGGAGTGATGATTTAGCCACATATGTGAAAACAATTAGGGATTTTGCTGATTAAAGCTCACTGTGCCAGTGGGCATTGGTGGTTCAGTGGTAGAATTCTTGCCTTCCAGGTGAGAGACCCCGGTTTGATTCCCAGCCAGTGTATCTCATGGGCAAGCACCATCCATCTGTCTGTGGACACTTGTGTGTTGCTGTAATGCTGCAAAGGTTTCAGTGGAGCTTTCCGACTAAAGCAAACCAGAAGGAAAGGCCTGGCAATCTACTTCTAAAACTTAGCCAGCGAAAATCTTGTGGGTCACAACAATTTGATCTGCAGTCGATCATGGAGATGGTGCAGGACCAGGCAGCATTTCATTCCGTTGTGCATTGGGTTGCCGTGAATCTGGGGCCAACTCAAGGACAGCTCACACAGCAACATTTGTAAATAGGGCACGGTGGTGAACAACAAACTACTGCGGCCTTGGCCTATTCATAGAACTGTGGTATCCTGAACAGAACAAGGGAAGAGATGATCTGAGCTGTTCTCAGCGGCCAGATCAGATCACACACATGAGCACTCACTTTATGACACATATTATTCTTCAAGAAAGTCTTAATGAAAGAATAAGCAGGGTGTTGAGAAGACAGTAAAAGTAGGAACAGTTGAAGGAAATGGGACTGTTCAGCCTAAAGAAGATATAACACAGCACAGTTAGTAATTTGAGGCCAGTTGGGTAGAAGCAGAATTCTCCCAATTAGAAAAGTCTAAAATGGAATGGACTCCCGAGTAGGAAATGAACTCCCTTTAGATCCACTGTAAACAGGCTTCCCATGCAGCCTGGTCAGGACTGGAAGTGCTTTAGTAGGGCAGGTCTGTTAGTAGAAGGAATAATAATAATTACTTATATGTTTCAGGGAAACCCTGGTGGTATAGCGGTTAAGTGCTACGGCTGCTAACTAAAAGGTCGGCAGCTCAGATCCACCAGGCGCTCCTTGGAGACTCCATGGGGCAGTCCTACTCTGTTGTATAGGGTCCTTATGAGTCGGAATCAGCTCGACAGCAGTGGGTTTGGTTTGGAGTGGGTTTATATGTTTCTTAAACGTTAACTAAAGATTGGATTTAAAAGCTTCCCTGGGGTCTCAAATGCTGTCCACCTAAAGTATTCAAGAAAGGATTGGATCACTGGGGCATATTGTAGAGGAGGTTCTGTTGTGACTCTGAATAATTATCAAGGCCCCTTCCAACCATAAGGCAAGATAACTTGCTTTGTGGCATATAAGAAATATAGATATCGAGGGCTGCTTATAAGGTCTGAGAAGATTAATGAAATGTAGGCCTAGTCCATAGGGGCTGAAGGGACAACTGTGTGCTTGGGAGAGATGTTAGGTTACTGTGGAATCAATCCCTCAGTGAACTGAGAATTCAGTAAAGTCAAGGACTGGCATTTGCCTTCTCCTTTGTGTCCTCAGGATGTCTAGCATAGTCCCTGTCACATAGTACAGTATCAGGAGAGATTTGTGGAAGGTAGGCTGTCAGGCTGGACAACAGGCTAACTGGCGTCTTTTGACAGGAAAGACTTTTTATCAAGCTCAAAGGAAGGCTTAGGAATGACTTGATTGCATAAAGGTAAGGTCACAGTAGGTTGGGGGAATAATCAGTGAAGTCTCAGAGGCCCAGGAGGGAGCAAATGGCGTGCAGGAGGAGAGCAAACAGGGTTGCCTGGAATCAAGGATTAGGAAGTAAGAGCAAGAAGTGGGAGTGGTGATACACAGTGGGGAAGAGTGGGTGGTAGACGGCTTGCACAGAGCCTGGGAAGCATCAAGAGAGATGGGGAGTTCCGGCTGTTGCATCCTGTAGCGGGGCTGAGCTCAGGGGAATTCTGTGCCCTGACTTGTCAAGATCCATAAAGGATCAAGGGGCCAGGTCTCTGCAGAGAGTTTCCCTTCTCCCTTGGCCCACCTCTCCCTTCTCCCCCGTCCCTCCCTGGAGGGAAGAGGAGTGAGAGTGGAGCCCTGGTGGCACAGTGGTTAAGAATTCTGGCTGCTAACCAAAAGGCTGGCAGTTCAAATCCACCAGCCACTCCTTGGAAACCCTGTGGGGCAGTTCTGCTCTGTCTATAGGGTTGCTGTGAGTCAGAATCAACTCGATGGCAATGCGTTTGTTTTTTGGTTTAAGTGTGCTGGTGGTGCAGGGGTTAAGCACTCAGCTGCTAACCAGAAAAGGTCTGAGGTTTGAACCCACCAGCAGCTCCACCGGAGAAAGATGTGGCAATCTGCTTCTGTAAGGATTACAGCCTTAGGAACCCCATGTGGTGCAGTTCTGCTCTGTCCTATAAGAGTGCTATGAGTCGAAATCAGCTCAGTGGCAATGGGTTTTTGTTTGTTTCTTAAGTTCTGTAGGTATAGAGGAGCCCTGGTGGGGCAGTGCTTAAGAGCTATGCCTGCTAACCAAAATGTCAGCAGTTTGAATCCACCAGGCACTCCTTGGAAACCCTATGGGCCAGTTCTACTCTGTCGTATAGGGTGGCTATGAGTCGGAATCGACTCGACAGCAACTGGTTTGGTTTCTTTGGTTTCTGTAGCTAGGGGTGTTGGGGACAGGAGCTCTGTAGTGGCATGTACTCCTCTCTTCTGACCGGGAGAGTCTTTGGATGTACCTGGGTATGACTTTAACCTACCCCACTCCCACCGCCACCCCCGGAGCAGGCACTTTGTTTTGTTCTCTGCTGGATCCCCAGGGTCTAGAACAGTGAACAGCAGATACTTAGTAAATATTTGTTGGATGTGGACTACATGTACTGAATGCTGCAGATGTCTCCGAAAGGGCCCTCTGCCCCACACATAGATAAAACTAGGAGCAGATTTGGTGAAAGACCCTCAACATAGACCTAAGAGGTAGCCTCCTGGGTACAGCTGTCTTAAGGCAGATAAGAATGTGGCTCAGAGAGGCCAGATCCCAAGATTCAGTGTCCCTTACCCAGAATGTACTGGCAGTGTAGAAACAGCCTGCATATGATGTTTGCAGGCTGAGACAGACTCTAAGCCTTTCATCCCCAGGGGCTGAGCTTGTAGCCTCCCCTGCTGGTTCAGTAAGTGAGGGGCCAGCACTTGATTTCCAGGTTTCAGACCAGCTGAAGCCAGCCAGACCTGAAAGGCTTGTGTTGGCAGTGCCAGTATCCGCCTCTAAGCCCTGCCAATGTGGGTGGCTGCTCTCAGAGCACTCTGCAGGGGAAGCAGGGTTGGCCTGCAGCCCAAGCTACTGCTGCCTATAGCTTGCTCTCTGCGTCACGCTCGCTGTTGAGAATGCACCTTGCTGGTACAGCAGAGCGCAGAGCTGTAGAAGAGAATAGTTTTCTTTCTGTGAGAGGACGGTTCAAGAAGAGCTAGCTGACTCAGCCCCAGGAGAGACCAGGCTCCTCTCTGGCTTTGTTCACAGTGTCCAAGCTCAGGAAATTCAGGTGGGTAGAAAATGCCATATTGGGGATTTTCTTTCTCATCATTACTCTCATGTTGGAAGCCGTGAAACCAGGATCCTGCTGGGTTTTATTTAAGGAGGATACTATTAGCAAAGCACAGCCCCCACCCCAATATGAAGGGGCAGAGGGACAAGGTAGTTTTGAGGTTTACTACAGGATTTTATTTCTGATTTGGGCATTAGTGGCATGCTTTTTGTCCTAAAGCTCAAGCCCTTGGGGCCTCTCTAGAGTCCAATAGAATGCATGCATGCCTCGGGTTAGATCCAGGAATCTTTTTGGAGAATAGGAAGAGGGACAGCTGGAGAGAAGCCAGGAACTCCCTCCACCAAGAGGCCTGCCCAGCCGCCTAGATCCAATACTTAGCTCTGAATAAAATACTCCAGCAGCTTCAACAGCCAGGTGAGCATTCCATAGCCTCTCGCCTCAGCCCTAGGCTGTGTACCAGCCCGATGCTTCCCACCTTGCTTCTGAGTCTGGCTACTTCAAAACATCTCAGTGGTGGTGGCAAAAGTGCTCCTTTCTCCTCTGAGCGGTCAGAGTGAGGCAGCCAGGAAGAAAAACAGCCACTCAGAGTTACTGAACACTTACTAGGCCCAGGCATTTTGCTGAATACTTGATATGCATTCTCTCTCTCTCTTTTTTAATTTTATTGTGGTAGAATATATGTAACAAAACATTTGCCATTTCAACCGTTTGTGCGTATACACTTCATGGTAGACATTAATTACGTTCACCATCACCACTATCTGCTTCCAGATTTGTCATCACCATAAACGGAAATTCAGTACCCCTCAGTTAAGCAGCAGTTCCCCTTGTCCCGTCCCACCTGCCCCTGATAACAACTAATAAACTTTCTCTCTCTAAATATTTGCCTATTCTGGATATTTCATGTAACTGGACTTAGACAATATTTGTCCTTTTGTGTCTGACTTATTTCATTCAGCATGATGTTTTCAGGGTTCATCCCTGTCATAGCATGTATCAGAACTTTATTTCTTTTTATGGCTGAATAATATTCCATTATATGGAATATTGTTTCCTCGTTCACCTGTTGATGGCCATATGGGTTGTTTCCACCTGTTAGCTATTGTGGATAGCGATGCAGTGAGCATGGGTGTACAAGTATCTGTGTCCCTGCTTTCAAGTCTTTTAGTTATATACCTAGGAGTGGAATTGCTGGATCATATGATAATCCTATGTTTAACTTTCTGAGAAACCACCAAACCATTTTCCACAGCAGCTGCACCATTGTACAGTCCCACCAACAATGGATAAGGGTTCCCGTTTCTCTACATCCCAACTCTCCAAAAGTTATTTTCCATTTTTCTGATAATAACCATCTATTGGGTGTGAAGTGGCATCTCACTGTGGTTTTGATTTGCCTTTTCCTGGTGACAACTGAGCCTCTTTTCATATGCTTATTAGCTATTTGGATATCTTCTTTGGTGAAATGTCTGTTCAAGTCCTTTGCTCATTTTTTAATTGGATTGTTTGTGTTTCTGTTGTTGAATTTTCAGAGTTTTTTTATATATATTCTGGGTATTAAACCCTTATCAGGTATATGGTTCCCAAATATTTTTTCATTTTCTACATTATCTCTTTGAAACCCTGGTGGCGTAGTGGTTAAGTGCCACGGCTGCTAATCAAAAAATCGGCAGTTTGAATCCACCAGGCGCTCCTTGGAAACCCTAAGGGGCAGTTTTCCTCTGTCCTATAGGGTCCCTATGAGTCAGAGTTGACTCTGTGGCAGTGGGTTTTGGTTACATTGTCTCTTTACTTTGTTGCTAAAGTCCTCTGATGCACAAAATTTGCCCTCTCTCTTGTAAACCTCATCAACAACTTGAGCCAGCAGAGACTGAGCGACGCTAAGTAACTTGTCTAAGGGCACATAGCTAGGAAGTAACAGTTAAGACTTAAACTCAGGTCTGTCTGACTCTGAAGCCCAGGTTCTTGACCAACCCCCTGTATTGTCTTGTCTTGCCTCTTTCCAAAATGGACCCATTTTTTCTTACAATACTTAGCTTTTCACTGCCAGTGTCTGTTCCACAAGTGTGTTGCCCCCTGCTGTCCCTCCAGTGTGAACACAGTCTTCCTCCCAGTAGCCAAATACCTGTACCTTTTGGATTCTTCAGTAAAACTCTGTTGGAGTTACCTGCCCACCCCACCTATCCCATAAGTCATCCCACCTAACCATTGCCAGTTCCACCCAGCCCTCTCTAGGAGACTTAGGGGTAGTGTGCCCACCCACACGTGCACGCTTGTGCACACATAGAGTGGATGTGTGTGGGGAGAGCAGGCTGCCACACCACTCTGCCAAGAGGTATCCATACAGTGCCAGCTGATTGGTGACAGCCCATAATTCATTCTCTAAGAAGAAAACTCAGCTGTTGGGACTAGACATGTGGAATGGTGTGGCTACTGTGGGTTGGCCAGTCATGTGCTTGTTTTGTCTTGTGACCCATTGGTCCCTCCGCTAGCACAGACCAGCCCTACGACTAGAGAGGGCTGGGCCTGGACATCAGGGTTCAAGTGACGGAAGAAGTGGCCTATGCTCAGGTCTTTGTGTAGAAATGAGGCCCTGTTTCAGCAGGGATAAGGAGAGAGTGAAAGACTGTTGGAGTTGATCCCGTGGACATTATGCCCTGGACAGTTGTCAGACTGTGGAACTGGCACAGGGACCCTGGCGTTTGCTCACTCTGCTGCCCCTTTTGTCATTCAGCTCCTGTACAGATTCTTCCTTTCTCTCCCCTCTGACTCCTTGCCCCTTGCTCCCAATTCCATATCAGTTCCTTCTGCTCCACGGAGCTCCCGAATGTTTGCCTCCCTCTCCTGAGCTTCTGCCTCTGCTTTCAGAGTGATTGTGCATCCTGGTGGCCAGTTTCCCTCCTGCCCCTGGAGTCTGGTCCCTGCCAGGAAACCCCTCCCCCTAGGAATGTGAATGAACCATTTCCTCTGTCCTCCCAGCTCCAGAGGATTCCCTGTGCGATATTTATTTCTTGTGTCTGAACTTGCATTGGCAGACCCCTTCTCATGCTGACCCACCCTTGGCCGTTACAGAATTGTGCTTTCCACCCTTCAGTCTCCTGTGAGCATGAGTCTGAGTGGTGCAGAGCTGGAGGTTGCCAGTTTGTGAAAACAGAATAGTCTGAGTTAAATTTTTTGTAGCCAATCCTGTCGAGTTGGCTCGTTAAAAATGATAATTAACCCATTGCTAATTGACCTCAGAAGCCAGCCAAGCAGCCTGTATTTTACCAGTTTTGGTGGTGGATTTGTGGGCTATTTTAAGGTTCTTTAATAATCGCAGCAAGACTTCACTTTCCTGTCTGCATCTTATTTGCTTTAAGGACGTTCTGTAAAATTAACAAGCTATAAAGTTTGATTGAAGGTTTCAACAAATGTGAGAATAAATGGCTCCACTTAGAGAAACAAGAAAAACAACCTGTAAACTTGAGTTTGTGGGGAAACCCCGTGTGATTTTTCTTTTTAACCAGAGGAGCAGTAGCAAACTAGATTGTTTAAGACCAGAAAAAAGTAGAACTGGCTGATAGTATAAGGTTAAATTCTGATCCCCCAAACCAAAAGTTCAGAAAACGAAAATTTGTAAAATCCAACTAGCTGCTGTGGTGTTTGTGCCTTTTAAGAGCTGATTTGGAGAAAATGGGAACCCACTAAAGATGGGGTGAGACCCTCATTCCATAGAGCTTGCATTTAGAATCCTGGTTCAGTTCTCTGACCACCAACTCCCCATATCCCCTGGCTAGAGGTGAGGGGTCTCCCTTCCCTTTGGCTGCTTTGAGGCACTAACCCTTACAACTCCAAGAACATCAGTACGTGGTGCCTGGCACATGGAGGTGCTCAATAAATGTTAGTTCCGTTTTCTTTCTCTCACCCTCCCCCACCTTCCATAAGGCAGCCTAGATCTCTTTTTCTGTTCCCTCCTGGGCACCTCTGCCCAGGCTGGACTCGATCCCCTGCTGGAGCTGCCCTTAGGTCATGCTGAGTGGCTGTGGACAGTCACCAGTTTTCAGAGAACACCATCCTTTGCTTATCCACCTTCTCACCTAAGATACCCCAGACCAATATAGCCCAGTCTGACTTCCCTATTCTCTCTTGACCTAGAGGTTTCTTTCTGCTTTCCTCAAGACCAAGCCTTCTCTATAACTCCAGCCCCCACTCACCCCATGCAGTGCTCATATTATCTCTCTCTAAGGAACTGAGCCTGGAACAGGACAGGCTCCTGTATCTCCTCACCACGTCTTACTTTCAGTTTTCCTTTCTACTTGGTTCTTCGCGTGTGGACCTGATCAGGGTGCTAACTGGAGCCCTGAAGCTAGAGGTTTCAGTTCCCACTAATAGGGCAAGCTGGCTCAGATGGTCTTCAGGGGAAGGGGCTTTCTCAGGGTACCTTTCTTTCAGCTCTTCCCTGGCCTAAAGCCCATTTTCTTTTCAAAGCTGATTGGGAAAATGTGTGTGAGGTATTTTGTCTGTAACTTCAGAGG
The DNA here is from genome assembly GCF_024166365.1 of Elephas maximus indicus. Lineage (NCBI taxonomy): Eukaryota > Metazoa > Chordata > Mammalia > Proboscidea > Elephantidae > Elephas > Elephas maximus. The sequence goes on from NC_064837.1 coordinate 19,673,078, forward strand.
TTCTTGATAATCTACGCAGTAAGTCCCCCTCTAGAAGGGCCATGACTGCCACTGAGAAGGTGCTCGTCTCCAGGTTCCCCAGGGGTATTCCCTGGGAAGGAGGCCTTTCCTGCCCAGCTCTCCTTCCTCTGGAGAATCTAGTTTGCCCAGAGCTGCGATGTACATACCACTTACATTCTCTGCTTTTCATTGATATAGAATGGAAAAATGTGCTCATGAACAGAGTTATTGTGGAGATTATGTCATAGACTTCATCTGGACTCCTTCCTCTCCAAGCAGGGAGACTAGCTTTAACCCCTCTCCTACCAGGAGTCCTCCTTCTCCAGACAAAGATAATCTCAGAGTTTGCTTTTTGTAGGTGGTTTAAAGGACTTCCTCTGTCATAATAGCCCCTATTAACCATATTTAAACTAGTTTGTTGTTGTTGTTGTTACTGTTTTTTTACTGACTCAAGTGCTAGAGGCTTTGTCTAGGAGAATATTCCCATAAGCCTCTGGAGAACTCCAGGGTCAGGAACACTGTGGTCCTCACCCCACTGGGTTTATTCCTGCTACCTTAAAGCAGAATGCAGTAGCAGACAGGCTCGGAATCTGGACAGAGAAAGTTTCCCTGTGCCCCTGGGCATGCCCTAGACTTTCCGCCTCTCAGTTTCCCCATCTACTAAACAGCTCGAGCTCTTCTCTCCCATTCCCACAGTGCACTCTAGAGACCTAAGGAAACTGCACAATCCGGGCTACTCTCCCTACTGGCTGGATTGCAAAGGAGAGAGGACGCTGTTCCAAAAAGCTTGGTGACTTTTTTCTCTCCAAACAGGTAGATTCCTTTTCCGGTATCTTGATACCAATCCAGAGACCCTAGTGGGTCAGGGCCCTTTTGAGAAACAGCCAGGAGTGCCCTTGCACTAGGTGAGGACCTAATGGCCATAGCAGACCCAGTCCCCAAGGAAGTCAGGTTCCTTCTAAATAGGGAGGAAATACCAAACCCAAAACCAAACCCACTGCCATCGAGTCGATTCCGACTCACAGCGACCCCGATATACAGCCAGCAAAAAAGAAAAAAGCCGCCTCCTTTTTGCTTTTGTGTCCATGTGCTTGGCAGTTCCCACTGATCCTCTAAGGATGTGCCGCAGGCAGGCTCAGGATGTCTGCATCCCTGGGTCCCGCTGTGCCCGGGAAATCCCCATCTCCAGGAGTCCCACGTCCACACATGTGGCCTTTCTCCTCTTGGCCAGGAGTCACGCTTTCTTCCTGAGCCGTTGAGCACACCTTCCAGCCCATGTGCCAACAGCAGCCATTCTCCTGCCCACTTATCAGCCGTCTGCACAGGTCCCCCCTTCTGAGCAGGTTTCTGCCGCACACTCAGCAGGGATGCCCGTGTCTCTCTCACCATCCAGGTGGTACCAGGGACCCATCTCAAGCTTTTGCTCTATCCCTCTCTCACTCCTTAACCCCCTCCTCCTCCCCATTCAGTGGCAGTAGCCTCACACCGAAAAGGAAAGTCCTGGAACCATTACATAATTCTCCATAGTGCAAGCAGTAGCTAGGGCATAAGGTCAGAGGTCATGATGGGGTCAGGTGGCTGACACACACTGTAACGACAAGGTGGTTAAAATTAGACCACAGAGAGGAAACTGGCAGTCTTGTGGAAATGCAGAAGTTTCCTCTGCGAGTGAGAGGCTGGGGATGCAGGGAGGCCACTGTGCGTGCTGCCTGCCAGGCTATTACTCATTTCAGCTCTGCTCTTTAATGCCTTTTAGCCCCTGCTTCTGTATTTCTAGCCTTCCTCATCACATGTTTGAACACACGCGATGGAACCCATGGTCACCTGCCCTGGCCCAAGGAGGGCTTCCTTCCTCCTTCAAGGAGGTGAGCCCAGCACTGGGCACCCCCAGCTCCGGAGCTGTTCTGTCCTGAGCCTGTTCTGGGTAGCTGAGCACCTCGTAGGCGGTTGAGGTACTTAGCCTGAGGTTCTAGCCTATAGTGGTGGCAGGGCCATTGGAGAGGAAGAGCAGGGACCACCCCTAGGCAGGGGAGAGCGGCCAGTTCAGATGGAGAAGGTGGCAGAGGATGGCGTCACAGAGCACACAGTTGACTGGCATGTGCGGCACCTTCCTGGCAATAGCTAACAGAGTGGTGCACATTTCCAGTGTCCTATGTTCCCTGTGGTACCCAGGCCAGCATCCCTGTCCCTCCCCGTGTTCATTGTGAGCCTGTTGTATGCCCTTGGTACCCCTTGCCAGTGAGGTATGAGAAGTCTGAAATGTGGTCTTTGCCACCAGTGAGGTTACTGTCCAAGTGAAAGAGGTAACACAGGTACCTGTGAAGAGTGAGCAGACAATCCAGTCATCTCCAAGTTAGTACTTTACTGAGTGATACAGACATATAAGTTCTTTTCACATTAAGAAATGGGGAAGCATTAAAAGGGCTGGGTGTGGGGGAGAGCTCAACATGGGCTAGTCAATGATGAAGAAGGGGCTGCCACCCTGTGGCATATATGGCCGCTGAAGTGTGTTCCCCTTGTGGAATGGCCTTCACCTGCTTCCCGGCTCCAGATCAAGCAGGGCCCCTCCCCTCCCTCGGCTAGTGCTCTGCCAGCAGGGAGGAAAGGTCGCCAGAAGCAAAGGTTAGGGCACAAAAGGGCTAGAGTGATGGAGGGTACAAGCAAAGCAGATGGGTCTGGAGGTGAGTATATGTGTGTGTGGCCACACAGGGGCAGGACCCCAGACTGGGTAGCTGTGAAAGTCCCATCTGAGACACGAACAATTTGACGATTGTTCAAGATACTGAATTTCATTTCAGCTAAATCAGCCCCAGCTTCTCTGACAGCACTGGCTCATGTGCTGATGTGGCCACATGGGAGCAGGGTGGCGTGAACCCCTGGAGGAGCAGAGTTCTGATGTCTCCCTTCTCCTGACAGTCTCCTGCCTGACCCCAGTTTCTTAAGCATGAGGAGCTGTTAGGTGGGGCAGGAACCTGTCAGGGGAAGCCCAAAATGATTGGGCTGAAATGAAACAGCCAGGAAAGCCCTCATCATTCATTTTGCACTCAGGCTTTCGAGTTCTTTGGGGAGGCTGGAGAGAGCGGAGCTGAGAGGAGAGTGAAAAGTGGCAGCGAGGGGGACCAGGAGAGCTGTGTTCCATGAAGCCCAGTGTTCTGCACTCTACTCTTTCTTCTACCAGTTAGATACCAAGTTTAGGAGAATCTTATTTTATATCAGAACTAAAGTAAAAGAAAAACAAACCTGAGAGGGCCCCGACATTGGTGCTGGGGTTGTCTGGTACCCCAGAGAGACGGTGGTGACTTTATGCCTTCGGAAGAGCCTGGTCTTCAACCTACCCTTGGCCCTCACTCACCATCCTGCACCCACGCACAGTCCCATTGACTCAGCCTGCACCCCTTGCCCAGTGACTTTGACACATTTCTCATGTGCCCTCAGCCGACAGTCTCTCATCTTCATCTTCCCTTTCAGAAAATGCTGTTTTTCTTCTCTCTCTCTCACCCTGTAGGTTATTGCAGCCGACTGCAAAAGGGTCACAGTGCTGAAGTATTTTCTGGAAGCCCTTTGTGGACAAGAAGAGCCTCTGCTGGCATTCAAGGGTGGAAAATATGTGTCAGTGGCACCCGTCCCAGACACCATGGGAAAGGAAATGGGAAGCCAAGAGGGAAAACAACTGGAAGATGAGGTACTGTGCGGGAAGAGCGCGCTATAGCAGAGGGAAGCTCCCCCACCCCAGCCCTGCTCTGCCCGTGGCTGTGGCTGTATCTCCTGGCTATTTATAACCGCCCAGAGCAGTGTCTATGTTAATATGACCAGCCAGCTTCTCAAGAGTGCACTCTGCTGGTGCCCCTTTCTGCCAGTCCCACCCCAGTGCCTCCATCTCACTCCAGTACGAGTTCCAGATGCTTCTTTTTAATGTTGCATTGGAGGAGAAGGGAGGGAAAGAGAGAGAGTTTAATAATGTGCAGCTCTGGAGGCTTAGGAAAGGGAGTAGAGAGAGGGGGGTGTTAGGGTTCAGGCTGAGGATCAAGTTTATAGATGTGTGGAGTGCAGTGCCGCACAGGCCTGAACTCCAGCCTCCAGCACACGTACAGGAAGAGCTGACATTGCTGGCCCCTGTGGAAAATCACCCCCTCTCTCCCCTCCCTCCCTCCCTCCCTCCCTCCCTTCTGCACATCCTGATGTGATTAAGGAATTCTCCTCTTGTTTGTTTGCCCTTGGTTGTTCCTGTAGCCCTTGCTTCACTCCAGGCCGCATGGGCGTGCGTGTGTGTGTGTGTGTGTGTGAGTGAGAGAGAGAGAGACACACTCATGCCTATGTACCCACCCCATAAACACCACCAGCAGTTGCCCTTCCGTCATGTATGTATCTTTGTGGGTGTGATTGTTGATGTGGGTCCATATGTGCTGGATTTGTGTGTCGGTTTTCATTGAATGCTGCTGCCAACTCCCTGCTGTCTGTGGGTTCTTGGTCAGTGTGAGTGTGTGATGGTGTGAGAGCATGTATGCATTTAATATCACTGCCAGCTGTCCTGCTGTGTGTTTGGGTGTGAGTAACTCTTCTGGGCGTGTATGCGTACGTACCTCATTTTCACCTGAAGGTTGTCTCTCTCCTCCTTTCACCCCACAATGTTAAAGACAGAGGGGACTTAGGTGGATAGGAACGTGGGACTTAGAGAAGGGACAGAAGCCATTCTAGCCAGAGGCCAGGTCACCCGTAGGCCAACACAGTCATTTGGCCCGCAGCAGTCTCAAGCGCCTGGTGAAGCAGGGTGCGGTGCAGGGATGAAATCAGCAACAGGCCAGGGAAGCCAGATGTCAGCTGGAAGCTGTCGTTTGTGATCTGAGGCAGTGATAGAGTGGCCACCTTTGGTTCAGAGTCTTCAGAGCAGCAAAATCTTGGACTGCCTTCATTAGGATCACTGAAGAACCCCACCCCTTCCCTGATGACATGGGGCTCAGCTTCCAGGACAGAGGTGGTTCCAGGGATAAAGCTGAGCCCATGATTTGAGACTCTTCCAGATGAAACCTGGGCAGGGAATAATGGGAAAGAATGAGCTGTCAATGTGGGAGGAGACAGTGGAGTTGCTAAAGCCATTAGAGTGTCCAGGCCTCGGGCAGGGCAGAGCAGTGCCACCCAAGCCCTGGGCGTGGTGTAGGGAGGCAGGGGTGGCGCAGCACCTCGGTCTGTTATCTCTTCCATGCACTAAGGCTGAGGGAGGTAATGGAAGATAAACAAGGCTAGTTCTCGACTGCTACAAGAGACGTCCTCTGGACAGTGGAGCCCACAGTACCAAATCCGATTAGGCAAGTAAGGCTCAGAGGGAGGGGTCCAGTGTAAAAGTCAGAAGGGTCTCCTGCTCTCTTACAAGGAACAGAGCAGCTCTGCACCCGCATCTTGTCTGTGCCACACTCTCTGCTCCTTCTAAGGCTTATTGACCAGACAAAGGTTGTGACCCACACCAAGCTACCCACTTCTTCCTTTCCCACTAGCCTGCTGGGTTCCTTTATGTTAGTGGCCCCTGGGAAACCCTACTTACACTGGTCTGTGTAATTTCATAACCCTACACTTCCTCGTTTGCTGTGAGAGCTGAGCGAACCTCAGACAAGCCTCTCTGACCCTCTTTTGACCTCCGTCAAGCCCCCTCTAGGCCTCATGATAGCCCTGTAGATCCCTGATCAGAGCAGGCCATCTTCCGCCACGGGCCAGTCAGGTGTCCTGTTCCACTCACTCCATCCCAGGTTAGCCCCGTGAACAAGGAAGTGGGTGTGCAGAGAGCCTTCCTCGTTCCCATGGCCTGGGCCTCTTTGGAGATGAACTCTGTGACACTGTGGCACACCTGTTGCCGGATGAGTGGTGAGTGTGGACAGACCCCAGACTCATGAGACCTCTTAGAATAGTGGCAGTTCTGGCCCCATCTTAAGATCTCATCTCTCCCCCAGCTGTAGGACTGAATCACTTAAGATGATTGGGAGGCAGAAGGGAAGCTGTTCCTTCAGATGTCATCCTTCATGAAGAGAACAGAATCCTCAGGGATGCTACCAAAACACCCATCTCCTTAACCTGGATTCTGTTCCCAAGAGAAAACACCTCCCATCACCCACACACCCTGCCAATCACTTTCAGCCAGGACAACCCATCTGAATATCATCTGTGGTACACAGAGAGGAGAGAGAAGTCTGTTCTGAACAGGCCCAGGGCAGGCCTTTGGGAGGCCTGGTGAAACTGAGCCACTAAGGCTTAGACCTGGGCTTATGGTCCACATTCAGGCCGACTTTGTAATAGTTACAAGAACCCAAAGAGGTACCCTTTGGAAGAAGGACCCCAGCCCAGTGCTGCTTGCCCAGAGTTAGGTAACAGTGCAGACTTGGAGTCAGACTCACTTGGATTTGAATCCCTGCTCTGCTGCTTATAGCTATGTGACCTTGAGCAAGTTATTTAACTCTTTTTGTTCACTTATAAAATAGGGATAACAGTACCCATTTCACAAGTAGTAGTGAGGATTGAATGAGTTAATACACGGAACAATGCTTAGCCCAGTACCTGGCCAATCATAAGCCCTCAGTAAGTGGTAGCTGTTACTATCATAACCATTGTCATAATCATCATCCAGTTAGAAACACAGGAATCTTCTCCTACTAAATCCCTCCCCATGTACCCACGCTAACACTGTCCCTCAAAGGAAGCTTCTTGGCCAGCTGCGTGTTCTCTGCTGACCAAGGCCAAAAGTGAGAGCATGAGGAATGGAGCCTGAGACCACCCGGAGAGTGGTGTTTCTGAGAGCAGAGGCTTTGCGTGGGGAGGTGCCATCCCTGGGGAATGCTCCGCCAGCCTGGCAGCAGGCGCCTGACGCTAGCCAGCCACCTCTTACCCTGACAGGCCCAGGGAGAGCAGCTGAGCAAAGTCACGTCATGTGAACTCCCGTAATGGGGACCAGCAACTCCCTTACCACCAGGCTGTGGTCTTAAAAAGAAACCAGGGCAAGGTCTGCTGAGCTAGAGCATCTACTCCCTGACTCAGTCTGGTCTGGGACAAGCGAACATCCACGCCTAACTCCCAGCTGTTGGCCAGAGCTGATTTTTGTCAGATCATTAGCATGAATTAGATTTAAATTGGGTGGTTTAACTCTTTCTGTTGTTCCCCCCTTTGGTGATTTCAAAATGAAAATAGGTTCAAGTTTGACCTTGTGAGTCTGCAAGAAGTACGAAGAGCTGTGAGTGCAAGCATGACAATATATGTATGTGAATGGCAGTGCCGTATGGTGTGTGTCTGTGACTCAGTTAAGAGGAAGGAGCCCTAGAGGACAAAGAGGAGCAATTTGGGGGGAAGAGTGACAGCTTCTCTCCACCCCCTCTCTTCCTGACCCAAGGGAAGCACATACACCCTGGGGGGGCCCTTTGCAGGGAATGGTCCCAGTAAGCATGGTGGGAGACATCTGAAATGGTAGACGGGTGGGTTTGGTAAATGCCATGGACTCACAGTGTCCTCTTTCCCCTGACGGCCCCACCACCCAAAGGAGGAGGATGTGGTGATTGAAGACTTTGAGGAAGATTCAGAGGCTGAAGGCAGCGGGGGCGAGGATGACATCAGGGAACTTCGGGCCAAGAAAGTGGCTCTGGCCAGAAAGATAGCCGAGCAGCAGCGTCGCCAGGAGAAGATCCAGGTGGGGCTTGCCTGGCAAGGGTGCTACCCAACAAGGTAGTGGCTGTATAGAGTATGAGGGGGGTGTGGGCAAGGAATAGGAGTGAGTGGGACCCTCTCAGGAAGGATCTCACAGTGTCCTGTCTAGTACTTCCTCCCTGTTTTCTTATTCCACCACTAAATTCTGGTAGCACATTTCATGCCTGGGGTCTTCTTCTCCTGGGTTCCAAGGCAAAGTCAGGTTCTTCTCAGAAAATCTGATGAAAGCTTCTCCCCCAGTGATGATTTATAAATACATAATCAAGCGTACCATACGTACATGATCCTTCATACAATTTCAGGGGTTTCACAGTTCCCCCTGAGCCTTATCCAGATCCTCCTCCTGGAGAGGCCCTGGAATCTCGGCTGAGAGCACGAATTCTCAGGGGAAAGAATATCACAGGCACAGTCTACTTACCTGGATTCCCAGTGTAATTGAAGAGCCCCCTCTAGACAGACACTGTCTTCACCCTCCCAGAAAGAAACTACTTAATCTCCACACGAGGACTTCCTCCACCATCAGCCCTCTCGTGCACCATACCCTCATTTCCAGCAAGTTTTTCTTTCTGAATATCCCAGCTCACTTCCTCTTATCTAGGGCTCAGTGGAGACAGTGATTAACTGTATGTATGGGGACGCATCAGGCCACTCCCCTCAGTCTCTTCAGGAATGTCTGTTTTCAAGTCTTTTTTCAGCTGCTCCTCTCCTTTGGCCCAGAGCCTAAGAGCGTGTGATCAGGCAGACCTGATTGCAGTCCAGGTTCCAACACTTACTGCTCTGTGATGGTGGGCAAGTCGTTAACTTCTCTGAGCCTGTTTCCTCATCAATAAAGTGAAAGTAGTAACAGCGCCTATCCCTTAGCTTCGCTGTGAGGCTGAAATGAGACAGTGCCTGCCAAGTGCTTGGCACAATGCATGTCGTGTAGTATGTACTCCATAAATGGTCACTATGGCCTGACATTAGTGTAACAGTCCCTCAGACAGAGCCCTGGCCTGGGAAGGAGAATGAATACCAGTTGGGATCCATCATTCCTCAGACATATTCATGACCCCACTGGAATCAAGTGTATAATACCTTGACCAGCATCATCCATCATGGCGGCTGCCTCTATGCATCTGCATGTAAACCTCTGCTGGGTCCCTCAAGTCAGCTTCATCCTCCAGCTTCTGCCCTGTGACTCTTTTCTTCTTCACCCTCAGTCTTCCCAAAAGTCCTGTCTGTACTCACCATGTCCATTTCTTGACTTCCTGTTCACTCTTGACCCAGCAGCTGCAGGACATTGTGCCACATACCACCAAGAACCTGCCTTTATCAGACCTCTGCCTCGTCGTAGTTGACTTCCCAGGGCTTTAGAGCCTGAAACCACCTTCCTCCAGCTCCATTTAGCACAAATGAACCCTCGTCTTTTCTTTCTCTCTTGACCATAGGCTTCCTCACCACTATTTTTTTTTTTTTTTTTTTGGTCTCCTCCTTCCTTTCTACTACTTCTTAGTCTCAGTGAGCAGAGTTGGTGTTCGGCAAACATTTGTTCAATGACTTAATAGACGGTAGCAACTAGAACGTCATCTGAAATTTCTCCCTGGTTTTTAACCTTCTTACCTAATTTTTTTTTTACCAAATCCTGTTTTTTCAGTCATTTATTCCTTCCCCTCCTATTTCCGTTGCCACTACTACTATTCTAGTTCAGGTGCTTGCTTAAATTGTAACAATCAAGGCCTCAACATTGTACAGCTCCAGAGGGTGCCATTTATCTTGTGGTCAGTGAATGGCGCCTCCTGGAGGCGTGCAGTACACAGTCATAATTACCATCTACTGCCTCCAGTGCATCTTACCTGTTCTTATCATTCCCTTCCCAAAAGAGCCACTGCCCTGCTCATACATCATCAGTGCCTTTGCTTGGCCAATAAAATAAAGTTTAATTTTTTATTATGGCATTTAAGACTTTCTGATCTGTTCTCAGTTTTTCCAGCCTCTTCTCTCACTACTTCATCCCCATGATCCTTTACTACCTGTGTGGCATGGGGCAAATGATTTAACTTCTTCGAACCTGTTTTTCTGTCTACTACAAAATAAAAATGATGATAGCACCTTTTTAGAGGCTGAGATGAGACAGTACCTTTCAAGTGTCCATCGAGATATGTAGGCTCTCCTGCCTGGACAACAACGCTAACCTTGCTCTCCACTCACTCTCCCCTAGACATGCTCAGCCCTTTCCCACTCTTGGGTCTTGTTAATGCCACTCCCTCCAACTAGAGTACCCTTTTCTTGCTCCACATTTCCCGTTACCTGTTGAAATTCTATTCCTCCTTCAATCCCCAGATGAAACTCCCATCTCCCCCAGTGAAGCCTTCCTCATTTCCCCCCAGAAGGAATTCATCATTCTTTGCTCAGTGTTCTGTAGCATTGATTTATACTTCATTTGTGAAACTTGTATCATGTCTCAGATTACAGTTCTTTCTGGGCTTTTTTCCCCACTGTACTGTGACCGCCTTGGAATCAGGGACCAGGTCTTCAGTTTAGCAAGTGGTATCGAACATCTACTATGCTAACGGTTGGAAGACACAGAAGTGAGCAAAAAAAGTCACCTTCCTGAGTGTACAAGCAGCAGCCAGTGTTTAACAAGTGACGTGACATGTGAACCAGTATTGTAGAAGGAAGTCGAGGATGCTTCCTTTCTGCTCTGGGAGCACAGAATGAGGGATCCGTCTGTCTAGAGCACCACGTTCAGCTTTGCCTCTCCCAGCGACAACCAGTACCTTACAAGTAGGAGGTCTTCTCGAAAATGTGACTTCCAGTGCCCTTGGCCGCCCCTCTCCGGGAGACCTGTTCTCCCCTTCAGCTCTCTCAGAGGAGGCTGCTCGGGCCCCAGCCCTGAGGGCTTCCCAGGGGCTGGCCGCAGCTCAGGGTGCCATGGCCCCTTTAAGAACAGGCCCCACATGCACCGCTGCTGGCGGCCCTGCCTCCTGTCCGCCTCCTTCCTCCAGCCTCACAGCCACAGGAGGATTTCTCAGCAGAGGAAAAATTCCCCCCTTCCCTTCCCCCCCCTTTAATGCCCGGGGCCCTTCACTTCCATAATTCTTCATTTTCCAGCCTTGAACGTAAGCCAGACACATCTGTCTGGCCATATGCGTGAACCCTGGAGTCTGTGCCGAGGTGGCTGTAAAACAGGGCCGGTGAAGGCCCTTCTGGGAGAGCACACACATGTGTGTGCCCTCGGGCCATTGGCTCCCTGCCCAGAACCACCGGGGCTTCAGCGCTCCAAACCCATGTTAACCTTTTCTTATTTTTCCTCTTTTTGTTTAATTTAAGGGGGGAAAATCCCAAGGAAAAGGTATAAATTGTCCTGGGAGTAGGGGAGAGTCTCGTAGCTTGAGAGGCCATTATTGTTGGCAGGTACCTGGGTCACACTAATACAATAAGGAAGAGAGGAGTGAGTGAATTCAGATCGGAGGGATGGGCTGTAAATTACACTGCTCTGAACTCCATCAGTCTCCAGGGGTGTTAGCTGAGAGGTGTAAGGCAAGTCCCCAGCTCCCAGCGCCTTTTACAGAGGCAGCAAAACAGGAACCACACATGTTTGGGGAAGGGGATATGAAGATGGGGTTGAAAAAATCCTCCTGGCCCCCATGATGGCTGTAAAGTCCAAGTGAGAGCTGGGGCTGTTGCCACACCCCCTCTTCTCTGCTCTCACCTAGACCCCTGGGCCCAAGTCATCTGTGGGGCTGGGGGAGGTGAGGCCTGGCCTCACTCCGCAGCTTGTCCCTCCCTGCTTCCGGCATTGCACAGAGGCTGGTGAGTGGGGCCGACTGGAGGTCAGAAAAGGGGTGTGGGGAGCTCTCTGGGCCTGTGCAGCTGGAGCCGCAGCCCAGGCAGGCCCCTGGATGCTGGGGGGGCCAAGCCCGCCCACCTGGGGACTTGAGGCCACACTCAGGCTCAGTCCAGACTTAGTCTTGTTGCCTGAGACAGCTCTTCATATTGCATTGGTTCTGCCCACCTTGCTGCTTTCCACCTGAGTTCTTTTCATTCCCCTTGCCATTCTTGGGAGGTGTCCAGAGACCAGAACAGGGTACAAGGTTTGTCTGGGAAATTGGTCAGAAGTGCTTCATTCCTCATCAGGCCCCCTGGGCAAAGCAGTCACTGAATATCCTCCTTCAGCCATGAGGCGGGACCTCTTGGCACCTCATGTTGGCCCTGGCCCTGTGAATCCCCCACCTCCTCGCCTCCTCTCCTCGGCCTCCTCACTGCCTCCATGAGGCTTTGCTGTGATTTGTGCTGCTGTCGGGCGGGGTCAGGTTTCCTGAGCAGTTGCAAACATCCCACCTGAAACATAACAGGCTCTTCCTCTGGCCACAGCTATTGTTCCCCTCAGCATTATGGCCATAGTCCTGCTCTGTAGCCAGCAATGACATGTGTTCTGAAAATAGCTTTGCTCCCCTGTCCCCTTCCCGCCCACCCACCCCTCCTGAAGATGCAGTCACTCCTTTGTGGTGGCCCCAGGAGTTTCACTCTAAATATAGCTACAGCCCTTTCACATTGCCACCCAGCTGGGGGGGGGGGGCCATTATGGAACAATGGGGCATCCACAGAGCCCCCCACACCTGTATGGAAGCTAGCGGAAGGCAGACACTCAGCCCTGGCTCCTAGCTGTCGGAGGCAGGGTGGGAGCCAGTGCACTACCAGGCCAGGGGCACGTTCACGCCAGGGCAGGAAAGCACATCAGCCTGTGGAGCTGGGCAACCGCCCTCCCCATCCGAGCCCACTCCGGTGTCCCTGCAGACTGTGGTGCCGCGCCTCCGGTTTGTCTAGCCACTCCCACCTCCCTGGTTCCAGCAGCATCCACAAGGTCCTGTCCTCCTACAGAATGGTCGGGCCACTGGTGGAATGCCCTTGGGCTGCTACTGGACTGGGAGCAAGCTCAAAGGTGCCATACTTAGCCCTCCCACTCCCTGTCCATCAGGAAAAAGGATACCCTTCTTTGGCTTTCTCAGACGAAGAATTATCAGATCAAATTCAGTCAGATTATCGTTCAACTCTGAGATTCTGTGATTGAGTTCAGTGAGCAACTAAGGGGTATCCAGCTGTACAAGAAAAGAAAGTGGTCTCCGCGAGCACCTTACAGCCCAGTTTGAAAATAAGCTCAGTCCTCATAAAACAAGAAATAACAAACAAGTCATCATAAGTGTAACATTAAAACAGAAAGCAAGTAAATATGAATCTCTGTGGTTGGGACTTTGGACATGTAGAGAAGGGATCCTAAGCAGTGATTTTCCCACTAGCCATCCACCCCAAGGGAAGATGCTAAGCCACTGCTCCCAGGGGAAGCTGGTGGTCTGCCCAGATCTGCTCCCTTTGCTTTCTGAGGGCACAAGAAGGAACTGCCTGCCAGTGGTTATCTCACCAACTAGTCCTATTTTTCATTTCATTTCCACTTTTTCATTTTAAAAAAATACACCCACACCGTTGAATACACACACACACACACACACACACACACTCCACTATGAGTCTTACAATAGAAATCAACAGTCCTCCCCCCACCTCTCCCCTCCCCATCCCCAGTTCTGCTCCCCAGTGGTTTCCCCAGAGATCTACCCTCCTGGATTCATCGAGGCTGAAAGTGGAGTTGGACAAGAAGAAAGGAAACTGATGTTTGCTAAGTTACTAATACCTATATCAGGCACCTTTGCTAGGTATTTTCACATACACAGTGAATGTGAAAAATTGCTGTGTTACAAAACATATTTCTGGTGAAGACATTGCTCTAGCCAGAGAGGCCCAGGGATGAATACTCTATCACCCTACAGGGGGAAGGAAGCCACCTCACTGCCTGTGGAGCCCCTAAGCAGAAGAAAGACCAAAGAAGGTCTTTTCCTGGTCTGGCTCTGCCTAGTGATCTGGGTTCTCCAAGTTCCACAGCTCCTGTGTGAGCTAGTTACATTGTCTGTATCTGTAATTCTCAGTGTCTCAGTGTTCAGCAGATCAACATCACAAAGTCATCCCCACTGCAATGGAGAGGGAACTTAGTCCCCAAACATGAGCACCCTTCCTGGAGATACAAGCCAGCTGGCTTCCTCATTAGAGGTTGTTGTTTCTCATCTCTTCACCAGTTTCCCACCAGCTTGCTCAAGGATGCTCCCACATCTCAGAGAAAGTAGGTTACCTAGCACCTCCCAGAGACAGAGATAAGGTCTTTTCTCTTCCTCACTTTATGGCCGTTGGGTGCCCATTCCCGTGGGTCTGACTCAGTGTCTGTGCTTTCCTTGGGTTCCCAGTACATTGTCCAAAGGCCATTGTGGCCCAGCCTTAGCTGCAGTTAAAAGGGTTACTGTGAAACTCTCCTTCCGGGTCAGCACACTTGACTCACGGCCAAGGCCCATCTCTCTGAATCACAGCATTCCTATGGTACCCCCTCACCCCTACCAGAGGCTTCTGCAGCTTTTTACTCATACAAACAAAAATAAATCTCACTACCGGCCTCTGAACTCCACAGCAGCATGCTTCCCCCTTCTCCCCAAGTGTCCCACGGCTGTGAGTGGGGACTTGGCAATCTCCCCACCGACATCACTTTTTCACTCCCTGCGCATCCTGTGTCCTTCTCTCACCGTGCAACCCAGAGATCGGAATGGGACGTGACGGCCGGCACAGGCGCCGTGCACAGCTGCCAGGAATCTGACGGGTAAAATCTGGAAAAGTTGGGAGGGCAAATGCTAAACACACACACACACACACACACACACACACACACACACACACACACACACACAGCGCCGCTCAGAAAGGGCCGGAAATACAGACACCCATAGGGGTGCCTGCAGACTCTCAAGCCCCCTCAGTCTGCCATTCTTTCTGAGGGGACTGGGCCAGACTCATGACCCACATATGACCCCCAGAGGCCCGCTGGTACCCCAGGAGGAGAGGGGCAGCTTCGTTTTATCTCCTGAGACTCTGTGAGGGCATGTGGGGAACAGGAAGCAGTTGTGTGGTGACTCACTGGGCAGAGCCAGGTTAAGGGAAGTTGTCTGCGGGCGTCCCTGGGACCGGATGATGGCAGCACAGCTCCGACCCTCACACAGCATGACCCCACCCCACCCGAGGGAACCAGAAAGGCTACCACCTCCACCAGAGGCTGTGGCCTGCTCACCTCTCTGACCCTGAGCCAGAGCTTCAAGAACTCTTGACGGTTTGAGCTTCTCCGGGCCCTGTTGCTGTATTTTTCTTCTGTCATCAGAACACCCAGGTGGGCTCATCCTCCTTTGGCCACCTGGTCAAAGGCCTCATCCCCACTGCCAGTCCTAAAGGTAGGATGGCAGAAGGTTTGGGGAGCTAATTGTTCACATGGAAAAAATTGGCTGTCAGTTCCACTTCCTGGTTGAATTCAAAGCACGGTTGGAGTGTCATTCCTCAAGGCAGAACTGAGATGTGTGCAGGAGTCTCAGGGAGCCGGAGGGAAAACACCAAGACCTGGGAAAATGAGGAAAGGTGCCCTGATGCTGTCTGCCTGAAGGAGAAAGGGCAGGGACTTGTTAACTGAACCTGAGCAGAGACCATTTCCTCATCTTACAAAATACCCAAGCCAAGTTCAGTGGAATGTGTGTCACCCTCTAGTTGGCAGCCCTGTGGGGAGGGGCAGTGACCCAGGTCTCCTGGGAGGGTGGCCAGCAGCAGTGGTACTTTCCCCTAATGAGATGAGATCAAATAGGAAGACTTGAGCAGACAGGGCCTCTCAAGTCGCATTTCTCATGCCTGCCAGCGTCCTGTGGCCTGTGCCTTCCACCAGCTGTGGTGGCAGTGGCAGCATCGCCTTACTCATAGGGAGAGGTCCCCGGCAGGTCACAGAGAAGCCACCCCCATCACTTGAAGCCATGCCCTTTCAGTTTTACTGTCATTGTCAGTGAAACCTGAGCAGCCTTCCTTGCTGACTGTTAGTGGCCAAGGCCCAGCAGTATGGGCCTCATCTCAGTTGGCACGCACGTCTACTTCCCCTGCCCTGCACCTGCACGTCTCTGCAAGTTGCTGTGTGACAGAAGGCCATGGGAGGGCGTGGCAGGGCTGGTACCTGCTCGCCTGGCCCCTGCCAGGTTTGTGTTTATGCCCTCCGGCTCTATACAGGGAGCAAGCTGTCTGGGCAGATGCCAGCGAATCAGTTGTCTCTTGGCCGTGGTTCCCAGAAGAGGAAGAGGCCCAATAGTGACCATATACCGTAGTGACGGACATACCCAGAGCTCTCTTGAAGGGCTACTGTCATTTAAAAGGCTCTGTCAGACATGAAAAAATTGGGCTTCCATGGATGCGCCCAGAGGTTCCCCAAAAGACACCAAAGTCTGTAAGGCTAACACACACAAGGCAATGTGCTTTCCAAGGTGTGAGGCTCAGACCGCTGGTGCTACCATGAGGTGGTTTTTAAGTGGTGCACAGAAGACACTTGAACTTTTTATTACGAAAATGTAGCATGCACTAGTGAACATGACTAGGACATTACAAATCCATGATACCAAGGACACGACCACTTAGAAGAGGTTAAGCAAAAAAAGTGAGTTGACATTAAAGTCACGTTAAAGAAGAACATCAAGTAAATAATTATATAGATTTACAGAGTTGTGGCAAAGGAGCAAAGTAGAACACAAGCACCAACGTTTAGAAACCACTGTGTTGGTCAAGGGGAAGGAGGTGGCGTCTGGGTGTTGCTCTTTGCAGACATGTGAGTTATCAACACTGATAGACTCCTGCTGCTGTGGGGGGCTTTGGTATTAATTATTAGTTGTCAGCATCACTTTCTTTGTATAGCTTTTGAACTTTTTTTTTTCTTTTTAAAGCTACACAGTAAATTGAAATAACAGATTCTGCTTTGGATATACTTAAGTGTCTGCATTGAGAAGTACTCCTCTCTGTGCTACCAATATACGTGAAACCACTCTCATATCCTCCAAAGAACCTAGCTCTCCCTTGTTGAGCTTAGCCCCAGGTCTTTTAGACACCATCACCAGTGCTTTCTCAGTCCCAGGCCATTTGGTCTATATGGGTTTTTACTGCAATGCTCTGCCCAGTCCCTGACAGGGGCTTTGCTGCTCCCCTGGGGGTTGGGGGAGAGGTTCATTGGGGCAGGATGCTGACACACAGTGAAGTCAGGGCCCTGGCTTGCCTGCTCACTGGCTCACTCACCATTCTGTGTCCCTGTAGGCCGTCCTGGAGGACCAGAGTCAGATGAGGCAGATGGAGCTTGAGATCAGACCCTTGTTCCTCGTTCCAGACACCAATGGCTTCATTGACCACCTGGCTAGTCTGGCACGGCTGCTGGAGAGCAGGAAGTACATCCTGGTGGTGCCCCTCATCGGTGAGTCAGGCGGGAAGGCCAGATCGGCCCGCACGTGCGCAGCACCCTCCACACACATGCCCCGAGGCCCGAGGCCAGGCAGGCAGAGCCCTGCTGTGCGTGTGTAAGACAGGATTTGCAGGGAAGTAGGGAATGCGTGGGGCAAGGAAAATTGTTTAATAATCAAAGCAGTTCAGATTATTATGGCTGATCCATGGCTTAAACTGCTTGAGCAAATGAACTCCTGTGTCCCAGCAACCAGAGGCTGCATGAGCCCAGCCCTTGTTTTTATCCTTATAAAGCTTGCAGTAAAACAGCAAAGCTGGTTCCCGTTATTGGTAAACACTCAGCCCTGGCAGATAACGGCAGTGCTGCTGGGTGGTCTGGCAGGGAGGCTGGGAGGATTTTGAAGTGGTTAGATGCCTTTGGTCTGATTGTCTTGTAGCTTTTCATGATCATTTTGTAGGTTCGAGGTAGGATTCTTCTGGCCAATGTCACCCTAAGGTCAGACTGATGGGCAACGTCCAGAGTAAGCCCACAGCTCCTACCTGTGGATTCCTGTCTGGTCATCAGTGCTGGTGCAGCGTCATCATCTCAGGACCCTAGCTTGCTCCCAGCCCTCTAACCAGAGGAGCCCAGCTGGGCCTCCCAGATTTCTGATTGCAGGGAACTGTCGAGGTCCTGGGTTCTCGGAGGGCTGTGGTGGGTCAGCCTCAGGACCCCTAGGCTTTGGGCTCTGGGCTCCTGTCTGATGTAGCTGATATAGCTGATGGCTACACTGTGGAGGAAGAGGGTCTGGGAGATGATCAGAAGCCCAGGCCTTTTAATGTCCCCCTCTCAGCAGCCACTTGGAGCAAGTTCGGGAGCCCTGTCCTCTAGTAAAGCTGCCAAACTGGCAGTCTGCCTGCCAAGCCACCTCTGACATCCATGCCAAGATGTTCCATTGGGCCTTCCCTCCCAGTCCCAAGTGTCTTAGTGCCAGATGGGGGTGGAAACAAAGGGCAGGAAACATCCGCCCCTGCAGAGGCTGCAGAACCCTGGGGGGTTGTGGGAAACACATTAGCACCACCTGAGAATGTTGGCACTGAAGCAGCCCTCCTCCCCGCCTCCACCCTCCCCGTCTTCCTTCCCCCTCCCCATGTGGCCTGGCCAGAACCTCTTAAACCCAGGCCCTCAGACCTAAGGGAAGGTTCTCTGTTCTTTAGAAGCAGAGCAACTTCTGTGACCAGGGCAGAGCAGCAAGACCATCAAATTGTCCCAGGCTTGCTCTCTTCCTCTACTGGGTCCTAGGGTGAGATGGCTTTCCACCCTCTGGCCAGAGGATTCAGGATATTTCTCTGTGCTTTCATAGGCCTCAGCTACCCAGGAGATTTCCAAGGAAGAAAGTGAATTGGTCACTGCTAGATGGTCAGAAAATGGTGTAGCCAAGAGAGGTTGCTCAGAAGGCGCCTCAGATACCATCCCCAGCTGGCAGGGTCCTTGGTCACCAGCACTGATATGTCCCACTGCGTGCTCAATCTCCTCGTTCGTGGGAGCCAGTGAACGGCAGAGCTGCAGCCCTTGCACTTGAGGAACTTATGGTCCAGTAGGGAAAGTCAGATTTCCTGGGGAGGGAGCACACACGTGAGAACACCCAGAGGATACACAGAACAAATAAATGAGCCCCGGTGGTGTTGGGAGCAGACCACTCTGTTGCAGCTGCACATGCCAGCTCCCTGAGCCTTCCGTAACTGGCCAGGCCCCCAAGCTCTTGGGACATCAAGGGGGCTCCTGTCCACTAATACTTCCCTTAATGGACTCATGCCTTCTGCTTTGAGCAGCAAAGGGTTAAGCCTACAGCTTTCGCTGCTTGTTTCTTCTGCTCTTTAACCTGCTCTGTGCTCCTTAGGCCTGACCCCAGCATCGAGAAGCCCTGCCTGGTGCAGAAGCACAAACAAGCTTCCCCTTTGAAGCCTGTTTAGCTTGGAAGCAGGAAAGCAGATTTTGGGATAGAATACCAGTTTTTCCTGTTTGATGTTCTTTGCTACACCATCCATCACCACCCCCACCCCCACAGCCATGCTTTGTATGGACACTGCAGCCTCAGGTTGCTGAGAGCGTGGGCATCACGCGTGTGTGCGTGTGTGCGCACGCGCACACTCACATGGGCCCTTTCCAGAAAGTGTCTCTGAATACCCAGACAGTGAGTGCCAGGCTCACCATGGAACAGCATGCTCACGCTGACTCCCCAGGCCATGAATCATTGCACTGAGGAGAGGCCTCAGACCCCAAACTCTCCCGGAGCCCCCAAGGAGTGCATATTTCCCACTTGACCTCAGGCTTTTGGCTGGAATTTTGGAAAGAATCTTCACCAGAAATGAAGCCATGTCCTAGACACACAGGCAGGCAGTAGACAGACACACACAAACACACACACACACGTGCATTATCAGAAGAGGTAGATGTGCCAAGGGCATGGTTTGGGGGAATATCGAGGTCCTTCCAAGTGAGGCTGTGGGTCCTGCTTCCCACGTGGTGACCTCGTTGTTCTCTGCCAGGGAGGTGGAGTATAAAAAGTGGCCATCAGCAGTAGCCAAAAGCTCCTCCTGGGCTGCTGTAGTTGGGGTCCTAAGTAGATGAAGGAAAGTACCTCTCTTTGCCTTCAACTGCTGCATACCCTTGCCTCTCCTGAGGGGCCCTTTCAGTTGGATCCTATAACTAAGGAATGCAATAGAGGGGCCAGGTTTCTTCCTCAGAATACAGCAACCCCAGAAAATCCTTTTAAGTTCCTCGCGGGAGGAGCGTGGGGCCAAGGGGAAGAGATAGAAAGGGGAGGGGGCACTGTGGAAAGCCTGGGGTACCTCTTGCCCCCTCCATGTTTCCCTCTTACCCTAGTTTCTTCAGAAGACTCCTATAGGGCAGGGTAGGTTCCGTGGTCTCGGAAGGGGCTGGGGAGGAAAGTGAGTGAACCTAGGCCTAGGGTGAGGGCAGACGTAAAAGCTGATCCCTTGTGGGAATTTTTCTCATCAGTGATCAATGAGCTGGACGGCCTGGCCAAGGGGCAGGAGACAGACCACCGGGCTGGGGGCTATGCCCGCGTGGTACAGGAAAAGGCCCGGAAGTCCATTGAGTTCCTCGAGCAGCGATTTGAGAGTCGGGACTCTTGCCTTCGGGCCCTGACCAGCCGTGGCAATGAACTCGAATCCATCGCCTTCCGCAGCGAGGACATCACTGGCCAGCTGGTGAGACCCCAAGCACCAGGGGAGAGCCCACAGCCAGCCTTCAGAACAGGGTCTCCGGGAGGAAGGGACTGACAGAAGGTCAGCCCCAGTAGCTGAGGGGTCTGCCACCACCAGATCCAACAGGTGGTGTTTCTTGCCCTCCCGATCACCCTGGGCACTGACTAGACCCAGCCAAGCAGGGCAGGGCAGGTATGGGAGGGACTTTGGGATGTGACCCTCCCCAGGGCCCCAGAGGCAGAGGGTACCTCTGCCTCCTCCACATGGCGCCCCCTCCTGCCCAGCAGTGCTTCTCACACTGTCTTCCTCTAGGGGAACAACGACGACCTGATCCTCTCCTGCTGCCTCCACTACTGCAAAGACAAGGCTAAGGACTTCATGCCCACCAACAAAGGTATGGCTTGGCAGCTCTCCTGGACAGTGGCATCTGCCTCAGCATCATCCATTCCCCTCCCTGCCTCGTCCTACCCACCCTCAGCCCTAGAGAAGGGCCTTCCACTGACCTGACCTGGGATGCCTGAGGAATCAGGACTCAGGTCTGAGGCTAGCTGGAGGACAGCCCAGTGTCCTGCCCTCCAGGGGGTCAGACCTCCCTGTCACAGCTCTCCCACTCCACCCTCAAGGAATGCCAGGTGAACCCTGGGCTAACTAGGTCTGAACCCAGCCCAGGGAGCCAGGCTGTAGGCAGTGAGCATCCCCACCTTGCGTGCATCCATGTCGTTCCTCGGGACCTCAGCGAGTTTTCTCTGACAGCAAAAGTACCTCCATGATTCATTGCAGCTTCTTCTGGCCATGGTCTCCTGAGCCCAGCCCTCTGCATTTCTGAAGAGGACAACCCCCAGTGGTCCCTGGGGCATACCTTCTCTTGGTCCTGTTCGCCTCCCTGCCCCTCTCACTTCATCCCTGGATGCTGACCCTACATCAGGCCCAGGGTAGAGATACGTCCCCAGCAGGTGATGGGCATTGTCTTCCTAGTCTCTACTTCATGAACTGTAGCACTTTGCTGGCTGGCTGGAGTTGGAGGCAGGTGAGAGTAGAGACTGAGCCCTCAGCTCAGTTTTCGAGACCTGCTTTTTCATGAGCAGAATCCCATCTTTGGGTCAAAGGCTCATGCCAGGGCTCTCTTCCCAGGTGAGGCACCTGACCACCTCATCCTCCACCGTGAACTTTCCTGCCTGCACAGCCCCATAAGATCACAGAGGCTCAGGTGTTGTCTGCTTTTGCCTCCTAGAATTCTGGCATTTCTTCCTGTGAAAGAAATTCCTAGGACCTCTTAACTCACTGTCATCTGCAGAGCTGGTCATTCTTATCATTTGGTTCCTATCTGCTTTTGGATAGAGTCTTGTCATTTTATCTCGCAGTCATTGTCACCCACCTCACTTCTCTGTGCATTTTCCTAGCCCTGGCTTTGGCAGCATCTTCTCTCCTGCATCTCCTCCTACCCCATCCACATTAGCACAGCCCCCTACTCTGCCTGAGCCTCTGAATCAGGCTGGTAAGGAGCCCCATGACTGCTGTTCCTCAGAGGTGTCCAACCATGCCCAGTCTCCCCAGTGCATTAAAGAGTTAGGGAGCTAGGGGAAGAAAGATGAGGAAGAGACCATATAAAGGTCATCAAAAAAGAGTGAAGGGTATCTGTTTGTGCCAACATAGAAGGATCTTTAAGATACATAGTGTGAGTAAGTGAATGTGGCTAATGATGGTCCCGGGGGAAAAAGTAAACGTGCAAAGAAATCCGGAAAGAAACAAGTCGCATGGCTTGCATGTCCTGTCCCTTAGGGCCAGACCTAGGGCATTCAGGTGGTCAAAAGGAGGCCTGGCTGAGCTGGAGGCGCTTTGCTTGCTTGCCCCAGAAGCACCCTCTGAAGGAGAGGTAGGCAGGATCGCAGAAGGCCTTGTTGGGAAGTGTGGTTAGGATACTGCCGTGGCCCCACCCCAGCCTCGGAGCTGTTTCTTTCTGAGCAGAGACGTGTTTTGGCTTTGGCCCTACTAATCTCCCCACCCCCACTTCACCCCAAACAGCCTTCAGGAACCCATTGCCATCCTGGGGACCGCCCCTATCAGAATTACATCAGCAACGGCTGGTGTAATCAAACCCCATTTGTCAGTGTGAATTCTTAGCAGATTAACTTGTCAGATACACAGAGGAACCGTCACCAAATGTTTATGTGTAAACGATGTTGAATTTTAAAATCATGTGGATTATGGCGGATGGGGCCTGACAAGATGACAGTCTCTGGTTTCTAACAAAGTGAAGTTACCAGTGTCAAAACAGAGGATGTTTATTGTTAAAAATGTCTCAAAGTATCCACAGAAACCCCTGCAGACCCCTGCCAGCAACACCGGGCCTTGGTTGGCTGACCTAAAGCCTGGGACTCGCCTGGTCTGAGTCCCAGGGCAGGACTGGTGAGGCTGCAGACAGACTCAGGCAGCCAGCTGGGAACGCCGCACATCACCACACACCACCAGCCCCCCACACTGACACCCCTGAGGGGCCAGCCCAGGCAGCTGAGTGGTCTCAGCATCTTTACCCATGACCTCCTTTCTCTCCCTGTCTACAGCTCCTTGCCTCTTCCCCTCACACCCACATTCCACTTTTCCCCGCCTCTCGCCACCATCAACACCACGAGCCTCCCATCCTGAGGCCGACAGCCAGTTCTCAGCCTCCCTGCCTGGAGCTGGCAAGCCGAAAACTGCTCAGAGCAGACGCGAATCTTTGCAGTCCCCCAGCCCCGCCAGCCCACACAGCCAGTGCGCACCGCAGGACACTTCTTATGCCTCACTGTCATGGACCTCTGTCAGGAAACAGCCAGCCTGGGGCTGAGGAGTGGTTCTGCCACCTGAGTGGGATTGCAGGGGTGAGGGTGTCACTTGTGTGACTACTTGGCCCCAATTAAAATTTTCCCTAATACATCGAAGGTAGGGAGCTAGGGAGAGAAAGCTGAGGGAAGAGATCGTGCTAAAAAAATGAAGCATCTCCGTTTGTGCCAATATAGAAAGACCTTTCAAATACGCAGTTTGAGTAAAGTAAATGTAGCTAGTATGATCCCAGTGTTGGGAGGGTGGGAAGGGGAGTTTATACTTACAAGTATATGTACTTGCAAATATGCACAAAGAAATCTGGAAGGATACAAATCCTGGGAGCCAGACGGAGGGCATGGAGAGTTTGGGGAGGATGACCCTGACTTTACCTTTCTTTTTTCCTCTTCTGTGCTGTTAGAGATTTTCACCTTATACATGGATTACTTTTATTTAATAGAGAAGATCACTTGGGCATAGCCTCAGGGCCACCTTGGCACAGCTGCTCTGCCAGGGATCCTTCCCCTCCCCTTCTCAGAGCTCCGTGGAGCTGACCCCTCCCCCACATCTGAGAGCCCTAGATACACTTTCTGTTCCATCTTTAGTTTCCCTCTTGATACCTAAAGCACAGACCTGCTGACCATGGAAGGAGAAGGTGTACAAAGGCCGAGTGTTGTGAGTCCAGGAGTACCACACAGTCAGAAGGAATGGAAGGAAAAGGACTGCATCTGCTCCCTCAGTTCAGAGCCTGGGAGACAGGTCTGCAGAAGCCAGGTGGACTTAGCCCTTGGGATAGAAACCCAGCAGCCCAGCACGGCCCTGTCTAAGCCAGTAAGGGAGGGGCACTGTAGGCTGAGTCTGAGTGAGAGAAAGGACTTGTGGAAGGCCAAGATATGACTGACCCTGACCCTGACCCCTCAGTCACCAGGACCACATTCCCCTGCAGGGAAAAGGAGGCAGCCAATGCCCCCACCTCCACCCTCATCGAAAGCCTTTGGGTCTCTTGTACCAACAGAGGAGCCAATCCGGCTACTGCGGGAGGTGGTGCTGTTAACAGATGACCGGAATCTTCGAGTGAAGGCGCTGACGAGGAACGTGCCTGTGCGGGACATCCCAGCCTTCCTCACGTGGGCCCAGGTGGGCTGAGGGGGCCAATGTGGGGCCTGACCCCATGGAACCGTTCCTGAAAGGCCACCAGGTGCCCAGTGTAGCACGGAAGATGCCCACGTGCCCGAGCCACCAATCCACCCAGACAATAAACCATCCTCTTCCAACACACGCCGTGGCCGTGCTGTGGCGGAGCTGCTCCTCACAGAGCCCCTCCCCGAGGGTCGGGCGGAAGCTGCTGGGACCCTCCTGGGCTGCCAAGATTTAGCAGGGAGGTGGCTGGCTGCAGCGACAGCAGGTGGGCAAGCCAGGTGGGCCACCGTGCTCTCAGCCTTTTCCCTCCCCCTGTATAGTTCAAGGGCTGGGGAAGGCCTTCTCGCCCCAGAGACTCAGCCACTTTCGCAGGCAGAGACGGGGCAGAGGGTTGAGAGTTTCCGTCAGATGCAGGTGAAATCACAGGTCCCTTTAATCTTCAGAATCCCTGTCTGAATCTGTCCAGAGACTTAGGTTGTGCCATGAAGAGGGTGCCCAGGGTGTGTCTCCATCTCCCTGGGGCTGGGATTCCCCCATGGACCCACGCTGGGTTCCAGACACCGCATCCCCTACCCTCATATACCCATCATGCCCTTCTTCTTTCTGCCCTTATCATTCTGGGTTGGTTGTACCTTGCTGCTGGTTTCCCTTGGATGGTCATGGATCTAGAGGGGAGGGACATCTGGTCTTAGGCCCATGCTTCCTGGGTGGCCTTTACCTGCTTGCCACCCTCCACTCTCTGGCCTTTTTGCCATAGTTCTTGCTTCACTTTCCTCAAAGTCTTCTCAGTTCTTCCCTCTCCTCTCCTTGTCCTTCCTCCCTCCCTGCCTCCTGAGTCATCCCCCTCACCTCCTTCCCTGTCTAGGTGACCCCTTTCATCTCCCTGGTCCCCTCAGTTTCCTCACTTCAGTTCTGTGTCATACCGTTCTCACTCTAAAACTTCCTTCTCTAGTACCCATGGCAGGAACCTAACAAAGCTTTCTTCCCTCAGTCCTTCCTTCCTAGGCCCCTGTGCTCTGAGAAACTTCCATACTTGTGCAGCCCAGCCTGAGGGTAGGGTGGGCCAGTGCCAGGGAGGAGCATTGCCTAGCCTGAAGTTTTCACCTCTTCTCTTGTCTTAGCCCTCAGCTTTCCTGAAGGACTGACACAGGGCCCTTTGGCCTTTGAGTTTTTAGCTGGCACCCATGTTCAGAGTCTCACTGGGGAGGCTTTCCACTGCTAATGAGTTCTTCCAATCCAGGCCAGGGATAAAGGGGTTTTAAGGAGGAGCCAGGAGGAAGCCTTGATGGAGCCAGTTGGGGAATCCCCCAGAGCCTGGGAGCAAGGTGTGCCCTCCTGGAGGCCCAAGATTATGCCAGAAGGAGCAGGACTGTTCAGGAAGGCCAAAGCCAACAGTTTGGGGGTACAAGTCCCCCAGGGCCTCAGAAGACTGGGCTCTTTGGGGTACCTGCCTCTCCTTTGAGATCTTCTCCCCTGGATGAAGGCCGATGACGGGGTGGGTGGGAGACCCATTTCTCTTTTCTGTCCTGTTTGCAGCACTGGTTTTGTTTCCTTAATAAATTTTTAGTTATGAAACATACCTGACCTCTTGCTGATCTGTCTCTGGGACTGGGGAGTGGAGGAAGGGCCAAGACTCTGCACCTGTGTGAGGGCAGCCCTTTCCAGGCCCCTCCACCCACCCTGGTGCCACCCACCCAGGGCCTTGTGCACAGGCAGAAGAGAGCTGCAGGGTCGGTGCTCCTTGGTTACTGCTTTATTGCTGTTTGGTTCGAGTATAGAAAATGGAAGCGGCTCTAGGAGAGCCTGTGTACAAGGTAGAAAATATACAAACCCGAGGGAGGGAGAGAAGGGAGCTAAAGAGACCGCGTTCCAGCCCAGCCCAGCCTGGACTCGGGATGGGGGGCCGCCCGGGGTGCATGCAATAAATATGGTCCGGGGCCCCAGGGAAAGAGGGTACCGCGGGAGTGGGAGCCCGGGCACACCAGGGCTGTCTCAGCCCTTCGACTCCGGAACTCCCTGTCTTTGGTGGTCGGGGAGGGAAGGTTTGGCCCTGGGGCTAGTGCCACTTGTGCAAAATGAGGAACTTCACATTATCAGTCCCGGGGCAGGTGGGGGCGGGGGCGGGGGGCCCTCCGGCCGGCTCAGTCCCCTCCCCCGCTCCCCAACTCTGCCTGACGCTCCGACCCCGGCGGGGAGATTCACAGTGAGAATGGGTGTGGTCGCAAGGGCCGGAGGTAGGGCTGGGAGCGGCCCAACGGTGACACCCCTCCCCCCAAGAGCAGCACGGAGCCGGGAAGGGGGCCAACGAGCCACAGGAAGAGGCGATGAGGGGCCGGGGGTCTCCTTTGGTCAAAGCTGATATCAAAAATATAAATCTCCCTCCCCCCCAATCCCACTCCCGTCCCGGGGTCTTTCCCCCACCCCCACCCCCGGGCTAAGGCACAAAGCAGTGAGGGCAGGTGAGGCCGCAGAGAGGTGGGGCCGCCGCCTCTGCGGGCGACGCTGCCGCTGCTACTACAGCTGTTTGGGGCGCGGTGTGCCTGCTCGCTGCCGCCGCCGCCTCCGCCGCAGCTCCCTGGGGGCGCGAACCGGGCCCAGCGGCGGCGGAACAAAGGCGGTTCGGCGCAGGGCGCCCTAGGTGGGAGAGAAACGGTCGATGGTCCGGCCGTCGGGTCCGGCGGCCAGGTGCGCGCCCTGGCTCAGCACCTCCGCCGCCTTGTCCGGGCTGAGGCCCAGCTCGGCAGTGAACTTGGCCAGCGGGTAGAGGCTCTCGAGCGCCACCTTGGGGTCGTGCAGGAAGTGCGTAGTCTGCGCCAGCAGCTCGGCCGCGGCCGCCTTGTCCTGCTGCTTCAGGCTCAGCTGTTCAGCGGTGAGGCGAGCCACAGCAAAGACGCCCTCAGGAAAATCCAGCTTGCCCTTGCCATCGGGGCCTGGGACTCCGGGCAGCCCCCCCAGGCCTGCCAGCGCCCCCGCTGCTCCCGCCGCGCCACCTACGGCGTGCATCTTCATGTGGCTGATGAGGTTGCGTTGCTGTGCGAACTTGCCGCCGCACACCTGGCACTCGTAGGGCTTCTCGCCCGAATGAATGCGCATGTGCTCGGTGAGGCGGTACTGGCGCGTGAAGCGCATGCCGCACGCGTCGCACGCGAAAGGCTTGAGGCCCAGATGGCTGCGCATGTGGCGCGTCATGGTCCCGCGCTGCGTGAACTTCTTCCCGCAGATAGTGCACGGATATGGCCGGGTCAGCCAGTGCGTCTTCTCGTGCTGCCGCAGCGTAGCCGGATCCTTATAACTCTTGTCGCACGACGCGCAGCGGTACGGCCGCAGCAGCTCGCCCAGACCGCCCGGAGTCCCAGCGACTTTGTCCCCGCTGCCTCCAAAAGGGGGCCCTAGGCCGGCGGCCCCGGCAGCCACCTCAGCCGCCTCGGCCCGGCCATACAGCGCCTCCTCCTCCTCCACGTGCGCCTCCACGTGCGCATTAAGCTGCTCCGAGCTGGGGAAGCCCTTGCCGCATGGGATGCACACGTACAGGTTGTCACCGAAGCTCTCCGGCTCGCCATACGCCAAGTGCGGGCATGGGTAGCCCTCGAGGTGGCCGCCGGGAGGGCTGGGGTCCTCACTGCTGCCCGTCTCTTCGCTGCTGCTCTTGTAATCGTCGCCGTCGCCGCCTGCGCCTGGCCCGTCCAGGCTTCCCGGATAGCGCGGCGGCGGCGCTAGGCCGAGCGGGGGCCCCCCGGGCGAGACGGCAGCATCCCCACCGCGGTCCTCACAGCGCTCTCCCGGCGAGCCCCGTCCCCGGACCAGCTCGTCGCCGTAACTGCCCAGGCCCGGCTCGTGCTTCATCCAGCGATAGAGGAGGCTGGGCCCGTCGGGGCGGCCGGGGGGAGGCTCGGGTCCCGGGCTGCCGCTGCTGCTACGGAACGGGTCCGGAGGGGGTGCAGCCTCCTCCAGCTTCTGGAAGGGCAGCGGTGGCAGCGGCGGCAGGGCAAGAGGTGGCTCCTTGTAGGCGGCGGGGCCGGCACCAGGAGGGCTGTCTGGGCGCGGGGGCAGCTCGCGCTCGCCCGACGGCCTCTCGGGGATCGCAGAGCCCGGCGGACTCTTCTTGGACAGGTCCAGGCCGCAGAGCGGGGAGCAACGACGCTCGGGGGCGCAGAGCGCGGCGGCCGGGCCGGGGCCTGAAGCGTACAGCTCTGCGCAGTGCGTGTTCACCGCAGCCTCAGGGCCTGACGGCGGCTCGGCGGCGGGGGGCGGCGGAGGCCCGGCTGGGGACGAGTAGCAGGCCTGGATGACTGGCGTGGCGGCGCGCAGGCCCCGGCCCGGCCGTCCGTAAGGCGCGTAGCCGCCGCCGCCGCCGCCGCCGCCCCGCAGGTGGCAGTACTTGCCGTGACGCTTGAGGCGCTTCTTGCACAGCGCCACGAGGTCGGGGATCTGCAGGTAGCTGGCTGCAGCCAGCACGGCACCCAGGCTCGGCTCAGTCCCTGGGGCCACGGCCGCGGCCGCCGCTGCCTCAGCGCCATCCGTCAGGCGGCCGGTGTAGATGAAGTCCAGCACCAGGCGGAACACGGCTGGGCTCACCATGTCGTGGTCCAGGTTGAGCAGGTTGTCATGCACCACCAGGGACTTGAGGTAGGCGCTGCTGGCCGCCAGCACGTTCTTGTGCGCGCGGAAGAGGGCGTTCTGCACCACGATGATCACGTCGCACAAGAAGCCCTTGGTGCGCTGGTTGTTGAGCTGCAGTAGCAGCTGCCTCGAGTGGCCCGGCGCCTCCATCGTGTCCAGCATCGTCTGCCCAGCACAATCTCCTGCAGGGACACACACCAGCCGGGTCAGAGCCGTGCTGCGCCCTGGCCGCCTCTACCCAGACCTGCGATACTCCCCTCCACTTCCCCTTCCCCTCAGTTGGGCTGGGGCATCGAGCACCGCAGCCTGGGCACTGGCGGAGGATCAGCGGCCTCTGGGAGTGGGAGCCTGGGCCGACAGGCCGAGCCAAAAGACGGAGCTGCCACAGGTTGAGAAAGGCCAGGCTGGCCGGCGCGCCCCAGGCCCAGACGCCACAGGGCACGAGCTGGGTGCTGGGTGCTTCCGAGGAGAAGACTGTTGGGAACGAAGTGACCCTTTCAGAGACAGTTACCCGATTTGAGGAAAATGTCCGCTTCAGGAAAAGTCATTCAGGGCCGAGAAGTTTGCCCAAGTGGGGAGAAAGGGAGCTGAGTAGGAAGCGCCTCCCGCCTCGGGAGAAGTTGCCCCATTTGGGGGAAGTGATCCAGAGCAGGGGAGTGCGGTGCCCGCCGTGGCGCCACCCTGACCCGGGGCTGTCAGGCCTTGGATGGGCCCGGGCAGCGGCCGGGCGCGGGGAGCGGAGGCAGCGGCTGCCGTGGCGGGCAGAGCGCGAAGGCCGGGCCCCGGCGCGGGGAGGGCGTTATATCGGGGCAGGAGGCTGAGGCAGGAAGCAGGTGGGGGGGAGGGGGGAGCCACGCAGCTCCCAAGGGAGGGAGGGGGCAGCGCCCCGGGCGGGCACGGCGCGCAGCCGGCTGCGGCCCTGACCCCGGCCTGCGCCCCACCCGCATCACGGCCCTGGCCTCGTCCTCTGCTCTGCATTCGCGGGCCCGGGGCCTCCCTCCCCAACTCCCCTCGGCCCCTTCTCCCCGGGAACTCCACCGCCCCAAACTTGGGGAAAAGTTTCCCAACTTCAAACACGGCGGGAGTAGCCCGCCAGCCCCAGTCCCTCGGCTCCCGGCTTTTCTTTTCGGCCCCCAATTCCGGCGGCCGCCCTAGCCGCGCGGCTCGACCGAGCCCTGAGCTCCCCTACCCGTTCGCCCGCCGGCCCACCCCTGTTCCCCGCCTGCCCCGCAGGGCCTGGCGGCCCGTTACCTGCGCCCGCAGCCTGGCCGGGCTTCCCTCCCCGCGGTGGTGGCAGCTCCTCGCTGGCGCCCCACCCGCCCCACTGCCAGGCGCCGAGCTGTGCCAGGGCAGCGCCCCTGCCAGCCCCGCCCGCCAGCTCCCCTTCCCTTCCCCTAGCCTCTCCAGCCCATGTGCGGGCAGAGCCGGCCCCGGGCCGCTGACCCCGCCGTGAACCCGGAGCGGAGGAGCGACTGGTGGTCCTGAGTCCTCTAGGGGCGACATCCGGAGCCCAGAACGCCAGCCGCGATGGGGCTCCTGCGGAGGATGCGCCCCGAGGCGGCCAGCGCTTGGGGACCGGGCTGTCCCCGGTTCCCCGTCCCGCCCGGACCCCAGCCCAGGGACCCACCTGGGGGGCATGTCTGAAGCCCCGGGCCCGGCTGCCGGCGGATCCAGGGGGGACGTGGCTGCGCTGCGCTGCGCTCCGCCCGCCGGGCCCCCGGTCGGTTTGTCCTGCTGGTCCGTCCTCCCCGCGTCCTGGTCGCGTCTCAGCCCCGCTGCGCTTTCCGCACACTCTTATCTGGAGCGGCCCGGGCCGGTAGGCGCTGCTGCGGCCATGGCGCCACCTGGCGGCCTCTTGAGGATCTGCCGAGCACAACCTCTACCTCCCTGCGGCTCACCTGGGCTGTAGGCTCTCGGATACCGAGCTGGGCGGGGGAGGGACAGAGGCTTAGCGAAGCGGGGTTAGAGGGATGTATTTGCCCCCGGGCGCAAGTCCTAGGGGGCGCCAGACGAGGCCTGCCGGCGAATCACCCCCGACCCCGGAGGAGGAAGCCGGCGCGGGGTGGGGGTGGGGGGCGCAAGCTTAGAGACTGCTCCTGGCTACTGGTTACCCTCGCTACGCCTCTGGGGAGGGGGGGCCTACCTGCAAGTCCACGCTCCCAGCCCACCTAGGGACACAGACCCGACCCTAGGAGGCCCACAGATCCCGGGGTTTTGAACTCAGAAGGACTAGGGTACATCGCTCCCGTGTACATAGTTCTGTATTACCATACGGCACCAATTTGGAAAACTCCCGCCCGCAAGGAGGGGACTCTGATGACATTGGGTGGTGGGAGAGGAGTTACGGAAATCCTAAGGGGGTCTGATCCTAAGGACGCTCCTTAGACATTGCTGGATGAGACTGTCCACTTGGACACCCCAAAACGCCCACACTCAGCCACAGTATAAACCCTTTCGCACCCAGAACCTCTTCAGACATTGACACCCGCGGGGCGTTTATCTATGCACAGACACACCCGCCCCCTCCCAGAGTCTGGATTCCTGCTTGAGATACTCCAGGGGTTGCTGCATAGGGCCTTCCGTGAATCTGGGCAGAGGTGTTACCCAAACAGCCCGCGGGTCTCCAGGGGAGCCCCAGGATACTCAGCTGGGAATGGCGGGACAGCGTCTCTTGGGGTCCTTCAGGAGTGGCCCCCGCCCCCAGATTCTCGCGTGAGCCATTCTGAGGGACCCTGCTTGGACGACCTCTTTTCCAACCCACGGAGCCGGGAGAAAAGTGACAGGAGGGCCTGAGGTCCTGCACTACGCGTGGAGGTCCCGTTCGTGCAGGTGACGCCCCTTCTGGGACGGAGGGGACACCGCAGTGGCCTGCGGGCGCTAGCTCGACTACTCCGGAAGTGTCCCCGAGCGGCCCGGCAGCTGCACCCGGCTTATTGCGAGCGCCGAATCTCCCCGGCCCACGCTCCGCCCCCTCCCTGCACCTCCTGACCCCCGCCCACACGCGGGGGGAGGGGGGGTCCCCGAGAACGCCCGCCGCTTTTGATTGGCTGCGCCTCCCCCAGCGGCCGAGCTTGAGAGGCTGGGGCGCAGCGTTACCATAGTAACCGATGAGATTCGCCCAGATCGCGTCTCTCCGAGGCCTCGAAGAGCTTAGCAACAGCGCTCGGCCGCTAGGCTGGCGGGGTCCGCATTTGCCGCCCCCCGCATAGTCCTCGGCTGCGGCCCCCAGGCCCCCGCCACAAGTAGTGGCTGAGTCACCTAGCTAGGGGCCACTGGCGCTGCCACTCGAAATTCCAAACAGACACCAAGGTCTCGGGCGCCCCCCAGAGTCTCCATTCCTTCCACAGGCGGCTTCACGGCTTTAGTGCCTGCCAGTCGGGCAGCTCTTGGTCCTCGCAGGTCCACCTGACGCCCGCCGAGTCCTGAGGCCACCCTTCACCCTGTTTCCGACCAGCTGGACTCATCCCTGTCCTCTCCTCCATCTCCTCACAATGTCCTCACTTGGGAAATAGACCCCAAGGATGAAAACAGTAGGTTCCAGAGCTCCCAGCCTCTGCGGGAGATGAACCCAGATACCTCATCCAGGGAACGTGCTGTGGACTGAGATGGAACTGTTTGGAGTGTTGGAGGGAGGCGGGAAGGCTCTTCAGAATAAGTGCTCTTAGAGCTAGGCTTTGAAGGATGAATAGGAGTTCTCCCAGCAGGTGGAAAGGCGTTCCTGGAGAAGAGAGCTGCTGGGACAAAAGCTAGCGGCAACAAATGGGGACTCTAGGAGGCCAGATCCCAAGGCTATGCAGGGACTCTCCGACCCCCTCTCTGTTTTAATCTTTTCTTGGCAAGGAGCCCTTCATCCTCCTATGTCTTTTTGTGCAGTGGAGTCCACTGGGACCTACCCCAGGGTCCGCTGTCCCTACATCTTTGTCTTTCAGCACTTTCTTGGTTGAACGTGCTTCGGTTCACCCCAAGTAAATTCACTACCTCAAGCTGTCATTGCATCTGTATGGGAGGGTCTCACAGCCCTGCCCCCAGGGCAGCTGCAGCGTCAGGGCCCCCTCTGGGTCCTGTGGACTTTGCTCTTCCTGTGCTTAGGCCATTCCTTCCCGTCCCAGATCCACCTGCTCTGGCCTGACCAGTATCTGCTGCCTCTCCCCACCCTAGTCCAGTTCCTCTCTCTCTGAACACACTCCTCTTCCTTCTTTTAGAGCCTTCCTTTAGCGATGGAGCTAGGCTGGACCAGGACCATTCACCACCACCATCCCTCCAGAGGAACTCTGCCCCACATGGCATGGGCCCTTCTCCCAATAATGACCTCCAAGAACCCTAACTCCTACAGGAAGAGGTCACTGCCTCTCCACCCCCTGAGACCCCTCTGAACCAAAGCTCCTCAACTTCTCTGCTTTCTTTAGGTCGCCAGCTCCTAAGTGGTACCTAGAACCCCGTTGGGCATCCCCTCCCAGGCCCAGCCTTCTCCACCAAAGCTCTTCAAGACTACTGGGTTCCCCTATTCTTCTACCCCCTGCCACTCCCCACGCACAGCCCCAACTGCGCCCTGGGCCCCTCCCCGGGTCCAGCTCCCAAGGATGCGAGGGTGACAGCACCGCAGTGGTCTCGCGGGGTGTGACGCCACCGTGGGCCATCATGTGACGTCACAGAGCCGTCGGGTCCAGGAATGGAGGAGTGGGGGTGGGGACTACCGGTGAGGACCCCGGAAGGCCAGGCAGCGTCGGTGGGCTGCGCCCCAGAGCTCCAGGAGCAGAGAGTGAATAAACAAGTAGCGTACCCGCGTGCCCTCCTGGCCCTGTCCTCCCCCAGACCCCCAGTCCGCAGTTCCGGAAAGTTAACCCCTTGCAGGCCCGGGCAGGGGGCGTGAGCTTCCCTTCCCTGTTCCTGCTTCCACGCGCCCTCCTCCCCTCCCAGCTCTCGGTCGCCTCGGTCCCCACCCCACCCCCCCGCCTCGCCACTATAAATAGCCCCTCTTCCAGTTTCCTAAATTCCCTGCTGACGTCGGCAGCGCGTCAGTGTGTAGGAGCCGCGGCCGCATGAATGAGCCGCCGCACGAGTACTACGCGCTCCTATAAAAGCTGCCGCGTCGGCCGGGCTGCGGGAGGCAAGCGGGCGCCGGCGCCGCGCGGCCGCCAGGTAAGCAGGACTGACGGACCGACGGACGACAGATGGACTGACGCGCAGACACGGATGGGTGGGCAAGGAGGAGACCGGCGGGCGGCGGGTTGGAGGGCCCCCTCCGGGGTGGGGACGGGATGGGGGAGTAGGGTCCGCTTGCAGCCGGTGGAGCGGGGGCCGGATGCGGCCTGACAGGAGGACCCCCTCCACATGGGGCCGGAGGCGGACACTGGACCCTGTCAGCACCTGCCCGCGCCAGGAGGGAAACTCAGCCACTTCGGAGGAGCATCGAGCAGAAGACGGACCCCAGAGTCCCCGCAGCTTTTCCTGGGCTCCTGCGCCATTCTCCCAAGAAAGTGGGGCGAGGGTGCTGGAGCCCCAGGAGACGCGCCCCCCTCCCGGCAGCGCGGTGACTCAGCCTCACCGTTCCCCAGGAGGCTGAGGGGGGGGTGTCAGCGAAACGCCACCGCCCACCTGCCCTCCGCCCCGGCCGCGGCTCTCTCGGGACCCCCACCCACATTCAGCTAGGGCACCCCCTCCCCAGCCGGTGCCGTCGGGCTCGTCCCGCTGCGCCCCCGACTTCCCGCCTCCGCGCGCGGAGCTGTCCTCTCAAGACCAGGCGGGGCCTCTGCCGGACCGCCCCGCCCCGCCCCGCCCCCACTCTCACCACCCTCCCCCCGCCGCCGGAAGTGACCCCCTGCAGGGACGGCTTTGACGTCACAGGACTCTGACGTCAGGGGCCATGTGCCTGTCCACGAGCTCTGGGACCGGGAGGGGCGAGAGAAGCGGGGGAGGAGGAGCAGCAGCGCCCCCAGCCGCGGGTGACGGGAGAGCCCCGGCCCGGGCAGTGCGCCGGCACCTTGGCTCTAGACTGCTTACTGCCCGGGCCGCCCTCAGTAACAGTCTCCAGTCACGGCCACCGACGCCTGGCCCCGCCCCAGGACCACAGACTCGGCCGCCCGCCGCGCCTCGGGCCCCTCTGTCCCCAGAGATCCCGCAACCCTGAACTCGCTGCAGGCGCCGCCGCTGTCCTTGGTGCTGATCCAGAGCGGCGGCGCCACGCGCCAGGAAGCGCCCCCGCTCCGCACCCGCTGCGAGGGGCGGCGGGACCACACGCACACTCGCACGGCCCCCGCGGCCCCTCCGCGCGCCTCCCCCGCCCGCGCCCCCTCCCGCCCACGCCCGCGGCCGTGACGTCAGCCTGTCCGGAGCCGCCATGGTGTCGTCAGCGGCGCGCGCCCCGCCCCCGCGTCTCCAGGGCAACCGTGGCTTTCGATTGTTACTGTGGGAACCGGAGGTAACAGTCTACAGCCATGGTCGCCCCGCAGCACGCGCCGCGCCACGCTGCGCCCCGCCAGCCGAGAGTGGCAAGACCGCGAACAGGAGAAGGCGGGGGTGGAAGTCAAGATCGAACGAGTCTGCGGGGGTGGTGGGAGGTGCGGGACAGGGAGGTGGGCCCTCTGGGGTCTGACTGCTATGCATCCACCAAGGCAGAGAAGCATGGTGTGACTGTCCTGTTCTCCCAGCCGAAGTATCACAGCCGGGGGATGGCGAGAGAAGGGGTAGTTCTGGGACTTTGGCTCTTTTCATCTTCTCTGTGGGAGGCAGGCTGCTGGGGCCAAGAGGCATCAGAGAATGTTCTGAAGGCGGTAAACGGGAGGCAAGTTTTCCTAAATACGCCCCAGCACCACTCTTCCAAGAACCCCTAGCTGAGTAAACTGAGGGCAAAGAGTAAACCTTGAGTTCATTTCCGGATGGAATCACAGCCTTCCACAGCTCCCCCCACTCCCAATTTCTCTTTCGGAAGCACAGAAGATGATAAGTAGGGTCCCCAGACCTGTCCCCAACCCTCAGGAGGCCAATGAGCTTTTAAAGTTAACCGGGTTCCTAAAGCTCTGTTAGAACAAATCAGCATCTTTAGTCTGTCTCTAGGCGCTGTGTCCCAATTTGAGACAGTTTCTCAAATTAGCCCTAAATAAGGGAAGTGAATATTGGAGGGGCTGAAGTCCTATCCTCCCAGTGAAGTGTGGACCATGACCTCTTTAAAAACATTGTGTGTGTCACCTGCCACAGCCAACATCACCCACTGCAGGGGATAGCTGTTGAATATTGGGTTTTCAACCTCCTTATGGATAGTGGTGAGAATGTTTCATGCAACTCAGCCCTCTCTCGCATTGGTTTAACTTTACCCCTCCATGCCCTCTCCTTTTCTAAACTACCCCTAAGACCGCTGGTGCTGATTTCGTGGTTAACCAATGCCCACATCACCTCTCCCAGGGACCGTGAGGTCTTCACTAGAGTAAGATGCACTTAATTCTGGCCTCCAGTGGACGTCTGTGGATGTAGTGTGTGCAGGTGGGAGTAGTGCACCTGGGAAGCAGGAGGTCCAACCTGGCTCTATCATCAACTGTCATTTAAAGGGTCATATTCTGTTTTGGAGCTTTCCGTAGAACAGGAGGGTGTGTTGTGAAGATCAAATAAGATCGTGTAAGTAAAAACCTTTGTAAACTGAAAAATGCTATTCCCATCTTAAGTAGTCTATCAGCCTGCTATGTTTGTTAGGGGGTGGTGGTGTTGGGTGGAGACCCCAGCTCTAGGCACTTATGCAGAACAAACAGGGTAA
Source organism: Elephas maximus indicus (assembly GCF_024166365.1). NCBI lineage: Eukaryota > Metazoa > Chordata > Mammalia > Proboscidea > Elephantidae > Elephas > Elephas maximus. The sequence goes on from NC_064837.1 coordinate 19,709,586, forward strand.
GGGAAGCACACCTCCCTGAGCAGACACTCTGGGATCCTTTCCCAAGGAAGAGCCAATGGGTGGTGCCTGGCTGCTAACCAAAAGGTTGGTAGTTTGAGTACACCCAGGAGCACCTTGGAAGAAAGGCCTGGTGATCTACTTCTGAAAAATCAACCACTGAAAACCCTATGGAGCACAGTTCTACTCTGACACACAGTGGGGGTCACTGGTTTGGTTTTTACCAAGGGACCCACTCTCCCAAGAGCTTGAGGAATCCAAGATAGAGTGCATGGTGGAAATGAGAAATGGTGAGGATGTTTTGAAAAGAAGAGGCCAAATCTTTTGCAGTTTGAACCCATCTGGAGGTGGCACCCAGAGAGGAAAGTATCAGAGGACTATACAATGTTAGAGTTGTTTAGTATCTCGGAAATCATTTAGTATGCTCCTCTAATCCATTTTATGAATTAGGAGGGTGAGGACCAGACAGAACATGGGCTCAACAAGTGATGAGTGGTGTTCTCTCTGCTCATCTTCTACAGTGCAGGGGAGAAAGCAACGTGAGCCCTTGGGTGTGAATTCAACCTTGGGCAAATTATGTAGCCTCTTTGTGCCCATCTTCTCAGTTGTTAACGAAAGTTAATAATAGTACCTACCACGTGGAGTTGTGAGATTAAATTAGGCAACACCAAAGTTGCTATTTATCACAACGTCTAACATACTGTTATTATACGTTATACATGTTATTACTATTTCTATCCTCCAGGCCTCATTCTCCTTATCTATAAAATTTTAGATCAATGATTCTTAACTGGGGCTTCCTCCCCTGCCAGAGGAGTGCGTGAGAACCACATGGGGGCCTTTTTTTTTTTTTTTAAATAACACATACCAGAAACTTTTATTCTAAGACAGTGCTTTTCAAATACTACCTTGGTTGGGAATGACTACGGACATTTTGTCAAAATGCAGATTCCTGGGTCTTAGTGATTCTGGCTCAGTAGGTCTGGAATTGGCCCCAGGAATCCCAGTTTTAACAGATGACCCTGATGCACGTGGTCCATACAATCTGTGTGTGTGTGGCGGGGCTGGGGGGCAGGCACAACCCTCTGGTTCTCTTTTGTTCTTGGAGGACGTGATGAAAACCCATTGCCGTCAAATCATGATAGGAGGTGACATTTCCACTTGTTGGGAATAAGACCCCCACGATCTTTTCCTTCCAGCTTGGACATCTGATGATTCTTAGGGGGAATTCTCCTTCACCTGCTTTCTCAACTCAAGCATGAGCACTTTTGCTCTAATTTTGGCTTCCTCTCCCCTTCTGATTTTAAGGCACCACTTAAAATTCATTCCTCCATACAATTTCCCTCTCTCCTTTAATTCTCATGATAATCCCAAGTAGCAGCCGCTGGGGAGTGCAAGTCACTTCCTCTCTGGGGACCTTGCTAAAGAGGGCAGCCAATGATAGCCACGAGGGTATGTAGTCCCTGAGCTATAAAGATCCATTATTTCCAGAGGAACCAAAACCTGAATTTTTGTAAGGGTTTTCTAGAAATTTTAATACTGGCAGCTAATCCAATTTTTCTTCTAAAATCTCATGGGTCAAATCCAACAGGTCTGTAGGAGTAATTCAGTCCATTTGAGAGTCCCCTACTTTTGCCAGGGGATCTCTCTAAAACACGAAGAGCACTGCAGGGGCAGACTAGCAAGGGAGAACTCTCCCACTTCCTGCTGTAAAAGTCCTAAACTCAGTGAACTGGGCCTCTTGTCTGGGTAGATGAAGTCCCTGGCATCCAGGAACGTAACCCTAGCTTTTTATCTTGGACAGCTGCTATCTATAGTCAGGAACTCAGAACCTTGTGTAACTTAAGGGCTATCAATCAGTGTGGTTGTCTCCAGATGGTCTGGAGTATTTGTGCTGCAGCTCCTAACCCCTAATTCCTGTGGGGCAACCAAGCCCAAGGGCTGGAGAGGGCCAGAAAAGGAACAGGCTAATGAAGGGCCCTGTAGAGACAGGGGGTGTTATGAATCGCATCCCCCAGAAACATGTGTTGTAATTCCTAACCTCTATTTTTTATGCCTATGGTTATAATCCCATTTGGGAATGGGCTCTTTGTTATGTTAATGAGGCAGGATTAGTGTAGGATGTGTCTTCAGTGAATCTCTTTTGAGAGAGAAAAGATTAAACCAGCCAGCCAGCTAGCAGAGGTGGGGTTAGATAGATACCAAGACACGTGAAGATCTACAAGGAACCAGGAAGCAAAAGCTGAAGAGAGAAGGCCCTTCTTCCAGAGCTGACAGAGAAAGCCTTTCCTAGAGCCAGTGCTCTGAATTCATTTCTAGTCTCTTAAACTAAGAAGATACATTTCTGTTTGTTAAAGCAGTATTTCTGTTACAGCAGCACTAGATAACTAAGATAGGGTGAAAGATAGCAGTGTGCACGGCGGGGGCAGGAGGGGGTGCAGGGGTAGGCACTTGAAGTGAGGGGAAAATGACTGGGGTGAGCAATTGTTACAGTGCCTAGCAAAGACTAACTACACTCCCAAGGGCAAACCAGCTGGGCTGCTTAGGCTCTGGCTGTGGTCGCTACAGAGTAGCATCAATCTCAGAAACCCTCCAGATGGGTCAGGTCATATAGTTCAGAGGAGCTAGAGCAGTTATGGAGAATGCAGAGAACACAAGAAGCCAGGCTCTGAAAAAGGCCAGCACACAACTCCCAGGGAGCAGGCTAAAGGAAACCTAAAGTTGTGTGCCCCACATGCAGCCTTGTGAGGTGCTCTCTTCCCAAAACATCCAACATGAATTCTTTCCTAATTTAGCTGAGGTCTCCTTTCCTTCAGTTTGTGCCTTAGGAGTTCCACCAAAAACGTGTGAGTATATACGTGCACACATGCCTGAGTCCTGGGGGCTCACAACTGGAACACCTTCTTGCTTGGTGCTGCCCCATGGGCTGTGTGAATGGCCAGGGATCCAAGACTTCCATTATAAAATGGCTTTTTTTGTTGTGTACCAGGAAAGAGATGCTCAAAGCCCAAATCACCACTTTATTATGTGGCAGTCACAGTGGTGCCAGGCCCTGCATTTCCCATGTCGCCCTCCTCTGATCCAGGGTTCCGCTGACCTTTTCCATGTTTGAGTATCAGAAGTCAAAGCGTTCACCCAAGGCCTCTGCCCCTCTTTTCTCAAATCTAGAGCAGGGCTCTAAGAATTGACATTTGTCTCTTAATTGGTCATAATGAGGGGCAATAACAGCAATAGGAGTTCCAGGTGAGGAGCAGAAGGGGAGGGCAGGGATTATAGGTCATACAGAGGGTGCACTAAGGTCTCATGCCGCAGGGGCTGGGAGGGAGAATAAGCGGACAGAGGCATTTGTTGATCTTTCACTCTGCAAACTGGTCCAAGAACTTGATGTAGGCCTGGCGCTGTGGTGCAGCAGCTGGAATGAAGTGGCCACCAGAGTGGCTGAGGGTGACGGCTCCAGGGAAGTGGCTAGCCAGCTGCAGACTCTCCTGAGAGGGGATGACACGGTCAGTATCCCCAAAAACATGGAGCGAAGGGAGTGACAAGGGAGCCTTCACGATGGGTTCTTTGAGTCCAAGGCCCCGGGGACAGAAGCCAGACACCAGGATGGTGAACCGTAGCAAGGGGAATCGGGGATCACCTGCCTGGCCCAGGGCACACACAAAGGCTGCTAACGCTGCCCCCTGGCTGAAACCAAGGAGCCCGTCAAAAGGCCCGAGCTTGTTCAGTGCCTGTGCCACCGCTTCCAGGGCTTCCTCCAGTCCCCTGCACACCGTGGGCTCTTCCAGCGCAGAGAAAACGGCTGCCTCCTCAGAGAACCACCAGCCTCGGGGCTGCTCCTCCGGAGGGCATGGCCCTACAACGATATGGGGGAGAAGATGGGGTTAGGCTAAGGGGAATCTGGGGAGGTAGGGGAACGACTTGGGAGGGAGGGCTTGGGAATGACAGAGCGAGAAAGACAGGCGGCTGAAAAGGGAGACAGTGGGAGAACAGATGGGCATGAACTGGAGGAGAGAAAGGGAAGACAGGAAGCTGGAAGTCTGGGAGGGCAGAGTGAGGTACAGCGAGAGGCACTGGGATAGGAGAAATGACGGGAAGGGGCAGAATGAAGGGCGGAATAAGAGGTGGACACAGGCTCGGGGGTACGCTGTAGGGTGCTAAGGGGACGAGGAAACATGGCGAAGACCGAGTGCATTTCCGGGGCACGGCTCGTCTCACCGGAGTCTAGCCCGGTACCTTCGGGGCCCGCTGCCTCCGGGACCGGGTGCGGGCCGCTGAGGCACACGAGCTCGGCGCGGCCCCGCAGCGCCTTCCTCAGAGCTCCGGTCTTCTCGCGGAAGCCCCGCTCGCTCTGCCGGAAGCCCGCCAGGCACAACACGCGCAGAGGCTGCCGCGCCGCCATAACGCTCGGCAGCCCGCGAGAGCCACCGGAAGCGGCCTTTCCCCGAGCGGAAAAGGAATAAAGGGGCGGAACCAAGTGCCGGCACCACCCTGAAGGCGGGCCAGTAGGCTAATGGGCGTTTCCATGAATCGAGGAGGGGCGGGGCGCGGCCGGGGCGTGGGTGAGAAATACCTGCGCCCCTGAAGGGTCTCAAGAAGCGAGCGGCGCTACCTTCTCGTCTCTGCAACTGCAACCTTCACAACCTGTGGCTGGAGAGGGACCCGTGGACCTCTCTTGCACCTGAAGACGTAGACTTTGGTTAGGGTCTCCCTCCGCTGCATTTCTCATCACGGCCGCAGGGCGGCGGCTTCGGCTCATGCGGGCCAGGGAGGCGACCAGAGCGAAGACCTCGCCCAGGGCCGGGCTCTCCGCCCTCCTTGGAGTCCCCGCCCACCTTCCCCAGGGCGGGCCGGCCCAGAGTCTTGGGGGGCCGGTCCTGCCCGTGGTTCACCGTCCACGGCCCCAAGGAGCTGCCAGCGTAGAAGTCCATGGGGTAGGGCTGCTGCCAGGAAATGTCCCTCAGGGCCACGGCCGCCTAGGGGAGGAGAACCGGAAAATAATGCTAACATTTTCTGCACGTTGATTATTTAGTCCAATCCTCATACCGGCTCTATGAGGGTCTCCTTATCCCCATATTACAGAAAGGAAGTGTGAGACCCAGAGAGGTTAAAGGCCTTGCTTCAGGCCACACAAGCCAGGAAGTGGCCTAGCTGGGATACAAGGCAGTCAGACTTCAGATCCTATGAATTTAACCAAGTGCTGCCCACCTACCCCACTCTGGGCCCCTGCCTTCACAGACTCAGGTAGGAGGCCCGCTCTCCCAGGAATTTTCAAAATTTAACATTACCTCATAGGGTGTCAGCAGCGGCTTGGGGAAGGCTGTGCCCCAGTCAATGGAAAGCCGTGGACATGCCACTTGCACCCACCTGGGAAGGGAAGCAGGTCAGACTCTCTAGGTGGGGGCCTTACCTTCTCCTGGGCAGGAGGACATACTGAAGGAAATGACTGTGTCCTCAACACACCCCTAAATGTTTACTATTCTAAAGTAAAGACTGTCACTTACTACTGTTTAGAATAACGATCCAACTATACTGTTGCTGCTTGTTTTGTTTCCTCGACTGTGAGCTTTCTGAGGGCAGGGCCTGGGCAGCTCCTTCATGGTAGTATCCCCAGAACCAAATTTAGTGCCTGGTACAGTGCAGGTGCCAATCACCACTCAACCTCACACAGAACAACTGTGATGCTGCCACCACCTCTGAGCCCTAGAGCCAGAGGAGATAGTGACACACAGTTAAGGGTAACCCCTGCTGAGCGAGCACTCAGTAAACACTCAAATTTCATGACCATGGAAGCAATTCACATTGACTCCAGCCTTCCATGTGTGGTCGTGTGGTCGGCAGGACTCAGCTTCTAAGCTTCCTTTAGCCAGGCTCACAGCTAGGTAGGGTAAGGTGGGAAAACTTACACATCCACCTCAGGAAGTAGGCTAAGCTTGCTGGGGAAGATCTCCGAAAGCAGCAGTCTCAGGAAGGGAAGTCCCAAGGCTCGGAGCCGAGATTCCAGGTGCTATTGGGAGAGGGGGCAGAGCTGGGGTCACCACGATCAACCAGAGCCCCCTTGGCCTACTGATTTTCCCAACTGGGTTTTCAGTCAGTCCCCTCCTCCAGAGGCCACGCAGAGCCCTCTGACCTCCAGGATCTTAGGGCTGCCCTGGCGGCCCAAGGTGCCTAGGATGAGGCCCCAGGATTTAGCAGAGCGGGCAGTAGCTATGGCTTCTTGGCGGGTGGCCTGCATACGCTCGTGGTCATAGTGCTCTCTGGACAGGACTTTGCTGTATGGGTCATACCTGGAAAAGAAGAACCTGGCGGGGTCACTTGACAGCCACTCATGGGACTCCCACTGTATACACGAGTCACTGACTCAGCCCCCCAGGCTCCTGACCCTTCAGGCACCATTCATCCTCTGACTCTGCAGCTGCAGGTAACTTGAGAACAGAGGCAAAGCAGGGATTATCATTGGGAAGCTCAGTCCCACAGCTGGGGCAGGCAAGAGTTGGGGTGGGCTTTAGAATCTCAGTGTGAATCCCAAGGGCTGGATGGGCTGCTCCTGGTGGTCTGATGCCCAGAACTAGGGCCTAAGGGCCTCAGACCCTCAGGGGTAGGGGCTGTTGAGGGGCTGGGGCATAAGGAAGTTTCCTCCAGTTGAGGGCACCGGTGGCAGGGGATCCCACCCTCGCCCAGCTGGTGAGTCCAGCCTAGCCCATACCGGTAAGCAGGGATACTGGGGTTAGCAATCATGACAGACTCCAGATGGAAGCGGCCATCTCCCAGATACCTGCAGATGATAGAAAGGAGGCCATAAATGTAGTGTGGGGCAGCAGAAGAGGTGCTCATCACCCTAGAGGTCCAGAGGACTGAGTTCTAGGCTGCCTGTGCTGCTGAGTGTAGTGTGAATCGGGACAAGTCATCATTTCACCTCTTGGGGCTTTAACTTCTCTCACACGTAAAATAAGGAGTTTGAACTGGATGACCGTAAGGTCCCTCTAGTTATGTAATGCAGAATCTAAGAATTGCCAACCGTCCAGGGGAAGAGTAAAAGGGCAGTCAAGGCCATAGTAAGGCCCCCTGGGGCTGTAGAGATCCTAATTTGGAGGTAGGGGGCAGATTCTCCCCTATCTAGCTCAATACAGATGTGGGAAATAGTGTTCAGGTTGTGTCGTAAATGAGGTTTCAGGGTACACACTGGCTACTCTGCCCAGATGAGTTCTCGGGTTAAGTTGTTACTGAGTCAGAACAACAGCTACTGTTTACTGGACTTGTGCCTTCTGGGCACCAGGCCCGGACAAGTATCTGACATGTATGACTTCACTCAGTCCTATCAAAAAATTCTCCAGGATACCCATACTTGCTCTCATTTTACAAAAGATAATTCTGAGGTTCAGGAAAGTCAAGAAATTTGCCCAAAGTTATACAGCTATTAAGCAGTGTATCTGGGACTTGATGTTCTGCTGCTATTCGTAAGGTTTTCACTGGCTAATGCTTTTCAGAAGTAGACTGCCAGGTCCTTCTTCATAGTCTGTCTTAGTCTGGAAGCTCAGTGAAACCCATCCTCCAACGGTGACCCTGCTGGTATCTGAATACCGGTGGCATAGCTTCCAGCATCACAGCAACACGCAAGCCCCCACACCTAGACAAACTGACAGATGTAGCCCTAGAGGTGCTCACTCGTCTGTGCCAAGAAATATGGAAGACAGCTTCCTGGCCAACTGACAGGAAGAGATCCATATTTATGCCTATTCCCAAGAAAGGTGATTCAACCGAATATGGAAATTATAGAACAATATCATTAATATCACACGCAAGCAAAATTTTGCTGAAGATCATTCAAAAATGGCTGCAGCAGTATATCGACAGGGAACTGCCAGACATTCAGGTCAGTTTCAGAAGAGGACGTGGAACCAGGGATATCATTGCTGATGTCAGATGGATCCTGGCTGAAAGCAGAGAATACCAGAAGGATGTTTACCTGTGTTTTCTTAACTATGCAAAGGGATTCGACTGTGTGGATCGTAACAAATTATGGATAACATTGTGAAAAACGGGAATTCCAGAACACTTAATTGTGCTCATGAGGAACCTGTACGCAGATCAAGAGGCAGTTGTTTGGACAGAACAAGGGGATACGGATTGGTTTAAAGTCAGGAAAGGTGTGTGTCGGGGTTGTATTCTTTCACCATACCTATTCAATCTGTATGCTGAGCAAATAATACAAGAAGCTGGACTATATGAAGAAGAACGGGGCATCAGGATTGGAGCGAGACTCAACAACCTGCGTTATGCAGATGACACAACCTTGCTTGCTGAAAGTGAAGAGGATTGAAGCACTTACTAATGAAGATCAAAGACCACAGCCTTCAGTATGGATTGCACCTCAACATAAAGAAAACAAAAATCCTCACAACTGGACCAGTGAGCAACATCATGATAAACGGAGAAAAGACTGAAGTTGTCAAGGATTTCATTTTACTTGGTTCCACAATCATAGCCATGGAAGCAGCAGTCAAGAAATCAAAAGACGCATTGCATTGGGTAAGTCTGCTGTAAAGGACCTCTTCAAAGTGTTGAAGAGCAAAGATGTCACCTTGAAGACTAAGGTGCGCCTGACCCAAGCCATGGTATTTTCAATCGCATCATATGCATGTGAAAGCTGTACAATGAACAAGGAAGACCGAAGAATCGATGCCTTTGAATTGTGGTGTTGGTGAAGAATATTGAATATACCATGGACCGCCAAAAGAACGAAAAAATCTGTCTTGGAAGAAGTACAACCAGAATGCTCCTTAGAAGCGAGGATGGTGAGACTGTGTCTTACATACTTTGGACATGTTGTCAGCAGGGATCAGTCCCTGGAGATGGACATCATGCTTGGCAAAGTACAGGGTCAGCGGAAAAGAAGAAGACCCTCAACGTGGTGGATTGACACAGCGGCTGCAACAATGAGTTCAAGCATAGCAGCGATTCTAAGGATGGCCAGGACAAGGCAGTGTTTTGCTCTGTTGTGCATAGGGTCGCTATGAGTCAGAGCTGACTCAACAGCACCTAACAACGGGGACTTGAGTTCAGGTCTGACTCCAGGCTTAATCACCATGTTGTACCAAGCATGTTCTGGGAGATATTGTCCCTAACAGTACCTCCCCAAGCCATGAAGAGTCCAGGGCATGGAGAATAGTCTGCCTCGAGCAGCTCTTTTCTTCCTTCTTGGAGACCTCACCTCATTTTGATGAACGGCCAACCCTCAGGGTGGCCCTCCCTCCAATACACATTTTGAAGCCCCCAAGGATAGACATCTAAGAGCTTAGAGTCATGCAGGCACAGGCACAGGGGGAATGTCCCTTAGGGGGCAGGCTGCCAGGGCTGGGCTGGGGAAGTCCATGATGTGGGCCTGTCTAGGGGCAGGGGTGTCCTGTGTGGGTGCAGCCAGGCCTGTGGGACCAGCCTCTGCAGATCTGGAGGTGGGGCTAAGTCAGGGAGTGCCCTGCCTTCCTTCCCTGCCATTAGCTGGGAACAGGTCTCTCCTCCCCAGTCCCAGCTGGGGGAGCTGTCATCTCTGAGGCTGGCTGCATTCACACAACATTAAGCATTTCCATTACCTAAAATAATTAGGTGGCAGGAGACACGCTGCTCCTGCTTGTTAGCTGTCCGGATGCTAAATTAATGGGGCTGCAGCCTGGTCGTGCCCATCCATCTTCTCCAATTATATTCCCACCATATCTAGCCCACCCTCATCCCCTCACTGAGCCCTCCAGTTCCTGCCCCACCCTGAGCACAGCCTTCTGGGTGGTAGACAGAGCACAGAACAGGGAGGGAGGAAACCTAAATTCTTGTCCCTATTTCGTCCTTAACTTGCAGTGTGGCAAATGGTTAAAAAGCATGAGACTCAGTTTCCTTTCCTGTAAGATGAACCTCAGGCTCCCTCCCAGCGTTTGTTTCTTATGCTTCCATGAGTGCCCCCATTTCTAACTTACACAATAGCCTCCACCTCTTCGGGCAGTCGGGGGGATGTGCAGCCCAGAATCTCCCCAGGGGACAGGGGCTTGCACTGTGGTACGCTCACACGGTACTCAGCTTTCAGCTCTTGGGCAGCTGCCTATAGGGATAATGAGGTGAGGGAAGGGAAGGGAAGCAAGTGGCTGAGGGAAGGGAAGCAAGCTGAGCAGCAGCCTGGAGGGATAAGGGAAGGGAAGCAAGCTGAGGAGCAGACTGGAGCTTCTGGCATGGGGATCCAGAAACAGCCGGAGACTGGCCATTTTCTGCCCTCAGGATGCTGAGCATCCTCATGTCCACTCACCTGCAAGGTGGACACAAACTGAATGGTGCTGACAAGGGCAAGGGCACTGGCTGGGGGAAAGGTGAGACGGATGGAGTCCAGCAGGTGGGTGGTATCTATCCGGATGTCCACAAACACATACAGCACCCGGAAGTCTTGGGCTGAGGTGTCCATGGGAACTGGGAAGAGAGAAGAATTGAGGAGACTGTTTCAGAAGGCGGGGGAGCAGAGGGTCTGGCCTGGGCCAAGCTCTCTGAGAAGCCCAGACCAGTGACTTCAGCCACAGTGACAATCTTTCACAACCTTGGGGTTGAAGGAGGGCAGGGAGGAGGGGGCACAGGTCCCCTAGGAGCTCCTCCTAGGTCAGGCTTCTCTGTCACTCAGCCAGGGGCCCAGCCTGCTCTACCACCAACAGCCTTTCAAACACCCGCATCTGGGACAGCAGCATGGTTTCCAAGGCAACCGAATCCAAAGGAAAGATCCACCTGCAGAGCTGGAAGGCTGAGGCTATCCCAGAAACCAGGGGGGACCTCATGCCTGCAAGTATGGCAGGCCGGCGTGGTGATGGGGATTAGTGTGCAGCCCTGCCCCCCTTCGAGCCCTGCCAGGTCCAGTGCCTGGCTCGCCATACCCAGGCAGCTGTGGCCGTAGTGCACCAGGAAGTCCGCTCCCAGAGCCCTCGCAGTAAAGTCATCCACACAGCAAGCCCCATAGGTCACGTCACCCATCACCATCACTTCGGCCTCTGTGAACCTGGGGCAGGCGGGGAATGGGACAGTGACATAAGGTGGGAGAGAGATCTAGCCCTGTGGAGGGGTCTCAGGGCCCAGCTCCTTTCTCCCTACCTCTCTCGATTCCTTAGGTTGGCAGCCACCACTTCTGCCAGCAAAGAGTAGGAGGGGACCAGCTGCCACCTCCCTCAGCCCAGCAGCAGCTCCTGGAACTGTAGCTGCACAAGCATGGTCTCTACAACACCCTGATTCCTCTGCCCAGGCTCAGACTGGAAGAGGGACCCAACATTGGGAGCGGCACACACAGGGTCAAACACAGACCACCTGGGCCTGCAGCTACCTGAACCCACCCCACCCAGAGCAATGAGCCCACACATGGACACACAGGCAAAGACACCCACTCCCACACATGGGTGCACAGACAAAGACACCCACTCCCACACTTTTGCGCTGTGGCCTGTGGGGGCATGGATGTATGGATACATACAACCTCCCCTTTCGCCCTGGCCCCCTGCCCCCTCCCCACCATTAGGCAGGGCCCTCGGTGCCCAGGATAGGGGGGCCCAAGCCCAGCTCCCCCACAGCACATGGCACCGCCCACCTGACTCATGCTTCAGGAAGAGTGGGCTCTGGCCAGCACATTGCCATAGGATCTGTTGCCAGGCCTGAATCACTGGGGGAGCGGGGGTGGGGTGGGGGGCAGGGGAGACCTGGCACCCCTTGACTCGCCACAGGAGTGGAACAGGAGGACCAGCTCTTCCCAGGGATAGACTCGCCCCTGGGCCTAGGGCCTGGCTCAGTGACTGGGGTCCTCCTATTCCTCTTTTGGGGGTGTGGTGGGGGAAGCAGAGCTACTGCCAGCCAACCCCCCTCCCTTCCCCCAAATCAGGCTGTGCACAGAAGCAGATTATTCAGCTCCTTAGAATGCAGCCCAGGCGGCTGAGTCAGCTGGAGCACTTAATTTTTTATAGATTAAAATGTATGCAAATTGGCCCAAGCCCCAGAGAGCATCCCCAAGGGGCAAGAGGGTGGGAGCAGGGAAGTGAGTCTGTGGCAGCAGAGGGATGGGAGCAGGATGGGGGGAGGGCAGCAGCAGGGAAGTGGGAGGTTCCTATCACGAGATAACCTCCCCTCTCTTCATTCCCCATCCCTGTTCCAGTGAGGTTCCAGATGGCTGAGAACTGACTCCCCCCTCCCCAAGGATGGCTCATTGTACAGAAGAAACTTAGAATAGGGGGAGTAGAGGAACTCAATACCTTCTCCTAGGCACACTTCTCCTCCTCGCAAACCCATCCTTGCCAGAATGTGCCAAAGAAAAACGGGTCCCTAGCCAGACTCTCTGCTGACCAATCAGCCCATGCCAGGGTCAGCTCTGAGGATTCTTAGGTGCCTCCCCAGGCCCCATCAACTGCTCTGGGCCAGACTTTGAAGACACTGGAATTAATTGACCAATTTTTGAGGGGGGAGGAGTGATTTATAAGGAAAAACAGGGATCTCAGCAGGGCTGAGTGTATGGTTTGGGTTTTTTCCTTTGTGTGTATGTGTGTGGTTGGGGGGGTGGTGAGGGGGAATACACAGAGGTCTAGAAGGAAAGAAGATGCCAAAAGACAGCTGTGATGGCACAGGGAGGGTCTTGGCCCAGTTTCCTCTCCAGCACCAGCAACTGCCTCACCTTTCCAAGATATCCACAATGGTGCAGGCGAAGAGGAGGAGGCCTTCTGGCATTTGCAAGGCCACTGCAAGACAGAGCAGAGACAGGAGAGGCAGAGGGCTGGGAGGAAGCTGGGATGGGGTCACTGTTCCCTGGCTGGACAAAGCAACCTCCCCATACTCAGCCAAGCTCAAAGCTTGGGGGCTCACCCTTCTTGGCCTGGGCCTGTTGGATCCTCCAGATGGTCTTGGGGATCTCAAAGTTGTAGTTGGAAGGCAGTACCTGGATGGCTGCCTGCAGCTGGGGGTTGTTCAGGATCTCAGGGGGGATCTGATTGGCTAAGCGGCTCCGAAGAACTCGACCTAGGATGAATGCAAGGCCTGAGTCAGCACCTTGCCTAGACCACAGCCAGACCCAACTAAGCTGTTAACTCCATCAAAGTTTAAGGCCCAGATCCCAGATGCCAAGGGGGTTCACCCTGACTTCTTCCTCATCGAGTCATCTTGAAGCTAGAGACAACACATTAAGCCAGGAGGAAATCTGTATAATCAATTTCCATGTTATAAGATTATTGGAAAGCAAAGAGTTGAGGCTATGAGTGGAGTATGGCTCACTCCTTTGCTCAGAAGAGTAGAAGTGACACCAGGGAACTGGACTGAAGGACAAAGAGTCTGGGTCCACACAACTGCTACTTGATAAAGAACAACCCAGTGGAAAATTCAAGAGCTTAGCCAGCTCAGCTAGTCTGGGAAAAAGCTCCTCCTCCCCAACCCCTGGAGAACATCTTGAAGCTCTGAGGTCCCAGTTGTGAGATCTATATGCAAACTGTTATGCGTACTTGTTTTAAAAACTGCCCCCCTTACTCTGAGAGCCACTGACCATGCCCACACTGGTTAATTCTTGCACTCTTCCCTCTCCTCCTTTAAAGTGGAAACAAACAACATATTTAACTGAGTTAACCAGTTTCCTAGTCCCATTGCCTACCCCCACCTCCCAAGGATGGAAAAAACATACTCTAGTCAGGACTGTGGGCAAACAGGTAAGGACAGAAAAGTGAACTTATCATTTAGGGGTTACAGACTAGTGGGGCCAAAGACAGGTATAAAAAATAATTACAACCCTCTAACTAAAGGAGAAAACGTTGTAGCTCTCTTTAGCAAGGCTGCAACCCTTAAGCTGGACTCATTCTACTCCCCACAATTCAGCTCAGCTCAACCCCCCCAAAAAACCAAACCAAACCTAGTGCCGTCGATTCAATTCCGACTCATAGCGACCCTACAGGACAGAGTAGAACTGACCCCTAGAGTTTCCAATGAGCGCCTGGCGGATTCGAACTGCCGACACTTTGGTTAGCAGCTGTAGCACTTAACCACTACACCACCAGGGTTTCCGCTCAACCCCCAGTTATCTGTTAACAGCCAAAGAGTTTGTGAATGTGAAAAGGCAAGAAACTAATCTATTCGATGAATATTTATTGAGCCCGTGCTATGTGCCAGAATCTGTGCTAGGGCCCCTCACTATGATAGGAGACCCTGGAAGACTTAAGCCTTTATCCACTGTGAATGGGGGTGAGGTGGGGGTGGGGTAGGGGATCGGTGGAAAGCTAGCAGGGCAGACTGGGAGCCTGAGACCAGGTTTGAATATCACCACTGCTGTGGTTTTTGTCCAGTTGTTTCAAAGGCCTGGGGGCAACTAGCTCAGCCTCCCTGAGCTCCTCACAGAATCTCCTTCTGACAGGTCAAAGCCCTTTGATGATCTGGGGTGCAGAATCTGCTAGCATTAGCAGCTCAACAAATCCCCTGGGCTCAGTGGGACTTGGATTGGCGACTCCTCTTTTATCATGTGGCTGTGATCATCTGTTTGCATCTGTATTCCCCCGTACACTGTGAGATCCCTGAGGACAGCGGCAGTATTCTAGTCGCTGCACTTAGCGCAGGCCTGGCATTCAACTGGCGCTCAGTTAATGCCTGGTGAGTGTGACTATGTGCGTCTTCCCTGAAAGCATTCCCTAAGGGCCCACTGTGAAGTGACCGCTTCAACAGGCCTGGTCCCGTCGAGTCACTTATCCGTGACTCTCACGGGGCATCGTTTCCAGCTTGAAGACTACAAGCTCCCAGGAGGTGTTGCTCCCGGTCCAGTCCTAGGACTGCAAAATGAGACCAGGCCCCCTGGGCTCCGGTGACAGCAGCCGAGAGCGAGTGACTGCGGGGACTTCCGGGTCTTGCGGAGAAGGCGCCGCCGCCGTTAAAGAAGGCTGATCCTGCCCATGATTTGAGGGCCCCACCCCGAGATGGGAGATTTGGAGGCCGCAGCGCTGCAGCACCCACCTCTGCCAGGGCCGCTTCGGCCGCCGGGCTCCGCCGCCTCAGACACAGCCAGCGCCGCCATCACTAACCTGCCCACGTGGGGACAAAAAAGACAGCGCTAGAGGAACGCGGAGAGCATAGGCATTGCAATCAATCGCCGATTGAGGAGCGAGGGGCGGAGACTCTCTGGGTGGGGACCAAGAAGGGGAAGATAGGGGCGGGGCTATAGTGGGCTCTGTCTCGGCCCAGAAGGTCAGGACTCTCGGGAGCCCCTAGTGGTCCCTGACCACGCGGTTGCGCTCTCTCGGCCACCCAGTCTCCTCTCGTTTCCCCAGCTAGTCCGAACCTGGCATTCTAGGACTAGTACTCCCTTCTTGCCGACTGCCCGCCGGATCGTGCGGGCCTGAGTTCCGTGAATGGGAACACCCGCCAGGTCTTCTCCAAGTTGATAGTCTCGGCGCGGATTCTCGGAGCGCCAGAGTGCCCTTGTCGCCGTTAGAACCCACAGTGTGGAAGGTTCACGTGCAAGGAGCCGCTGCGCAGAAGGCGCCGAGCTTGAGGGTGCTTTTTTGGGAGGATGAGGCAGTCTGAGGACACGGACTGTCTAAACCTGATTCCTGACCAACGTTTGCCCTGCCAACGCTGCCCCTCAGACCAGCGTTGGCAGATTGCCAGATTGCTGCCCCTTTCTCCTGATCAGCAGCCTGGGCTCCTGGTACACCAAGGAGAAGGCAGTGAGGGAGGCAGCTTTGACCTTTCCGAGAGCAAAGTACCTGTAGGGCTGGCCCGCAGCTAGGTCGGCTCTACAGAGCAATAGAGCAAAGGTTCTCCAGGGCCAGTTGCCCACCCTGCCCCCTGGCACCGTCCTCTCCTCTCTGCGGTAGTGCTGTGAGCACAGCTGGCTCTTTAAGGCAGCGCTGTGGCCTCGGGCTGCCCCGGAGGCCCTCCTTGCTTGGAAACTCCTAATTAAAGCTCAGGGAGAAGTGAAAACAAGCAGCCAGAGAGGCTGCCCAGAGAGGAGCCACAGCTGGGCAGGCTGGGAGTGAGTAGAGGAGGGGTGGACCAGAAGGGGTCCACTCGGGTCGCTAGGACTGTTAAGACAGTTAGCTTTGGACAGGACTGTGGCCAACATGGATCCAGGAAAATCCTTTTTCATCTTGATAAAAGTCCAGCGTGAACTTTCCCAGCTCTCCCAGGTTCTGTGGACCCTCAGTATGCAGTATCTTAATTCCTGAAATTGCCTGAGCCCAGTTCTCCCCCTTCAGGAGCCCAAGGCTCAACCTGTACTCAGCTTTAGCTCTGGCAGCAACTCAGAGCTTCAAAAGGGAAAGACTGGGCCTCCTCGCCCCTTAGGACCTTACCCTTGGCAGAGGTGGGGCCTATTTGCAGAAGGTCCCCACCTCCTGTGACATTGCTCCACAGCCTCTGTGCTGAATGAACCGCCCTGGCCCCCATTAAGAAACCAGGTGATGTCTAGGAGAACTGGGCATTAAGGCCGATGTGAGCCTTTTCCCCAAGGCCCTACAAGGAGGGGTATCGAGGCCTGTCATTCACCTCGGGGCCGAGGACACCATCATCTGTCCATGGGGGTCTCTCTGCCTGAGTTACTCAGCAGCCTGAGTAATTACTGCCTGACAAGAAGGCGGGCACAGTGCTCCCCCACACTACACCACGACACCCGCCTACAGTCACCCCCACCCCCTGGCTGGACTCCAAGGCAGTACCCAGCCGTCCTGAGGCCTGAAATAACTCTGCTTCTCACACTCACGCCCAGCCCCAGCCAACTTTGCCTAAGATGTTGGAGTCTGTGGGACAGGGGGTCATGAAGAGGCAGCTTGGGGAGGTGGAAGGAGGATGAGTGTACCGATTCAGGCCCACACTTTGTCGCTGATCTGCTATGTGACATTGAACGAGTTGTTCAACCTCTCTGGGCCTCAGTTTACTAATAGAGGGCCTCGGTAGCACTGAGTGTCATGGAGTTCAGCTTTAGTGTCTACCTGGCAGAGCTCAGGCAGGGGGTAGGGTCAGTGCAGTCCTATGGCTGCTCAAGGCTGAGAGAAGGAATGCCTCACCTTCTGCTCCCACCCCAAGAGGGACCCATCTTTTTTTTTATATATATATAATTTTTATTGTGCTTTAAGTGAAAGTTTACAAATCAAGTCAGTCTCTCACACAAAAACTTATATACACCTTGCTACATACTCCCGATTACTCTCCCCCTAATGAGACAGCCCATTCTCTCCCTCCACTCTCTCTTTTTCTGTCCATTTCTCCAGCTTCTAACTCCCTCTACCCTCTCATCTACCCTCCAGGTAGGAGATGCCAACATAGTTTCAAGCGTCCACCTGATCCAAGAAGTTCACTCCTCACCAGCATCCCTCTCCAACCCATCGTCCTGTCCAATCCATGTCTGAAGAGTTGGCTTCGGGAATGGTTCCTGTCCTGAGCCAACAGAAGGTCTGGGGGCCATGACCACTGGGGTCCCTCCAGTCTCAGTCAGACCATTAAGTCTGGTCTTTTTATGAGAATTTGGGGTCTGCATCCCACTGTTCTGCTCCCTCAGGGGTTCTCTGTTGTGTTCCCTGTCAGGGAGGTCATCAGTTATAGCTGGGAACCATCTAGTTCTTCTGGTCTCAGGCTAATGTAGTCTCTGGTTTATGTGGCCCTTTCTGTCTCTTGGGCTCGTAATTACCTTGTGTCCTTGATGTTCTTCATTCTCCTTTGATCCAGGTGGGTTGAGACTCATTGATGCATCTCAGATGGCCGCTTGCTAGCGTTTAAGACCCCAGATGCCACTTTTCAAAGTGGGATGCAGAATGTTTTCTTAATAGATTTTATTATGCCAATTGACTTAGAAGAAAGACCCATCTTTTTAACCTTCAGAACACACCAGGTTGCTTTTCCACCTCCAAGCGTTTGCACAGTCTTTCGTGCCTGGAATGCCCTTTTCCCAACTTGACCTGATGGACAGCCCACAAAATGACTTCTGTGAAGCCTTCCTTGATCATCTCTTACCCCATCAGGGAGCCAGCAGAGCCCCCTCCCACCCTTTGTACCTCCTCCTGTCACATTCTGTGATGCCTTGTTGGTCCTTCTTGCTTCACTACACCATAAGTTTCTGGAAGTCCAAGCTGGTATTGTTAGCTCAAACCCAGAGCCTCAGTGGCATTGAATGCATGTATGAGTGAATGAATAATACCAGCCTTCTCTCTGACCTTCCTATCATGCCAAGTTTGTGCCAGTTTCAAGACTTTCTCCATGAAATCATGTGACTCCTTCTCTCACTTCAATTAGATGTCTACTAAGATGTCACCTCCTCGGAGAAGCTTTCTCTGACCACCCTCATGTCAGCTCCAGCAGAACAAACACCCTGCTTTCTTTGCTTTGAAGCACACATCTCATCTGGACTTTCCTCATTTGCTCCCTGTTAGAATGTAAGGAAGAAAGCCCTCATGGTGCAGTAGTTAAGCACACGGCTGGTCACTGAAAGGTCGATGGTTCAAATGCCCCAGCTGCTCCTTGGGATAAAGATGTGGCAATGTGCTGCTGTAAAGATTACAGCTTAGAAAACCCTGTGAGACAGTTCTGCTCTGTCAGCTGGGGTGGCTATGAGTCTAAACTGGCAACAGAATTTAAGGAGTCCCTGGGTGATGCAAAAGGTTAAGTGCTCTACGACTAACCACAAGGTTGTGAACCCATGCAGAGGCATCTAGGAACAAAGGCCTGGCAATCTGGCCAGGAGGCCACTGCCTTGAAAACCATATAGAGTGCAGTTCTACTCTGCACACAAGGGGTCACCATGAGCAGGAATTGGCTGGAAGGCAATTGGTTTGTTTTTTTTGTTTGTTTATTATAATGTAAACTCCATGCGGGCAGGGGCTTTGTCTTTTTCATTGGCCTAGTTTCCAGGACCAGTAATGTGTGTTGAATGAGTGACTTGGCCCACTCTTTCCTTCCCCAGCACCCCCTTTATCCTAGGCCGGGAGGGGGTGCCTGCCTCTATTCAGAATCTCCCAGCACCATGTCTACACTCAGACCACCGACCCCCTGCGGGATCTGCTTTCTAGGCGGTGCCTCCTCCATTATCCGCGACTCCCCGCGCGGGGTCTTTGAGGACTGAAGAAGATCAGCGCCCCCCAGGCCGAGACAGCCGACCTGAGCCCCACATTTGCTCTCCGCTCTCTGCGATTTGCATCTGAGCCTCCCCGAGCGCTTGCAGCGAGGTCCAGATCTTCCCGGGGCACGCCTCACCTCCCCCCCAAAAGATCACAGTGTCCTGGGGAGCGGAATGCGGGACGACTGGGTCTGCCGTAGCTGTCCTGGGCGGGGAAGAGCCGTCGAGCCTCCGAGGAGGAAGGGGCACTGGCCAGGGCGGAGATTGACAGGGGTTCGGACTTGTGATCCCAGTTATGGGCGGCAGTCCTTCCGACCTAGCGGGTCGGCGGGGCTCACGCTTGCAGCCGCTTCTCCCGGTGACCTCCAGCAGGGAAGGGCGAGCAGGAGGGGGCTGGGCTGCGGGCGCGGGCTCCAGGAGGCCGGTGCGGCCGAAGAGGGATATTAAAATGTCTCAAGGACCTGCCCGGGGGCTGGGGCAGCTACTTGGAGGGACACGGGCCGAGGATCGTCCCCGGGGGCGGGCGCAGCGAAAACACCTTGGGAGGCGGCGCCGCGCGGTTTAGCGCCGCTGCCCTGGGAATAGGACGGCGCTCGGCTTCCCGAGCTGAGAGCACTTTCATAAATTTTGTATGGGAGGCGCTCCGTGAGCGGGGGCGGGGAGCTGGAGGGAGGGAGCTTGCGAGCGAGCTAGCAAGCGAGGGAGGGAGAAGGAGGAGAGGTGGGGGAAGCCGGGGGGAGGAAGGGAGGCGCCCCGCTCCGCCGATCTCTCGGTCCTGCAAACGGGCGCCGGGCGCTTTCCCGGGAGCTCGGCGGTGAGTGCGAGCGCCCTTTTGCAGCAGCCGCGGCGGCTGCGGGCCGAGGGGGCGGAGAGGAGGGGGCCGCTCGGCCCGCCGGCTGGGGGGCGGTGTCCCCCCTCAAAACCGCTGGCAAAGTGCTCCGGGCAGCAGAAGCAGCCAGCCAGCTCCGCGAAGCAAGCCGCTAGCCCCGGCGCTGAGCGAGAGCGCGGAGCTGCTGCGGGGCAGCGCCGCGGTTGCTGGCGGGCGCCGGTGCCCTGGGCGCGGGGCTTGGGCTCACCATGCCCCTGCAGGGCCGGGGCGCCGGGCATAAGCGGATCCTCGGCTTGCCCCCGCCTCAGTGCGCTCGGATTAGCTGCAGCCGGCGCCCAGGGATTTGAATCTGGACCCCGGGAGGGAGCGCGCCTACTCCGACCTCGGAGCGGCGGCCCCGCGGCCAACATGCTTCGCAAAGGTGAGTTGGAGCCGGAGGGGCAAGTTGGAGTTGAGTGCGCGCGGGGTAGAGCTGCGAGCCCGGGACCCGCCCGGCGCTGGGGATCCGGGCCCGGGAAGAGGTCTTCGGCCGGCTGGCGGGCTTTGCGGGGACTCATTCGCGGAGGGGTTGCTGTTGGAGCTCGGTTCTTGTCGATGGTCAATTGTGAGACACACGGGTTGCTCTTTGGATCAAGTGGCCAGGCCTAGGTTTCTGGCTCGATGGGGTCAGCCCGAAACCAGAGTGAGCGGCCCTCGAGCCAGGATGGCGCCGCGGCCGTGGTGGAAGGGGAGCCGGCCTCCTGGGACCTTTGCTTTGCCATTATAAAGTTTTGCACTTGAAGGCTCCATCCCCTGAGCGGGCACGCTGCCAGCTTCCGCCGCTTCGGCGGAGCGGGTCTAGCCTGCGCTCCAGTCCAGTCAGTGGTCAGTCACCCCGCAAGCAGCCCGGGCGCTTCTCGCGCGCCCTAGCTCCCCAGGAGGGGTCTGGACGCGGGCACCTTCCCTGCCGCCCTGCTTTGGTCCCCAGAGATCTGCTCTGGGCACCTAGCATCCGAGGGGCTGGGGGTGGGGGGGCGGGGCGGCAAGTGCCTGATGTTCGGTTCCTCAAACTTTCCTTATGTCTAGAGCGGAGGGACGCGAAGGCCGCGCCGGCAGCGTGCGCCGCCCGGGCCAGGCTCAACTTGGGGAGAGCTGGATACGCTACCACCTCACTCCGACTCCCCGGCAGCCCGGCCGGGTATTTCGCACGGCAAAGTTGGCACGGGCGCCGGGGAAGTCCCGCCGCGCCCCCACGTGGCTGCAGCGCAGGGCGCAGTCCCCCGGGCCCAGGGAGGGCAGGTGACCACGCTGTGCGTCCGGGGCCCCGCCATCCGCTGCTCCGGCCTCTATGTCTGCCTCTCTTCCCTCCCAGGTCCGGGCGGGCTGCAGCGCCGCGCCGGGACCCTGTTGTCCCTGGCCTGTCCGGGCAGCTGGCGAGCCACGGCGCCTGAGGCTGGCTACCCGAGCCCTGCAGGAGCCTACTGAGGCTGGGGCTCAGGTAGCGGAGGAGCCTGATCCCTGCGCTCTGCGCTCCAGCCTTAATCCGCCCCTGTTTCCATGGCAACAGATCGAGGTGTCGTAAGCACCGGATTCTGACCTCACAGCAGGATGGGGAAGGAGAAAACCGGCCAGGGGAACCGGGGGAGTGGGGGGCGGGGAGCGAGGCCCAGGATGGACCGGGAGCAGCAGATGTAGGGTGATGAAAAGAGACCCATAAGGAGGTCAGACAGGTGGGTGAAGAAACCACGCCTCAGGCGAGGGCAGTTAAAACTGTGTGGTGGT
This sequence comes from Elephas maximus indicus, assembly GCF_024166365.1. Taxonomy (NCBI): domain Eukaryota; kingdom Metazoa; phylum Chordata; class Mammalia; order Proboscidea; family Elephantidae; genus Elephas; species Elephas maximus. Next base: position 19,731,239 of record NC_064837.1, read on the forward strand.
CCAGACTGGGACCCATCGAGGAGGCTTGGTTGCCCCATCGTGTCTAAATAGTCACAAACTTGTGTGTGACTTGTGCCCTCCACGTGTGTCTGTGCAGTGCGGGAAGGGGTGGGTGTGAGAGGGAGACACGTTGGCTGTCTTTCACTGTGGCTGGTTGGAGAAAGCTCTTCACAGATACACCCCAGTTGCCTTTTCTCTGCAGAAAGGGTTGAAAAGTCGTTTCAGCAATCTAGTGATGCTGGTCGAAGAGTCTCTACACAGAGAAGGTGCTCTTTACAGAGCTGAGTACAGGCCCAGATCTAAATAGCCTGGGCCTGGGGCATGAAACTTTCCCCAGTGGGGAAGGCTTTCCTAGCAGTTTTAAAAGGCCACCATGTCTGGGTTGCAGGTCTGTGATGGAGACAATAGAGAGGAACTGACATCTCATTTCACTCTTGGTCTTTTGTCTTTTGGCAGTTTACAGTTACAAACGAGCCACGAAGCAGGCCACGTACTTTATTTATATGGCTTAGGTGCCCAGGGAGGCTTTAGCCGCCTCCAGGAGCCTTCCTTTCGCATCCCTGCCAGCTAGAGGCCCAGCTCGGGGTGAGCCCAGTGCATTCTGGGGGCCGCCCCCCCCCCGCCCCCGGGAGGAGGCTCACTTACCCTGCTCAAGAAGTGGCCACTGGAGGCTTGGCAGTCACGTGTGTTTGCCTCGGGGGCTGTTTTTCCCTTCCTGCACTGCCTGGTTGGCGGGAGAGGTTCCACCGACAAAGAGGTTTCCACCTGGATTGGCCCGAGGGAAACAGAGCAGAGAAGCCCTTGGCTGTGCTGGGACTTTGTGTGGGGAAACAACTTTTGTTTTGGGCCTTTTCTGGCCAATTTTTCACCTTCTGCCCCTGATCCTGAGGACTCGTCCCTTCTGCACAAGACATACAGGCCACTCCAATTCTGTGGCTTCTAGGTGTGCACCCAAAGACCAAAGTATACCTGAGGCTAATGCCAGTGGAGATGGCTCTTGAAGTTTCTGCTTCTAGAAGTGTTCCCAAAGGCTCCAAGCAAGAACAGTCCTAGGTTGGGCTGAGTTAGTTGTTGCTATTTCCCTGCTATTAGGTGAAGAGTCCTGCGTGCGGTTCTGGACCTGATGGAGCTTAATTATGATTTAGAACAGAGTTTAGAGGATGAAGAAAGAGTAGCCCCTTCCATTCTGTGTGGGGAGGGGAGGGAAGAAGCCCTTCACTTTTTTGCACAAGAGGATAGAGCTTACTGTGGAATTAGGGGTCTAAGTGGTAAGTGACTCCCAGGAGGAGCAGGACAGTGGGAGTAGGCCTTGGGCCATGGGGTTCCTGTCTGATTTCTGGTTGTCCTCTTGTGTCTGCTGGTGAATGGACCCTACTGGCCACAGCCCCCTCTGCTGTGAACCAGAACAGCCCCAAGCCCCTAGTGGACTCAAGCTGCTGACAGTGCCAATAGCTGGAGGCTTTAGCAGCTGCCTTGCCTGCTTCTCCATCTCCTGGCCTACCCTGGCAGAACCAGGGATATAAAAAGCAAGACTCTGATCAGCAATGAGAAGCAGGCAGGGCAAGTGAGGCCCTGAGCCACTCAGCAACATCCAGGAAGGAAGGGTGGCCTGCTGGGGGTTCTGCTTTGCCAGAGTGGCCTGCTTAAGGTCAGGATTTATGGTTTTCATTTTTAGAGCTGTAAAAACAGAATGCAAATCAACAGCCTCTGGGCTAATACTGAACTTTTCCTCAAAGTTTTTGTCTTGTTAAGCAAGGAAATAGAGTGCCAAATAGGTTTTGTTAAGTGGCAGTCTAATTAATAATTTAAAATCTTGTAGCTGTCTTTCATTAGAATTTATCTGTACATCAACCACAAAATCAGTCAAACACACTCATTTATAAGTTAATGCCATTCCTGAATAATTCAGCAAGTGCTAGATTAAGGCCTGAAACTCCGTAAGATGCGTTTTGTTCTCTTGGTTTCCATAGCCAGAGGGGCTGGACTGGTGGCTGGATTGGGTCTTCTCCTTTGTGGGAAAGGAAGACAGAAGGAGGGAGGGAGGGACCTTGGGGTTGTCAAGTGGCTGGCTGATTTGGTGTTCCAAGAGTCTTCATGCAGCCAGGTGTGAGCAGGCTCCATTTCTGCCCTTCTCTGGGGCAGCCTGGACTCGGAGCTGTTGGAACGTGAGCCCTTCTTGAGAGGGCTGAGATTGGAGGCGTTGTAGCCCAAATCCAAGTGGAATTTCAGTCTTCTCAGTCTACTTCTGTACCACCCAAGGAATGCAGTCTGTTGGACCCAATCTCACAAAAATAGCCTCTTTATTTAGGAGCTTCTAGGTTTCTTTCTTGGTGGTGTAGTGGTTAAGAGCTATGGCTACTAACCAAAAGGTCGACAGTTCGAGTCCACCAGGTGCTCCTTGGAAACCCTGTGGGGCAGTTCTACTCTGTCCTAAAGGGTCACTATGAGTCGGAGTCAACTCGACGGCAACAGGTTTGTTTTTTTTTGTTTCTTCCAGTAGGTCCCTGGGTGGTGTAAATTGTTTGCTGTTGGCTACTAACCTAAAGGTTGGCAGTTTGAACCCATCCAATTGTGCTGCAGAAGAAAGGCCTGGTGATCTCCATCCATAAAGATACAGGCAAGAAAACCCCATAGGGCAGCTCTACTACTTAACACACAGGGTCACCATGAGTTGGAATCGACTTGACCGGGGCGGGTTTGGTTTTGGTTTTTGGATTTCTTCCATCCTCAAAGGTCCCAGTACTTAGGCCAGAAAAGAGATGCCGAGAGGAATTTTTTTGTGCATTTTCTTGTCCGCAGCCAGAATAAACGCAAGGAAAGCAGGGTGGTGTTTCCCTTGTGAGCTCAGACAGTGTAGAAAATGGGTTTTGGTTCGTTTCCTGTCATGCCAATATAGGGCTACTTCCTCAGTGCAGTTTTCAGATTTGTGCTCTACAGGGAAACTGTTCAGGACCCAAACTCCCGGCATGGGCATGCTGGTCCCTCCACCGCGGGAATGAATCTGGGTTTGGTGTCTACCTGAGCATGCCAACTCCAAGCCCTCTGGAGAGTTAAAGACACTGTTTATGGAGATTTGGAATCCCTGGGTGGTACAAACAGTTATAGTGCTCACTGTTAACTGAAAGGTTGGAGGTTTGAGTCCACCAAGAAGCACCTCGGAAGAAAGGCCTGGCAATCTACTTCTGAGAAATCAACCACTGAAAACCCTACAGAACACAGTTCTACTCTGACACACATGAGGTCACCCTAAGTTGGAATGGACTTGATAGCAATTGGTTTTTTTGTTTGTTTTATGGTGATCCAGGTATATAACCAGAGCAGGCGGTAGGCTTAAGATGAGATGCCAGGAGATGTTCTTGGCCACGTTTGAAAAAAGGAAGTCTTATTAGGAAAAGGCACAGCAGGGGGGAGGGGCAGGTGGTATTTACCCTCTGCCCTGTGGCTGAGTTGTCAGCAGATGGGACCCAGAAGGGAGGCTTGTGGGGGTAAATCTAATTCCAAGCTTCGGCCCTGTCTTTAGGTCGGGCTGCAAAAGGACAGAGCAGAAGTTCACTTGCTGGCAAGGGGAAGGAGGGGGCAGGCATCATGAAGGATGTCAAGAACGGATTTGTTTGGTACCATCTGCAGTGAAGTAGTGGTTAAGGTTAAAGCAGAGAGGAGATGACAGGGAGGGAACAGATGGCCAAGGAAGCAAAATAGCTGGCAAACGGGAACAGAGTCACCAGAGACAGCAGAAGGCAGGACCTCCGTGCAGAGTACCAGAAGCTGCCCGTTCCTCAGGGTGCACTGGCCAGGCCACTGTGGCTGGAACTGAGTTAGAGAAAGGAGTGGGACAGGCACCCCAAGGTGAGGGCTCCCCCAAAGCTTGAGAGAAGGCTCAGGGAGCCATCAGCACTGAGGCTGTGGGTCCCAGGAACCAGGGACCTCCGAGGAGAAGAGGCATGGCTGACTTGGTGTCCATCACTACAGTGAGGGAAAGCCACCTCAGGTCTCAGTTCCAGAGTATACCTGGCTGAGCCTGCTGGGAGGAAATATGGAAACAGGGGCAGTAGGGGACAGACAATCCTTCCCAACCTGCTTTGCATCTGCTTATGCCAGTCCCTGTCCATGTGCTGGCAATAGCTGTTTATATTTTCTGAGCACTTGCTACGTGCCTCTGGTTACTGTACGCCGTGCCTCACCAAATGTAATCTCCACAACCATCCTGTGAGATCCAACTTGTGTCTATCCCTACTTTCCAGTTAAGAAAACTGAGGCACAGACAGATGAAGTCCCTGACCCTGGATCACCCAGCTGGCACATGGTTGAGTTGGAATGCCGTCCCAGGCCTGTGTGCCAAGCCTTGCTCTCTTAACCTCTATTCTCTAACATCTTACATGCCCATCTGTCTTGATTTAGGTGACATTTGTTTTGTGGGGTTCTGGGCATTGCTGAATCATTTGTGCCCTCTTACAGAGCTTCCTGGTATTTCCCTCCCAATCCCTTTCTGGTGTGCCTCCAGGAGGATCTCTGACTGGGACCTGGGCTCCTGGGGTCCCCTTCTATCCCGTGCCCCCCTGTGTCTGGGCAGACACACCCCTCATCTTCTGTTTCCTGCTCTGGTTTTCTCATTGGACACAGGGACAGGACAGTGGTCAGGTACCACCCTGCCTGCTCTCATGTCCCTGAGTAAGGCCCAGGGCCAGGTTTATTTTGCGGCCAGGCCAGCTTGAGTCACTCTACCTGGCTCCGCTTGCAGGCTGGTCTGGTGGACTTGCTAGCACAGCCACACTTTAGATTGGTCAGGGGGTTGTCTGGGCAGCAGCAGCCCCAGAGCACGTTGGCCCGGGTGAGGCAGGCCCCCCATCTGCTCCTGCCTATCCTCCCCGGGAGCACTCCCTCGCTCCTGGGAGCCTGTGAGCTGGGCTGGTCACTGCAGGACTCAAAGTCACCTCCCACTGTCCTTCCAAGGGGGGCTTTTCCTGCCCCCTTCTGGCTGCAGTTAAGGTGCAGAGAGGCCAGTTCTTTCTACGGTTTGCAAAAGAGAGAAGGAAGTAAGTCGAGCTGATGGCGGAGTGGAAAAGCAGATTCCCACTTCCGAGTTGAGCAGCTCACCGCCACCACGACGGTCAGGCAGAGCATCTGATCCACCAGATATGGCGGGTGCTTCTGAGCCCGTGATTACTGTCTAATCAGGCAGTGAAGTTTGGATGCTAAACTGCAAACAGGTCTGCTATCTGATTCAGAAGAGTTGCTCTGGAGGCCTCCGTGTTGGCACAGCTAGAGGTTGGCACAACATAGTGTGCGTGTGTGTGTGTGTGCACGCAAGCACGTGGAAACACACCTGGCAGGCATGCAACAGGGTTCCTAGATGTGTGTGCCAGAGGTCGGGTTTTAGGCACACCCCGTGTGCACGTGGCTTGCCCACTGGCCTTGAGGTGGACCTTGGCACCCACACCTTTGATCCATCAGCATGGCATTGGTGCCACAAGTGGGCTGGTGAGACACTCTGTGGGGGGGCCTCCAGGAGGGGGTGGGCCAGTGGGACATGTGCCACATAGCAGGAACAAAGCTTGCTGAGTGGGTGTGTGGGTCCCCCGCACAGGGGGTGGATGGGCACGATTTATCACTTGGGTGCCAGGGGACAGACCACTGCAGTCCCCGAAGATGGAGCCTCTTGTCAGTGAACTGGGCTGATTCCAGAGGGCAGTGGCACTGCCGTGACAACTGCATCAGGCAGGATGGGTCCGCAGGTAATCCAGTGAGTACTTTTCCAGAGTCCAGAGAGAAGCTGGGCTCCCGAGGCTCAGCCCACTGAGTGGGAGGAAAGTTTGCTTCTGCCTTCAAAATCCTTCTAGCAGAGTTTGCTGTCCTCTCTGGGCCCCTGAGCCAGCACAGAGTGAAGGGGGCCTTTATATATGGTTATATAGAGAGATTCATGAGACCCTGGGGGGGAAGTTGGCATTCCTCTCGAGATGATTTATTTACAGGGCAATTGGATGATGGGGGTATGGAGGCTAAGGTGCCTCCATTAGTGAGCAGCACACTAGGCAGGAAGCCTGGCTCTGCGTTTGACATTTAGTGGGTCCGCTCCTACTGGGGAGCTGCTGCTGCTTTTATAAGGGGTTGCCTTTAATGTACTATTCATGGGCTTGTCTGAGCGGACTGCAGGAAGGAGGCAGCATGTGTTGAGGTGGGCTGGGGGGCAAGGTCACTGGCCTGGGTGGAGGCAGGGTCATTCCTGTGGCCAGTGTGGGCAGCTGGGGTGGGGGGGCGCTAGGGACAGGCTGAGTCGCTCCAGCATTGCGGGCAGTCCACTCCCCGCCACCACTGCCTCTGGTTGACATGTGCTGCATGCGACATGCTGTGTGGTGTTTACCTTCCTGTCTGTTACTGTCTTTGCTGCCGCCAGGCTCTGCCTCTGACAGCAGCCCCGTGGCCACCCTGGCTTTGGACTTCTCACGGCCCTTTGCTTTCTGGGGACTGTGGGATTGGGGTTATTGTTATTAGTTGCTGTTGAGTCGATTCCAACTCACAGCAACCTCATGTGTATGGAGTAGAACTGTGCTCCGTATGGTTTTCAAGGCTGTGACCTTTTGGAAGCAGATCACCAGGCTTGGCTTCTGAGGCGCCTCTGGGTGGGTTCAAATCGCCAAGCTTTCAGCAAGTAGTCGAGCGCTTAACCATTTGTGCCACCCAGGGCTTCCTGGGGTTGCGGAAAGAACACCAAAGCTGGAGTCGGGAAACAGGTTCAATTTCATCTCTATGGTTGACTCACTAGTACCCTGGTCAAGCCGTTTCCTCCTCTCTGGGCCTCGGTTTCCCCATCTGTAATGAGAGTGATGTGGCCCTGTTTAGAGCTGGGATGAGAGGCCTCTTCTTCTGTCCTGCTACCCTGGTGGCCCCTCCAGCTTGGAGACTCTGGAGTCCACTTTGGTGCCTCCTATCCAGACAGGACCCAAAGGAGTGTTATGTGTTGTGTGCCGACAAAGAGGAACTTCTGTCCTGTGTTACAGGGTGTAGGATTGGGGCTCTCTGTCCTGCTAAGGGGGTGGGTTATCTTCTCCTCTCATTTCAGACCCCTTGCCACCACTTAGCTCTCTCCTGGAAAGAGTTGTTTATACTTGTAGTCCCCTTGTCCTCATCTCTCTTTCACTCCTCAACCCACAGACTTTGGGCTTTCGCCCCTCCACCATGGCTGCTCTGGCCATGAGGCTAAACCTAACAGACATTTCCTCATCTCATGTCACCTCCTGGTGGCACTTGGCTCTGTGGGCCCCACTGATTCCTCTTGGCCTCCTAGGTTTTCCTACTTCTGTGGCTTTTCCTTCTTAGCCTCTTTTGCCAGCTTCACCGCCTCTTGCCATGTTTTGTGGGCTGAATTGTGTCCTCCATAAAGATATGTCCAAATCTTAACCCAAATGTGACCATATTTGGAAATAGGGTCCTTGCAGATGTAATTAGTTAATTTACATGAGATCATACCGGAGTAGGATGGGTCCTAATCCAGTATGAATGGTGTCATCATCAAAAAAGGAGACACAGACACAGAGGGAAGAGGCCATGTGAAGATGGAGACAGAGCCTGGGTATGCCTGGGGCTACCAGAAGCTGGAAAAAACAAGGAAGGCTCTTTCTTAGAGCCTTCAGAGAGAGCAGGCCCTGCTGACACCCTGAATTTGGAATTCGAGCCCCCAGGACTGTGAGAGAATAAATTTCGGTTCCTTTTAGCCACGCAGTTTGTGACACTTTGTTAGGCAGCCCTAAGAAACTAATACACGGTCCCTCAAGTGTGGCGACTCCTCAGGAGTTGCCCTGGGCCCTCTTCTCCACAGTGCTCCGCTCCTGCATTATTTCACCACTCCCGGGGTGTCTGTGGCCACCTGCTGATGACTCTCAAATCCTGTCTCCAGCCAAGGTGTCACTCCTGATGTCCAAGCCACCCTGGAGCAGCCACTGGAACCCTTATAGGTCCTTCCCCCAAATCTGGCGTGTCTGAAACTCAGCTCATCGCCTCCACAGCAAACCTACTCCTCCCTGTTTGCCTGCATCTCCCAGGGACCCAGCCCAAGAACTGGGGGTCCTGATGACTCTCCCCCTCCCCACCCTTCCCCACCCAGTCCATCATAAAGCCCCGCTGTTCTCCCTGGCACCCATCATACCTCCATTTCTGTACCCATTCTGCCTCACCCTAGCCCAGGCTACCATCTTCTCCCCGACTACCCGGCAGCCTCCTGACTCCATTCTTGCCTCTACCCAGCCCAGATTTTATGCTGTAGCCAGATTCTAACATGCTACATGATCTGGTCATTCCCTTCTTAAAAGTCTCCAGTGATCCCCATTTCCTTCAGGTGGGGGTCCAGACTTCCTAGCTTGGCTGCAAGTCCTTCCACCTTGCCCCACCCACAGCCCCACCTCCAGACTCCTCTCTCTCCATCCACTCTGAGCTCCAGGTCTACTGAATTTCTTTTAATTCCTCCCCTGAATCACACTCCCTCTTATCTCCAAAGATTTGCACAAGCAACTCATTCTGTCTAGAACATCCTTCACTGCCTCTTCCCCTTCATTCTTTTCCTTCAGGCCCCAGTTTACAGGTCACCTCCTCTGGGAGCCTTCTTTCTCCCCCTTGGACTAGGGCATGGGTCCTGGGAGTCCAATAGCACCCTCTGCTTCCCCATCATGGTACTTGCCCCACTTTATTGAAATTACTTTTGTATTATATAAATATATCATTTAAACCAAACCAAAAACCAAACCCAGTGCCGTTGAGTCGATTCTGACTCATAGCGACCCTATAGGACAGAGTAGAACTGCCCCATAGAGTTTCCAAGGAGCGCCTGGCAGATTCTGACTGCCAACCCTTTGGTTAGTAGCCATAGCATTTAACCACTACACCACCAGGGTTTCCATAATATATCATTTATCTTATATTAATTATTTGAATGGTAAGTTCTGTGAGGAAACTGGTTGCTGCTCTACAGAGGGCCCCTCCAGATCCTCTCTCCACTCTTCTCCGCCTCTCTGTGCCCCAGAAGCTGGCCTGTCCAACTTCAACAATGGGCTTCCATGCCCTCTCACTTCCAGTTGGGTCCAACCAGGGGTGAGTCACAAGGGCCTTCTGTGTTCCGCCACCAAAGGTCACTCAAAGGTTTTCCCAGGAGCACAACCTGAGACAAGGATTCAGTGCAAGTCATGTATTTGGGAGATGATCACAGGAAATGCCAGTAGGAGAGTGGGGAATGGAGGCAGGGAAGGGAAGAAACCAACCAAGGATGCATTATCAAGTTACCAGTGTGGGCAACCAGAGCTTAATCCCATTGGGGGAACTTTGGAATATGAATAGAGCACCTCAACGTTATCTCACCCAAAGTGTAAGGGAACTGGAGTATTTATACACTAGCTTCTATCAGCCACTGGTTGAATGTTGCTCTTGTGAAGGTATTCCTTTCCCTGACATTTTAGCCTACTCTGTAGATGAGCAAAGCTGACTCCACTGCTAGAGAAAGCCCTCAGGCAAAGAAGTGCAGGTTCTGGCAGTTGGAAGTCAGGAGGGTATGTGCTGAAATGGTAAAAGCCAGGGATATGGGCAGGTCTTCACAGCATCTGCCACACAGCTGCTGCCAGAGGCCCTCTCCACAGCTTTCTGCCTCCCGGTTCAGCAAGAGCCCCCGAGGTTCCTCCTCTCATTTACCTCAGCCCAGGGGAGTGGATAATGGCATTATCTCTTAGGGTTTCTCTACCCCCATCTCACCTTTATTATAGACATCAATTTACTCAATCTGAGGTGCTCTCTGTTGTCTGCTAGGACCTGACTTAACCAGTATCATAAAACCTAGCAGATAGTAACATTCGATAACTAGTGTTGAATCGATAAACTAATGTCTTTATGAGCTGACTGGCTAATAAATGTTGATTGAATGATGGCACACTTAGGTTGGAACACGAGAAACCTAATACCGAAACCTAATTTTTTTCCCAAAACCTAATTTTTAAATTGGTCTGTAACCATAAGAAAAAGTAATCCTAGGATTTAAAAAAGAAAAAAGAAACGGTATCAGGAACCAGGAGGAAATGAGGGCTTTTTTTTTTAGTGAGGAGGATGTAGAAAGACACCATCCCACACAGATGTCCCTGGCCAATACTTCATTAAAACCAGAAAAGGCAGGCTTTATTAGCCCCCAAAACCAGTTGCTTGTGGAGTTGACCCTGACTCACGGTGACCCTATGTGTGTCAGAAAAGTGTGCTCCACAGGGTTTTCAATGGCTTATTTTTTAGAAGTAGATTACCCACCCTTTCTTCCGAGACACCCCTGGGTAGATTCAAACCTCCAACCTTTTGGTTAGTAGCTGAGTGCATTAACTGTTTCGTGCAAACCGTTCAGCACTCAGCTACTAACTGAAAAGTTGGCAGTTCGAATCCACCTGGAGGCACCTGGGAAGAAAGGCCTGGCGATCTACTTCCTAAAGGTCATAGCCATTGAAAACTCTGTGGAGCATAGTTCTACTCTGAAACACATGGGGTTGCCATGAGTGGGAACCGACAGCAACCGGTATTAGCCCCAAGTTAAAGATGAGGACACTCACTGGGGCTTGGAGAGGCTGAATAGCTCATCCAGGGTCCAGGGCTGCCACTGCCTCACCCTTGCCCAGCTCTGTTCCTCTATGGCCTCCGTGGCCCTTGGAAGGCAGCGGGGCCCAGGTAAACTGGCTGCCTGAACCACAGAAGATAACCGAGCAGGCCAGAAACTGTGTTGGGAAAAGAAACGGCACGCTTACTTGGAAAAGTTTAGGGTTGCACTTGGCAGATTTTTATGGAATGAAACTTGCACTATTGATTCCGTGGCAAATGAAAACCTCTTGTGGACACTCTGGGCTTCAGAGATCTGAAATGTTTAAATGAGGCTGGACTGAACTTGAGATAAAATTGCCAGACGAAGCTGAGCTCAGGTGGTGCCTAGGGTGAGAAGATTCTGCCTCTTTTGTCTTCTCTCCCATCTGTGAAAATGACTTGTTACTTTGAACTGCTTTCTCTCCTGAAGGGAGGACTCCCGGGTTGTTGCCCAGGCCTGCAGTTTAAATAGAATCTCTGAGCAGAGGGTGAGAGAGGTCAGGGCAGTTCACAGGGTCACACTCAGGAGAATGGCGTCAGCCCCAGGCCCGCCTCAAGGAAGTCCACGTTATCATCTTCCTCTAATTGGCCCACTGGTGGGCTGGTATTTCTGTCTTCAGTGGACAAATTTGATTGCAGGGATTCAAGGTAGCTCATTGGAAATGGAGAATTCTTGCAAGGGTATGTGTGGCCTGGATTCTGGTAGCTTCCGGAAAGGGGGTAGCTCTAGGAACTAGCCAGCATCTCTGTGGTCCCTCCTGTGGCCTCTCTGGCCTGCTCTCTCCTCTACCTAACCCAGCTCCTCCTGTATTTTCACCTCATGTAATGCTCAGCATGGCCACCCAGGGATTGCTTTTCAAGATGGCCTTGCACCTTCCCCTCCCACTGCTAAGTGCCTCAGATTCTTGGTGCTCCCAGCTTTATTCCCCAGAAGGAAGACCTTGATTGACCCAGCCGTGGTTTTCCATGTCACACCACGTTGTAGATCATGATTGCCTACAGACTCTCTCCATGAATGAGGTGGCTGCCCTTTATCCCGTCGGCTAAGAGAGTTATGGGAGGAGTCTCCATTTGACAAACATTTATTTAACAACCATTGATTTGAGTGCCTGCCCATTGCTTGGTTGGTCCTGAGGTGAAGCAATGAATAAAAACCAAGTCCCTTGTTCTCATGAAGCTTACATTCTAGTGAGGGGAAGTAACAATAAACTACTAACTATATTCTGTCAGGTAGAGGTAAGTGCTTAGAAGAAAATACAAGGTAAGGAACAAAGAGGACAAGAGAGGTGTACTTTAGACGGGCCAAGGGAGCCCCTGATAAAGTGATATTTGAACAGAGGCTTAAGTGAAGTGAAGGAGTGAGTAAGCTCTCCAGGCAGAGAGAAAGGCCCTGTGGCCGGAGTATGCTTGCAGGTAGTGTGCTTAATACAATACCGGGGGGCCTCCGTGGCTGGGGCTCTGGGCAGGACATGCCTCTTCAAAAGGGCCATTCCGAGGTATGGCCTGGGGAGTAGCTTCAGATTCCTTTGGGGAGGACCAATACTTGGGGTCAGCCCCAAGTGCATCAGTCACTGCTTGGCCAAGGGTCCAGAGAGCAAGGCGGCAGCTTCATGGGACACCTCTCCTTCATGGCTCTTAATGTGGTCCAGGCTGCAGCCTCAGTCAAAGTCCAGAGATCTGTTCCCAAGGGCCTTCCCTTTTACTCTCCAGGGAGTAACACATAGAACTTACTTCTGTGTATGACCTTGTCTTTTTTACTTGCTGCCTCAGTTAGACCAGCAGTTCCATCCAGGCCTGAGCCACCTGGGCCTTGCAGTCATTTTGTCAATAACTGAACCCTTGCTGTGGGCCAGGTACCATGGAGAACGAGCAGAGGGCTGAGTCCTCGTCCTCACACTCAGGAAATGGTCGATCTGATGGAAGAGAAGCCACACACACGGGAGGCATGAGAGGACGGTGCAGGGTGGTTAGGAAGGGGGGTTAAAGTCAGTGGGGCAGGTGGTAAGGTCCCTGCTCACCAGGCAGGCTTAGCGGGGAAGGCTTTGTGAGAGGAGGAGAGCCATGAAGGAAAACCACACACACAAAAAAAAAAAACCGGTTGCCGTCAAGTCGATTCTGACTCATAGCAACCCTATAGGACAGAGTAGAACTGCCCCGTAGAGTTTCCAAGGAGCTCCTGGTGGATTCGAACCGCTGACCTTTTGGTTAGCACCCATAGCACTAAACCGCTCCACCACCAGGGTTTCCCCATTGAAGGAAAGGGCAGTTGGAAAGGCTGGAAAGGAAGGAGACCAGGAGCCAGTGGGCCATGCACAGTTCGTGGCCTAGAGTGGTGGCATGCCAGTTGGAGGGGCGGGTTGGTGGGGGCCTGATTGTTGCAGAGCCTTAAGTACAGGGAGGTGGAGGAGGAAGGCTGGTCGACTCGACAGCCACAGAGAAAATTTTTTTGAACTTCCCGATTTATGTGTACACGTGGCGGAAATTTTGGAAAGCACAGATTGGCAAAAAGAAGAAAATCGCTATCACCCCACAACCCAGAGCAAAGCGTGAGGAAGCTCACCCCTCCCAGGGCCCTGGAGCGTTGGGTACCTCCTTCTGCTCTTCTTTCCTGTGTTCTTGTGAACCTCCCCGTTTTGTTGAATTAACAGTTTATTTAGAATATCCTTCTATGTTAGTGATTTTAAACCTCAGTTTCAGTGTCTGCAAAACATCCCATTGTATGTATGACTTGCCAGGCCCCTCGAGTTATGTCCAGGGGTAGTTTCCAGCTTTTTGCTATGAAGATTACCTGCAGCCAACACCTGTGCACACCTTGGCCCACGGGCTTTGTGGGGTTTCTGATCAGGAGATGGAGAGAAGGTAGAGGCCAAGGCCTCCACAGGGAGCCAGGTGGGTGGAAGCCATTGTGGGCTGTCAGTGATACCTGTCGAGTGGGCAGGTTTGACACTAATCCAAGCAGCAGCCAGACAGCCTCCTGGTATTTGTGGAGGAGGAGGTGTGTGTGTGTGTGCTGGGGCTGTGAACATGGCACAGGTCTCCAGTGAGCCAGGCGGTGCCCAAACCAGGCAGAGAGGATACACTGAGGTACCTGGTACGGTGGCCTGGACACCAGAAAACTCCTGAGGATGGACCTTGAGAGACCATGCTTCCTGCTTTTCACTTGGACCAGGAATTTGTGTAATTTTCACAGAATTGCAGACTCAGATTTGGTGCTCAAAGGAACCTTTTTGCCCAGCTGAGGAAACTTGAAGCCCAGAGAACTGCTCTGGCTTGTCCAGCATCATACAGAGTTAGGCGTTGGTCTGCCGCTGTATTCTTTTTTAATTTTTAAAAAAATTTGTGGTGAAATATATATAACTAAACGTTTGCCATTTTAACCATTTTTATATGTACAGTTCAGTGGTATTAATTACGTTCACCATGTTACAACCATCACCAGTATCCATTTTCAAATGTTTTTCATCCCCCTAAACAGAACTCAGGGGGTCTTGGTGGTTCAGTGGCTGGATTCTCATCCTCCATGTAGGAGACCTGGGTTTGATTTCCAGCCAATGTACCTCGTTTGTCATTGGAAGCTTGCGTGTTGCTATGATGCTGAACAGGTTTCAGTGGAGCTTCCAGACTAAGGCAGACTAGGAAGAAAGGTCTGATGATCTACTTCTAAAAATCAGCCAATAGATCACAATGGTCTGATCCACACCTTGTCATGGGGATGGTTCAGGACTGGGCAGTGTTTTGTTCTGTTGTGCCTAGGGTCACTATGAGTCAGGGGCCAACTCAATGACCACTTTCAACAATAACAAATAAACTCAGTACCCACTAAGCATTAACTTCCATTCCCTCCTCCGCCTAGCCCCGATAACTACTGATAAACGTGTTTCTATGCATTTGGCTCTACTAGATATAAGTGACATCATACAGTGTTTGTCCTTTTGTGTCTGACTGATTTTACTCAGCATAGTGTTTTCAAGGTTCATCTATGTTGTAGCATGTATCAGAACTTCATTCTCTTTATGGCTGAATAATATTCCATTGTGGGGATATACCACATTTTGTTTATCCATTCATCTGTTGAGGGGCAGTTTGGTTGTTTCCACCATTCAGCTATTGTGAATAGTGCTGCTATGAACACTGGTATACCTGATGTGTTCTTTCCAGCAACTAGGCTGTGTTCCATAGACTGTCCAAGGCACACTGGCAGGTAACACACTCCACATGTGGCCAGGAGCCACCCCCAGTCTCTCTTTGCAGCTCTAGCCAGTCGGAGCCCACATTTGTGGCCTCTTTGACAACCCCTTGTTCAGTGGAGGATTCCTCCCTGTGAGAGGAGAGGCCTTGGCAAGGACGGGTCATCCCAGAGATCAGCGGCCAAGCCCTTCACCTCTGAGTGTGGTGGTTAAGTATACAGGATCTGGCCAGACCCAGGTTCTAATCCTGGGAATTACCTTATTTCTCTGAATTTGTATTTCTCCATCTGTAAAGTGGGATTAACAATAGTACCTATCTCAGAAAAAAAGGTTATGAAAGTTCAATGAGACGATGCTCATAAATTTCTTGGCACTTCCCTGTTGCCAGACCCAGAATAGAAACTCAACAAATGCTGACATTAATATTAGTAGTAGTGCTGGTAACTTCTCAGAGCAGAATTCATAGGCTACTCTTCCTACCGGCTGGATCTGACTACCCATTGCGTTTTTGTCTCTCTATGTCCAGGGATGAGTCTGGGTGAGTGGTCAGGACTGATACGTGGCAGCCCTGGCTGGGTGGCCAGCAGGGACAGGACATCTAGGGCCAAGGGGTCACCCTGTTTGAACTCCCTGCCTCCTCTGCACAAGGCCAGGGAGAAGCCCCCGAGGCAATGCAGGGGGAATCTGTGAAAAGCACTCTCAAGTGGTTTTCTTTGGCTTAGAAAAGTGAGATGGGGCTAAAGACCTCTCCGGAAAATAGTCCATTATCCATCGTCCACTGGCCAATAACTCTGACCCTTTCCTTCTCTCCCTGATCAGAAAAGAAAACCCAGCCCAGCTCAGGGCCTGTGCTTTTGGCCTGTGAAATGGACAAGCTTCTTGCCTGGTCCCTCTCAAACTTATTTCTGCTCTGCTTGGGTTTTCCTGCTGCCTCTGTGTATTGAACCAAGAAGACAAGAACAAGGGCCTTGGAGCCAGACAGGCAGGAATCAGGTCTCCCTGCTGTGCCACTTACCAGCTGCCTGTCCTTGGGCAAATGCTTTTACTTCTCTGGGCCTCAGTTTCATCATCTGAAAAGTGGGGTTAATGACACCTGTCTCTTGGGGTTCTGCGAATTCATGACGAAAACGTGCATGAAGTGCCTTCTTGGCACACAACAAACCCTCAGAGGTCGCTGCTGTTCTAGGTTCATTATTGTCTGTATTGAATAATGTCTGTGTTGACTAAAGATTCAACAGCTGTGTGGAGAGTCCTACTGTGTGCTGGGATCCGTGGGGGTTCTGAGTACCAAATGAATGCCACCATTCTCTTCTTGGTGGCCTTGCCTCTCTGTCCCTCCTTGCCTTTTTCCTCATTATAGGACCCCTTTCTTCTTTGCTCCAGGCTCCACTTTGCCCTATTATAGAATCCATGACCAAAAGGGCTGGGGCTGTCACCTGCCTGTCTGCAGGATCAGGTGTCAGCAGGCTTCAGGGCCCTTGCAGGATGACTTGGCATCTTTGCACCAAGCTGATGACCTGCCCTTTTCAATAGGCAGAGACAATCCTGGAAGGAGAAAGGTATGTCCCAGGAGCTGGCAGTGGCCATGGGTGAAGCCCTCAGAAGCCCAGGGCGAGAGCTGTCGCCTCCCCCACAAGAGAAAGCCGGAATCGATTTCTCTCTCGCCACTCCCTTGAAAAGAGCAGCAGCACCGGGAAGGCCTGTTATTGGTGGAGGGTTGTCCTGAGAGAGCAGTGGGGAGATAAAGAAACAGTTTGGGATGTGTGCCATGGGGCCAGAAATGGGGGGCAGACCCCTCTCGCTCCCCCACTCTTCTCCACTGAGATGAGGTCCTGGGCTCCCCCTCTACCTGGGGTGTGGAGGTTCCCCTACTGCAGACCTGGCTTGCAGTGAGATACTCTACCCTTCCACCCTGCTGGGAACTGGCCAGGGTGTTTTTACTAAGAAGCTAGCCACAGTGCAGTCTCAACAGAATAAAACACGCACACACACACACAAAGAAAAGGAAAGAAAGAAAGAAAAGAAGATAGTCCTCACACAAATGCCGCTGCAGTGTCTGCCAGGACCTAAGATCTGGTCCTATCTATTTTTTAATAATTGAGGGTAATAAATATGTATTTCTTTCTCCTCACCACCCCCCCATCCTCCGCAGCTTGTCAGCTCTCTGCGTCTCTCCTCTGATCAGACCAAGTCTTCCCCAAGCAAAAAAAAACCCTTTAAGCAAAAGGGATTAAAGCATTGAAAGTAGGTCTGCCTGAGCTCTCCCCGCCATCCCTCCCCGCCCCCCACCCCAGGTTGGACTGGAAAGGGGGCCCTCAGGGGAGCCAGGGACCAGGGGGTGGGTGGGGGTGGGCTGAAGCAGCGAATCCTGGGTGGGGGCCTCTGGATGGGAGGATCACACTATCCTTTCTCCCTGCAGCCCTTCCATCCCCAGGGCTAGCACAGCCTGGGTCTCCACTGGCCCCTGACAAGGGCTAATCTGAGAACCAGGACCTCCAGCCCCCAACAGTGCAGGATGCAGGAAGGAGGGATTTGCTCTCAGACAGTCCTGGCTTGGCCTTGCAACCTGGCTTCATGCTTTCGGAGCCGGCCTGACCTTGGAGCCTCAGTTTCTCCACCTATAAGATGGGAATACCTCACCAAGGATCAAATGAGCTCAAGATAGCCCATTGCCTGGCACGTGGTAAATATGAACTAAATTATTATTGTTCTTTTTATAGAATTCCTCCCAGACAAAGAGGGCAGTCTGTAATCTCTCCCATCCATGGCCTTCCACAGTTCACAGGGACCTGCCACACACGTTTTTCATGCTGTGAAGAGGGTGTTGAACCCAAGCCTGGGGTGGTGGTGGTGGTTAGAATGTTGCCCAAGGTCGTTGGACCAGTAGGGTTAAAATTGGAACCCAAAGCAGGACTTGTATCCTCTCCTCACCTCCTGCCTGACACCCTTTCCTGTGTGGCCTCCTGACAGGGCACCTAATGTCGACTCTGGGCCCCAGGAGCCAACCCAGGCACCAACCCAGGAAAGGCCTGGCCTGGCAGGGAAGGGAGCGCCTGGGACAGCGGTGGTTACTGCTTGGCAGGCTGGCCTTCCCTCCCCACCAAGCAGCCAGCCTCTGCAGTTCTGCTGAAGCAGCAGCCTGGCCCAAGCGGGCCTCCCTCTGAGCTATGCACATGCACACAGGGCTAGCTGCAGGTGGCTGGCCTGCACTTCTGCACCCACCTAGGCCCAGAGACCCCAGCCTGCCCCAGTGGTGGGTACCTGGCCACATGGCCTCCAAGGCCCCAGTGCTGCCCCCGTGACAGGCCTGCCCTGGCTGTTCTGGGCCCTAGGCGGGAGAGGAGAGGCCGGAGGGCAGGAAAAGCAGGGAGGGAGGTGGCTATTTATAGCCGGCTTTGCTTTTGTTCCTTTTCCAGCAATACTTCTCTTTAAATAGGAGCAGGGCTGGAGGCTGCAGCTCTTCCCCAGCCGCCTGGCGTCGGTGCGCATGCGTGTGTGCCTGTGGGGTATATGTGTGTGTAGGGGGATGTGTGGAGCAGTACCGGCTGGGGACCGGACACTTCAGTGCATGTGTGTGCATGTGTGCAGGGATAGGGTGAGAGGGCTGGGCAGTTTTGTGTGCGTGTGTGTATACCAGCATGCACAGGGGTGGAGGCAGGCAAGCTGTCCTTTGTGTGTGAATGTGTGTGCCAGCATGTGCAGTACATGTATAGGGCTGAGCAGTTCTTCGTGCGTGTGTGTGTGTGTGTCCGTGTTATGTTAGTGGGAGTGGGTGGAGTGCCAGTCCTTAGTTTATGTGTGCATGTGTGTGAGCATATGCATGCTCACATACATGTAGAGATGGGATGAGGGGTGGGCAATGTGTGTACGTGTGTGCGCATGTGCATGTGTAGGACAGAATGTGAGCTGCTCTTTAGGGTGATTGTGCATCCACATAACGGGGTTGCTGCTGCTGTGTGTGTGTGTCATAGTGTATATACGTGTACAGGGACCTGAGGGGATGGCAGCTCTCATTTTGTGTATACCAGGCCTTACACTCCATGGGAGCAAAAGGCCTTATCTGTGGTGCACACTGCCCAGCAGGGAGTGTTGATAAATGGATAACTAAACCAGTTGCCATCCAACCAGTGGATTCCAACTCTTAGGGACCCTATAGAACACAGTAATACTGTCCCATAGGATTTCCAAGGAGGGGCTGGTGGATTCGAACTGCTGACCTTTCGGTTAGCAGCCCAGATCTTAACCACTGTGCCACCAGGGCACCAAAATGATTGACTAGGAGGTGTGTATATGTGTGTTTAAGGGGCTCCGGGGTCCTGTCTAGCTGCTGGGGAGTATGCGCCAAACCTTTCCACCCAGGAGGCGTTTTTAGAGCCCTCAACTAGGCCTCCACTCTTGGGGATCCCTGTGAGGATTAGACCCGCTAAACTCGAGAGGCCAGTGGGTGGCCATGGAATTGCTGGGATAGGAAGGCGCTGGGAACAGCCCCAGTGATCAGATATAGGGCAAGCCTAGCGAGGAAGTGCCCCGGCTTTGGAGGACAGCCCTGGTTTCCCCATCTGGCCCGCACATCTACCATTCTCCGCGCCTCGGACTTCACATCTATCAAATGGGGAGAATAAAGACCTCTCTCCGTGTTGCTTTTAGGCTTACAGGGATCCGGCTGGCGGTGCCGCTTAGCACACCCTGAGTCCTCGGGACGGGCACCTGGGCTGGTGTGGCATCGCGTGGCTTCAGGATGGGGCAGCCTTTCCTGGGTCTGCTGGGCGCGCAGGCCGAGAGCATCCCCGGGCGAGAGGGAGCCCAGTTAGCAAACAGCGCGGTAGCCCCAGCCGGCCGCGTCCCCTCCCCGCCGGGCCCGCCGCTCCCTCGAGCTGGGAATTGTTTCTAAGGCCCCAGTGGCTCCCCGCGCGGAAGCAACGCAGTAACCCAGATATGTCAGCGCTGCAAAGCGGCTCGCGGAGATAAATCCCCGCCCCGGGGGGAGACGGCGGACGGGGGGCGCTCGCGGGCTCGGGGTCCACCTGGGGAGGCTTGGTCTGCTCCTTGCGTGTGCACTGCCCACACCCCTCGAGCTGGTCCCGCCGGTTGCGCCCCGCAGCCCTGGGTCGATGCGAGAGCCCCCCGCCCCTCCCCCAAAGGCCAAACAAAACATAGTAAATATTTAATCCGGGCCAGGAGGCCTTCCCCCCGGCCCCCCCGCAGCCGTCTGGCTCCTCTGCCAGCCCCGGCAAGCTCTCCTCGGTAATGAGGCCGGGAGCATCAGGGATCGATCGCGGCTCGGGACGGGCTAGGGCCGGGCGGGGGCTGGGGCTGGGGCTGGCGCTGGGGCTGGGGCCGAGCTCCGGGCCGGCCGACCCTTCCCGGCCTGCGTACTCGGGGTAGCATCGCTGTCCGCCCCCAAACCGCAGCCCCGGGAAACCACCTTGCACCTGCTTTTCCAAGAAGGCTTGCAAGGAGCCGGCTCCGGCTCTCCACCACCGCCCTACCCTTGCCCACCCCCTTCTTGGAGACCGTGTGCGAACGTGTGAACTGGGGTCCAGGAGAGGAGGAGGCGGAGAGAGGAGGAGGCAGGTCTGGGAGCGGAAGGGGTACTTCCGAGCCGCCCGCAGGTGCCTGAACTCCAAGGCCTCGTGCAGCAAAGTCAGCAGGGGCCTGGGGGCGACCTGGGCGGCAGGGAGGCCCACTGAGAGAGGCTGGCAGGCATTTCTATTGCTGCACTCCAGGCCTCCTGGGCGTTGCCTTGGAGGATGCCTACAGGGCTGGTGGCATCCTTGCTGCTCATTCTCATTCATGCAGTAGTTGAGCACCTACTGTGTGCCAGTCGCCAGGCGTTGGGGATACAGGAGACATAGAAGTCCGCCGCCTGCAGAGAGATTACTTTCCAAAGGAGGGAACAGTTAAGTAAACAAATTAGACGATTTCAGAGAGTGGCTATGAATTTGGTGTAGAGAATAAAACAGCAGTGTGTCCTTGTGCTTGGCTGGGGACAGGGAGGAACATGAGCTAGGGTGGTCAGGGAGCTGAAGGATGACAAGAGGCTGGGGCAAGAGCATCCTAGGCAAGGGCCAAGGCCTGGAGGCAGGAAAAAGATTGGTGTGTTCTAGGATTAGGATGAAGGCCAGGAAGGTGGGAGCCTAGAGAGTGGGGGAGAAGCAGGCCATGGCAGATCCCATAGGGTCTTGTAGGCCATGGGAAGAAGTTTGGATTTTATTCTAAGTGCATTGGAAGGCATTAGAGGTTTTAAGCAAAGGAATGACAGGATCTGATTTACATTTTTAAAAGCTTCCGCTGTCTGCAGTGTAGAGAACGAAAGGTAGGGAGTTAACGTTGGAGGTAGAGAAGCCCGGTGGGGGGGTGGGGGTGCAATGGTGTAGGTAGGGAAGGCTGGTGCCCTTCCTGGTCTGGGCAAGGGCTGTGAAGTAGCCATTTACGTTTCTCCTGCAGCTGGAGACATGCTCCTCACCCAACTATCAGCCAAGAACAGGCTGCTGGGCCCCGAGGCTCCCAGCACACAAAGTCCCATGGGACAGGAGGAGAGGCTGAGACCTCGATTGCCCCTATCCTATCTCCCTGACCCAGATGCCACAGTGGGCAGCCTAGAAGGTGCATTAGAAAATGT
Organism: Elephas maximus indicus; assembly: GCF_024166365.1. NCBI lineage: Eukaryota > Metazoa > Chordata > Mammalia > Proboscidea > Elephantidae > Elephas > Elephas maximus. Next base: position 19,752,635 of record NC_064837.1, read on the forward strand.
GGACTTTTTTTTTCCTAAATTTTATGTATTTTTTGTTGTTATGGAGAATATACACAGCAGAACATAAATCAGTTCAACAGTTTCTACATGTACCATTTAGTGACATTGGTTATATCTGAGTTGCGCAACTATTCTCACAGTTTTTCTGATTGTTCCTCTGCCATTAACATAAACTCGCTGCCCAAGAATCCTATCTAATCTTTACAGTTGCTGTTGTCAATCTGATCCCATATAGATAGATCTTAAAGGAGCATAATGCTCAAGGCAGACCTTTTTTACTAGTTAAGCTATTGTTTGGTTTTAAGATGACTTCTGGGGATTTTCCTTTGCTTGTTTAAGGTTTAAAGATTATCTCAAGACAATAGTTTCAGGGGTTCATCCGGGCTCCATGTATTCAGAAAGTTTGGAGTCTATGAGAATTTGAAATTCTGTTCTGCATTTTCCCCCTTTTGATCAGGATTCTGCTATGGAATCTTTGATCAAAATGTTCAGTACCAGTAGGCAGATACTATCCAATTCTGGTCTAGTGGCAAAGGAGGCAGTTGTTCATGGAGGCTATTAGCCACACATTCCATATCGTCTTCCTATTCCTGACTGTTCTTCCTCTGTTGATGTAGGTGAATAGAGACCAATTATTGTGCCTTGGATAGCCGTTTGCAAGCTTTAAAGACCCCAGGCACTACATCACGAACTAGGAGGTAGAACAAAAGCACTAAACATATTAGGTCGATTAACTAGAATGTCCCATGAAACCATGACCCTAACCCTTCAAACCAAGGAACCAGATCCCATGAGGTGTTTGGGTTATACATAAACAGCCTCAGCAGGTACTCTTTTTTTTTTTTTTTGTCATTGTAAATGTATCACACAGCTTTTTCCAGTTCAACTTTTTATAGATGTACAACTTGTTGATCACAATCACATTAATTGGCTGGGCAACCCTATCCTTAATCAATGTGATTTTTCAATCACCTTTAAACCCTCCTTTTCTCCCTCTCTCCTGCCCCTGGTAACCACTAATAAACTTTGGCCTCTATACATTTGCATTTTCTTGTTTTTTTCTGTAAGTGAGGTCATGCAATATTTGTCTTTTTGTGATTGGCTTATTTCACTCAACATGTTTTCAAGCTCCATCCATACCATAGCACATATCAAGACTTCATTTCTCCTACTGCCTGAGAGTATTGCAATATATGTATGTACGCACCACATTTTGTTTTTCCATTCATCCATTCATGGACATTTAGGTTGTTTCCACCCTTTGGCTGTTGGGAATAGTGCTACAATGAACATTGGTGTCCAAATATTTTTTTGAGTCTCTGCTTTCAAGTCTTTTAGGTATATACCTAGGAGTGGAATTGCTGGGTCATAGGGTAGTTCTAGTTTTAATTTTTGAAGGAACAACCACACTGTTTTCCACAACGGCTGTACCATTTTGCATTCCCACCAGCAATGGATAAGGTTTCCAATTTCCCAATATCCTTGCCAGCATTTGTTGTTTTCGGTGTTTCTATTTTTTAGTAGGAATGAAATGGTATCTCATTGTGGTTTTGATTTGCATTTCTCTGATGGCTAATGATGCTGAGTATCTTTTCATGTGTTGGTGGCCATTTGAATGTCCTCTTTGGTGAAATGTGTGTTCAAGTCCTTTGCCCATTTTATGATTGGGTTGTCTTTTTGTTGTTAAGTTGTCAGAGTTTTATATATATCTTGGTTATTAGATTCTTGTTGGATATTCTCCCAGTTGGTAGTTTGTCTTTTCACTTTTTGGGTAGTCTTCTTTTTTTTTTTTTTTTCAATTTTTATTGTGCTTTAAGTGAAAGTTTACAAATCAAGTCAGTCTTTCATACAAAAATTTTTATACACCTTGCCATATACTCCTGATTGCCCTCCCCCTAATGAGACAGTACTTTTGGGGTTGTCTTTTGATGAACAAAAGCTTTTCATTTTTATGAGGTCCTATTTATTTATTTTGTCTTTTGCTGTTTGTGCTTTTGTTGAAAGCTAGGCCTGACAGTGTTGCCCCTGCTTTTTCTTTGAAGAATTTTATGGTTTTAGTTTGCATATTTAGGTCCTTAACCCATTTTGAATTAATTTGTTTTTGTGTATGGTATACAGCATGAATCCTGTTTCATTTTTCTGCATGGGGAAATCCCATTTTCCCAGCACCGTTTATTGAAGAGATTCTTCTTTCCCCCATCAAATGGACTTAGCACCCTTGTCAAAAATAAATTGACCATAGATGTGTGGGTTTATTTCTGGACTCTTGATTTTATTCCATTGGTCTGTGTTTCTATTCTTATGCCAGTACCAGGCTGTTTTGATTACTGTAACTATATAGTATGTTTTAAAAACAGAAAGTGTGAGTCCTTCTACTTTGTTCTTCTCTTTCAACATTGCTTTAGCTATTTGGGGCCTCTTGCCATTCCATATAAAGTTGAGGATTGGTTTTTCTATTTCTGTAAAGAAGCCTGTTTTGTTTTTTTTTTTTTTTAATTGTGCTTCAGGTGAAAGTTGGCAGAGCAAATTCGTTTCTCATTAAACAATACACATTTTTTTTGTGACCCAACCGAAACCAAACCCACTGCTGTTGAGTCAATTCTGACTCATAGCGACCCTATAGGACAGAGTAGAACTGCCCCACAGAGTTTCCAAGGAGCACCTGGCGGATTTGAACTGCCCACCTCTTGGTTAGCAGCTGTAGCACTTAAGCACTGTGCCACCAGGGTTTCCTGTTTTGTGACATTGGTTGCCAAACCTGCGGTGTGTCCACACTCTCCCCTTCTCGAACTCGGGTTCCCCATTTCCATTTGTCCAGCTTTCCTGCCCCCTCCTGCCTTCTCGTCCTTGCCCCTGGGCTGGTGTGCCAATTTAGTCTAGTATACATGGTTGAACTACGCATGTTACTGTTTGTTTTATAGGCCTATCTAACCTTTGGCTGGAGGGTGAACCTCAGGAGTGAATTCAGTACTGAGATATAAGGGTGTCTGGGGCCTGTACTCTAGGGGTTTCTCCAGTCTCTGTCAGACCAGTAAGCCTGGTCTTTTTTTGTGAGTTAGAATTTTGTTCTACATTTTTCTCCAGCTCTGTCCGGGTCCCTCTATTGTGATCCCTGTCAGAGCAGTCGGTGGTGATACTCGGATACCAGCTAGTTGTGGTGATAGTCAGGTACCAGCTAGCCGTGCTGGATGGAAGCTGTGGTAGTTGTGGTCCATTAGTCCTTTGGACTAATCTTTCCCTTGTGTCTTTGGTTTTCTTCATTCTCCCTAGCTCCAGATTGTGGGGTGGGGGGGTGGGGGGGGACCAGTAGATGTATTTTAGATGGCTGCTTACAAGCTTTTAAGATCCCAGATGCTACTCACCGAAGTAGGATGTAGAACATTTTCTTTATAAACTGTATTATGCCAGTTGAGTTAGATGTCCCCTGAAACCATGGTCCCCAGCCCTTCAGCCCAGTAACTCGGTCCCTCAGGGATTTGGGATGTGTTTATGAATCTTCGAGGACTAAGGCTGTTGAAATTTTGATTGGGATTGCTTTCAGTCTGTAGGTCACTTTGGGTAGTATTGACATCTTAACAATATTAAGTCTTCCGATCCATGAACATGGTTGACTTTTTGTTTTTTAATTTTGTTGAGTTTTTGGTGAAAGTTTATACAGCAAGTTAGGTTCCCATTTAACAATTTTTGGCACACATTTTTCTGTGTCAACATTCTCTTTGTGTTCTGTTTGTTTCATTTCCAGTACTCTGTTTCCCTGCCCCCTTATCTTCTCATCTTTGCTTTTGAGTAATTATTGACCTTTGGTCTCATACTGATGGTTTTTTAAGTAGAGCACTGATCTTAGGGGTAATATCCTTAATTTTGTGTGTCACTCTGCTATTTTGCTAAAGGGTGACCTCATGGGATAGGCTGGGTTCTAGGTTTAAAGAGTGTCTCAGGGCGATAGTCTCAGGGAGTCCTCTGTTCTTTATTATCCCAGTTTGTCGGGATTTTTTTTTTTAATAAGAATTTGTGTTCTGCTGCACATTTTTTTCCCATTCTGTCCCAAAACATCTATTGTTGGTTGACATGTTTTTTGAAACAATTTCAGATCTGATATCTCCACCAGATTGAGTTTGTAACCAGCTTTATTGTTTAAGCCTGCTGGGATTTTATCAAAGGCGTCTGCTGTTTACCCAGAACCGTTTCATTGGAGAAAACAGCAAACAGACCTGCATTTCTATCTGATTTCACTTTTCTCATGAATTTAAGTGCTTGTGAAAAGCAAGGCTGATAAGGCAAAGCAGGGAGGATCAAACCCTGAGGAGGGGGCTCAGAAGGATCTCTGCTGACGTATATTAATAGAGTGAAGGAAAGTTGGGGGTGGCTGGAAGCCTCTCTGGGGGTGCTAGGAGGCACTCCTGGCCAGTAGCCAGCCCTCCCCAGTGGGCATTGGGCAGGAGTAAGGGGGCTGAGGAGAGCTGGTGCCCAGCCCCACCCTGCCAAGATTTCTAGGCCATCTGCTGGTGTTTTTTGTCTTTACCAGTTTCCAGACCATTTCAAACACTGGCAACAATAGAAGACTGAACATCAGTTCCCACATGGAAAGCAGCGATGACCCAGCCTCAGAGGTGGGTTCAGTGAGACAAACCCGAGCTCTCCTGGAAAAAGGCTGAGTGAGGAAGCAGATTAAAAGGCAAATGGAAGCCAGGTCGTGGGAGCGCCAGGAAGATCACCTCCTTCTCCTCTGCCAGCACTTGGGATTCAGCTCCTTCTCCTGCCAGGCAGCCTGGGCCAGGGCAGGGCAGGACCCAGGGACCCTTGTCACAGGCTCAGCGCTCCCCCCCCTCCCCAAGGAATCTATACTGGTGTTAGCACCACCTGCATAATAGGACCTGGGGCCTTTAAGCAGGCCTGTTGACCCAGCAAATATTTCAGCCCAATGGGGGAAACGCCTGCTCTGCAGCCTATCTGGAGAAGGGGTTCGGAGAAATGTGGGTTAATGTGCCTTGTTCAGTTGCTTGATCGACACTAGTTAAGTGCATGGGTTGCCTAGCATACAGGCCGTCTTTTACCAGTTGACCATTAGACGCATTTATAAGGTCAATCGATTTGAACCAATTAGTAAGAAGATAAGGACTTGCTTATCCTTAACTGACTGTAGATCTTGCAGTAAGCCTTCTAAGAGGGAAGGGAAAGATACGGAGGTCTTTTTTCAGTGCCGGGTGCCAGGCACGTGTGACAGAGTCCCTGGGTGGTGCAAGTGGTTAAGCGCTTGTCTTAGTTGTCTAGTTATCCAGTAACAGCACTTGACTACTAACCTAAAGGTTGGTGGGTTCGACCTGAACCCACGCAGAGGTGCCTTGGGAGAAGGCTTGGTGATCTGCTTCTGAAAGGTCGCAGCCTTGAAAACCCTATGGAACTCAGTTCTACTCTGAAACACATGGGGTCGCCACAAGCCGGAATCGAATCTATGGCAACTGGTTTGGTTGTTTTTGGTTTTTTGCCTTCTGGCAAGTGGGACTTCCAGCAGCAGCAGGAGTCAACCACAGTATCTTTGGGATGAGGCTAGGAGAGAGAGAGAGAGCAAAGACCCAAGATCTTGACCTCACAGAGCCAATTCTAGGCCCTCCTGGCTGTGGAATCTCGCCTCCCCCTGCATACCTTTCACAGATACACAGAGAGGACTCAGTGGGCTGCTGGGCCTCAGTGGCTCCTTTGGTTCCTGTGGGCTCAGGGCATGGTCCCAGGCTTTCTGTGAGAGCAAGGGAGCCACACCCTCCAGATACGGGGCCTTAGGGTTATTTGTTGCCATGTGTTGAGGGCCTTCATCATTTCATTTAATCTTTACAAACCTGCTTCCTGAGGAATGGGCTGTGGGGAGCTATCCTCTTATTCCAACTGTCTTGTGCTAGCTCCAAACTGTTGACAAGTTCTTTTTGGGAAATTGCTTCAGATCTCACAGCATTTTCCTCTTAATAGCCTTGGCAGTGGTAAATCCTTGACTTCTGAGGGTAGGTTTGATTTTCTGGAAAAGGCCAAAAGTAATTTGAAGCTGTGTGTTGTGAATAAAGCAGATAAGCACTTTGTGGAATGTGGTTTGTTTTTGTTGTTGGGGAAATTATTTTAGATTCAAAACAAGATGGGACTCTACAAAATCGAGCCAGCTTTCCTACAAGGCTAGCACACTTCTGAAGGAAGTTCCAGAAGTGTTTCAAGTGAAGACAGTATCTTGAAATGGGGGCTCAGGTTGCAAAAGTGACGACTCTGACAGAGAGGAATTGATGCTTTATTGAGCGGCTACTATGTGCCAGGCACTTTACATACATTATCTCAACCTCCTAAAATCATTTTTGGAATAAGGCCGGTCTATTAAAAAAAAAAAAAAAAAAAACGCGTAAATAATCCATGATCTTGCATAATCCTCACAGTGATCTTGTTGAGAACAAATTCTTTGCCCATTTCACAGGTGAGAAAATTAAGGCTCAAAGAAGTTAAATGATTTTCCATATTACTTTCCTAGGCTACCATAATAACGTATCACAAAATGGGTAACATGTAGGAACATGTTATCTCACAGCTCTAGAGGCCAAAAGTTTGAAATCAGGGTGTTAGCTGTGTTGATGCTTTCTAAGAACTCTGAGGAAGGATCTGTTCCATGCCTCTCTCTTAGCTTCTGGAGATGGCCAGCAATCCTTGGCTTTCCTTGGCTTGTAGATGTATCACTTCAATTCTTCACACGGCCATCTTCCCTCTGTGTCTATCTGTCTCTTCTTTTTTATAGGACACCACTCACATTGGATTAGGGCCCACCTTACTCCGGTAGGACCTGTTAACTAATAACATCTTCAAAGATACCTAGGGTTAGGACTTCAGCATATATTTTGGGGGGGAAACAATTCAATCCATAACACTTCCCAAAGCCACAGAGCTTATAAGTGTCAGGGCTGGAATTCGAACCCAGGTCTGATTGGCCCCCAAACTCAAGGCTAATTCTGTTTTAGATGTGCAAGTTCTGACATTCTTAACTGTCCCCAGTAAACACACAAACTTAGCTTCATCACGTCACAGTGACATCATTCAGGCTGTGTTGACCATTTAAAAAAGAAAGCAGGTCATAAAGGAGTCATGTACCCGTGCGAAATGCTGATTATGCGTGGTGGCAGCCATCATCAGCAGGCATGAGGGGATGCTTGGGTGACAATGGCAAAGCATGAAGTATGGTGTTTATTAGGTACTGGCAAAGGCCTGGGAGTTCCGGATGCCAGGTGGTGATAAGTGGGAACTGGCTGTCTCAGCTCTCCTTCAGCGCCTATAGCTGAGGAGGTTCAGTGCCATTGACTCAACTGGACTCCTGGGTAGACCAGCTGTGGGTGCTCTCCCGGCCACAGGCAAGACAGGGCTCCCTCTGGACTGAAGTAATAATAACAATAATATCAACAATAGCTCACACCGATGGAGCACTCATTTTGTGCCAGGCATTGTGCTAAATGCCTTCCAGTTAAGCTCTGGTCCACCTACATACTCTTAGCCCCCAAATGGGTTTCTCAGAATCACAGCTGCCTGCATATAGCATATCCACGTCTAGGACCTTACCTTCCTGATACCCTAGGGCCTGTGGGCAAGCATGCAAAAAATACAGAAGCACGTGTGTTATCATTGCTGGTAGGAACAACAAATGGAAACAACCTGAATGCCCATCGGTAGGGGATCGGTTGGCTAGATGACAATACCCTCATTGTATGGGTTACCTTGCTGCTGCTCCAAGGAACGGGGAACTCTGCATGCGTTGATATGGGACAGATGCCGAGATACACTGTTCAGTGAGAAAGCCGTGGTAATATGCCACACTGCCATTTGGGCTTTTCCAAAGAGAGACAGTTTGGTACATGACACAAATTTTCTGGAAAGACACAAAAGAAACTGTTAACAGTGGGGTGCCTCTGAAGAAAGCTACTGGAGACTGGAGGTCTGAGAGAGGAAACGAGGCTTAATTTTCATTGTATACCCTTTTGTGTTTTTGAGTTTGTTTGTTTCACTCTGTGCATGCGTTATCTTCATGATTAAAAAGAAAGTGGGGAGAGGTTTAAAGAACAAGTTCCCAGGCTTTATCTAGTTCTTCAGTCCATCTTTTGTTCTTTGTCTATAGCCAGGCCTGTTGCTATGACTCACAGGCCATATCTCAGCCCTTCTGCCTTGGCCCCAGCCCATGCCCACCCCTCCCAAGGCATCCATTACCACCTCTTAAGGTACTTAAAGCCTACTTTTTTGCCTTGAAATACAAATAACCCCAATTGGGAGAGAAGGCTGAGAGCTTCATCGCATTTATAGAACAGACAGAAATCGCTGGCACTGAGATGCCTGATAAATGTTTGCTGAATTGAATTGAACCTGTGACTCGGTTGGTTACGCTGAATAAGGTACTAATTGGCCGAGGTCAGACATTCAGTCCCGCACAGGCTGGTTCTCTGAAGCCTGAGAGGGGCTCTGTTTCTTTGCGTGCAGTCAAAGCCTTGCTCTGTTGTGGCTGTGTGTCACGAGGGAGTCAGGGCCTGTGTGTACAAGGAAGGGGGAGGGTGCTAGGCTCACTACACACCATCTCCTGAAGACACAGCTCAAAGTGGGCCACTGCCATGACTTTTGGAAGCAGGACAGAACAATGGTGTGATAACAGAAAGGCTCAGATTTGAAAAGATTCTGACTCCGAAGGGTATCTGTAATGGGCCTCAAAAGTCCACCATGCCCACTTTTAATTGTATCACCAGCATGGTTACCAAAAAGTAGAGAAAGCAAAACCCATAGAATTGTACAATACAAATTGGGAAGCCTAAAGTAAACTATAGATCTCTTGCTGGTGCAAAGGATTTGTACTTGACCGTTAACCTAAAGAAGGAGCCCTGGTGGCATGGTGGTTAAGCGCTCGGCGGCTAACCAAAAGGTAGGTAGTTTGAACCCACCAGCAGCTCCTTGGGAGACAAATGTGGCAGTCTGCTTTGGTAAAGATTACAGCCTTGGAAACTCTATGGGGCAGTTATACTCTGTCCTACAGGGTTGCTATAAGTCAGAATCAACTAGATGGCAACAGGTATTAACCTAAAGGTGGCAGTTTGAACCCACTCAGCAGTAAAAAAAAAAAAGTACCACAGAAGAAAGGCCTGGTGATCTGCTCCCATAAAGATTGTTGTTGTTAGGTGCCACTGAATTGATTCTGACTTATAGCAACCCTGTGCAACAGGGTAGAACTGCCCCATAGGGTTTTCTGGGCTGTAATCTTTACGGGAGCAGATTACCAGGTCTTTTTCTCACAGACTTGCTGGTTGGATTCTAACCGCCAAGCTTTTGGTTTGCAGCCGAGCACTTAACAGTTGCACTACCAGGGCTCATTCCATAAAGATTACAGCCAAGAAAACCCTGTGAAGCAGCTCTACTCTGTAACACACAGGGGTAGCCATAATGGATTCGATGGCAACAATTAATGTAAACTGTAGACTTTAGTTAATAATAACATATCAGTATTGGTTCATCAATTGTAACAAATGGACCACAGGAACAAGAGATGTTAACAATAGGAGAAACTGTGCAAGGGGGGAGGGGAGTACATGGGAACTCTGTACTTTCCACACGATTTTTCTGTAAACCTGAAACTGCTCTAAAAAATAAAATGTATATATATAAAAAAAACTTAACAAAGAGGCAAAAAGGAAAGGTAGAGAAAGCCTGAGAAACGCCTCTCCCTGGGCCCTTGATTCATGCTGAAGGAGGGTGTCCTTGGTGTCCTTACTTGGACACGGCCTATGGTCTGCTCATGTCATCCAGACGCCAGCTTCTGGAGTTCCAACGTAGCTGAATTTCCTCTTTGGTCTCTGAAGTCATCCACAGGCAGTGATAGACTAATAGAACATGGAAGGTGGTCATGGAAATCTCTAGTAACAGAGATGAAGGTAGTATAGTGTGATATGGCATTTCTTCTACATTTTCTTTTTTCTTGTCCCCAGACTTCATTAACCTGCAGAAAGGAGAGTATCCCTTGTCCGTGACCATGTTCTTGTTCTTGAAATGGAATTCCTCCAGTGGTTCTCTGGTCTCAGCCATATGATATACCCTGACACCTTTCTGGAGGCTGTGACCCAGCCGCTCACCATGGGTCCCAGGACTCCTCTAGCCTGCTCACAGTAGAAACTTCTTGTCCCAGTAAGGATTATTATGATGAGGAAGCGTTTGCCTGCAAGTACGGTGAGTCAGAAAGCTTGATGTGCCTTTCAAAAAAAGAGAAAAAAACATCTATAATCTTTGGCCATATTAATAGAAGTGCCCAGATCTAGGGCGATCTTTGCTCTATGCTGAGCATCCAGTGAGTCATCCTCGCCTGCGCCATCTTCCACCATGCGAGTCCATCTCCTGCACAGGCTTAAATCCCCTCCAAGTCCTTCTCTTCATTTCCGCTGCCACTACCATCATATGCCAGGTCCTTCATCTCTTGCTTGGACCATTGCAGTGGTCTTCTGACTAGTGTTCTAGCTTCTTCTCTTGTCTTCAGTCTCCACACTGCAGCCAGAGTGATGTTAGGGAACACGATCTGACCATATCTCTTCGATTGCTTAAAATCCTTCAATGGCTTCCCATAGCTCTTGGAATAGAAAACCAAAAAACCCAACCAGTAGTTGATCCTGACTCATGGCAACCCCATGAGGCTAGGAGAGGGAGAGAGAGCAAAGACCCAAGATCTTGACCTCACAGAGCCAATTCTAGGCCCTCCTGATTGTAGAGTCCATAGGGCTTTCAATGGCTGTGATCTTTTGGAAGTAGATGAACAGGCCTTTCTTCTGAGGCACCTCTGGGTGATTCAAACCACCAACCTTTCGGTTAGTATATTTGCGCCACCCAGGTGGCCTCTTGGAATAGAGGTCCCCATTTTCAACATGGCATTCAAGGCGTATGTGTGGTCGAGCCGCTGCCTAACTCTCTAACCTCACCTCACACCACTTTCCCCTCATGCGGATTGATTGTCTGTTCTCCAATGGGCCAGTCTCCTCCACAGTCTTGCAGATTTCCCTCCCCCACCACGTGGATTCTGTTGCTGGAATGTTGTCCAACTCCCCCCCTCCCCGCCCCGCTAGCTTACTCACCTGGAAAATTCTTTCTCTTCCTTTAGGGCTCAGCTCAAATGATACTCCTTCAGGAAGTTGTCGCTGAGCACGTGCCCCTTCCCCGACCTGGATCAGGTGCCCCAGTTACACGCCCACAGCATCCATCGCCCATTTGTTCAGCAAACATTTAGTGACACCAGCTGGGTGCCAGGAGCTCTCCTGGGTGCTGGGGAAATAGTGGTGAGCTTTTTTAGAAAGGCACAGCCCTGCCCTCATGGACCTTACACTTCAGTTGGGGTGAATGACAATAAAGTAATACTAGGGCTGCTGAGGACTAGGAAGGCGAGGGCAAAGGGAGGGGGGGCACTGGTTTTGGATGGGGTGTTCAGAGAAGCTTTGCTGCAAGGAGGTGATATTGATGAAAGACTTGGATGAGGTGAGGGAAGGAGTATGCGGATGCCAGGGGAAGAGAGAGGAAGGGGAGCTGAGAGGGAGTGTGCTTGGTACAGTCAGGGACCAGCAAGACCGCCACCAGTGGGCTGGAGCGCAGTGACAGAGGACAAGGGAGACTGGAAGTGGAGTTGGACCACGCAAGACCTTGTAGTCTATGTTGAGGTTGCTGGATTATTTTTTCATAATTGTACTTTAGATGAAGGTTTACAGAACAAACTAGCTTCTCACTAAACAATTAGTACACATATTGTTTTGTGATATTGGTTACCAACCCCATGACATGTCAACACGCTCCCTTCTCAGCCTGGGGTTCCCTATTAACAAGAGGTTGCTGAATTTTATTCTAAGTCGATGTGGAGTCATTGGAGGGTTCATTTACCTTGGTTTACATTTTACATTGGTTTTCCTTTTTAAAAATGGTTTGACATCCATTTTTAAAGGATTTATATTTTTCTAAGGTCAGCCTGACTGCCATGTGGAGGAGAAACTTTGGGATGTAAGTGTGGAAGCAGAGAGGGAAGTTAGGAGGCACTGCTGGGCCCCAGAGGAGAGATGGCTGCTTGGGCTAGGGTGGTAGCTGTACATGAAATGGCTGTGTCCGTTAGTCATTTAATGCTGTAACTAGTCATGTAAGACTCTGGACTGTGATTATATCCACTTACCTTATGTCCCTGTGTTCTTACCCTGTTCCTGAACATATTAGACAGATAGCTGCTTTTGAGTCAACTTGACTGACGTACAACAGAAACATCTGGTCCTGTGTCATCCTTACGATTGCCAACGTATTTTAGTTCATCGTTGTGGCTGTTGTGCCAACGCATCTCACTGAGGGTCTCCTCGCCCTCACTGGTTCTCAACTTCCCCGAACGTGATGTCTTCCTCTAGCAATTCATACCTCCTGATGACGTGTCCAAAGCAAGCGACTTGGACAGTGTTCTGTTGTGATCCATAAGGTTTTCATTGGCTAATTTTCAGAAGCAGATTGCCAGGTCTTTGTTTCTAGTCTGTCTTAGTCTGGAAGCTCCACTGAAACCTGTCTATTCTGGGTGACCCTGCTGGTATCTGAAATACTGATGGCATAGCTTCCAGCCTCACAGCAACACATAAGCCACCAGAGGATGACAAAGTGACAGATGGGTGGTGGAACACATATTAAGTGCTCAGTAAATATCAATTGATGTGAACTATGACTTGGGTAGTGTTATGGACTGAATTATCCCCCCCAAAATATCTGTTGAAATCCTAGCCCCTGTACCTGTATAGTCAACCCTGTTTGGTAATAGGGGTTTATATTTTATTATGTTAATGAGGTCATACTAGTTAGGGTGGATCCTAAATCTAATCACTTCCGAGTTATAAAAAGACCAGGACAGATACAGAGACACACATAAGGGAAGACAGGCTCCATGCAAGGATCGTCTGCAAGCCAAGGAATGCCAAGAACAACCAGCAGAAACTAGGAGAGAGACTCACAGAAGGAATTGACACAGCTGAGAACCCTGATTTGGACTTTTAGCCTCTAGAACTGTGAGAAAATAAGTTTCTGTGCTTTAAAGCCACCCACTTGTGGTATTTTTGTTATAGCAGCACTAGAAACTAAGACAGGTAGTGAAGATACTAAAAAACCAGGTCATGTTAAGAACTGCCAAAGGAACCATGTGATTGATTGCCCTGAAGAACAGATTTGGGGAAACTGTCTTGCACTCACTGCTAACCGAAAAGTCGGTAGTTCAAACCCACCAGCACCTCCTCAGGAGAAAGAAGTGACAGTCTACTTCCATAAAGATTTATAGCCTTGGAAACACTATGGGGCAGCTCTACTCTGTCCTATATGGATGCTATGAATCAGAATCGACTCCAAGACAACTGGTTTTTGTTTTGGTCTTCAGATGCATGAAGGAATTAGATTCAGTGGCTTCAGGGTGGGTGGAAGCTACCTGGAAGAATGCAGGAAGAGTTTGATGAGACTTGGCCTGGACCCGCAATGGATCAGCTGCCTCCAGGTGGACCAGCTGCCTCTGGGAGGAGGCGTTCAAGCATGGGGGGCTTAATGATCTCCTGTCAGAGATGTTGGGGGGGTCCTGCGAGGAAAGTGTGCGTGTGCAAGCCTGAGCAGCACAGCCATACGCATTGCAGGCAAACCCAAGCACTGTTTAGAGCTAGAAAGATTCTTAGAAATGGTCATGACTGGTGGACTGAGGGTTACAAATGACCCAAACCCAAATTGTTAGAACAAAAAAGGGTTCTCACTGGCTCATGAAGCTAAAAGACTCAGCTCCAGGAGCAACTTGATCACACAGTCACTGGGACTTGGTTTCTTGATGTTGATTTCCCTGAGTTGGTATCATTTTCAGAAGGCTCCAGCAGCTCCAGCGTCACATCTTCCCCAGGAAAGAGAAGACTTCTCTTTCCCCAACACTTTGAGCAAAAGATGTAGGCCTGCTATCATTGACCCAAAATTGGCCTGGGCGGATGTGCTGATTGGGTACAAGTCCAGCACGAGGGTTGAGAGGGCTCCCAGGGGGCAGTTCTCCCAAAGGAAAATTAAAGTACCAATACGTTGCCATCCAGTCGACTGCAACTCATGGAGATCCCATGTGTGTCAGAGTAGAACTGTGCTCCATAGGGTTTTCAGTGGCTGATTTTTAGGAAGTAGATCACCAGGCCTTTCTTCCGAGGTGTCTCTGGGTGGACTTAAACTGTCAACTTTTTGATTAGCAGCCAAATATGTTAACCATTTGCACCACCCAGGGACTCCAGAAAATCAGAGTACTATGTCCAAGAGAAGAGTAACATATCATGGGTGGTCAAACACCTACACAAATTGTAGCCTATGAATGGTCTGCTAAGCCTTTCTTCTTTCTTTCTAGCACCTGACTGTGTTTATCAAATGAACTCTTGCACAGAACCCCATTTGTCCCTCTTGCTGGCTGTGGCAGCCCCTGAGGCCCATCACTTATCTTGTCTAGCCCCCTCGATTTGCAGGTAAGGAAGCTGAGGCTCAAGGTCACACAGCTCAACTGCAGCAGAGCCAGGACTGGGGCCCAGGCTTTTGGGCCTGGCAATGTCACGTGGAGGGCAGAAGCCTGGGGCTAGGGTTCACTTGCCAGGTTTGAATCCCAGCTCTGCCATTTGTTAGCTGGGGGACTGAATTAATTTCCTGTGGTTGCTGTAACAAGTTACAATAAACTCAGTGGCTTAAAACAACATAAATTTGTTTTCTCACAGTTCTGGAGGCCAGAAGTCAGAAATCAAGGTGTTGGCTTTGGTGAGTAGCGCCTGGGATCCTAAAAGCTTGTGAGCAGCCATCTAAAATACTCCAATGGCCCCACCCTCTCTGGAGCAAGGGAGAATGAAGAAAATCAAAGGCACAAAGGAAAGATCAGTCCAAAGGACTAATGGACCACAACTACCACAGCCTCCACCAGACTGAGTCCAGCACAACTAGATGGTGCCTGGCTACCCCCCCCGACTGCTCTGACAGGGATCACAAAAGAAGGTCCCAGATAGAGCTGGAGAAAAATGTAGAACAAAATTCTAACTCACAAAAAAAAATGACCAGACTTACTGGTCTGACAGAGACTGAAGAAACTCCAAGAGTATGGCCCCGAGACATCCTTTTAACTCAGTACTGAATTCACTCCTGAGGTTTGCCCTTCAGCCAAAGATCAGACAGGTCCATAAAACAAAATGAGTCTAAAGGGGCACACCAACCCAGGGGCAAGGACGAGAAGGCAGGAGGGGACAGGAAAGCTAGTAATAGGGAACCCAAGGTCAAGAAGGGGAGAGTGTTGACATGTTGTATAGTTATCAACCAATGTCACAAAACAATGTGTATTCATTGTTTAATGAGAAACTAATTTACTCTGTAAACCTTCATCTAAAGTACAATAAAAAAGAAAGAAAGAAATCAAGGTGTTGGCAAAGCTGTGCTCCCTCCAAAGGCTCTAGGGGAGAACCCATTCCTTGCTCTTCCAGCTTCTGGTGACTTCCACATTCCTTGTGGCTGCACTGTTCCAACCTCTGCCTCGTCTTCACAAGGCTCCTCCTCTTCTCCGCCTTTTCTTTTGTCTTTTATAAAAACACTTGTCATTAGATTTAGGGCCTACCAGGGTCATCAGGGCACCCTGATGGCTCAGTGGTTAAGAGCTTGGCTGCTAACCAAAAGCTCAGCAGTTTGAATCCACCAGCTGATCCTTGGAAACTCCTATGGGGCAGTTCTGCTCTGTCCTATACAGTCGCTATGAGTTGGAATTGACTTGACGGCAACAGGTTTGGTTTTGGTTTAGGGCGATCCAGGATGATTTCATCTCAAGATCCTTCAGGCAGTGACAATCTGCAAAGGCACTTTTTCCATATAAGGTTACATTCACCAGCTCTCAGGATTTGGCCACGGACATGTCTTTTGGGGGGATTACCAGTCAACCTACTACAGGGAACTTAGGCCTGTCACTTAATCTCTTTGAACCAGAATTTCATCATATGTGAAGTGGGGATAATAATATCTACTTCATAGGGTTGTCATGAGGGTTATTACGAGATCATCTTTGTTGAGCTCTTCACAGAGTGCTGAGTACTTAAAAAGTGCTCAATAAATTTAGCGATTATTATTACTAGGTCCCTGGGTGGCGCAAAGTGCTCAGCTGCTAACCAAAAGGTTGGGGTTTGAGTCCACTGAGAGGTGCCTCAGAAGAAAGGCCTGGAGATCTATGTCCAAACATCAGTCATTGAAAACCCTATGGGGCACAGTTCTTCCCTGACACACATGGACTTGACTCAATGGCAACTGATGGTTTTGTTATAATAATAACAATGGTTATTATTCTGACCCTAGATCCAACCTGGTCTTCCTGTGGCTTTCTTCCATTACAGCAAAGACAAGTAGTTCTTGTGTTGGTAGAGATGGAGCTGCCAAGGTTATAACTGAGTATCTTCCCACCTGCGTCTCAGCTGGGACCCTCTGATTGCCCCAGCAGGCCTGAGTTCCCGAGGCCCGCAGCTGAGAGGTGGGCGGCCTGAGGAGGTGTCCTACCAATCACCCTCTCACCCTGGCTCCGGAGGCTGGCGTGGGAACCCTATGATTTAGAGTGATGAAATGTAAATTGCAGAGATTCCAGCTTCCCGTTCAGCTGAGATCCCATCAGCATCTCATTCCCCGTACCTGGGGCTCCTCCAGGTCTCATTTGGTGGATTCTGCCGGCAAAGCACCTCGTCGGCGACCACGATGCCTTGCTTCTTACATCTATCACACCTGCACTGTGACAATGTAATTTTTATCTCTGGTTGTTTATTTCTCAGATGGAACTACTTGTAAATTCCAAGAAGAAAATATATCCCCTTGTGTGACAGAACCAGCCCAGGGCGATTAATCTGGGCTTTTAAGCTGGGAATGCAAACCTGGACGCTACAGCTTCGTGCTTAAGTGTCCAGTAATCAACCACAGCCATTAATTGTCCCCCAGTGAAGCAGTGGCCCCAGGAGGGGTTGGACTCAGTAGGATTCCATCCAGATGGATGAGAATGAGAACCTGGTTGCCCACCGGCCAGGCGGCTAGTAGGCCCTGGGGACAGAGAGTGGGTGGCTTGAGGCCAAGAGGTGTAAGTGGAGGCAAAGACCCATATTTTAAGGCAAAGTTGACAGGGGGTGTGAGAAGAAGGAGGGGACCAAAGGCGACCATGCAGGCGAGATGTGGAATGAACACCTTGGTGCTAAGGGCACAGGCTGTGTAGTCAATAGATCTGAGTTCAAATCCAAGCCCTACCATTTACCATGCAACTTTGGGGAAGTCCTTTACCATCTAATCCTGACACGAGCATTCTTTTCTTTTTTTATTGTTGTAAAAACATATGTAAACATTCACTTAAAGCTCAATAAAAATTATTTAAAAAAAAGAATAAAAATACATATGTAACACATTTACCAATTAAGTGTTTTTCACTTGAACAATTTAGTGACACCATTGACATTAATCATGTTATGCAACCATCACCAGTATCTGTTGCCAAATTTTCCATCATAAGAGAAACCCAATGCTCCCCAAACAATGACTTCTGACACTGGGGTTTCTTGATCGTAAAACAGAGCAAAGAATATCTGACCCATAGGATTGTCAAGAGGAATAAATGAGCAATGTATGAAAAATGCCTGTGGCACGTAATGGGTGTTGGGTATAAGAGAGCTCCCTTTCTGTCCATTTCCTGAAGGCCCCAGGGGACTGCTCAGGCCTGGAGAAGATGAAAATCACAGAAATAATCGGCCCTTAAATTCTAGAGTTGCAAAGAACTTCGAGGATGTCCAACCAAACTCAATCGCGGTTTGGGGACGTGAAGAGCCTTATGGGAGCCCATGCGGCTGGGGAGCAGAGAGGCTGGGACCCAGCCCAGGGTCCTCATTCTCATCCCTTTTACATTCCCCCGTCTTGCTGCCCCCACAGCAGGGACGTTGGCCTGGTCTTTCTGGATTCCTACAGGGCTGTCAATAGGCCTTGGACATCCATATACCCTAAAACAATATACATAGAACAGGTGCATTTTAGGGAAGAGAGCATTCAGGGCTTTCACGAAATTCTCAAAAGGGTCCCGTATTCAAAAAAGTTAAGAACATTTTTGGACTTATAATATTCAACTAGCCGAAAGGTTGGCTGTTCGAACTCACCCAGCAACTCCGTGGAAGAAAGGCCTGGCAATCTGCTTCCATAAAGATTACAGCCAAGAAAACCCTATGGAGAAGTTCTACTCTGTAATACATGGGTTCTCCATGAGTTGGAATCGACTCGATGGTAACAGGTTTGATTTTTTAATATTATGACTAGATGGAGAGGGGGAAGAGGGTGTTATCTACCCCTCTGGCCTGCATTTTGTGTTTCCTGGCCTTGATGCATGATCTGGGGGTTTCCTTGGCCTCAGGGGCCCCCACCAGCCCTTCTAATTCTAGCCTAGTTCTCACTTTTCTGCTTGGAGAAACCCAGCTTACATATGCCAGCTGGGAGCAGGGTATGGGCCTCATCACAGGCAGAGGGAGTTTCTAGGTTTGCCATTTCTGGAGCTGATCCAGATTTTGGGAAACTTCAAGCTTATAAATGAGGGCAATCGTGGCTCAGTGGTAGAAATCTTACCTTCCATGAGGGAGAGCTGGGTTGGATTTCCAGCCAAGCATCTCATGCGGAGCCCCCGCCTGTTTTTGTCAGTGGAGGCTTGTGTGTTGCTCTGATGCTGAACAGGTTTCAGCAGAGCTCCCAAACTAAGGTGAACTAGGAAGAAAGGCCTGGAGATCTACTTCCAAAAATTAGCCCATGAAAATCCTAGGAATTATAATGGTTCACAGGACTGGGCAGCATTTCATTCTGTTGTGAATGGGTTCGCCATGAGTCGAGGGCCAACTCGACAACAGCTAACAACACACAACTTATACAATTTCGTGGTTTCTCTTTATGAAAAAGAGTACAAAGTCATGAATAGAAGGTTAGGCGCAGGGCCTTCAGAGTGTCCTGAAGCTCACGCTTTGTTAGCGTCACTATAAATTGGCCACCACTGGTGTCCTTACAGAACAAGAGTTCTTAGGAGAATGTAGGGTGTCAGACTAGCTTACCCGGCAGTTGGAAAGCCTTCCCTGCATCCCATTTGGCTCTTCTGGCTCCCCCGAATGCCCCCCAGGTCCTGTTGCCCCAGAGACAGTTGCCCACTCTTCTGGTTGCTGCCCTTTAACTGAGGGGCAGAGCTGTTAGCCTGGCCGTGTGCAGGCACTGCGGGTTGCTTGCAATAGAAATGTGAGACCAGCTGTCTTCTCAAAGCGAAGGGAGACCACCGCCCCCAACAACCTGAAAACAACGAGCGATTGTTTTGCCTCCTGCCGATGCCCCACCCACCTTCACTCACCCAGCTCAGCAAGTTGTTGGAATTCCCTTACAGCACTTGCCCATTGACCCAGCAGGATGGGGACATAGGGGAGCCCTGTGTGGGATGACAGGTTTTTTTTGTAACCGTGTGGGAAGAGGAGCGCGCCCCCAGTGTTTGTGACTCTGCCCCTTCCCATAGTTCCCCTTGAGATGAGCAGATTTGTCCAGGGCCCAGGTTTAGGTAAGTCCATTGGAAGATGGAGGGTTGGAGGGTATAGAAGCTGTGGTCTACCACCATCTCTGCCTTATTCATTTAACTGCTGCTGTGTGCCAGGCACAGACTTTCCTGGGGATTTGATGGCGAGGAGGATGCTGTCATGGGCAAGAGGCTGGCTCTGATGAAAGAGGACCTGGATTTGGCTCTAGTTTCTGCCACTTCCTGCCTGTGGGTGCTTCTGGCAGCCTCTGAACCTCTTTGAGCTTCAGGTTCATCATCTAGAAAATAGATACTAACACCTGTCTTGCTAGGTTGTGGTGAAGGTTAGAGATTTTACATTGGCAGTACTGAGCAAGGCCCTGTTGTCAGCACCCACAAATGCCCACGCACTGTTATTCTGGAAGAGCCATCCCTGCCTCTTGGAGTTTTCACCTTTGCTCTGTAACCTCCTGGTGCATCTCCTTTGCTGGTGTGTTCTAGAGCCTCCTGGGGGGTAGTGTGGTCAAGGCTGAGTCCTGGCCAGAGCTCCAGGGCAGTGCTGCCCACAGCTCAGGCTGGAGGCAGGCTGGGCAGGAAGGAGGCCATGACAGGTGCAAGGCTGGGTCAGGATGGGCGTTAATTAGTCAGACAAACTGAAGATGAGGCAGCTGCAGGGGATGAAGGAGGGAGGGACCCCCATTTTCCCAAAGTCTGTAAGTCTGTGGAGAGACAGAGCTAAGCAAAGAAAATACCAAGATGGAATCAGCTTCATGCCTGGGGCTCATAAGAGGGCGGTGTCTGGCTGGAACCCTGGGCAGCTGACTCCCAGGGAGCTGCTGACCCCTTGTTGCCCACTGTGACCACAGCTACTCTGTGGGGTGTTACAGGGCTTCAACTGGGAGCACCTTATCCCATCAGTGCCTCCCTACTCTGTACAACTTCAGGAAGCAGCCAGGATCCAGGGAAAGGGGCCAGCCTCGGTCTGGTGGGAGACCCTGCTACACCTCTGATGAGGATTTAAACAGGTTGCTGAGTGGGCCCACTAGTTAATCTTTTACTTTTATTTATTATTTATTTTGCTATAAAGTAATATATACCATCCATGGAAAATTTGGGAAATATTAGAAGACCATAAGGAAGCAGGAGGAAAAAGCCCAAACACCCAAGCCAGAGTCAGGCACCGCTGTTAACATGTTCACATGTTGGCTTTACAGACAGAAGCAGCAGCCTTTAAAAACCCTATGTAGCAGTGGGATGCAGACCCCAAATTCTCATAAAATTATAAGACCAGACTTAATGGTCTGACTGAGACTAGAAGGACCCCGGTGGACATGGCCCCCAGACCTTCTGTTGGCTCAGGACAGGAACCATTCCTGAAGCCAACTCTTCAGACGTGGATTGGACTGGACAATGGGTTGGTTGGAGAGGGATGCTGGTGAGGAGTGAGCTTCTTGGATCAGGTGGACACTTGAGACTATGTTGGCATCTCCTGCCTGGAGGGGAGATGAGAGGGTGGAAGGGGTTAGAAGCTGGAGAAATGGACACGAAAAGAGAGAGTGGAGGGAGAGAGCGGGCTAGTAATTGGGAGCATGTAGCAAGGTGTATATGGGTTTTTGTGTGAGAGACTGACTTGATTTGTAAACTTTCACTTAAAGCACAATAAAAATTATTAAAAAAAAAAAACCTATGTAAATGTCTGTGTCAAAGGCTGCCTGGTAGTCCATGGAATTAAGCTTTTTAAGAGAACACATTTGGGCCAAGTGGATTTGGAGTGCAGGGATTTTGAGGCAGCCCTGGGCTAGGGTGTGTGGAATGAAGAGCCTGGACCTTTGGCCCCTGGGGTACAGAGTGGCTTTCAGGGAGCCTCCCAGAAGAGCAGGGTGGGGATTTGTCTCAGCACAGATATTTGCTTCTCCACAGACTTCCCAGCATGAGTCCCTTTCACACGTGGCCTGCCTGCCTGCCTCCCTCCCTCCCTGCCTGGTGAAAGGTGGAAGGCAGTGAAGGGTGGAAGGCTGAGGGAAGGGGCAGAGGCGCTCTCCAAAGAGAAGGGCTGCCTTACTTGGGCAAAGAGTTGGAGCTGATCGCCTGTCCCCGCTTTTCTTTCTTGGGGTGGGTGTCCAGCCCCGCTGAATTGCAAATGAGTGGCGATTCCTCTGGAAGGGAGAGTCCTTACTGCAGGCTGATGAGACCCCACAGGGAATGCTACATTAGAGGAAGCGAAAAGGCAGGGCCAGAAGAAGGTGGAATACATCAGTCAGAAACCTGGAGTGCCACCAACGCCCGCCCCTTCGCTCAGTGTTTCTTTGGAGTGGTTGCAAATGGTGCCAGGGTTGAAAGGAGGCAGCAAATGAAGAACTACACCTTCTGGTGGCTGGGTTGGCCACCACGTGGGGAATCCAAGACAGCGCACATGTCATCACTGGGGCCCCACTTCTGAGAGGCCACTGCACAGGTTACTGGAACGGGGTCTGGAACGCCACAGTGCTCTGGGTAGGAGTCTCCCAGCAACTTTGTGACTTGTATCTCGTGGCCAGCAGCTTCCAGACCCCCAATGGAACAAGGTCCTGAGACTATTCTTTTTCTGAGATTAATGGAGGGCAGAGTATTTGTCAGAAACCCTGGTGACGTAGTGGTTAAGAGCTACGGCTGCTGACCTTAAGGTCGGCAGTTCAAATCCACCAGGTGCTCCTTGGAAACTCTGTGGGACAGTTCTACCCTGTCCTATAGAGTTGCTATGAGTCAGAATCAACCTGACGGCAACGGGTTTGGTTTTGGTTTTTGAGTCTTTGTCAAACACCACCCTAAGTGCTCCAGGTGCATTGTTGCTGTTGTTAGCTGTTGTTGAGTCAGCCCTGGACTCGTGGCGATCCCATGTGTTACAGAGTAGAACTAACTGCTCCATAAGGTTTCCTTGGCTGTAATCCTTATGGAAGCAGATCACTAAGCCTTTCTTCCATGGTGCCACTGGGTGGGTTTGAACTGCCATCTTTAGGTTTGTAGCCAAAAACAAACAGCTTGCACCACCCAGGGACCTTACTCCGCTTACAACAGCCCTATAAGGGGGGTATTGGTTTCCCCGTTTTACAGATGAGCAAACTGAGAGGTTAAGTGACTTGCTCAAGGTTACACACAGTCCATCAACAGCTGAAATCCAAAAAAAATAAAAATAAAAAATTTTTTTAACCCAGGTCTAATTCCAAGCCAGCTCTCTTAGTCTCTTAGTCACTATTCTTGGCTGCTGTTGTGGGCAGCCAGCTGCAGAACACACCTAGAAGCCTCGGCCTGGATGACCATTGTGGGAACCCACACTCAGTGGTGGAGAAACCTTCACCCCTGAACATCTCTCCATTAGCGCCTTCTCTGGGGGAGGGAACAAAGTATATTTATGTGTCAAAGAAGAGCCTGATCCCAGACAGGGAGGTGCCATCCCTCCCCTGCTCTTGAGTTTTTCTGGAATGCTGGATTTGGGCCCCAGTGGGGCGGGCGTCCTGGAGGCGGGCGGGCACACTCTCAGGACTCCGCCACTGATTTGGAAGCAAGTGAACCAATGCGTGGGAGCAGGGGCTCAGTGGGATTAAATGCAGCCCAGCAGGGCCTGGCAGTCGCCCAAACCTCGACCTCCCCCCACCCCCGACCCAGGCCAAGGGGGGCTCCTTATCCTCGGAAGGGGCAGGGGAAGGGCAACGAAGGGGTGAGGGGTGCGGCTGCAGATTGCAGGCCCGCGCCCCAGCGCCAGGTCCCACTTGGGCGGCCCCGCAGGCGCTGGTTGGCTCCCCGGGAGCGCCGCTCGCCCTATCACACACCTGCACGGTTGCCAGGCAACTGGGACTGAGTTGTAACACCTTGGTGATAGCCAGGACGGTGTTTTTATTTCCTGGCTGCTCCAAGTCTCTCCTTAGAAGTTGTAGAAGAATGGCATTTGGTTTCCCTCATCAAAGAGATCAGCCACCCACACACTCCCTCGCCCCCAGTCCCGCCTCAGGCTTCCCCGAGCCCACTGCAGCGCAGCTTCCACTCCCGGGTCCCAGGGTAGCAGGCAGGCAGGGGAGGGGAGGGGCCTTGGGCAGCTCTTCCCGGGCTCTCTCATTTTGGGAAAGTCATTCTCAGGGGAGCTGGGCACTTCCACGTGAGACAAAATGGTGGATCCTGGGAACCCACCCGCTAGGTGGGGAAGCGCAGGCTCCAAGGTCATCAGGGTCACAATGTAGCTGCTGGCCTGAGAAACACCTTGGGTGGCCAGGAGAAGGGTGTAGGGGAACCTCCTGGGTCTGGCTTCTGGCTTTACACACAGGTGTTTCCCAAACTTCAGTTTCTGCCTCACACCTTCCTGTGTCTCCCCCAGCTGTGAGCCACCTGTACTATTTTTTCCACTTCTTTTTTTCCCTGTGTATTGACCCACTTTAGCTTAAATAAATGTATTAAAAGGAAACTTGATAACACTTCTGTAAATGGAGACTCAGTATCGCTTGCCATAAATAGAAAGTAACTGTAAAATTAAATACAAAGAAACAAACTTATTTAAATTTTAGCATGAGTTTGAGCTGGAAGAACCATAATGATAATAAAATAACTGCTTATTAAGCACTTACTCTGTGCCAGGCACTAGCTAGCACTTTACATGGATTAGCTCATTTAATCTAGTATTGTAGATGTTCCCATTTCACAGATGGAGAAACTGAGAAGCTAAGGAATTTGGCCAAAAGCACACGGTTACTAAAAGATGAGCTAAGATTCAAAGCTGAGTCCCAACCCAAGGCCTGTGCTTTTTCTCTGCGTGGTGTCATCTCTGACTCCCTGGCCTGGGAGTTGGGTGGTGACCATTTCTGGGACTGGAACAATGATTTGAGCCCCAACAGCGTTTTTGCCTGGCCTCAGGGACTATAGCCTGCTAGATGCTTTCACAGACAAACTGCATGTCCTTCCAATAGCCCTGTGAAGCATCGCATGTTATCCTCATTTTATAGCTCTGGGAACCGAGGCTCTGGCAGGCCAAGCCACCTGCCCAAGGTCACACTGTTGCTCAGTGGCAGAGCTGGGATGTGAGTTCTATCTCACTCTGAAGTATTGAATTTCTACACCTCTTTTGTAGCTCACTCAACCACTTACAGAAAGAGGAACCTTTAATTCTTAGCGAACCTTACAGCGGAACGGAGCCTTTTCCCTCTCACAGGGTATTAAATCTCCACCTGGGGAAAGTGGGCATTTGTTGAGCCCAGCCAAGGCTGTGGGCAGACACTTCCTCCAAGCTGGGTCTGGTCTCTGCAACTGTGATCTTCTAAGGGTGGATGAAGACCCCTGGAGCCAGCCCACAGTCCCTAGGCCTCCACACACCTCAGCCAGACTCCTGCACTGCCTAGCAGGGAGGTTTGTTTGGCTTTATTATCTGCCCTTCTGGAAACATAGTCCGTCATCCCCTATCAAAACAAGCAACTACATTTCTCACTCTTGAGCTGGCTCGTTCTTACCTGGAAGAGAAAGAACAAGGGCGCATTTGGGGAGGGAGGAAAATCATATGTTATTTTTAAAAGACATTTGAGTGAGTGCTGAATGGAGTTCAAGAAAATTGCCTTAAAGACCTGCTCTCTGCAGGGATGGTGTTTCTTATGGCTCCCAAGTATTCGGAAACTTAATTGCACATTTGTACGGGCTACTGTTTTTATTTCTTTCTGGTCTCTGAGGTGAGCTTTGAAGATTGTGCTCTCTCTGTAATGGTTTTCTTTATCTCAAATAAATTTCGCACACCTGCAAGGTAGAGCTGTTTGAAAGAACGGCGTCAGGGTTGGCTCTCGATTTAATAAATCTGCAAATGGAGTGGGGTTCGGAGAGATGATGTGGTGTTAGCGCCCCTTGAGCTTCCTGTCACAGGGGTGCAGCTTAATTCGCTCGTCTTCCCCCCAAAATGGGCTGTGTACTCTGCCAATCCTCTGAGCTGCAGAGCCTCAGCCCACATCTTTGCTGAAACCCTTTCTCTAACCCAAGCTGGAAGCCAGTTGGGGTGGGGGAGGCCCATTTCTATATGAGCTTTTGGGGCCTTTTAGGCCAACATGCTAATAAGAGGCTATTAGGTTAATTATATGGAGTCCCTGCATGGGAAAAATTGTTAAACTCTTGGCTACTAACGAAAGGTTGGGTGTTTGAATCCACCCAGAGGTGCCTGAGAAGAAAGGCCTGGTGATCTAATTCAGAAAAACCAGCCAATGAAAACCCTCTGGAACACAGTTCTACTCTGAAACATATGGGGTTGCCATGAGTCAGAACCTACCTGAGGGCAACCAGAAGGTTTAATTATAGAACCATAGCTCCCCTCTGCTGGGGACGTCCATGATCTTCGCCCTTCCCGTGCTGTATCTTCTCAAAGAATGAGAAGGTCCATTTTGGGATCAGAATTGTGTGGTGAGCAGGGCAGGGGTTAGACTGCAATGTTTGTGATTGACCTGGGGTGCCAGCATGTCACTGGCATGTCAGAGTAGTGGGGGATCCCAGCCTCGTGCTCAGCCCCCTCTGGGCCTCTCTGGCTTCTACCCTACAGAAATACCATAGTGGAAAGGCTAAGCGCTCGGCCTTTGGAGGCAGGCAGGCCTGCTTTTGAATCCAGGCTGTAGCACTTCCCAGGTGGTGGAGATGCTGGGGAATTCCATTAGCTCCCCGTGCCCGGCACCGTGCCCTGCATTGATACCACAGTGGGCTCCTGCCCTCCTGCTTCAGATTCAGGGAATGCAAGGCACTGGCAGGCCGTCAGAGGGAGGAAGGAGCGTGGGCATGGGGTGTATATTCCCCCTCCTACTGGCTGGCCCCAACTCTGACCAAAGGCCTCAGCTCTTGTCAGGGGGCTCTCCACACGGCCTGTCTGCTCTGGGCTGTGGTTCCAGCCCTTTCCCTTGCCCATTCAGGCTTAGAGGTAGAAGCCTGGTGGTTACTTGCCTGGTTACTACTTCTGTGGATCCCTATGCCCGGCCCACACCTTTGCCACCGTCCCTTTATGAAACTCTTCTCAGATTACCCGACATGAATGTCCTGCCAGGACCCAATTCACACAGCTGGTTCTTGGCAAGTCACTTACCTCTCCAAGGTTTCATTCCCTCACCTGTAAAATGGCATTTTACTATTAAACACTTTCTTCGCTGGTGATTGTGAGAACTAAATGTTACATTGTGTGCAAAGTGCTTGACTCAGGGCCTGGCACATCCTCAGCTCAGGTGGAGTCTCACCTGTGAAGGATAGTAACCTTTACCCTCAGGCTGGCCAAGAGGGGCTGAGGTCACCCCCAGGACAGAAATGGTGGGGGGCAGTCAGTCTCCTCAGTCCTTGGGCCTCGGGCAGTTTACATCCTGCTGTCTGCTTCCATCTGTGAGCAGGTGCTGCTGACCTGTGGCCTGGTTTGGGTGGAGAGCACCACAAAGACAGAACCCTGTGGGACTCAAAAGTTGGTATTTCTTTTGTCCTGTGTCCTCCCGTAGAAGCTGTCCATCCAGCTGATATGTGCACCTTCTTTCTAGTCTTTATTTATTATTATCGAGAAACAAAACAGCTGCAAAATTCATGCAATCCTGATGTCCTCTGAGGATGCAAAAGAAACCGATGATATCAGACGTCCCCGTTGGAGCAGCCAGGTGGGGCGGGACCCTGGGCTTGGTTCTGAAACTGCTTTTTCAGCCACTGTTTCTCATTGTAGAGGAGACGTGTCTGGCTCCAGGTAGCGCCTCTCTAGCTCAGTCCACACTGTAGCCTAATGCAATCCTAGGGTTTGAGGATCTGGGAATCAAAAATAGAAAATGGGCCTGGGGAGGAGGGAGCTGCTGAGCTGTTACTGTTTATCCGAGTGTCTGTCTGGGAAGGTGAGAAAGATGGGAGGATTGGTCTCTTTTCTCAAGGGGCTTGATGCTAAGTTGGGAGGCTAACACTGGGTTAGAAAATAATGAGGGCCCCATGCAGGATAGGGGATAAGCAGACAGTAGCCTGAGGCAGAGCCCTGGTGGCATAGGAGTTAAGAGCTATGGCTGTTAGCCAAAAGGTCAGCAGTTCAAATCACCAGCCACTCCTTGGAAACACTATGGGGCAGTTCTATTCTGTCCTATAGGGTTGCCATCAGTCAGAATGGACTCAACGGCACCTAACAACAACTACAACCTGGGACAGGAACCCTGGTGGTACAGTGGTTAAGTGTTCAGCTGATAACCAAAAGGTTGGCAGTTCTAATCCACTCCTTGGAAACCCTATGGGGCAATTGTACTCATAGGGTTGCTATGAGTCAGAATCGACTCAACAGCAGTGGGTTTCATTTGTTTAGTATGGGGCAAGGAACCCTGCCGGTGCAGTGGTTAAGTGCTTAGCTGCTAACCAAAAGGTCAGCGGCTCAAACCCACCAGCCAAACTGAGGGAAAAAAATGTAGCAGTCTGTTTCCTTAAGGATTATAGCCTTGCAAACCCTGTGGGGCAGTTCTGCTCTGTCCTATAGGATCGCTGTGAGTCAACTCGACTGCAGTGGATTGGCTTTTTTAGTCTGGGGTAGGAGCCCCTGGGTGGTGTGAACAGTTAACACGCTCGGCTGCTAACCAAAAGATTGGAGGTTTGAGCCCACCCAGAGGTGCCTCGGAAAGAAGACCTGGTGATCTACTTCTGAAAAATCAGCTATTGAAAATCCTAGGGAGCGCAATTCCACTCTGACACACCTGGGGCCGCCACGAGTTAGAATGGATGTGACAGCAGCTGGTTTAGGCTGGGGCTGACTAGGGCCAAAGAGAAGTCCAAGGAGAAGGGAGCCTTGACCTTCGGGCAGAGACAGGGGAGGAGAGAGGGCATTTCAGGGGAGGGATCACCAGGTGAGAAGGTCAGGGTTGGCCAGTCTGAAGAAGTCCAGGGGGAAGCATAATGTGGGCCCAGCTTATTCACGGCCTTGAAGCCAGGTAGTAGGGTATCTAGACCAATCAGGAGGGAGGACTTTGGGAGCCCTTAGAGCAGGAATTCTTAAGTTGGCAGTTACAGGTGGAATTCAGAGCACCTCCAAACCTCCTGGAGTTGTGCAGTGCATGCAGTAGCTGGGAGTGTGTGGGCTTTGTGGTCAGATTGTTTTCTAATTATTCCTTAACCCCTTTGAATCTCAGCTTTCTCATCTATAAAATGGAACTAAACGGTAGTAGCCACCTCACAGTATGTTTGGGGTAATAAGCCAGATGACGTATGGCATGTGCGTCGCGCCGTGCCTGGCACACCGAAGATCTCATTGTAGGGCGGCTGTCATTAATGTGATGCAAAATTGTGAGTGATTATGTAGAGGTGCACTTCTCTAGGGAGAGGGTCTCCTACAGCTTTCATGCAATTCCCTAAGGGGTCCCTGATTTAAAAAATGTTAAGCATCACTCAGCTGTTTGAGAGGTTTAAAAATAGAGAGGCGTGTTAAGCAGCAGAGAGCAGCGTCTATGTGAACTGAATGGGGTGGCGTGGGCCTGGGGGAAGGGAAGCCAGTAGGGAGCCTTTCTGTCCATCTGTTGATTCACTGTCCTTCCATCCATTCATTCAGCTAGCCAGCATTGCCGAGCACTGACTCAGTCAGGCCCCCTGCTAGATGCCCTGGGCCCAGAGACAAAGAACATGGTGTTCTGGCCTCAAGAACACAAAGCCAACGGGGAAGGAAGACGGGTGGTAGCCAATCAATCTCCCAAGATGGTCCCCAAGCTTCCTGCTATTCATGTCCTTGGGAAGGTTAATTTCCACATGGAATCAGGGCCAGGCCTGTGACTGGATTTCACTAGTAGGAAGCCATGGAAGTGATGCTGTGCCAGTTCTGGGTCAGAGCCTTAAAGTCTGGAAGCTTTCACTTTACTGGTTTTGGAAGCCCTAAACCCTGGTGGTGTAGTGGTTAAGAGCTACGGTCAGCAGTTCGAATCCACCAGGCGCTCCTTGGAAACTCTATGGGGCAGTTCTACTCTGTCCTACAGGGTTGCTATGAGTTGGAATAGACTTGACGGCAATAGGTTTTTCTTTTTTTAATCCACCATGTAGGAGTCCCTGGGTGGCTCAAATGGTTAAGCACTCAGCTATTAACCAAAAGCTTGACAGTTCAAATCTACCCAGAGGAACCTTGGAAGAAAGGGCTAGTAATCTATTTCTGAAAAGCAGCCGTTAAAAACCCTGCGGAACTTAATTCTATTCTGACACGCAGTAGGTGGCCAAGAAATGGAGCTGAATCGATGGCAACTAGTTTGGTTTTGGTTTTTGAGCCACCATGTAAAGAGCCTGGCTACCCTGTTAGAGAGATCCTGTGCAGAGACTACATTGAGAGGAGAAACCCTGAATCTACACGGAGAGAGAGAGAAAGAGGCTCAGTTGTCCCAGAGTCTTAGTTGAGCTTCCAGATGACTTCAGTCCCTACCACCATCTGACTGCAACCACATGAGAACCCCAAGTGAGAACAGAAGAACCACCTTGCGGAGCCTATTCAACCCACAGAATCATGAGGTCATAAAATGGTTTTGTTTGAAGCTCCTATGTTTGGGGTGGTTTGTTACATAGCAATAGATACCTACATGCAAACTGAAAGTGAGGAGGCCATATTGAAGGAACAGTGTTCTGGGTAAGCCCAAAGGGGTAAGAATTGCACCCAGCCTATGCCAAGTCTTGAAGAACAGGTGGGAATTAGCCAAGCAGATGAGGGGAGAAGGGGCACCCCAGGTGGAAGGGGCAGCATGAACAAAGGCCTGGAGATATGAGAAAACATGGCATGTGCAAGGGCCTGCAACAGGCTGGTATGGTGGCCTTGTGGCTGGAGGTGAATGTTGGCTTAGGGCCCAGGGCACTAAACATCCTCCCAAAAGAAAGATGAGAGAATTTTGGAGTGATATCATCAGAGTTGGGTTGAAGAAAAACACTTCAGATTAGAAGGTAGAGTGAGCCAAGAGTGAAGGCAGGAGGTTCCCAAGGTGGAAGCTATAGAACTTGTGAGTTAGACTCAAGAGAAGACTACAGAATCCAGGAGAATGTAAACTCCCAGCTTCTCAGGGTGGTGGTGGTCATGGAGAAGGTGACTTAAGAAAAGGCTTGGAAAAGGGTGATTTTTGTTTTGGGAATACACAGTGGGAAGTGTCTGGAAGATCCCAGTAGGCATGTCCATAAAACCATTGGTGATTGGTATTTGGAGCTAGGAGAGGACAAAGATGAAGATGAATTTGGAGTCATCAGCATATGTGTGGATCATGGTTGCCTTCCAGAGCCTGTGGGGCAAAATAAGATGAGGAAGAGGAACTGCTATGGACTAAATTGTGTCTCCCCTAAATGTGTGTTGGCATTCTAACCCTTTATCAGTAGATATGGTCCTGTTTGGAAATAGGGTGTTTTCTTTGTTATGTTAACGAGCCCATACCAGTGTAGGGTGTGTCCTAAACCTAATGACTCCTGAGTTATAAAAAGAGTTGATGACACACAGAAGCAAAGCAAATGGGGGAAGACAGATGCCATGTGAGGATCACCAAGTCACCTAGGGCTACTGACAAGGAAAAAAGAAGCCAAGATCCTGATTTAGACTTTTAGCCTCCCATAAAATTTTTGTTCTTTAAAGCCACCCACTTATATTTCTGTTACAGCAGCACTAGGTAACTAAGGCAGTGCCTCATTGACAGGGCTGAGAAGGAATGTTCAGAAAAGTTGGAGAAGACCCTGGAGAGAGTTGTGTCAAGGAAACCAGGGGAAGAGATTTCAAGCGGGGCTTTGCCCCAGCCTCTCCCAGCAGTTGCGGCAAGATTGAGACCACAGACCGCCGTTTTGGGTACATGGAGCGTTTATGTATGAGAAACCCAAAAAATTACGTATGAGAAGGAGGTGGAATCCCAGCAGCAGGGTTTGAAGAAAAAGAGGCAGGAGAGGAAGCGGGCACTCTGCAGGGAGACAGAGCTTTCAAGAAGTTTGCCTGGCAAAGGGGAGGAGAGGCAGTAGCTGCAGGGTTAATGTCGGTTAGGCAGGGTTTTGTTGTTCAGTGGGAGAGACTTGAGGGAGTCTAAAGGAGGAGAGAGAGCAGTTGATCGCGGGGGCAGGGAACTGGGGATGCAGAGGGAGGGGGCATACTAGACGGGAAGGCAGCTGTCAGCAGCCAGGGCCTCAGGTGGAAACCAGGCTGCAGGTGGAGTTTTGTTGGCCCACACAGTGTTCTGTTTTTGTTTTTTGTTGAATTTGTTGCCAACCAGTTGCATATAAAAATCCAGATTCCCAGCCTCCAGCAAAGTCGAAAGATCTGATAACCCAGGGCCCCCCACCTTCCAGCAGGGCAGTAGTGGTGGGAGCCTGGGGGCCCCTCTGGATGAGCCTGGCTTCCAGCTTGCCACCAGCCCCATCCTACCTGTTTTTGTTGTTTCCTGCTTGGCCCCTTTAGGCGTTGGAACTGAAACCTTGAGCTGAGGAGTGGTGAGAAAGAGGGACCAGAGCCAGCGAGCTGAAGGCCTGGGGCCTCTAGCTCAGAGAAGCTGTGTGAGGATGCTGAGAAAGTGAGGGGTCAGGTCAGAAGGTGAAGGGTAGGGATTTAAGGAGAAGAGGAGAAGGTCTGGCACGGCAACTAAGGGGAATGGGAGAGGCAGCTGTGAAGGCTACATAGAACAATGCTGGGGTAGGGGCAGTGTTAGGTCCCTGGAGGGTACAAAAGTTTTACACTCATCTACACATAGAAAGATTGGCAGTTCAAACCGACCCAGCAGCACCACGGAAGAAAGGCCTGGCAATCTGCTTCTGTAAAGATTCCAGCCAGGGAAACCCTATGGGACACAGTGTTACTCTGTAACACACAGGGTTGCCATGATTCAGAATCGACTTGATGGCAATCGGTTTTGGTTTGGCTTAGTGGCAGTGCCGGGACCAGCTATGGGACCAGGGACCTGCAGTGGATCCAGTTCAATCACTCGGTGACCTTAAGCAGCAAGGAGAGGGGTAGAACAGGAGGCTGGAGGGAGGGGATGAGGGGTGGACCCAGCTCTGTCCTCCAGGAACTTCCACACCCAACATAAGGGTCTTTTGGCTCTGTTAGTGGGCATGGGCAGTCCCTGGGATTCGGGGCCTCACCAATAAGGCCCCAGGAGACACAGCCTGGCTTTCCCCCATCTCAAGGACTTTCCCAGGCTGGGAACACACAGAGAAGCCCCACTTACCACAGGGAAGGAATCAAGTCCAGGGGAGGCCCTGCACTAAATGTGCCTTAAATTTCCAATCAGAACCCTCTCCCGTCCCTGTGGCAGACCCTCAGGAAACAGACCCCCAACCCCTCATCAACCATATTTCCTTTGAAGCATCTTCTGTCTGCCCCTTTGTGGCCTCATGTCTCCATCTATCAGTGACCAGGCCCCAGATGACAGGGCTTACTCTTGACAGGAGAGGAGGTCTCACCTGGGGTCTCCCCAGGTAACAGCTCTCAACATGCACTTCAAGATGAAAAACATCCCCATTTGCACCCTCTGAGGGAATATTCTCTTCTCTGTCTTACTGGGAATCATGTGTGGCTTGGACACATGTCACTGTATCACGTAGAGCTGGAATGTAATTAGGCGATGTTGGGCAAAGTTCCGTCTGTCTCCTGGGAATACTGGAATAATGAGCCATCACAGAGGACTGAGGAGGTTGGTGGGGGGCTGCTGACCTGAGCCGAAAGCTCTGATCATTCATTAGCTCTGGACATACTCATGATTTGTTCCTCATCACGGCTGTGTGAGCAAGCTGGCCCCTATCCTTGAGCAGGAAGCGAGAGCGTTAGCAGAGAGCCTAAAAGGGTGTTCTGGACTTTGAAGCAGGAAAAGCGAGCAAATCATCCCTTTCCCAGGGGGTGGGGAGAGGCAGATGCCACAGTTCTCCATGGTAGGTATGTGGCCATATGGTAAATAGAGCCCAGAAGAAGATGGAAAATTATCAGAAATGGGGCCAGCCTTTCCTGAAGAGTGGGGACAGGTCTGTGAAGGACAGGGCTAAGGACTTGGCTATGGGTGCGAGGGCCGGCCTAGGAGGCTTGGGGGTTGGGGGCCGAGAGTGGCCCGGGGTTTTCACCACAGCAAATTGGAGGTCAACTCCCTGTGCTGACTCTCTTCTGTACAATCTGTGGATCGCCTACACACACTCTGAAATGCTCCCAACCCTCCCAAATCCTCCACTGTAAACTGCGCTGGGTATCATCCATTCCTTTAAAGGGCTCCTGGGATGTATCAAAAAAGAGGCAACAGAGAAATCAGTTGTGACCCACCCTCCTCCATCGCTTCCTGGCCTCTTCCAACATGGAGGCTTGTTCCAACACGGCGCCACCCATGGCTCTCAGCTGCAGGGAGGACGTTACCTGGAACCTCCAATCGGCTTCTTCATTCCCACGCTGGGCATGGTTTTACCAATGGCTCGGACCCTTCTCCTGGGAGAAACGCATCTGTTCTTGGCACAAGAGCCCACACTCCCTATAGGCATCTTCCTTTTTTTCTTCCTCTCTCAACACTCTCCTTTCTTCTACCTTTATTTCTTCTTCCTCATTTATCTTTTTCCCTCTCCCCTTTCCCTTCTCCTCAGGTCAGTGGCATTCCTAGATGGGAATCTGCTACCCCGACTTTCCTGGAGAGCTCATTACCTGAGCTGCCTCATTAGAGCTCTCAAATCCCTGCTTCACCCCGATCACTGCCTCTCCTCCCGCAGGTGACAGGGCATTGTCTGTGGGCCTGCCGCCCTCCTGAGAGAGTGTGAGCCACTCAGGCAGCCACTGGGCCTGTCCTGCCCAGGGCTGTCACCCCTGCGTGGAGCTGCACCTGGTTTAGGGGGGCGTAAGGAGTGACTGGCAGTGAAGCCCCGCCCCTGCATCCCGTTTCAGGCCATGCCCCCTCTTGGGGAGCTTCTCCCTGGCTTTTCAGGCCATGCCCTTCTAGGGGAGGAGGAGCTGCCTGCTTCCCTGTTGTGCTCATTTCCGGTGCAGTGGTTAAGCACAGGGCTGCTAACTGAAAGGAGCAGGGATTCCAAACCACAAGCGTTCTGTGGGAGAAAGATGTGGCAGTCTATTTCCATAAATATTTACAGCCTTGGAAATGCTATGGGGCAATGGGTAGTTCTACCCAGTCCTATAGGGTCGTATAGGGTTGCTATGAGTTGGAATTAACTCCAGGGCAATGGTTTTGTTTGAGTGGATGTTGGTTCCTCTAAGGAACGCCACTCTTTGAAGACCCCATTCTGGCTCTCTTCCTACTACTCCCTTCCGGGGCAAGGAGCCACTCACTCAAGACCAGCTTTGTTCAACAGACATATAATGCCAACCACATGTAATTTGAAATGTTCCAGTAGCCACATTTAAAAAAAAAAGGGACTGATGAAATTAATTTTAAAATATTTTTATTTAACTCAGTACACTGAAATTATTTCAACATGTAATCAATATAAAAATTATTTATGAGATATTTTGCATTCTGGTTTTTGAAATCTTACAGCACTTCTCAGTTTGGGCTAGTGACATTTCCAGTGCTCAATAGCCACGTGTGGGTAGTGGCTACTATACTGGACAGCGCAGCCCTAGACCATGATCTGGGTACTTGCCACCCCAGAATTCCCTGGTGTAATGGCCATAGCCTGCTTCCAGAGTGTCTTGCCCATTAGAACTCCTCCAGACAGCTTGAGGGGTGGCAATGGTTAGAGTCAGGGTTGCCTTGGAGGATGGGGCGAAATCCCAATGGCTTTGTTTTCCTTCCTAGGTCAAAATCCATGCTGATCTGAGAGGGGTGGGAATGGGAGCTATGGGAAGTGGAGGCGGAAAAGAGGGTGGACATAGCCCAGGGGCAGCAGGGTCTCCCGTCCCGCCCCGCGGAGGTGGTGGGAGGCTTGGTCCCAGCAGAGGCAGCTTGGACAGGCCAGGCTGACAGAGG
This sequence comes from Elephas maximus indicus, assembly GCF_024166365.1. Classification (NCBI taxonomy): domain Eukaryota; kingdom Metazoa; phylum Chordata; class Mammalia; order Proboscidea; family Elephantidae; genus Elephas; species Elephas maximus. Next base: position 19,788,035 of record NC_064837.1, read on the forward strand.
GGAGGGCGGGTGGAGGCACTGCAGTCCACAGACAGGTTAATGGCTGCTGCCTTACACACAATTGAATTTGCCCTCCTGAGCCTCCCGGCCTTGGGGAAGGGCCTCTCATTGTGGGAGCTCAGCTGGACTCCCAAAGCCACAGGGCCTGGATCAGTGGGTCCTGATTCAATCAGGAGAAATGAAGGACACAAGACTCAGACAGCCCAGTGCCCAGAGGGAACAGTGGTTCAGCCAGAAAGATAAGGCTGGGGAGGGCCAGTGTGGGGGGGCCCAGGTCCATCCTAGCTCTGCTGCCCTCTGAGCAGCTCAAGGGGCTGTGATCCTCCCCAGACTCTCAAAATACACTTGACAATTGTCTGTAATAGACATTATCACCAGGGCCCCACCTTCTCATCTCTCGTCTCTCTTGCATGATGACTTCAAATCATAACACTGGAACCAGTCTGTGCCTGTTGGCTGTCCAGGCCTGGGAAAGTGGAGGAAGAAACAAAACAAATAAAACACTCTGTCTTCGATTTCCTCTAAGTATCTTAGAGGTTGTATCAAACCCAACCCATGGACGTATACTGACTGTGTCTCCTCTCTGGGAGGCTAGTGAAACAATAGCAAATTGCAAACAAGACAAGACATCATATGACTCCGAACTAGGCATGCTCTCTCATGCTTCCAGGCCTTCTACCAGGCAGCTCCTTCTACGCAGAATGCCCTCCTGTCACCCTCCTGAATGGCAACTGAGCATCTGCTTATCTTTCAAGGCTTGCCTTTTCTCTGGAACCTTTCCTGATGACTCGTTCACTCCCCAGCACCATTGCTTTCCTCCTCATCTGTGTTACTATAACACTGTAGATGGCTCCATCATGGCACTTGATCATGTATATGCTCATTTAATCCACAGATAGTGGTTGAGTGCCTCCTAGGTGCTGGACACTGCGCTGGGGGCTGGGGGTACTGCAGAGAACAGCAGACACAGGAAAGGCTATAAACACGTAAACATGTAATTACACAAGATAACCTTAGAGAGTGGTAAGTGCTAAAAGGGAAATAAAGCAGGGTGCTTATGTAATGAAGAGTGAGTAGGGTGGGGGCATCTACTTTAGGTAGGGAGGTGGTACTTGAGCTGAAGCCTGAATGCTAAGAAGGAGATGGTCCTGCAAAAGCTTGAGAGCAGAGTGCCCTGTATAGAACATGTAAGTCCTAAGACTCCTAGGCAAACATATTGTAGGATTCCATTTACATGAAACGTCCAGGATAGGCAAATCCATAGAGACAGAAAGCAGATTAGTGGTTGCCAGGGATTGGGGTGAGTAGGAAATGAGGAGCGACTACTAATGGGTATAGTGTTTCCCTTTGGGGCGATGAAAGAATTCTGGAACTAGATAGTGGTGAGGGTGGTACAACATTGTGAATGTGTTAAATGCCACTCACTTGTACACTTTAAAATGGTAAATTTTATGTTATGTGTATTTTATCACAACTGAAAGAAAAAAAAACTCCAAGGCAAGTATGAGCATCCTGTGGTCTAGGAACAGAAGGGCCAGTGTGGTCAGTGAAGGGGAAAGTGGTGCAGGATGCTATGACGATGCTGGAGAAGAAGTCGGAGGCCGATTCTGAAGACTTTGTGGGCTGGTAAGGAGTTTGCATTTTATTCTGGGTGCAGTGGGAAGCTGCTAGAAGATTTTAAGCAGGAACATAGCATGACAGCACTTACTGTTTTTGGAGATCCTTCTGTGATGTGGGGCATGGTTTGTGATGGGACTGAAATAAAACCAGGGAAACTAGTAAGGAGGCCGTTGCAGTGGTCCAGGGAGAGAGAATGAAGGGAAGGGGGGAAATGGAGGATGACACTTATATTTTTAGCTTGAGCAGCCAAAAGGACGGCGTTGTCATTTACTGAGATGGGGAAGCTGGTGTGAGAAACAAATTGAGGACATGTTGAGCCTGTGCTGCTTATTAGACACCCGCATGGGGCAGTTGAGATGGGCTGTTGGATGCACTGGTCTGGAGATCAGGACCAAGACACGTATCTGAACTGCATCCCAGTGTATATATTTAAACTTGGGTCTGGATGTGCCTGCCTGGGGATAGGTGTGACTGCAGAAGAGAGAAGATCCAAGGGCTGAATCCTGGAGGATTAGGATATTTAGAGATCAGGTAGAGAAGGGAGGTGGTACTTGAGCTGACGCCTCAAGCACAGGAGACAAAGGAGTAGCAGCCAGGCGGCAGGAGACGAAGCAAGAGAGCTATGTCTCTAAAGGGAAGAGAAGAAAGTGTTTCTAGAAGGGAGAGTCAGCTGTGTCCATGGTGCTAAGAAGGTGTCATGATTAAATTGTGTCCCCCAAACAGATATGGTGAAGTCCTAATCCCTGTACATGTGAGAGCGACCTTATTTGAAAATAGAGTCTTTGAAGAGTCTATCAGTTGACATGAGGTCATACTGGAGTAGGATGAGTCCAATCCTATAATGAGTGATGTCCTTGTAAAAGAGGAGAAGAAACACAGGGGGAAGATGACCATGTGAAGACAATGGCAGAGACTGATGGTCAGCGATTACCAGAAGCTTGGAGAGAGGCATGAAACAGATTCTCCCTCAGTGCCCTCAGGAGGGATCCTGATTTTGGACTCCTGGCCTCCAGCACTGTAAGACAATAAATTTCTGTTCTTATAAGCCACCCAGTTTATGGTACTTTGTTATGGCAGTCCCGGGAAATGAATACAGAGTGTGCGTAGATGAGAACAAAGATATTCTTATCCACTTTAGCAAGATATTTGTATGTCTTCCTCTTGGTGAATCTGAGCCTCATTGGGGTCAAGTCGATTCTGACTCATAGTCATAGCGACCCTATAGGACAGAGTAGAACTGCCCCACAGGGTTTCCAAGAAGCGGCTGGTGGATTCGAACTAACGACCTTGTGATTAGCAGCCGAGCTCTTAACTCATTGTGCCACCAGGGTTCCTGTTAAAGGTTTGTGGACTTGAAATGATTACGCACTGTATGCATAACTGGTCAGAGCATAGGAGCTTGAGCTAGAACTCTGGTATCAAGGCCAGGAGAAGTGGCTGGGGTGCCTGGACCGTGCAGAAAATAAAAGGAGCCAGTGTCAGGAGGAAGCTGGGGGAGCCTAGAGGAGCCAGGATTCCAGCTCACTCACCAGCATGTTTTGAGAGGGCTTTACCCTCTGCTGCTTTTCCCTTTTACCTCTCAGGAGGTGATTCACATTTCAATACATTCCAGCTGAAAAGGGATCAGGTTTTGAGCAGGTGGTAAGTCAGTACATGGAAATTTGATATATTTTGACTAATGCAGTTTGAAATTTGAAAACTGCAGACAATTTTATTCAAGATCCGTTTTTATACCAACTCATTATTGGGGGAAAAAGGGGAGATTTCAGGTTTCCAGGGGAGGACGTGCGAACCCAGGCCTGTCACCACCAAGTCCTGCTAGGCAGGCTTGACCTGGCTAGCTGGCCTGTCCCGCTGCCCACCTCAGCTGCCTTGCCCTCCTCCCAGAAACTCTTTCTTTAGCAACCTCTTTCAAGTATCCCCCTGGGGTTACTAGTCCAATTTAATCTGACCTTTGGCCCCACCTCTGTCGCGCCAACTCCAGAAAATCCCTAGGGCTGGCACTTAAGGCAAGTTTTGTGATACAGACAACGGTATTACACAGAATTTCCGCTTCCTTCCCCATCTGCCTTGTTCATTTCCCCAGCCTCATGAGTCTGAGCCACAAGGAGAGGAAGTAAATAATGAAGACAGGGAAGGATTGGAGTTATTGGCAAGGGAACAAGGACATGGCTCCTGGGGGAAAGGGGGAAGCCTGTTGACTGCTGGAGGGGGGAGATGCTCGGAGAAATTATTGGATGTCTGATCAGCCTTGATTTGAATCCTGTTTCTCCTACCTTGAGCAAAGCATTTTGTTGAGCCTTATTTTTCTCAGCTGTAAAATGGGGATATTAATGCCTTCATCATGATATTTGGGGAAGATTCGAGAGTTTATGTGGAAGCCCCTAGTACAGGTAGGTCTGGCACAAAAGAGTTGCTTAATACATGTCAGCTGTCTTTGGTTCTCCACAATCTCCCACTCATACAAGGCACAAAGATCTTGTCTTTTTTTTGTGTGTGTTGTGTGTGTTTTAGGTGAAAGTTTACAGTGCAAATTAGTTTCTCATTCAAAAATTTATACACAAATTGTTTTGTGACATTGGTTGCAATCGCTGCAATGTGTCAGCTCTCTCCCTCTTTCCCTTTGCACCCTGGGTTCTCTGTGTCTATTCCTTCAGCTTCCTGCCTGTTCCTGCCTTCCTGTCTTTGCTTTGGGGCAGGAGTTGCCCATTAGGTCTCCTATACTTGATTGAACTAAGGAGCATGTTTCTCACATGTGTTATTGTTTGTTTTATAGGCCTATCTAATCTTTGGCTGAAAGGTGGACTTCTGGGGTGGCTTCAGTTCTGAGTTAGCATAGTGTCCCGGGGCCATAGTCTTAGGGGGTCCCTCCAGTCTCTGTCAGGCCAGTAAGTGTGGTCTTTTTTTGTGAATTGAATTTTATTTTACATTTTTCTTTGTCTGGAACCCTCTATTGTGATCAGCGCTGGAGTGGTTGGTGGTGGTCAGTGGAGTGGTCGGTAGTAGCTAGTTGTTTTGGACTCAGTCTGGTGGAGGCTGTGGTAGTTGTGGTCTGTTAGTCCTTTGGACTAATCTTTCCCTTGTGTCTTTGGTTTTCTTCATCCTCCATTGTTCCAGGTGGGGCGGGACCAGTAGATGTATCTTTTTTTTTTTTTTAGACTAACCGTTATATCTTTTTTTTAAATTATTGTACTTTAGATGAAGGTTTACAGAACAAACTAGCCTTCTCGATTAAACGATTAGTAGACATATTGTTTTGTAACGTTGGTTACCAACCCCTGACATGTCAGCACTCTCCCTTCTCAACCTTGGATTTCCTATTACTAGCTTTCCTGTCCCTTCCTGCCTTCTAGTCCTTGCCCCTTGGCTGCTATGCCCCGTTAGCCTTGCTTTGTTTTATGGGCCTGTCTGATCTTTGGCTGAAGGGCGAACCTCAGGAATGATTTCATAACTGAGCTAAGGGGTGTCCGGGGCTATACTATCAGGGTTTCTCCAGTCTCTGTCAGGCCAGTAAGTCTGGTCTTTTTTTGTGAGTTAGAATTTTGTTCTACATTTTTCTCCAGCTGTGTCTGGGGCCCGCCATTGTGATCCCTGTCAGAGAAGTCAGTGGTGGTAGCCAGGCACCATCTAGCTGTGCTGGACTCAGTCTGGTACAGGCTGTGGTAGCTGAGGTCCATTACATTAGTCCTTTGGACTAATCTTTGCCTTATGTCTTTGGTTTTCATCATTCTCCCTTGCTCCCTACTGGGTGGAACCAGTAGAGGTATTTTAGATGGCTACTTACAAGCTTTTAAGACTCCAGATGCTACTCACCAAAGTAGGATGTAGAACATTTTCTTTATGAACTACGTTATGCAGATTGACCTCAGAGTCCCCCGAGACCATGGACCCCAGCCCTTAGCCCCAGTAACTCGATCCCTCAAGGTGTTTGGATGTGTCTAGAAAGCTTCTATGGGTTTGCCTTGGTCAAGTTGTGCTGATTTTCCCTGTATTGTGTGTTGTCTTTCCTTTCACCAAAGTTAACACTCGTCTACTAGTGATTTCCCTCCCGTCATCCCCCGCTTCTCTCATAACCATCAAAGATTGTTTTTTTTCCTGTGTGTGAATCTTTTCTTGAGTTTTTGTAATAGTGATCTCATGCAATATTTGTCCTTTTGTGATTGACTTTTTTCACTCAGCATAATGCCCTCCAGATTCATCCATGTTGTGAAATGTTTTGTGGATTTATCGTTGCTTTTTTATCGTTCGGTACTATTCCATTGTGTGTATGTACCATAATTTGTTTATCCATTTATCTGTTGATGATTACTTAGGTTGTTTCCATCTTTTTGCCTTTGTGAATAATGCCGTAATGAACATGGGTGTGTATATGTCTAGTTGTGTGACAGCTTTTATTTCTCTAGGATATATTCCTAGGAGTGGGATTGCTGGATCTATGGTATTTCTATTTCTAGCTTTTTAAGGAGGCACCATGTATTTTTCATAGTGGTTATACCATTTTACATTTCTAGCAGCAGTGCATAAGGGTTCCAATATCCCCACAACCTCTCCAACATTTGTTATTTTCTGGTTCTTGTTTTATTAATGCCAGTAATGTCGGGGTGAGATGGTATCTCTTTGTAGTTTTGATTTGCATTTCTCTAATGTCTTCATATGTCTGTTAGTTGCCTGAATGTCTTCTTTGGTGAAGTGCTTGTTCAAATCCTTTGCTCATTTTTTAATTGGATTATTTGTCTTTTTGTTATGGAGGTGTTGAAGTATTCTATAGATTTTAGAGATTAGACCCTTGTCGGATATGTCGTAGCCAAAATTTTTTTCCCTTCTGTAGGCTCTCTTTGTACTCTTTTGGTGAAGTCTTTTGATGAGCATAAGTGTTTAATTTTCAGGAGCTCCCAGTTACCTAGTTCATCTTCTGCTGTTTGTGCATTGCTATAATTTGTACGGAATTTATGCCATGTATTAGGGCCCCTAGCATTGTCCCTAATTTTTCTCCCATAATCTTTATCATTTTAGGTTTTATATTTAGGTGTTTGATCCATTTTGAGTTAGTTTTGTGTGTGGTGTGAGATATGGGTCTTGTTTCATTTTTTTACTGATAGACATCTAGTTTTTCCAGCACCATTTGTTAAAAAGACTGTCTTTTCCCCATTTAATGGACTTTGGTCCTTTGTCAAAGATCAGCTGACCATACATGGATGGATTTACACCTGGGTTCTCAATTTTGTTCCATTGGTCTATGTGTCTGTCATTGTTCCATCTTGTCTCTTTTAAAGAGCTCCGAATCTACTTGGAAAGGCAAACAGGGAAAAGGATTGAATCCCTGAAAGCCCCCAAGGTTGCCAATTTTCTGGGTGAACAATTTAAGGCTTTATGGGCTAAACTTTCTGGAAGGTGACTAGTCAACATTCATGAAGAAGACTTTGACTCAATGAATCAGACCTAAGGAAAGGATTAGAAATTTGGACAAAGTTTTATGCACAAAGATGTTCGTCATAACATTCTTTAATTTTAATTTAACTGACTTTTAAAAGAATCAGTTGGTACCTTCACGTGGTAATAAGTCAGAAGTTCATGATAGGTGTACAGTGAATTTCTCCTTGTCCCAGCCCCTGAGCTCTTCAGTAGCCCACTGTAAAAACGGCTTGGGGGCCACGTTAGACCTCCTCTAACTTCACCAGGAGGAAGGAGAATCAAGATCAACAGCCCAAGGCTGATTCATGTGAGGCGGAGGTCAGACATGCCTCCTCTCTCCACCATCTTTACCAAATTCCTACACTAGCCGTCCCTCCCAAGTCACTCTCTTCTTCTCTGCTGAGTTCAATAATTCATTGCAATGGGCACACGGAACTCATAGATCATACTCACAGTTATGAGGTTTATTAAGGAAGCAACAGTTACAATTCATGTTCAGGAACGCTCAGGATACAGTCCTTCTATCAGGACATCCTCTTCTCAACCAAGACAGCAGGCATGCCTTTCTTTCGCCCTTTGGCCTCTGTCCTGCTGAGCAAGTATCAAAAAAGCCAAAACCAAACCCATTGCTGTTGAGTCAATTCCAACTCATAGTGCCCCTATAATATAAGACAGAGTAGAACTGTCCCATAGGGTTTCCAAGGAGCGCCTGGTGGATTCGAAGTCCTGACCTTTAGGTTGGCAGCCATAGCTGTTAACCACTATGCCACCAGGGTTTCCCAAGTAAACATTACAAAGCTCTTTTAGCTCTGCTGATAAGTGCCCTGAGGCACGCCGCCACTCTGCCTATAAGCCTCAGTCTGAAGGAGCTCAGCTTTAGCTCTGTGAGTCAGCAAACCGAGCTCCACCAAGTGCCCGGAGGCACCCTACTCCACCACCAAGGCTCCTGCCCGAAAGCGCTGAGCTTTCTCTCTCTGTGGGCCAGGAAGCCCATTGCGCCATCTCCTGCCAGCCTCCTGCCTCTGCTGCAGCTGTTTCTCTTCTGCCACTTCTCGCCATCTTCAGTGTTACAGCTCTCTTTCTCTCTGTCTGTTTCCTGGTTCCAGGAGCGTCTCAGCACATGGATCCTAGGTCCAAAGGACTCGCTCCACTCCCAGCTCTTCTTTCTTTGTGGTGGTGAAACTCTGTCCTCCCACCTCTGGGATCACTCATTTTAAGCCTAGCAGGATGGCAAAACTGACAAATCCCTTTTTTAGGGTTCCATATACCTTATTTGCATAGTCCCACTCAACCATGTGTGAATCACAAAGATTATGGCTAAAAGGGCCATATTAAGTAATTCACTGCACTGCACCCTCCCAGGAGGGAACTAATATTAACAGTTTCTTTTTATTAGGACAATTGAGCTTATTGTTTATTCGGATAGTATATCAGACTTTTAAAAATAGCTTTATTAAGATATAATTTACATGCTCTATAATTCGCCCATTTAAAGAGTACAATTCAATGGTTTTTGATATATGTATAGACATGTGCAATCATCATTATAGTCAATTATAGAACATCTTCATCATTTCTAAAAGAAAACTCATACCCTTTAGCAATTACCTCTCACCCCGTGCACGTCTCCCCAGTCCTAAGCAACCACTAATCCACTTTCTGTCTCTATAGATTTCCCTATTGTGGACACATGAGTAAAATCATATAGCATGTGGTCTCTTGTTACTGACTTCTTTCACTCAGCATCACGTTTTCAAGGTTCATCTATGTCGTAGCATGTATTAGAACATCATTCCTTTCTATGGCCAAATAATATTTCATTGTATGAATGTACCACATTTGTTTATCCATTTGTCCACTGATGAACATTTGGGTTATTTCCGCTATTTTGCTATTATGGATAATGCTGCAATAAACATTCATGTGTAAGTTTCTGTGTGGACATTTATTTTCATTTCTCTTGGGTATATATCTAGGAGTGGAATTGCTGGATCATATGGTAACTCTATGATTAATTGTTGGAGACTGCCAGACTTTTTTCTAGAGTGGCTGCACCATTTAACATTCCCACTAGCGGTGTCTGAGGCTTCTGATTTCTCCTCATTCTCGCCAACACTTGTTACGACTTTTTTTTTTAGTTGCTGATAATCACATTTTAATAATTTCAGTATAATAAGCTTTGCAAAGATACTCAAAGTAAAAAAATGGCTCTTTTCTGGGAATTTATAAATACCCATTCTGGTACAGATCTGAATTTGGGCCATTTATGATAAAAAGTCAGGAAAGATTTCACAGATTTTATCAAAATCTGAGATCCAGCTTACCTCTGGCTGTCTTTGTATATATGAGCACGCTGTTTTAGACATGTAAGAGAATGAAATAAGAAAGACAGAACTTCTGCTCGAGGGAAAAAAGTTGGCCAAGCTTGGCAAACACATATGTTATCTGACTTCGTGATTCTAGCTATCCTAGTGGGCGTGAGGTGGTATCTCACTGTGATTTGTTGGATTTCTTTTTTTTTATCGTGGTAGATATATATGTAACAAAACATTTGCCATTTCAACATTTCTTACATGTACAATCCAGTTACATTAATCATGTCCATCTTATTCAACCACCATCATTATCTATTTTCAAACTTTTCTCACACCCTTAACAGAAGTCTACTAAGCAATGAGCTCCCCTTTCCCTCTCCCTCTCGCCTGCTCCTGGTAACCACTAATAAACTTAGATCTCTATACACTTGGCTGGTCTAGACCGTTCATTTAAGTAGGTTCATACGATGTTTGTACTTTGGTGACTGACTTACTCAGCACGATGTTTTCAAGGTTCATCCATGTTTTAGCATGTACCAGGACTTCATTTCTCTTTATGGCTGAGTAATATTTCATTGTAGATATATGTACCACATTTTGTTGATCCGTTTATCTGTTGATGGACATTTAGGTTGTTTCCACCTTTTGGCTATTATGAACAGTGCTGTAAAGAACACTGGTATCCAAATATCTGTGTGCATTCCTACTTTCAAATTTTTTTGGATGTATACCTAGGAATGGAATAGCTGGATCCTTTGTTAATTCTATATTTAATTTTTTGAGGACTTGGCAAATTGTTTTCCACAGTGACTGTACTATTTTACAATCCCACCAGTATTGGGTGAGAGTTTCTCATTGTGGTTTTGATTAGCATTTCCCTGAAGACTAATGAGGTTGAACATTTTTTCATGTGCTTATCAGCCATTTGTATATCTTCTTTGAGGAAATATATTCAGATCCTTTGCCATTTCCTAATTATTTGTCTTTTTATTACTGGGTTGTAAGTGTTCCTTATATTTTCTGGATACGAATCCCTTATTAGACAGAAGATTTGCAAGTATTTTCTCCTGTTCTCCGGGTTGTCTTTTAATATTAGCAATTTCTGCCATGATAATTTATAACAGTGAAAAATGAAAACCATCCTAAATATTTCACGGATAAATAAATGATGGTCTGTCCATACAGTATGAAACTCTGAGGTCTCTAAAAATCTTGCCACCTCCCAAAAAAAAAAGTCTTGCCCACTACCACACTACACTGTTCTTCCTTCTGTTACTGAACTGGGTTTTGCCTCTGGCCTCAGACCCTCAGCATATGCTCTTCACCTTACCTGGAACCCTCCTCCCAAGTTCTTCTCATCCTTCAAGCTCGCCCTGGTCATCCTTGGAGCCCCCACAATTCTCATAGCCACTTGGATCTCTCTCTACACCCCCTCTCACAGGGGGCAATTATGTATGAATGTGGCCACTTGAGAAGTGTCTGTTTCCCCATTAGACTCTGTTCTCCATGAAGGTGGGGCCACTCTACCTGCTGGGCTCCCCACTGCTTCCTAGTGGAGAGCCTCATGGATGGGGCTGCCTAGAGAACTGCTGAATCAATGGAAGAATACATGATCTAAGTAGAAAACACAGAATACAGAGCTGCATTTACAGCATGATCCCTGTTTTATTCCTTTAAACAAAATTATTTAAATTTTATATACCCCCCCAAAAAATAGCCCTATGTAAATGAAAGAAATATTGAAAGAAGAAGGTATAGGAAGACACTGTCAATGACTGTCAAGGGTGATGGGATTGGAGTAATTTGCCTTCCTTTTTACTTCTCCATACTTTTCATGTATTCCTTGGAAACTCTATGGGGCAGTTCTACTCTGTCCTGTAGGGTCGCTATGAGTCGGAATCGACTCGATGGCACTGGGTGGGTTTATACTTTTCATGCTTTCTATAGTTGACTGGTATTATTTTTAATTAAAATAAATAATAAAGAGTGACTTTAAAGAAAAACCTTATGCGGAACGTAGGATCTGGGGACCACACCAGGAAGCCCATGCTGCGTGCTAGCTGGGCCAAAGCTCCTAGGCTCACCTGGGTCAGAGGCTGGCACGTGTTGGTGGCCAGCCTGAGGTGGGCCTTGGGAGAAAGTGCAAAACTCAGGCCATGAGGCAAGAGGAGACAGTTCAAGGCCTGGGACCTGGGATTCTCTGCGTAGGGTTGCAGGGTGTCTCAAGGAGTGGTGAGCATATATAGTCAGTTGGGTGAGTTGCTACAGCAAGCCCAGGAAACTAATACGGCTTGGCTATTCAGGTTCTCCTTTGGGTCTGTGAGTCCTTCATTTTCTTTCGGCAGAGGTCCACCCAATGCCCCTCTTCTTTGCTATCAGAATCCAAATTTTGTTCAGATATTAGGTGGCATACACTGTAGAGAAGCTGGGCTCCTCCCCAGTCCAGGGAGTGAGTCTTTATTAGTCTATTCCATTGCCAGTGATTGGTTTAGGCATGAGCATGTGACTCACTGCTGACCAATGAGACACAAAGGAAAGTCTGTGAGGGATTTCTGGGAAAATTTGTCTCTTTTCCTGCCTTTGGAAGGCATTGGCTAAGGATGAAATGTGTGGTCCTAAGATACCTAAGACTTCTGTAACAAAGTACCACAATATGGGTGGCTTAAAGCAACAGAAATGTATTTCTGTTCTCACAGAACTGGAGACGAGACATCTAAAACCAAGGTGTTGACTTAGTTGGTCTTTCTGGAGGCTCTGAGGGAGAATCTGTTCTATGCCTCTCTTGTAGCTTCTAGTGGTTGCTGACAATCATTGTATTCCTTGGCTTGTAGATGCATCACTCCAATCCCTACCTCCATTGTCACATGGTATTCTCCCTGTGTGTCAGTGTGTCATTGGATTCGGGTGGGCCCTAATCCAGTATGACCTCATTTTAACTTGATTACACCTAAAAACCTGTTGCTGTCAAAAAGATGGAAGCAACCAAGATGCCCATCAGCGAATGAATGGATAGATAAATTATGGTATGTTCACACAATGGAATAATACATATCGATAAAGAACAGTGATGAATCTGTGAAACATTTCATAACCTGGAGGAATCTGGAAGGCATTAAGCTGAGTGAAATTAGTCAGTTGCAAATGGACAAATATTGTATAAGACCACTGTTATAAGAATTTGAGAAATAGTTTAAACAGAAAAGAAAATATTCTTTGATGGTTACGAGAGCGGGGAGAGAGGGAGGGAGGGAGGGAGAGAGGTATTCACTAGTTAGATAGTAGATAAGAACTACTTTAGGTGAAGGGAAAGACAACACACAATACAGGTGAGGTCAGCTCAACTGAACTAAACCAAAAGCAAAGAAGTTTCCTGAATAAACTGAATGCTTCGAAGGCCAGAGTAACAGGGGCAGGGGTTTGGGGACCATGGTTTCAGGGGACATCTAAGTCAATTGGCATAATAAAATCTATTAAGAAAACATTCTGGATCCCACTTTGGAGAGTGGTGTCTGGAGTCTTAAACGCTAGCAAGTGGCCTTCTAAGATCCATCAGTTGGTCTCAGCTCACCTGGACCAAAGAAGAATGAAGAACACCAAGGACACAAGGTAATTACGAGCCCAAAAGACAGAAAGGGCCACATAAACCAGAGACTACATCAGCCTGAGACCAGAAGAACTAGATGGTGTCCGGCTACAACCGATGACTGCCCTGACAGGGAACACAATAGAGAACTCCTGAGGGGGCAGGAGAACAGTGGGTTGCAGACCCCAGATTCTCATAAAAAGACCAGACTTAATGGGTGAGACTGGAAGGACCCTGGTGGTCATGGCCCCCAGACCTTCTGTCAGCCCAGGACAGGAACCATTCCCAAAGCCAACTCTTCAGACAGTGATTGGACTGGACAATGGGTTAGAAAAAGATGCTGGTGAAGAATGAGCTTCTTGGATCAAGTAGACACTTGAGACTATGTTGGCATCTCCTATCTGAAGGGGAGATGAGAAGGCAGAGGGGGTTAGAAGCTGGCAGAAGGGACATGAAAAGAGAGAGTGGAGGGAAGGAGCATGCTGTCTCATTAGGGGGAGAGCAGTTAGGAGTGTATAGCAAGGCGTATATAAATTTTTGTATGAGAGACTGACTTGATTTGTCAACTTTCACTTAAAGCACAATAAAGAAAAAAAAAAACAAGCCTGTTGCTGTCAAGTTGACTCTAACTCACAGTGAATCTATAGGACAGAGTAGAACTGCCCCCTGGGGTTTCCAGGAAGGGGATGGGGTGGATTTGAACTGCCAGCTTTTTTGTTAGCAGCTGAGCTCTTGACCGCTGCACCACCAGGGCTCTGATTGCACCTATAAAGACCCTATTTCCAAAGAAGTTAACCTTTACAGATACTGGGGGTTAAGACTTGAACATATCTTTTTGAGGCACACCATAGAACACAAGCTCTGGGGAGGGCAAGAACCAGGGTGGCTCAGGGGATCTTGGTAGGGGGAACATTTAGGACAGCCCCCTCTAGGATGAAATGGCTCCAGCTGGGCCACTCTGCTATAGGTTCAAATTCCTGGGGGAGAGAGATAGTCTAATTGGTTGAGCCTGGGCCAATCGATTGATAAGCTTGCCTCCCGAATCACCTGCAGTGGGAGAGGGGTGTTCCCCAAATGGAACTGGAGAACTGCTCCCAAAAGAAAGCAGAGAGAGAGAGGAGCCCCTTAGCTGAGATGGGTGGAGCAAATTAGCAAGGAGGGAAGGAGACCCAGATCAGATCGTGGGTGAGCTCACAAGTCATATTAAACTGCAAGGACTTTCATCCACGAAGATTCTTACTGGTAAGCAACAAACACCAACCCTGACTAATTTAAGCAAAAAAGGGACTTATTAAAAGGACATTGGGTAACTTGCAGAATCTCCCAGAGGTTTGGGGAACAGGCTTAGGGGCTCCACAGGCAGGAGCAATGCCCAAAATGAAGACAAAGGCACTGCAGTTCACACTGTCAACACTCCCACCACAACCGCGGCCCCTATTGGGTTTGGGTGGGGAGGTGCCCCCTACCACTGCTGCCACCCTTGGAAGCATGGATTTTGCTGAATCCCTGCTCATTTGCATCACAAATGCCTTGTTCATAGTGGAGTATGTGTGTGTGCGCGAGCGCACCGAGTGGCAGAACCTAGGTCACGCACCGAGTGGCAGAACCTAGGTCACAGGCCTTGCGCAAGCTGCAAGGGAGGCTGGGAAGGTGAATGCTTGACCTTTTCAGCTTCTATAGGTAGAGAAGGGCTCAGTTACGTATCTGGGTGATTCCTCAAATGCAGGAAGAGGGATTAGATGCTAGATGGCCAAAAAGAGGGACGGATGCCCACAACAAATTATCCTGAGGGTACTGGGGGAAGACTTCTGGCTCGTGAAGGCCAGGGACTGGGTCTTTTATCTCAAGATCCCTCCTGGCATCGTGCTTGGTCCCGAGAAGGGATAGGGTAAATACCTGAATATGAGCACGTTGGTGGTTCGGTGGTAGAACTCCGACCTTCCATGCGGGAGACCCAGTTTCAATTCCCAGCCAGTGTGCCTCACACGCAGCCACCACCTGTCTGTCAGTGGAGGTTTTGTGTTGCTGTGACGCTGAGCAGGCTTCAGCAGAGTTTCTAGACTAAGATGCACTGGGAAGAAAAGGCCTGGTGATCAACTTCTTAAAATCAGCCAGTGATACCCCTAGGGATCACAATGGTCTGCTCCGCAACCAATCATAGTGCTGGCACAGGACTGCGCAGCATTTTACTCCAGTGTACATAGGGTCGTCGTGAGTTGGGGGTCGGACTCAATGACGGCTAATAACAACAAATACCTGAACGCATTGTCAGCAGAAGAGTGACCGGGTCAGACCTACTTGGAGGGAGCTGAACTGCTCCGATAGTCCGGCAAGAGGTAATGTGAATTTAGGCAGAGTCAGGGGGCAGTTGAACTCCTTTGCGCTTCCCTGTCTTTGTGATACTGACCTGGAAAAACCCCAGCCTTGGGTAAACCTTTCCCTGCCTCTGACTACACCGGAGCAGCTGAATGTTGTCGGAGAAAACCACAGCCAGGCTGATTGGTTTGACTTGGAAAGCACCCTCAGTTGGGCCATTGGAGAGGCCACAGCCTCCCACGTGACTAGGGTAGGCCTGCTGTCCCCTACATGGAGGCCTGTTCCATCCTGGCTTCTTTCTCCCCGGACGTTTTCCCCTCTTCCCTATCTTCATGCTCAGCTGATGACTCCCTCTGACTTCATGGAGAAAATAGAAGCCATCAGAGGCTCACTCCACCCTCTTGTATGAATATCCTGTATTCCCTCCCATTACAGCTCCAGAGGTGTTCTTTCTGAGCTCAGGGCCTCATTTGTTTCTGGCCTTCTCACTCCTGCTGCATCAGTTTATCTCTCTGTTCTGAATCATGCCTCTCAGCATGCAGACAGGCCCTAGATTATTCCATGTAAAAAAACAACCTCCCTTGATTCCACCCCCCTCCAAGTCCTGCTCCATTTCTCTGTCCTTTTCACAACAAAACTTCCTGAAGGAGTGGATGTTAGGTGCTCACAAACATTCACTGCTCCTCTACCCCCTCCACCCCCGCCCCGGTATACTTTCCTATCCCATTGGTGGTAGTCTGGGTCATGTGACTTACTTTGACCAATGAAACATAAGCAAGAGTGACAAGTGTCTCTTAAAACAAAGTTAGTAAGAGCCAGTAGTTGGCCATGTCCTCCTTCCCTCTGCCCTAGCAACAGCAGTGTTCTGGGAAGATGCTGTCTGGGTCTGGGTCTTCTTGCTGTCCCCCATGGACATGACTGTGCAGGAGAAACAAGACTTTGTTGCTGTGAACCATTGAGATTCTGGGCTCATTTTTTATGTCAGCAGACCCTCGCCTCTCTTGACTGATATGGTGCTGTCTCCCCTTCCTCACCTCCCATTCATCCTTTTTTTTAAGCTTTAAAAACAAACTTTTATATTGAAATTTAACAAAGTGCATAAATGAATGAATCCTAAGTGTACAGCTCCAAACATTTAAAAAAATTTTTATTGTAGTGAAAATGTATATAACAAAATGTTTGCCAATTCAACAATTTTTACATGCACAGTTCAGGGACATTGATTACATTCATCATGTTGTACAATCATCACCGCTACCCTTTTCCAGAGTGTTCCGCAACCATTAACAGAATCTAAGCGCCCCCCCTTTCCTCCTCCTCCAACCCTGATACCCATTAATAAGGTTTGGTCTCTATATACATTTGCCTATTTCATATAAGTGGAATCACACAATATTTGTCCTTTTGTGTCTGACTTATTTCACTGAGCGTAATGTCGTCAAGGCTCATCCATGTTGCATCAGGATTTATTTCTCTTTATGGCGGAGTGATAGTCCGTTGTATGTATGTACCACATTTTGTTTATCCATTCATCTGTTGAGGGGCATTTAAAGTGTTTCCACATTTTGGCCATTGTGGGTAGTGCTGCTGTAAACATTGGTGGCCAGGCCTCCCGTTCACTCTTCATCCCACTTCAGTATGTCTTCTGTCCCCACCTTTCAACCGGAAATGAAGTTTCCAGAGTCACCAATTACCTCTATGTTGCCAAATCAAATGGATACTTTTTTTGTCAGCAGTAAACGCTCAGCAGTCCTCATCACAGTTGATTCCTCCCTCCTTGAGACACGCTCGGGTTCTGAAACACCATACTTTCCCGGTTTTTGTCCTACTTCACTGGCCATTCCTTCTCATTTGCTGGCTCCTTCTCCTTTACCTCCCTACAAAGTTGTACTGCCATAGGCCTCCATTCTATACCCTCTTCTCTCTGGACTCTCATTGGTGACCTCATTCATGCCCACGGATTTAAATGCCATCTCCATGCCAAACTCCCGGGTATACTTCTCACCTCAGGGCTCCAGTCTGGTACATCCAGCTGCCAAACTACTCACCTCTATAAGGCTACCCTAAGCTTTTCACCCGAAGCCTGTTTCCCTGGCCTTCTCCAGTCTCGGTTATTCAGACCAGAACCTGGAAGCCAGTCCGGGGTAATCCCATTCACTCTCCCTCACACCCAGTCCATCTGCATGTCCCCTCACTTCTACATCCTACCCATTTCTCCAGTCTGTCCACTGTTCTCCATCTCTATGGCCTCACCTTTTCCAGGCCCCATCTTAGTTTCCTGGAGCCCTGGTGGCACAGTGGTTAAGAGCTTAGCTGCTAACCAAAAGGTCAGCCGTTCGAATCCACCAGCCGTTCCTTGGAAACCCCATGCAGCAGTTCTACCCTGTCCTATAGAATCACTATAAGACGGAACTGACTCAAAGGCAAAGGGTTTGGTTTTGGGTTTTTTAAATCTTAGTTTCCTAGTGCTGCCATATCAAAAAATACCACAAGTGGGTGGGTTTAAAGAACAGGGATTAATTTTTTCATGGTTCTGGAGGCTAAAAATCCAAATCAGGGACTCAGCCATGTGGATTCCTTTTGTGGGCCTCTCTCCTAGTTTCCGGTGTTGCTGGAGATACTTGGGGTTCCTTTGCTTGTAGACAGGTCCTCCTCCATGGTATGTGTCTTCTCCCACGTGTGTGGCTGTTTATTCTGTGCATTTCATAAGTCACCATGGAGCAGGGATTAAGTTTAGGATCCACACTACTGTGGTGTGGCCTCATTAACACTACAAATGGAAACCTCTGTTTACAAACAGCGTCGTGTTCACAGACACAAAGGTTAAAACTTCCACAGATCTTTTTGGAGGACATGATTCAATCCGTGACAGCTCTCAGTATCTCTCCCTGATGACAGCCAGTCTCTGGCCTCCCTGTCTCCCCTCTTGCTCCAATACAACAACAACCAGTTGCCACTGAGTCGATTCTAACTCAGGGCAACTCCGTGTGTCCCAGAGTAGAACTGTTCTTCGCAGGGTTTTCAGTGGCTGATTTTTCAGAAGTAGATCACCAGGCCTTTCTTCTGAGGTGCCTTTGGATGGACTCTAGCTCCAATAACAGCCCCAAATCTAATTACGTCGCTCCTGCCTCCCCAGGCACAACAGGCAGGGAAGGGGCCTGACCCTCTCTCCCAGCCCATGCGTCCCCGGCAGGAACCCGAAGTCTTTGGGTTAAGCCCCATAAGATTTGTCAGGTCCATCAGCCAACGCTCTGGAGTCAGATGAGAGTATCAGAGTGGGTGGGCAAAAGCCAGGGTCCCCTAGGGGTTGGAAGAGAGCCCTAAGGGGAATGTGGGGAGCAGTGACATGATCATTACCACTTAGGAAGCGCCTTCTATGCAGCTGGCCTTGGACTGAGCAGTTCAGGCATACAATCTCATTTAGCATTTACAGCGCCCAACAAGGTAGGTGCTCAGACTCCCGGTTTCCAGACCAAGAACTGAGGCCTCAGGAGGTTTAGTGACTCACCCAGGTTGCCCAGCTGAAATGTGCTTCCACAGGGACTGGTCCCAAGCCCGGGAAGGACCCACAGCACAGAACTGCCAGCATCCCAGCCTCCAGCCTCCAGCCTCCAGCCCCGCCCCCATGCAAAGACCACCCCCCCCCCCAGTGAGGAGGCAGTAGAAAGGGCGGCGAGGGCAGGGGAACCCCGGGTTGGTCGCTCCCCTGAGAACTCACCAGCCCGATTAACAAGGTATCCCTGGCTCAGTCTGCTCTGGGGGATGAAAGCGGAAAGGTTATTCCAACAAGGGGCCGCCCACTTCTCAGCTGAGAGTGATCCCAGCGTGCTGGAGGGACCTGAGTGGGTACATAATTCCGCGTGTCAGGAAGAGAGCGGGAGCTAAAGGCAAAGCCAGAGTAAGCAATGAGATAAGATGGGACATCACACGACCTGGGATGCGTGCTTCCCCTCAGAAGGCGGTCCCTGTCCCCTCTTGGTGATAGAGTGCTGGGGATGCTGCCAGATGAAAGGGGCCTGGGCTGTCAGGCCTGTTGACAGTCTCCAGATACAGTGTGCATGTATGTGAGCACACATGAGCATTCAGATACATGTGTACACACACGGTCATGCACACACACATAGAAACACACAGAGACATCCATGCACATGTGCAAACACACACAACGATGCACACACATAGATACACACAGACACCTATGCACATTTGCAAACACACACACAGTCATATACACACCCATAGATACACATGGACATGCACACATAGATGTACACATATACACAGGCACATCCATACACGTGTGCACATAAGTATGCACACACAGACACACATTCACGTACATGGGTGCACACAGACACACACACTAGTGTGCCTACACATCGCACATAGACACACGTGTATGCCTGCACACACACAGGCTCAGTTTGGACCCAAGGCCACCTCCTGGCCGTAGGCGTTAGGCCCAATATGTGGGTGGGGGAGAACACACATGCCTCACACCTGCCTGTCTGTCCCCTCTCCCTCCTGTACCCAGAGAATTTTTCTGTTTTAGCACAGTCCTGGTTCCCAGGTAGGGTGATCAACTTGTTCCAGTTTTCCTGGGACTTTCCTTATTTTAGCACTGAAGATCTCACAGCCTGGGAAACCCCTCAGTCCCAGGCAAACTGGAACATCGGTCACCCTGCCCCCAGACAGACCTCAGGAAGATCTGGCACTGTGTCCCCCTTCTCACCATCTGGTCACCCCTGTGACGGACCCGGGGGGCCCTCAGAATAGAGCCACAGCCGAGTATCTGCTTTTACCCGGGGCCCTGTGTCTCCTCAGTATTAAGAACCCCTGTGTTATATGTTTATGTTTATTGGGGGCCCTGGTAGCACCGTGGTTAAGAGTCTGACTGCTAATCAAAAGGTCAGGCAGTTTGAATCCACCAGCTACTCCTTGGAAACACTATGGAGCTGTTCTCTGTCCTGCAGAATCGCTGTGAGCTGGAATCCACCCGACAGCAACGGGTTTGGTTTTTTGGTCTTTATGTTTACTGAGCACCTACTGTGAGCCAGGCCCTGGGCATAGGGCCTTCCGAGCATCATCTCTCAATCCTCCCAGCAACCCAGAAGGACACCTCATTCATCCAGCCATTTGTTATTGAACAAGCACCGTTCTAGGCCCTGGGATACAACAGGGAACACACCAGACAAAGTCACTGCCCTTGTGGAATTGATATAACTAGTGAGAGGAGGCAGAAAATAAACAAGATAAATAACTGGATTATATGATATATTAGAAGACGATGAATGTTAAACAGGGAAGGTAGTGCCTGCCGAGAGGGAGGGTTGGCCATTTAAATGGGATGTCAGGGAAGGTCCTGCGGGGAAGGTGACCTGGGGACAGAGATCTGAAGGAGGCGAGGACAGGAGCCAGGCAGATACACCTGAAAAAGAATTCCAGGCAGAGGGAACAGCATGTGCAAAGTCCTGGAGGCAAGAAGACGCCCAGCATGTAAAAGGAAAAGTCAGGAGATCAGCATAGAGGGGAAGAGAGTGATCGAGAAGGAGAAAGGAGATGAAGGAGGGTCATATCAGTGGGGCTTCTGGGCCCGGTTAAGGATGTGGAGGATTTGACTCTGAGTCTGTGGGAGTCACAGAGAGTTTTGAGTAGAGGCATGACACGTTCTGACTTAGACTTAGCTGCACCTGACACTATGTTAGAATGAAGTGTAGGGGCAATGGCGGGAGCAGGGGGACCGCTTAGGAGGCTATTACCATAGTCCAGGCAAGGGTTGACAGGCTGGACCAGGGTGATGGTGGTGAGAAGTGATTGGGTTCTGGACAAGTTCTGAAGGCAGAGCCGATGGGATTCCGATGGATCGGGGGTGGGGTGTGAGAGGGGAGCCTGACTCCAAGGTTCTTGGCCTGAGCAGCTGACGTGAAGGAGCCGCCTCCACCTGAGACAGAAGACGTGAGCTGGGAGGCTTGCGTGGAGAGAAGAGAAGCTTGGTTTTGGGCACACTACTCTTGGCAAACAGATGGGGGTGTGGAGGAGGCAGGGGGATTCTGGCATCTGCAGATGGAAAGGGCCAGGCTGATACATTAAGTATTGTCCCCATTTTACCGGTGAGGAAAATGAAGCTCACATAAGCGAGGTGACATGCTTGCTAAGTTGGGGGGCCAGGATTTGCACCCACCTCTCTGGTCCCAAAGCCTGTGCTGTTTCCCGCTACTTTGGGCTGTGCCATGGACCAGAAGCCCACTGGCCACCCTGCCCACCACCTGAAGTGTCAACAGTGGGGGCCAAGGAGGGAAGTCCTGGCTGGCTTCCTTATCTCCAGGGCTGGGCCAGGCTGGGGGTGGGGGGCACTCACCAGGAAGTGGCCAGTGCTTGGGTGCGGCCCTGAGGGTCAGTGCTAAGTGACCTGAGGCGCCAGCAGCCCTGTGAGTACAGCCGGCCTGGCCTGAGGCCGTTATCTGACCTCTTTCTGCAAGAGAGCACTTCCCCAGCAGAGCCATTTGGTTAGCATCGATTGGCTGAAAGAGAAGCATCTGGTAAGCCTGGGGGTCAGGGGGAGCTCAGACCCTGGGGGAGGGCAGCTGGTGGGTGGCAGATTGACCACATGGCTGATTGGTCACTCAGCCTCAGAGAGCCCCATGGACCTGCCCAGTGGGCCACAGGGATGCCAGCCCATTGGCCTGAGACTTCAGGGCCTGGCTGCGGCGGCCCTGCTGGCCCATGCAGTGTGGAGCTGGGGGCAGAGCCCTGGGTTCAGGGTCAGCTGAGTGAGGCCTGCTTCCGCTACCCTGCTCACAACTGTGACCTCTGTGAGCTGCTTCGCCTCTGTGTGCCTCAGTTTCCTCTTCTGTGAAATGGTGCCGCTTGCACAGGGTCATTGTGAAGATTCTCTGTAGAGAACCGGGTGCACAGACAATGCCAAGTCCCCCTTGGTTAGTGCCCTTCCCTTCCAGGGTGGGGAAGTTGCAAGACCCCTGCCACACTGGCCTTCTAGCCTGGGACTGGAGCAGGGGCCCTGCCAGCTGCGCTAAACGTATAGTCTCCTTGGAAGTTTTGGCCACCAGAGCCGGAGCAAGAGGGACTGAGATAAGGTGGGGGCCACCACCTGCTATCCCACCACAGTGCCTTTGCACACACTTCCACTCATTCCACCAGTCCGGGCCCCCATGGAACCATCAATAAGCACATCTGGGGGCTGCTGAGGAGCCCTGGTGGTGCAGTGATTAAACACTCGGCTGCTAACTGAAAGATCGGCGGTTTGAACTCACCAGCTGCTCCACGGGAGAAAGATGTGGCAGTCTGCTTCCGTAAAGACTACAGCCTTGGAGATCCTATGAGGCAATTCTACTCTGTCCTATAGGGTTGTTACGAGTTGAAATCAACTCACTGGCAATGGGTTTGGTTTCTTTTGGCAGGGGAGAGGCTGCTGGATGTACTGGATGAGGTGCTTGTCCATGCTCAGGCCACTTGCTTTCTTATGGGGGGGTCCACAGGCCCCTGCCCAGCAGGCAGCAGTTTTGGGATTTGCAGGAAGGCGACATGAAAGCAATACCAGCTCTCCCTTTCTGAGCATTGTCTGTGCCGGCCACTGTGCTGAGCACTGAGCTCACATCACCTCACTGGGCCTGTAAGGCCACCCCAGGAGGCAAGGGCCCTTCCTATCCCACTTCAAAGTTGAAAAACTCCAGGAGATGGGGAATTGCTCTCATCACACAGCTGATGGGGGAGCAGGGAGCAGAACAATCCGGGCAGGGGAGCAGAGGATTCATGGAGGAGGCAGCATGGAGCAGAGCAGCAGGGAGGGCAGGGCCTTCCCTGAGCCCCACCACCCACCCTGGCACTTACTCTGAGCCCCAGCCTCTGGTCTGACAGCCTGGTGTTGTGAGATCTCCCCCATCTGCTAGTGAGCAGTGAGGGCTCCTCCTGGCTCATGCCTGGCACCTCAGACACCCAGGACTTGGGTGCAGGTGCTGAATGGAAGAAGGAGTGAATGAGGCTGTGGAGATGCAGGTAAGCTCAGACGTGTGGGAGGCCAGGAGGTTTGGGAATAGCCCAGTTGTCAGTGTGCGTACCCCCGAGAAGGAGGAGAACCCCCAGGAAGGCTGAGGCGCAGCCTTCTTTTCTTCAGTCTGTCAAGCAGATCAGCCCCCACCCCTACCCAGGAGGGGGCTGAGGAGGCTGGTGGGAGGGGGTGTGAGGCTCCACCATGGAGACTTGGATCCCTGCTAATTTGCAATCTTAAAATGCACAGCAAAAACAGCCGCCACATTGTTAGTGCATTAATCAGGCAATCAGCGGGCTTGGGGCTCCCATGGGCCCGCACAGCGTGGGTGTGGGAGGAGCCCGGCAACACAGGGCCAGCCTCGCTGGGAAGGAACCTGGCAGGGCAGCGATCCAGGGCTGGGGCACCCACTAGCTTGGGCTGGGGGTGCCAGAGGTGGCCAGGGTTGGCTGGGATACCTGGTCCAGGACCTTAGAGATGGGACCAGCTTCCAGGATGGAGGCGTCATTGGTTAACGAGCTCAGCTGTTAACCAAAAGGTTGGAGGTTTGAGGTGCCTTGAAAGCCTTGTTGATCTACTTCTGAAAAATCAGCTATTGAAAACCCTATGGAGCACAGTTCTACTCTGGCACGCATGGGGTCGCCATGAGTCAGAGTTGCCCTGAGTCAGAGTGAGAGGGGGCAGGGGTATTTCGAGGGCAGCTTCTCTGGCATGGGTCCTTTGGCATCTGGGCAGGACTGAGAATGCAGAGCGGCTTCTCTGGGACTCAACCCCAGCAGCCTACATTCCAAGATGGGCAGTGGAGGGAAGTGACTGGCCCACGCCATGCCCTGTGGTCTTGCTCCACCCCAACCCCTAGACCCTGATATAACAAACAGCATGCTCTTTCTTGGCATGACAAGGAAGGTAGGCCAATCCCTTTGCCGAGTGTTGCCAGGGACCCCTGCCTCCTTCTGCACCCCTCTCAGAGCAGGGGTCCCGCTATCACCCTGTCCCTGCTATCTGACCCCTGCCACCTGCCACCGTTCACGTGTCGGCTTCCAAGCCCACACGTAGATTGTGGGGCAGTCTGGCTTTTTCGCCTAAACCAGGGTCTGTGCCTGGTTTCTCCTGTGCACCACACCCTCAGGGGCACCCACTATCTGTCTGAGCGGTATGGCTTCTTGTGGGGCCTTTTCAGAGAACCCCATTCCTGCGGACTTACAGAGACAGAGCCACATAGGAGTGGGAGGAGGACTATCTGTCCCACCCTGGGTTGGGGGCAGGACAACTCCACACACCTACCACTCAGGGTGGCTCTGACAATCTGAGGCTTGAGAGCAAAAGCACTTTGTAAACTCCAATAAGCTGTACAAATGTCAGGTGGCATTAGTGCTGAGCCTGCCACGGCTCACCCACACC
Organism: Elephas maximus indicus; assembly: GCF_024166365.1. Taxonomy (NCBI): domain Eukaryota; kingdom Metazoa; phylum Chordata; class Mammalia; order Proboscidea; family Elephantidae; genus Elephas; species Elephas maximus. The sequence goes on from NC_064837.1 coordinate 19,812,687, forward strand.
CCCTCAACAACAAGTGTCTCTCCCACTGCTGGACTTCAGGAAACGAAATGCCTTTGTCCTTGCAGGGCCCCCAGGGGTGGGGGGGTCTGGTGTGGCACCCACTGCGTGTCTGTGAGCCAAGGTTGTGTGGCTGAGTCCCTGCCCCCTTCAGTCTGAGCTGTGGGGTGGAGCACAGTGAACACTGAAGCCCCTTGTCCTGGGTGACCTCCTGGGCTCTCAAGAGTGGCAGGAAGGGAAGGCCCTCTTGGGAGAGAGTCCTGCAGGTGTGGCCTTCCTGGAAGATAGCAGCCTGGGCAGAGGTGAGGAGTAGGGACAGAAATGAGTGTCGAGCTGTATGGAGGATGTAGCCAGTGTGGGCTGGGCCCTCCTCCAGGCCCTGTGTTGGAGGCTGGTAGCTGAAGGCAGTGAGCAGGTTTCCAGACAGTCCGCTGGGTTTGGGGCCCAGGCTCTTACCCCCTCACATTCCTGCCTCCCCCTGCCAGCCTGAGGTGGGCAGCGGGGGGCTGGAGGAGAGGCCCAAGCTTCCACCTGGGGAGAGCTGGCATAGACATCATCTACTCAAGTAACAGAAGAGGAAACTGAGGCTGAGGGAGGCATCAGCCTTAGGCCCGGCCTGCAAGCTGCCCAGCGGCTGGGGTGACTAAAGCCACTATTGAGGCCACACAGAGCCTGGCCTGGCCCAGAAAGGATCCTTGAAGCTGCGCTGCCACTGACACCACCACCACCAAGGTCATAATTGCTCTGAAATCACAACCAAACCCAATTATGCAAAAACCAAATTATATGCGATGATTTTTATGTGTTGCAAACGTTCGGTCGGAGCTGGGTGATTACAGGGGGACTGGGAGCAGCTGCCACTCTCTGGGAGCCTATAACTCCCAACAGCTGGGAGCTGTCACTTATTTACGACGCCGTTGCTGGCAGGAACGAGGGGGTGGCAGTGGTGGCAAAGTCTGCTCAGCTGGGAGCCTGGGCTGGTGGCTGGGGCAGTGGCAGGCCTGGAAGCCTGGCTGTACAGACTGGAGTCTGCTGCGAGGCTGAGCGTGGGGCTGGCCCCAGAGTGACCTGACGGCCTTGCTTCTCTCATCCTACGTGCTCTGTCCTGTGTGCTCCGAGTATAGCTGGCAGCAGGAAGGATCAGGTGAGCTGCCCCAGGCGCCCTGGCTCTCCCAAGAGGCCCACTGGCCAGGCTGGAAGAGAAGGCGTGGTGGGGGGGTCTGCAGGCCTGGAGCCAGCCCCCCCGCCACTGTCGCGCCTGCTGGGCTGCCTGGGGCAGCTGCAACCCTGGAAAAAGGCAGGTAATGACGATTGTCCATAATGAGGCTGCTCCGTTAATAAGCGCGTGGCTATTATCCGACCACAGGCTGGACACATCTGAAAATAAATTATTTTAAGGATCCATTAACGAATGGCTAATTAATGCTCAATTAGAGGGAAGCTACAGAGGAAATGCTCTGGACTGTTGCAAGGCAAGGCCTGGTTTGCAGGCACAGCCTGGGAGCTCCAGCAAGGCGGGTAGAGAGGAGGGGGCAGAAGGTGGGCTGGAAAGGGGGGTAACCCTGGTGCCACCCGTAGTGCTTTGTGGTCAAGTGTCCTCTTATTTTATTCTCAGGACAGCTCTGTGAGGGGGAGCTGTATTCTATCTGTATTTTAGAAATGAGGAAACTGAGGCACGGGGGGATGTTGCTTATTTGAAGACATGGAAGACACTATCAATGAGACTTCTCTCTAGAGAATTTTGGTCTCGTGCATGCTTCGCTTGTTGACTGGGAATAATTTAAATAAAAACGCTGCTCAGGACTCCATATGACATTGACTTTCTTAGACCAAGAGTCTACACCACTGTCTCTTAACGCAGATAATAGCAAGTAAGTGGCAGAGCTGGGACATGAAACGGAGCCTGCCTGGCTGACTGTCCATGGGTTGGGACCTGCCACCCTGGACAGGCTGATAAGGTCTGAGGGAGTGGAGCTCAGCAGGTGTGGGGCAGAGCTAAGGGATTTGGGGGCAGGGCTAAGGAGGTATGGGTGCGCTCAGGACCTTCGCCCACACTTTCTTTGCACTCAACTACTAATCTAAATGTTCCGATTTGAACCATTGGCAATGTGGAAGAAAGTCCTGAAGATCTTCCTTAAAGATTCTTGTTGTTGGGTGTTGTTGAGTCGATTCCAATTCTGACTCAGAGTGACCCCATGTGACAGAGTAGAACTGCCCACATGGTTGTTTTTCTTTTTTTTTTTAAACACTTTTTTATTGTGTTTTAAGTGAAAGATTACACAGCAAATTAGGTTTCTATTTGATAATCTCTACACAAGTTGTCCAGTGACATTAGTTACATTTTTTACAATGAGTCAGCATTCTCTTTAATTCCATTTGGGTTGTTCTGTTTCTAGTGCTCTAGTTTCCCTGCCCCCTTTTCTTCTCATTTTTGCTTTAGAGTAATTGTTGACCTTTTGGTCTCATACAGGTACGTTTTTAATGGAGCACCATACTCATGAGTAATACCCACACTCATTGCCTTCGAGTCGATTCCGACTCATAGTGACCCTATAGGACAGAGTAGAACTGCCCCATAGAGTTTCCAAGGAGCACCTGGCGAATTCAAACTGCCGACCCTTTGGTTAGCAGCTATAGCACTTAACCACTACGCCACCAGGGTTTCCTCATGAGTAATAGCCTTTATTTTGTGTGCCAATCTGTTATTTCGCTAAAAGGTGACCTCAGGGGATAGTTTTGGTTCAAAGTTCAAAGAGTATCTCAGGGCAATCGTCTCAGGAAGTCCTCTAGTCTCGACTGTTCTAGTAAGTCTGGACTTTTTAAGAATTTGAGTTCTGTTCCACATTTTTTTCCTATTCTTTCATTGTCCATGATCAGAATGGTCCTGATCAGAATGGTTGGTAGTGGTAGCTGGGCACTATCTAGTTCTTCTGGTCTCAGGGTAGATGAGGCCGTGGCTCATGTAGGCTATTAGCCCTGTAGACTAGTTTCTTCTCTGAGACTTTGGTTTCCTTCTCTTTTGCTCCTGATGAGTAGGGACCAATAGTTGTATCTTAGATGGCTGCTTACAAGCTTTTAAGACCCCATACGCTACTTACCTCTCTAGAATGCAGAACCCATAGGGTTTTCTTGGTTGTAATCTTTATGGAAGCAGATTGCTGGGTCTTTCTTCATGGAGCTGCTGGGTGGGTTCAAACTGCCAGCCTTTCAGTTTGCAGCCAAGTGTTTAACCATTGGGGCCACCAGGGCTCCTTTTCATAAAAATTGCAGCCAAGAAAACCCTATGGAGCAGTTCTAGTCTGACACACATGGGGGTCGCCATGAGTTGGAATCAACTTTACAGCAATGGGTTTTTTTTTTTTTTTTCTTTTTAACAGCTGGGTACCAGGGAATGGAGGGAGGTATCTAGTCCCAGATTGGGTGCTGGCCTGGGCCTGGACACCTCCCTTCTTCTAATCAGGGCCCCAGCACTCAGGGCACCTCTGAGAGCAACAAAGACAAGGACAAAGCCCCAGTTGGCCCAGGAGGGTCATGTACCAGTCTCTATTCCACACTTCGTCTGACCCCTGACTTCCCCAAGCAGCCCCTGACCTGGCTGTGTTCTCTCTTTCCACCAGGATGCTGTGTGGAGCTGCTGCTGCTGCTGCTGGCCGGGGAGTTGCCCTTGGGCGGTGGCTGCCCACGGGACTGCGTGTGTTACCCGTCACCCATGACAGTCAGCTGTCAGGCGCACAACTTTGCTGCCATCCCCGAGGGCATCCCGGAAGACAGTGAGCGCGTCTTCCTGCAGAACAACCGCATCACCCTTCTCCAGCAGGGCCACTTCAGCCCCGCCATGGTCACCCTGTGGATCTACTCCAACAACATCACCTTCATCGACCCCAACACCTTTGAGGGCTTCGTGCACCTGGAGGAGCTGGACCTTGGTGATAACCGTCAGCTGCGGATGCTGGCGCCTGAGACCTTCCAGGGCCTGGTGAAGCTTCACGCCCTCTACCTCTACAAGTGTGGGCTCAGTGCCCTGCCGGCGGGCATCTTTGGTGGCCTGCACAGTCTGCAGTACCTCTATCTGCAGGACAACCACATTGAGTACCTCCAGGATGACATCTTTGTGGACCTGGTCAACCTCAGCCACCTGTTCCTCCACGGCAACAAGCTGTGGAGCCTGGGCCAGGACACCTTCCGGGGCCTGGTGAACCTGGACCGCCTGCTGCTGCATGAGAACCAGCTGCAGTGGGTGCACCACAAGGCTTTCCATGACCTCCGCAGGCTGACCACCCTCTTTCTCTTCAACAATAGCCTCTCCGAGCTGCAGGGCGACTGCCTGGCACCCCTGGAGGCCCTGGAATTCCTCCGCCTCAACGGGAACCCCTGGGACTGCGGCTGCCGGGCGAGATCCCTGTGGGAATGGCTGCGGAGGTTCCGAGGTTCCAGCTCCGCTGTCCCCTGCATGTCCCCCGAGGTGTGGCACGGCCAGGACCTGAAGCTGCTGAGGGCCGAGGACTTCCGGAACTGCACGAGGCCAGCGTCCCCACACCAGATCAAGTCGCACACGCTCACTACCACCGACAGGGCTGCCCGCAAGGAGCACCACCTGCCGCACGGCCCCGGCAGGGACAAGGGGCACCCACACGGCCATCTGCCTGGCTCCCGGCCGGGCTACAGGAAGCCAGGAAAGAACTGCACCAGCCACAGGAATCGCAACCAGATCTCGAAGGTGGACACCGGGAAGCAGGCCCATGAGCTGCAGGACTACGCCCCGGACTACCAGCACAAGTTCAGCTTTGGCACGATGCCCACCACACGGCCGAAGAGGAAGGGCAAGTGTGCCCGCAGGACCCCCATCCGTGCCCCCAGTGGGGTGCAGCAGGCCTCCTCAGCCACGTCCCTGGGAGCCTCGCTCCTGGCCTGGATACTGGGGCTGGCGGTCACTCTTCGCTGAGGACCCAGGGCACTAGCACCTGTCCACCAAGGAACAGAAATCCTTTTCTTCTTTTTTTTTAAAAAAATGGAGGATCTGATGGGTTTCAGGAAAAGGCTGGTGGAGGCTTTGGCTGCTGCCTGGGCCCTGCTCGGTGGATTATAAACCCAAAGTGTACCGTCCCAGGTGGGAGGGGATTAGCATACATCACTCAGCTATCCCAGCCAGCCCCGACCAAGCACCCATGGACAGTGTCCACTCTAGCAAGGCAGTAAAAGGCACGAAAAGTTAATCCTTCGTTTGCTACGATGGGACCGTTGCCCCCCATGAGAGCTGGGCTCTGTGGACTCCTGATCCTTTGGGGAGCCCTGAAGGGCCCCCACTGTTCCTGGAGGAAGCAGGACTCAGAAAAATGACGGAGGTTCACTCAAGAGGCTGGGCAACCAGCAGTCTAGGAGCATGTGAGTGGGTGGCATCTTGGCTCTGACCTGGGGCCATTTAGCCAACCTGCCCGGGGTCTAACCATATGCCACCTTCCGTGTCTCCCTCTGGGGTAACGCCTCTCATTCCTGATGTCTCAGGCAACCCTGGCAGCTCCAGGCCCAACGGCTGGGGTCCAAGAACGAATTACCAAAGGAAAGGTCATCAGAGGCTGAAATTTAGAACGTCATCAGGTGCAGGGAGGTTCCCACAGAAGGTGCAGTTTATACTTATGTCCACTTATATATACACACACTCTCTCTACATATATATATACACAAATGCACAAGTTCCCTCGCCCCCACTCCGTTACCAAACTGTATGTCTTATATGTTTATAAACTATATGGAAAACTATATCTGCTGAACTAAGGATTGTATTGGTGATTTCTAGCAAGAAAAAAGAGTTATAGAATTTTCGTCTAGAGTCCTAACCTGGTGACTATAGCCCCCACGGGCCCTGGTCTTGCCAGGGGCCTGGAGAAGCTGTCAGTGGGGAGGGCCAGGGAGAAGGGAAGGCAGCAGGAGTCACATCAGGGGACCAATATTCTTAGACATTTAGAGCATCACCTTGTTTTTTTATATGCAACACAGGCTTGTCTGTCACCCTGGCGCGCCCCATCACCCTGACTGTAGTCACTATTGGTGTCAGGGTGAGAAGCAAGAAGCAGCTTGGTGGATATTAGGGAGCCAGAGCCCTGGGGATGGGCTGGACTGAGAAGGGGAAGGAAGGGGCTTTTGGTGTTTTAAGCCGGCAGGCGAGGCAGCGTTCCACAGTGTTAGTCCAATGGGATGGACCATGTCGTCAGCGTAGCATTTCGCCAGCCACGGTCCGGGGAGTCCAGAAAGACTCTGGACAGGAGCCCAGGTTTCCAGCATGGCTCAGCTGCTGGATTTTTCCTTGAGGCTCTTTGATGGGCGTCCCATCGAGGGCCCTGTGTAGGGTGGCAGGAAGAAAAGCACCAGGCGGCCTTGGCAGAAAAGGACCGAAGAGGGCACTTCAAGAACCATCTCAGGCACTTCCGCATGACAGAGACCCCAGCCCACCAGCCCTTCTGGAAATGCCTGGGGAGGGGCAGAGCTTAGGGGGCCAGACTCAGGGGCCAGGAGTGGGTCAGGGAGTGGAGCAGGCAAACCCGGCCAAGGGAGGGGGGGCTCCAGTCAAAATCAGCCCTGCTGTACCCTGTGGGCACAGTCTCCGCACTTTGCACAAACCCAAATTCCCCACCAGAGAGCATTTGTGTGAGGAGCGAGAAACGCTGAATCCAATTAAGAGAGAAAAATAATAATAATAAAAAAAAATTCTCTTGGACACGAACACTGTTTTTCATTTCCTAACCCCGCATTCCTGAAGGGGTGGCAGATCCTGGGCGTTTTGCAGGGTGGGCGGGACTGGCCGGGCACAGCTTCGAGAACACAGCACGTTTGTTGGCGGGAGGAGCCGTATGGGGCAGGGGCCCGCTGACTCACAGGGACACACGCACGCGAACACACACACGCCACACTTGTTCTCTGTTCATGGCTCTCCCTCGCCCGCACGGGACATGATTCACTTCCCACACTAGCTGCGCTGGGTCGGCACCACCTCTGAGCCTCTCCCTGGAGCAGGCTGGTTCTGGATTGTTCCTGGCCTGTTCCCAGAAGCTCGGCAGCAGCTGCTGAGCCAGTGATCCTCAGGGGGCTGGGGGGTGGCTGGAAGGGAGCAGCCAGCTCCTGGAAACCCCTGGGAAACCCCAGCAGGGGTGGATGGGGGTCTGGAGACCACACCTGCCTTTCTGGCTCTGGAGAAAGACAAGAGCTCATGAGATAGAGAGAGGAGGGCTGTGCTTTCTGGAGGACAAATCCTCCTGGCTACAGGGCTTGTAACTTCCACTAAAGGGAGCTTGGTGACGGCAGAACAAATACCCTTCGGCCTGCGGTTGCTCCCCGACGGCTTACCTGCTCTCTCCCAGGCCAGTTCCAGGGGCCTGGGTGTCCCTTAGAGCCCGCGGAGGCTGTTATGTTGTTGATTTCATTTCCAGCTTTAGACAGCAAGGCCCTCAGTGGGAAAATCAAGAGTATAAGCACTTTATTAAAAAATTTTTTAAAAAAGACTTAGTAAGTCCTGTAATATGAAAGTGAAATGTCAGGACAAGAAATGCTCGTGTTTTGTAAATGATCCACTTCTGTCAAGCACAGCACAGTCTCTGGCTGCCGGTTGCTTTTAGGCAAGGTGGTGGGGCCCAGGACACCAGGTGTATTTTTAGTAGCTCTCTCCTCCAAGAGGTAGAGGGAATAAAGGCAGCCCTCTTGTGGATGACATCACCTGTCACTCAGCAGCTCACGTGCTACACAGCAGGATGACACCATTCCTCAGAACATCAGAGCAAGTTGACAAGTCAGAGACTGAACACAGGCCTTTCCATGCACCAGACCCAGCTTCTGTCCTGGGTCGTTCAGGGCAGGGAGACATGGATTTCTGCCCCTGGGATTTCTGTTTGTCCAGGTGCTGAGGCCACTCCCCCCTCCTCTGGTGCTGTGGGAGCCAGCTCCTCTGCCCTCTTTGCCCAGCACTTTCCTTAGACCCCCAGAAGGGCGCCCTTCTCATCTCCCTCTCTCCCCTCTTGCCATCCAGCCCTCCACTTGGGGCTGACAGGTGGACAAACCCAGGCTGCAGGAGGGGCTCAGTGACAACCATAGGTGGTCTCAGAGTCTCTCCCATGACCTTAGATCTCAGCCTCCCCCCTACCATTCATTCAACAAATGCTGATCAACACCTATGTGTGCCAGCCAGAATCCCAGGCTCTGGGGACATAAAAGTGACAAGATGTGGCTCTCCCACAAGGAGCTTGCAGCTTAGATGTGGAAACAACTCATCACAACCGATGTGTGCCTGTGTTTATGTCCAGAAAAGAAAAATGAGAAACTCAGCTCAGGTGAGGGTGGTGTAGTCAGAGAGGGCTTCCTGGAAGAGGCAACACTTCAGAGCGGTCTCAGAGGATGAGGAGTTGGCCAGAGGAGAGTGTGGGGGGTGGACGGCTGGAGGTGTAAAATAGAATTGCTGTTTGGGGGGCCTACATACAATGTGTGTTGGCGGGGGGAGTTGTGGGAGAGGAACCTGCCAAGGAGAATGCCTCAGGGGAAGCGGGATCCTACTCAGGGACTTGGACTCATTCTGGAAGCAGTGGAAATGTGTGACTCCCCCTACTTGGGGTCCTCCTCTCCACCCCACACCCCCAGCCTGAGGCCCACACGAGCACGTGGCCCCACCCGTGGCACCCTTGTCAATGTTCCTTAACAGTGGGTTTCATCATTGCAACTTGCCTCTTCTGCTCAGCCAGATCCTTCCCTCCTGCCAGCAAGCTGGAGCGCTCCCTGGAAGTCTGCCTGGGCCAGCATCCCATTCCCAGGCACCTGCTGCTTCTAGGCTCAGGGAGTATTCCAGGACGCTTTTATCTCCAGGCCCACACTCCCTCCTTTTCTACCCCCACAAGGCTCTACTCTGAGCCCTCTCCTTGCTCTGAAGGACACATGCCCGGACCGCTCCCTCTACCACCTCTCCGTGTGCCCCTCTGGCTGACGCAACAATCCCTGCATCCCACCCCTCAACTGCACCTCCCCCTGCTTTCCTGCTGGGGTCGTTCATTACCAGGGAGCCAAGAATCCCATTTACCAAATGTTTACTCATCGCTTAACTAATCACCCAGCACTCTGCCCATGGTGAACAGGAGCTCCAGAAAGCCAGGGGAGCCAGAAAGTCTTCTTGCAAGACGAGCTTGTAGAATGGGTTTGCTGGGGAGGTTGCTGGAGCTGGAGCCCCCAGCTCCCCCTCCCTCAGATTCTCACCAGCTCCCCAGGCTGCACTTACCTGTCCCTGGCCATACTCCACCACCAGACCAGGAGAAACCTACCTCCTCATGGCTCCACTCACCAGGGGAAGCCAGCTTTTGGTTAGCCAGGGGCAAGTGTGCATTTTGATGGAATCCCAGACGAGTGGCTGTCAAGTCCTCTCCAACTCATGGAGACCCCATGTGTTGCAGAGTAGAATTACAATCCACAGGGTTTTCATAGCTGTGACCTTTCAGAAGTAGATCACAAGGCCTTTCTCCCAAGGCGCCTCTTGGTGGGTTCAAACCACCAACCTTCCAGTTAGTGGCTGAGTGCTAAACCATTTGCACCACCCAGGAACTTCGATGGGATCCCATCCCAGACATATTTTTAAGCCTCCCCATATGGCTCATCTCCTCGCTGGCTTTCCATCTTCACCTTCCAGGAAGCAGAAGTTTAGCTCATCAGCCATGACGCCATCCCATGTCACCAGTCCCCCACTCCGCATCAGCTTGTAATGGGCCAATTTTCTTTTACCTTCTGTCAGCTTGGAAAATATCTCAAGAACCTTTGATTGTGCATTAAAATATTCTTTACAATTCTACGCTCGATATCTCTTTCTGCTTCTCTAATTGTCCCTTTTAACTCACCGCACTTTGGGTGTAAATCTCCTAGGCTCCCCCTTTTCAGACTGTGAATAATTACAAGCTCTAAAAAAATATACACAAACATCTATTGTTGGCTAAATAACTCACAACATAATCAAAAAGCCGAGGAAAAAGAGGCTTTGTGCAATGAGTGCCCACTTGAGTTCTATCGGGAAAGTCTTCCTGGCCCGGCCCTTTTAAAAGGGCTGTCCCTAAAAAGTCCACTGAGTGAAGGGTCCTGGATGGCCCAGGCTGGAAAGAGGAGAGGAAGAGAGAGTAGCCGTGGTACCCATAAGGGTCCATCCAAGAGCAAGCTGCTGGTGAGCGAGGGACAGTAAGGGTGAGGACAAAGGAGACCTTTGTCCATGGAAAACAACAAAATACAACAACAAACCCATTGCCTTCAAGTTGATCCCAACTCATGGCAACTCTACATGTGCAGGGTAGAACTGCACTCCATAGGGTTTTCAAGACAGTGACCTTTTGGAAGCAGATCGCCAGGTCTTTCTTCCAAGGCACCTCTGGGTGGGTTCAAACTGCCAACATTTTGATTTGTAGGCAGGCGCTTAACCAATTACACCACCCAGGGACTCCTCGTCCAGGGAGCAGTGGTTAATTCAAGCGGCATTTCTGTGGGCCGGTCCACAGGCCCCTTACCTCCTGAAGAAGTGGGTCAGCTCCTCCGAGGCGCAGGCCCAGCCTGTGCTGATGTGACCCACCCACCAGCTCACCCCTTCCAGCTCTCAGTGCTCATTAGAGGTTAGTTTCTAAGCACCGGGAGGGGAGGGTGGGGAAGGCTATGTGTTTGTGTCACCGAGTCCTGTGTGGCAGCATGCACACTAATGGGATGGCTGAACGGCAGAATTTGACATCGCTGCTGCAAAATGTGCTTGGGTCACAGTGCTTTCCAAACCCTGCGCAGCACCAGTCTGCCCCTTCCCCTCCCGCAGGCATCGCAGGGGCCCTGCCAGCCCAGGCTTCTGATGCTCCCTCTCAGAGCCTCAGAAAAGGGAGAGGAAGTGAGAGATGTATTAAACTCTTCAATCTCTGTAAGTACCATTTCCCAGGAGGCCGACTCTAAGGAAGAAGGAAACGCAAGTGCTGGGGACCTAAACAGGTAGGAGGCCTCAGAGGCAACCGGCTCCAAGTCTCCATGTCACCTCTCCCCCACCCCGCTTCAGGGACAGTCACGGGCAAGACAATCATACTCTGAATGTCTGAATGTCAGCTGGCCAGAGATTTAGATGTGGCAGTGTCCAGGTGGCTGCTTGCTGCTCCAGCCAGCGGGGGCTGAGAAAGGCTCTATTTAGTAATCAGTAAATAAGACTTCCTCAGTAGTGGGAGGTGGGAGGGTAGGGTAGGAGGTAGGGGGTGGGGCGTCGAGTGTGGTGGAATGGGCAAGGGGAGTGGGTGTCCCAGCCGGTGGCCCAAGGGGACACGCCTACAGTGTCGCTTGAAGAGGGAAAGCACAACCCTGTGGGCAGTCTTGTAGCCCAAGAGTCAGAAGCAGGGAGAGAAGCAGACACATAGGAGGAGCAATAGAGAGAAAGCCCCTTGCGTGCACACACACACACACACACACACACATCACTCACGCCACGCCTGTCGCTCATCTCTCCTGCACCAAGCGAGGGACAGTCACACAGCCAACAAATCTGAGCGCTGATAATGTGCGTAGCCCCCAGCCAGGTCCTGGGAGACCATGGTGAACCAGGGTCCCCCCCCCACACACATGAGGAGCTTTCATTCCAGACAGGTTGGAAATCGAATCCCCTTTATTTGATTATGGAGTCCGTGGGTGGTGCAAACAGTGAACATGGTCAGCTGCTAACCAAGAGGTTGGAGGTTCAGGTGCACCCAGAGATGCCACAGAAATAAGGCCTGGTGATCTACTTCCAAAAAACTAGCCATTGAAAACCCTATGGAGTATGGTTCTACTCTGATACAACATGGGTGGCCATGAGCTGGAATAGACTGCAACCGGACAGCAACCGGTTGGTTGGTTATTTGATTACAGGGGTCCTGATCAGGAGGGGGGCAGAGGGCTCTGTTTGCAGAGGAGACCCAGGGAGGGTGCAGGACTGGGGTTTGGGTTCTGCTCTCCAGATACGTTGGTGACCCTCCATCAGGGACCCCAGTGGTGGTGTGATAAGGGAATGATTCTGATCTAAGACCTGAGAGGTGGTATTTCCCACTGAGCCTTGGCCCTGAAGAGATTTAACCCACACGCAGCACCACCGAAGCTCTGTAGAGGCGGTGAGCCCTAATCTCACCCGATCCAGCACCTGTCCAGTGCAGCCTAGTCATCCCCCCCACAGGCCAGCCAAGTGGGCCACATTGATATTCTCTTCCTGTGCCCTGGGTCACAGGAGTCTCTGAGGTGTTTTTATTCTTTATCTAGCATCTGAGCCTCAGAGGCCCTGAGGTGCCTGACCCTTTGTCTTGCCTGCCACCTGGAAAGTCTTTCACTGTTTTATCTGAGGCATTTAAAGTGCCACCGGGTGTCTGGCAGTTTGTAAGCCTAAGTTGTAGGCTCATCTGAATTTCCACGCCGGCCCTCTTTCCAGGAGCCGTCCCAGGCTTGCCTCCTTGCCTTTGCCTCTGTCAGCAAAGAGGCTCTGACCCAATCTGGGCGGCAGCACCAGCCACTCTATGCCGACAGAGGGAAACCAGGTGGACAGTGCGTATGTTCTGGTTGGAAGGAGCTGTAGTGTCCTCCTGCTGTGAACTGCCAGCGTATAACCACTGTGAACCCCAAGCCTACACACTGCCCCAAGTCCCAGTCTTGTCCTGTTGCTGTCATTCCGCATCTCCTCCACACCACCCTGAGGAGACACATCTGTCTAGGCCCCACAGGTAACAGGGACGCAGGAAGCGCTCCCTGCAATCACTCCTCCTGGGTCACTAGCTCTCTTCCCCACCAGCTTCACACTGGACCCACCACTGGCCTCAGCCTCCCCAGTGGCCATTGTCCGAAGCTGTCCCTTGTAGCCTATTCCTCGTTCATCACCCGCCTCAGCCCTGAAGACAGTCAATGGCCAGACCATGGCCCTGTCTGTCTCCTTGCAGATCTTTCTTCCTCATCCATTTCCTTTCCCAAGGCCAGTGACAAGTTAAAATGGAAAACCAACTTAGAGTTGAGTAGTGTTTTAGGTCTTTATAGGCGAGTCATAGATGTGACCTCATAACAGCCTGGGATGTGTCCCCTCTGGGGATATTTGATTATAATCCCCATTTTACAGGTAAAAAAAATGGACCTCCTACATACTCAAGGTTGAAGGTTTGAGTCCACCCAGACGCACCTCGGAAGAAAGGTCTGGTGATTTATCTCCCAAAAATCAGCCAGTGAAAACCCTATGGAGCACAGTTCTCCAACACACATGAATGTCAGAATTGGCTCGACCGCAAGATTATTCAATCCTGGGCTTGTAAGTCTAAGACCAGGGCTCTCCCCTGATACAGCCCTACCCATCTTTCCCTGAGTACAAGGAATCCAGACATTTTGGGGCAAGGCTGTCACTAGAGGAGACCCTACGCACATGACCCATAGTGTATTTTTTTCCTAGGGCCGCCATAATAATCCACCACAAACTGCATGGCTTAAAACAATAGAAGTTTACTGACTCTCAGTTTTGGAGGCCAGAAGGCTGAAATCAAGGTGTTAGCAGGGCCATGCTCTCTCTGAAGGCCCTAGGGGAAGATCCTTCCTTGTCTCTTCCTAGCTTCTGGTGGCTTCTGGCAATTCTTGGCATTCCTTGGCTTATAGACACATCATCCCAGTCTCTGCCTCTGTCTCCACATGGGCCATCTTCCCTGTGTGTGTCTGTCTTTGTATCTCTTTTCCTTTTTTATAAGGACACCATTAGGATTGGGCACTATTGGGTTAGGGGCCATCCTATTCCAGCCTGATCTCATGTTGACTGAGTACATCTGCAAAGACTATTTCCAAATAAGGTTACCTTCACAGGTATCAGGGGTTAGGATGTCAGCATAGCTTTTTGGGAGAATGGAACCTGGGTGGAGCAAATGGTTAAATGCTCAGCTATTAACCAGAACGGTTAGCGATTCAAATCCACCCAGAGGCACCTGGGAAGAAACCTGGTGAACCACTTGCAGAGGACCACAGGCATTGAAATCCCTATGGAGCGCAGTTCTACTCTGAAACACATGGGGTCGCTATGAGTTGGACTTGACTCTACACCACTTGCTTTTTTTTAAGAGGCACTTGTAACCCTTCCTACCTGCAGCTCAGTATTTCAAGCTCTGAAGAGTTTATTTGCACAAGCCCTGGAGAGGAAGTCTGGTGGTCCCATCTTACTGTTTTTCCTAGAGATTCTCCCTGCTCTCCTGACCCCCTTAAATTTTCCCAAACTGGGTAACTGGGATCATCAACCCAGATAACTGAGGGAGCTGGTAAAAGCCCCCCTGCACTCTGCCTTCCTTTCCACCGAGCACAGGGGTGCAGTGGCCAAAGGCTCCCAAGCTGGCTGGGGTAATTTCTCCAGTCTCTTGAGGGCTACACCCGGACACTCACTTCTGAAAGGACCCGATGTTCAGTACAACAGAGACTCCAGTGTCAAGGGCAGAGAGAGACCTGTTCCCATTGTCCTTCCTCCTACAGAGTACCATGAGACCACCATGGGAATGCCTTCCACCATGTAACAGAAGAGAGTGGAACAAGGGCAGCTGAAGGAGAAAATCGGGCCAAAAAACAAGTCTCTCCTTCAGGGTTTCTAATTACAAGCTTAAAATGGGTAACTTTGTAGCTCCCCTCCTCCAGTGGCTCCATATTTTACCACTCTTCCTGTGCTGTGATTTTGGGCCCCTTTTTGTAGTTTTTATGAACTCTGAGACTGTTCTGGGGATTTGTATTTTCTTGCCATGGTTTTTGTTCATTTGGAAAATTAAATTTTTCATATTCCTTTTTAGTTAATTATGTCTGCTTTGCTTGTTTGGAATATTTTCATAAACTAAAAAATTTTGTATCCAATTTTAAATTGTCTAATAGCAAATTGGAGCCCTGGTGGCGAAGTGGTTAAGAGCTCAGGTTGCTAATCAAAAGGTCGGCAGTTCAAATCCACCAGGCAGTCCTTGGAAACACTATGAGGCAGTTCTACTCTGTCCAATGGGGTCACTATAAGTCAGAGCAAACTTGACAGCACACAACAATAGCAAATTGTCTAAAAAAAAATGAATGGCCAGCCACTAGTTTTGTATGATTTTATCTAGGTGATATTATAACATTTTACAATTTATCTTAGCAAAATTTTTTTCTGCCTTTTTTTGTTTAACTTTTTATTTGGAAATAGTTATAGATTAAGTCACAGGAAGTTGCAAAAAAAAAAAAATTACAGAAAGATTCCATATACCCTTCACCCAGTTTCCCCCAATGGTAACATCTTTCATAACTCCATGTTATCTTGCCTTTTTAATTTTAAATTACATTTAATTATGTTTACTTTACCTATTCAGTAAAAGTTCTCTTATATTTAAAGAACTAAAAAAACAAAAACTCAAACCCAGTGCCGTCGAGTCGATTCCAACTCATAGAGACACAATGGGACAGAGTAGAACTGCCCCATAGAGTTTCCTAGGAGCGCCTGGTGGATTTGAACTGCCGACCCTTTGGTTAGCAGCTGTAGCTCTTAACCACTGCACCACCAGGGTTTCCAAAAGAACTTTGATAAGGAAAAAATAAAACTTCCAACAGGGACAGAGGAACGGTCAGTTTTTTGCCTGGATATTTCTGAATGAAACATTAGGATCTTAAATGCTCTTTTTTCATTGGATTGTAGAAGGAAAGACGAGAAATTGTTTGCCCAGATTCAGGGTTCGTAACCAGGGTCTGTGAGCCAGGAGTGAAGAGATGAGAGAAGAACAGGTGTCCACAAACCTTCTGGAATGACATGCAAAGCTTTTTTTTATTTTTTATTGTGCTTTAAGTGAAAGTTTACCAATCAAGTCAGTCTCTCATACAAAAACTTATACACACCTTGCTATGTACTCCTAGCTGGTCTCCCCTTAATGAGACAGCACACTCCTCCTCTCTAACCTTTATTCCCTGTGTCCATTCAACCAGCTCCTGTCCCCTTCTGCCTTCTCATCTCACCTCCAGACAGGAGCTGCTCACATAGTCTCACGTGTCTACTTGAGCCAAGAAGCTCACTCCTCACCACTCGGATCTCTGTCTGAAGAGTTGGCTTTGGGAATGGTTCCAGTCTTGGGCTAACAGAGGGTCTGGGGACAATGACCTCTGGGGTCTCTCCAGTCACATTCAGACCATTAAGTCTGGTTTTTTTACGAGAACTGAGATCTGTATCCCACTGTTCTGCTCCATCAGGGATTCACTGTTGTGTTCCCTTTCAGGGCAGTCATTGGTGGTAGCCAGGCACCATCTAGTTTTTCCAGTCTCAGGCTGATGGAGTTTCTGGTTTACGTGGCCCTTTCTGTCTCTTGGGGTCATCTTTACCTGTTGTCTTTGGTGTTCTTCATTCTCCTTTGTTCCAGGTGAGTTGAGACAAATCGCTGCATCTTAGATGGCCACTTGCTAGCGTTGAAGACCCCAGACACCACTCACCAAAGTGGGAAGATGCAAAGCTTTTTAGGAAAGTGCTATTTTCTGGAGAAGTTTTCCATCCGATCCTTAAAAAGTTTAGGAGTTGCTAATGAGTCAACTCAGAATCATGTTGTATTAGAGTAGAACTGTGCTCCGTAGGATTTTCATTGGCTGATTTCGGGAAGTAGCTCACCAGGCCTTTCTTCCTTGTCTGTGTTAGTCTGGAAGTACTGCTGAAACCTGTTCAGCATCACAGCAACACGCAAGCCAGATGGATGGTGGTTGTGCGTGTGGTACATTGGCCGAGAATTAAACCCAGGTGTCCTGGATGGAATGCAAGATTTCTACCATGGACACATCACTGCGCTCAAACCCGTTGCTGCTGCATTGATTTTGACTCATGGTGACCCCTGTGTGTGTCAGAGTAGAACTATGCTCCGTGGAGTTTTCACTGGCTGATTTTTCAGAAGTAGATCTCCAGGCCTTTTTTCATGGCTATTCTGGGTGGACTCGAACCTCCACACTTTCAGGGAGCAGCTGACCGTGTTAACCACTTGCACCATCCAGGGACTCCATTAATTTAACCTCCTCGTGATCCTACGCTTGCTGCACCCCCCACCCTGGCAATAGGTAGCCCTCTGCCTTCAGTGTGGGGGCAACTTGGGCATCGCCAGCTGAAAAGTGGCAAAAGCCATGGCAGAAATATTCATTCCTGACCAATTTGTCCTTTTAACTAATTTGTTTTTGACCAAATTGTCTACTTCCCTGCTCTCACATGAAAGAAATAGGGCAGAAGGGAAAAAGGATTGAGAAGCTAGCAGAAAACAGCAACGAAATTTTAAACCCAGGCACTCTGCTTCATTTTCACTCTAAAAGCTGTGGTGGTCACTGGCAGGGGCAAAATTCCGCAGGAACAGTGCTTTTCACACACTAGTTTGAAGACAAGGGGGGCCCGTGATTGCGATTTTACCAATTTGCCACAAAACGTTAATGTACTGAGCTTTTCATTAATCCAAATTTACCCAATCTAAACATAACCCTTTCTTCTGAAATCATGTCCTTTTTCTTTTGTGTGTATTAAAAGTCCTTTTTGTTTGTTTCTTTGGATAGGGAGGTGTCCTAAATGATCTTTCTTTTTTGAACTAATCACATTGGTGAATAGCAGCTTAGCTTGTTGTTTCTCAGTCTCTCGCTGACCAAATAAAATGTTGGCAACCTTAGGTAGGCCTTCCAAATTCTTTCTGGAATTTTACCGTTCTGTAAAGCCCCAAAAATCTGTTTTGGAGGGATTGGGCAATGGGGTCCTTGCTCACCATCTTTCCCAGCCCCAACCCAATCTTACTCAGGCCGCGGGGTCTGCTGATCTCTGCCAGCCCATACCCTGCCACACACACTTTTTTTTAAACTTTTGCCACTATTTGTAGGGTAAATACCTGTGCCAGCCTCCTTTGCCCAGCCTCCTTCCTTTTTATTACCTGCCTCTCCATTATTTGCAGATAATTATTTGCAATAATTAGGCAATTACCCTTAAAGACAATTACACTCCTCCATCAGCAAACATTGATGCTCTTTTCGTGGGCCTTTTAATGAAACCGATATTAAGGAGATACTTTATTTACATAAAGTCAAATTGTTCCTTCTCAAGAGGTTCTGGGGTAAACGTTAACATTTTCAGATCTTATCTAGAAGGTGGGTGCTTGGGGCAGAGAAGGAGTTGGGAGGGCTTTTTCTCTCTTGGAATAAGAGGAGCTGCTTTAAAAGGTACGATGCCCAGGGGACCCAGTACAGTGTGCAGCCCTCCCTCCCCAAGCTAATGAGATCTAAAAGTATCAGTGCTATGAGCTCAGCTCTGCAAGTTAAATCATTCAGGAGGGAGGCTCTCCTAACCCTGCTGCCTCTTACTGACCACAGCTTTAATCTCTCTCCTGACAGCCATCTCTGGGGACCTCCCAGCTCATCGCTTCAAGGAGCTTGATTGAAATATACTCCTCGTCCTCTCCTTCCCATAAAAGCTTTATCCATGCAATGGAGTATTACTCAGTCATAAAGAGAAATGAAGTCCTGATGCATGCCACAAAGTGGATGAACCTGGAAAATATTATGCTGGGTGATATAAGACAATTTCAAAAGGACAAATACTGCATGATCTCACTTACAGAAATATGTATATATATATTTGCCAAAGCTTATTATTGATTACCAGGGGTGCAGAGGTAGAAGAGAGGGGGAAAGAAGGATGAGTTACTGTTTAATGGAGCACTGGTCCCTGGGTGGTGTAAATGGTTTGTACTCAACTACTAACCTAAAGGTTGACAGTTTGAACTCACTCACTAGTGCCATGGAAGAAAGGCCTCACCAGTTCCAGTTCCATAAAGTTTATAGCCAAGAAAACTCTATGGAACAATTCTATTCTGTAACACACGGGAACGCTGTGAGTCGGAATCAGCTGAAGGCAATGGGTTTGGCTTTGTGTTTTGGTTTGAGTTTATGTTAACAAAGGTGGTCTAAGTCAGAAAAGGATAGGGACAATGGCTGTGCAATGTCACTGAATTATACGGGTAAACATTGTTGAATTTTTTTGTTGAATTATACACTTGAAAATATTTTGTTATGTGTATTTTTACCACAATTTTAAAAAATGGGGGGAAAAAAGCTTTATCCTGTTTGAAGGCTGACACTGAAGAGTGATATCTCGCAAGTCAGGGGTCAAGGGAGCCGCCAGGGAGGCAGGGTCTAGGCTTACACAGGTAACTCCATTATCATTATCGTATTAAAAAGACTAAAAAAAAAAAGCATTGCCATTTTCTCTCCTCGCAAATGCCCTTTTCTTTATTTTTTGGACCACTACCTGGTGACTATCATACTTGACTCGTTGTGGGCGAAACAGTAGCAAGGTGCAGTTTCTTTCAAAGTTAGAAAAAAATAAAATAAAATAAAGCCCGCTCCTGCTGGGCTTATAAAGAGCTGTTTTCTTCCTGAGCTCCATGGCATGGCGGCTCTAATCCGAAATTTCTTTTTAATCATAGCAGGAGTCCCAATTAGCATGTTGGGTAATCTTTCAAGTACAGCTGGGAGTTTCATGACCGTAAAGAGCAGAGGAAATATCATGTGCGAAGCCTCCCCGAGGAAGAGGGCAGGGAAGGCAGAGCCGGGCCTGTGTGTACACGTATGTGACTAACGTGCACACACAGGCTGATTTCCACAAGGCCGCGTGTGTCCACCCAGGTCCTGTAAATCCCAACACTGTGCAGGGATCCCGACCTTGCCTGTCCCCCGAGCTAGGGTGCCAATACACAGAACATGCTCATACTTGCCCTTTTCCCTAAGAATATGAGCATGAAAACCTGAGATCCATTTGCAAGGCAGCCTGGCCCAGGGTTTGGGGTGCCTCTCTGCACTCCATGAGGCTGGCCGAACCCCTGACTCTACTGACACCAGGGCCCAGCTCGGACCTGGAACTGCCTGTCAGTGACCTATTTTCCTTTGTTCTTGTTTTTGGAAGTGCTGATGTCAATGTAGAATTCAGCAGAGAGGCTTAGTGAGAAAAAAGAGGAGAGAAGGGGTGGGGGAGAAGAAGGGAGAGAATGGAGGGGAGGGAGGGAAAAGAGTAGGGGGAACGAGAGCAGCAAACAATGGTATCAAGTTACCTGCAGCAGCGCTAACCACATAGCGTTACCATCCCCACAGGGCCTGCCCGATATAGCAGGGATTGGCAGGGCCCTGTGGCTCCCGGCAAAGTAAACGGGGAAGGGCTTCCTACAACTTCCTCTCCCAGTCAACGCACAGGGGCTGGAGGAGCCCTGGTGCCCAGGCGGGCAAGCCAGGAGGCCTTCACCTCCGTGCACTTTCCTCTGGTGCCCAGAGATGCTGGGTTTGCCATTGGTGAGAGCCCAGCCGCAGCCCCCTTGACGTTTGGGAGTTGGCGGAGGCTCCCCACACTCGCTGGGGCTGGAGGAAATTGGTCTCTGGGGACACTGAAGGCAGCTTCCTCTGTTCGCTGGCTCCTTGGTAACCCACAGGAGAGAGCTCCGGCAGCTGGCCTGCTGTTACCTCCCCTTCTCAGGTGCGTGTGTGGGGGAGGAGAGGCTGCAGGGTTTGGGGTGAGGAGAGTCCAGACTCCAGTGTGTGGCAGCAAGACTGTGGGGGAGTTACTCCAACACGCCACCTTTCTGGGGTCTGATCCTGTCCCTTCTCCATTGACTGGCTTTCCCATCCTACAGTTGTGGTTGAACTCCAGGCCAGGATGACAAAAACGCAGGCACTTGCGACCCATTTGGTCTTAGCACTGGGCGCTGGGCAGAAGGCAGAGCTGAGGAATCCAGGCACTTTCGGGGGGCGGGGGGGAGGATGGGTGGAGTCCTTCCTCGCTCACATTCAGTCAAGGAGATTCCTAATGGTAGGACAACTTCAGATCCATACTTTCAGGAAACCTGAGGCCGTAAGCCTCCCAACTCTGTGCATACCATGCATTTTCCTCCCAAGGTTTTCACTTTGTGCTGCTGTGCGGCCCCCTTCAGGTGGGGCTGGGGGCTGGGGGCTGGGGGCTGGGGGCTGGAAGCTGGGTTGGGTAAGGCCCTCCTGCTCTATTTTGTAGCTTTTGGTTCCCAAACAAGCTCGGCACATGATTAAACTCGTTCTTTCCTGCTCAATAAGCTCGTACATTTTTTCAAAGAAAGAAATATACAGAGGAGACAAAGCCCTCCTATGCTGGAATTAAAAAAAAAAATTAGACCCCAAAAAATAGGTTACCTGACAATTGACTGGCTTCTAAGTAGAGCATCGTGGAGTGGCTGTAGCAGCGGTTGGGCTGCTGGGGCTGCCCCCTCCTACTCCCAGCTTCCCGCCTCTTAACCTCTCTCTGTCTTCTGGGCTTAAAGTCAGGATAATAATTTTTGCCACCTCCCTCCTTCAGTGGGCTGGAGGAAGGCATAATGAATCAGTGTCTGAAGCGCTCTGAAGAGCCTGGGTTCAGGACGCAATGTAAGTACACAGGATCACCAGCCACCTCTTGAATCTACATCTCGCTGATTTATTTACTTCTCGAGAAAGAGACAACAATCACCATATTTACACTTCAGGCTGCAGCTTTCTGCCTTTCCCAACAGCACCGCTCCCTCAGAGATTGCTGAGGCCTCCATTAAAGATCTGCCTGCTCTCTCCCAGCCTCTCTCCTGCCTCACGGACCCCAACCTTCTTCCCCCAAATCACAACTTGTTGCCACAAAATGCACCACCATCCCCTGAAAACACAAGGCCACAGCCCCCAACAAGAAGATGAGGAAACGGATTCCACAGGCGAAAAAAGGCTCCTTTTCAAGCCAAACGCTGCCAATAATTAAGAGGCAAACCAGACGTGCGTGAAAGGTAAATGGATGTTGTTTAAATGTTGCGTCATTTAAAGAGTACCCTGGTGCTTGCGTTCCTTGTTATCACACGGGGCCACAGACTGGTGACAAGTAGGCTGGCACAGGGACAGCTCGTCCTGCTGAGGGGTGGGGGAAGGGGTCAGGGCGTGCCTTTCAGCTACTGCTGTTGGGGGTAACGTTTGATTTTTCCCTTCCTTTCTGACTTTTGACAGCCCCTGTCATTTTCAGCTGCATTCAGTACTTGGTGCTTTCACACAGACAGAAAATAAAATTAAAAGAGCAAGAGAAGACAGAAAGAAAGAGCTCTGAAAGGTTCTCATTAGTTCTGAGAATGTAGAAAGGCAGCTGCTCCTCAGACACCCAGGTCTGGCTGGGAGAATCCACAACAGCCAAAATGTTTGACATTCTGTAGCAACAGAGTCCAACCCAAGAGCTCCTTGGGTACCACCTGCCAGGAGACAGGATAAATGTATCCTCAAAAAGCGGCCTAGGGACTGATTCCCCAATGTGGATGTGTGAGGGAATGTCAACAGAGGTCCCCTAAAGAATGATGTCTCCATTTCCATGCTAATCAGGGGCTGCACAGAGAAGAGACCTATCTCTTTGAAAAGCAGTACAGGCCACCATAGCTCAAAGAACCATAAGCACCCAGTGGTTCTGACGTTCTCCCAGGAGAAAGCATGGAGATAGGCCAGGGGAAAGGGCTCCAAGTGGTGCAAACGGTATGTTCTCCACTGCTAACCTAAAGATTAATGGTTGGAACCCACCCAGCAGTACCACAGAAGAAAAAGCTTGGCTATCTACTTCCATTAAGATTATAGGTAAGATCTTGAGAAATAGTTTAAACTGAGAAGAACACATTCTTTTTGGTTACGAGAGGGGGGACGGAGGGGGGTGGGAGAGGGGTACTTACTAATTAGATAGTATATAAGGACTACTTTAGGTGAAGGGAAGGGTAACACTCAATACAGGGGAGGTCAGCACAACTGGACTAAATCAAAAGCAAAGTTTTCTGAGTAAACTGAATGCTTCAAAGGTCAGCAAAGCAAGGGCAGGGGTTTGGGGACCATGGTTTCAGGGGACATCTAAGTCAATTGGCATAATAAAATCTATTAAGAAAACATTCTGCATCGCACTTTGGAGAGTGGTGTCTGGGGTTTTAAACGCTAGAAAGCAGCCATCTAAGATCCATCAATTGGTCTCAACTCACCTGGACCAAAGAAGAATGTAGAACACCAAGGACACAAGGTAATTACGAGCCCAAGAGACAGAAAGGGCCACATAAACCAGAGACTACATCAGCCTGAGGCCAGAAAAACTAGATGGTGCCCGGCCACAACCAATGACTGCCCTGACAGGGAACACAACAGAGAACCCCTGAGGGAGCAGGAGAACAGTGGGATGCAGACCCCAAATTCTCATAAAAAGACCAGACTTAATGGTCTAACTGAGACTAGAAGGACCTCAGCGGTCATGGTACCCAAACTTTCTGTTGGCCCAGGACAGGAACCATTCCCAAAGCCAACTCTTCAGACATGGATTGGACTGGACAATGGGTTGTAGAGAGATGCTGGTGAGGAGTGAGCTTCTTGGATCAGGTGGACACTTGAGACTATGTTGGCATCTCCTGTCTGAAGGGGAGATGAGAGGGTAGAGGGGGTTAGAAGCTGACAAAATGGTCACGAAAAGGGACTGGAAGGAGGGAGCGGGCTGTCTCATTGGGGGGAGCATAATTGGGAGTATGTAGTAAGGTGTATGTAAGTTTTTAGGTGAGAGAGACTGACTTATTTGTAAACTTCACTTAAAGTACAATAAAAATTATTAAAAAAAATTATAGCTAAGAAAATAGTATGGCGCATAGCTCTATTCTGTACCATACGGAGTCTCCACGAGTCAGAATTGACTCGATGGCAACTAACGACCACATCAGGATGGGGGTGGGGGTGGGTAGGTTGGAATAACCCAGGCTTCCCGCCCCTCCGGCATGGCCTGCCTTTGTACTTTTTACAGTCTGATTTTTTCCGTTCCTGGAAAACATTCCTGGCTCATGCTTGTCTCCAAAGGAATGTTACTGCTGGGCCTTGCAGCTTATCTCCCCAGTGCTTTTGAGATCAAAACCCCCAAACTTGTTAACTAAAAACTTTGCTGAGGGAACAATGCACTCGGAGGAGCAGAACGTGGTGCCAATTTTCTCATTAAAGTGCCTTTCAACAGGAGAACCCATTGCCATTGACAATGGGCACTTGGCCACTGCCAGTCCTAAGATGCTGAAGAAAGGAGAGGAAAACAGCTGTGTCCAGGTCAAAATAGATTAAATTTATGGCTGGCCGACTGTGGCTGAAAGCTGCTTACTGCATGCGTGGTGCTGCTATTTTTAAAGGTGATTTTCCAAAACGTTTTTCCTGTGGGTGATGTGCCTTTTTTTTTTTGGCATGGGACACAGGCCTTGTGCTTTGTGCCGATGGCTGGTGTTCCTTTGGGCTGTGGCTCAGATGTCATTAAGCAATTAACATCCCCCCCCAAAAAAGACCCAGTGTCTTCAAGTCAATTCTGACTCAGTGACTTTATAGGACAGAATAGAACTGCCCTCATAGGGTTTCCAAGGAGTAGCTGGTGGATTTGAACTGTCGACTTTTTGGTTAGCAGCTAAGGTCTTAACCACTGAGCCATCAGGGCTCCTAATCAAACCCCATCGACTAAGAATACAGTTCAGTTGTATCTGATGTGGAAGAAAGCAGACATCAGGGAGCATTTGGGGGTACAGAAGAGTGAGTACGGGGCCGTGCAGCGAGGAGCCAAAGAGAAGAGCCCAGGAGCAAGGTATCCCAGTTGTCACCGAATATGACAGAAATTTGAATGGACCCACAGCTCCCATCACGGACCCAGCCAGCTGAAAGAACATGGGAGGGTTCAAGAAGGCAGAAAGACAGCCAAAGCCATAAGGACAGTTGCTCCCAGGATAAAGACTTCTCCCCACAACTAGTCTGCCTCCCATTGGATCCTGTCTGCCTGCCAAAGGGAATTTCCCAGCAACTCTTGGGGCACCAGGAGTCCCTGGATAGTGCAAACCGGTAATATGCTTTGCTGCTAACTGAAAAGTAGAAGGTTCAAGTCCACCCAGAGGTGCCTTAGAAAAAGGGCCTGGTGACCTACTTCTGAAAAATTAGGCATTGAAAACCCCATGGAGCACAGTTCTACTCTGACACACACGGGGCGCCATGAATCGGAATCCACTCAGTGGCAATTTGGGGTAGCTGTGATTTTGACTCTGTAACAAAGCCACAATCACATCGAGCTTTTCCTCAAAATCAGGCCGTACTTTCCAAAAACGTTTTCCTATCTCAGTGTCATTCAGCGCTGGGTCCCTTCTCTCTGAGGTGGTTCCCAAGATGGCCACAGAAGAGCATCTCCCCCACAAGGCACCTCAGGTGGGGAAGGGAACCCAAACAGAAGTGGTAGCCAAACACTGATGCCAAGGGTGTTCCTCCTCACCTTTGTCCTTACCTAAAGCTCTGAGTCTGAAGGGCCAAACTCAGGACTGCTTTCCTACAGTGGTTTTACAAAGGTTTACTTGCCTTTTCTTAGGGATAGAAGCTCATTATACTCCGAAACAAAACAAAAAACCATTTGCCCTCTAGTCAATTCCAACTCATGGCGACCCTACGTGTGTCAGAGTAGAACTGTGCTCCACGGGATTTTCAATGGCGGTGATCACCAGGTCTTTCTTCCAAGGCACCTCTGGGTGGATTCGAACCACCAATCTTTGAGTTAGTAGCTAAGCACTTAGCCATTTGTGCTACCCGTGGACTCCATTATATTCTAAAGTGACCTATATGTTGGTGGTCAGCTCTGATAACTAGAAAACACTTCCTTAGGTTAAATCAAAATCAACCTAACTGTAAAGTTGTCCACTCTCTGCCCAGATTTGCCTTCTGGATGGGGTACTACGAACAAAGGTCTCCACTAGGCTCCCAGAGGTTGTTCATTCTAATCAACTGAGGGTATGAAAATGTCTCCTCCCCCGCACCCCACCACTAGGTCATAGGGCACTGCACCTGGGCCAGACGGAAGGAATTTCAGTCCTACCACAAGCATGGATAGTATAGTAACTATCACAGCAATTTTAAAATACAGTCTACTTTTATATGGTAGGTGGAAACCCTGGTGGCGTAGTGGTTAAGTACTGCAGCTGCTAACCAAGACTTTGGCTGTTCGAATCCGCCAGGCGCTCCTTGGAAACTCTATGGGGGCAGTTCTACTCTGTCCTATAGGGTCTCTATGAGTCGGAATCGACTTGACGGCGATGGGTTTTATACACTAGGTGCTTTATATTTATTATTTCTAATCCTCGAAACAGGCCGGAAAGGCATGCATTATTATCATCCCTGCTTTATACACAAGGAAATGAATTCTGAGGTTAAGTAAGTGTAAGATGTGGGATCTGAACACAGATATGTTTTACCACAGAGTCCTACGATTTTCTCCTGCCCCGTGTTGTCTCAGTAATGTGCAAAGGAGCAGCCACTGAAATCTGCTTCCTATGCCTGGGGGCTAGAACGTGGAGGAAGAATGGGTGGTCTTCAAAGGAAGGGTGAGAATGAAGCAGAAACTCCAGTTCCACCTCTAAACCAAACAATAATGTTTTATTTCAATTTCCCCGAGCATATAGTTCAGTTACACTCGGTTGGAAAAAAAAAAAAAAACACAACTGGTTCTTGAGAAATGTCAAGTATTACATTTCAGCGGACGTGTACAGAACAATCAAAATGTTGCACATCCCCAAACAGATGCAAACCTGCACCCAAGTCTCTTCCAGAGACACATCACCGAGGTCTGAAAAGAGCAGCTCATGTTTCCAGCCCCGTTATTTTTCTAGAGTATAAGCTTCATAACGCCAAAGTCTGGTTCACCCAGGAAAGAAAATATAATAATCATTATCCCTTACATATTTATGGAGAGGCCGTGGTAGTTCTGTGGTGGAATTCTCACCTTCCACGCGGGAGACTGAAATTCAACTCCTGGCCAATGAACTTCATGTGTAGCTACCAGCCATTTGTCAGTGGTGGTTTGGGTATTGCTATAATGCTGAACAGGTTTCCGGAGAGCTTCCAGACCAAAACTGTGAAGAAAGGCCTGGTAATCTACTTCTGGAAATCAGCCAATGAAAACCTTGTGGATCACAATGGTCTGATCTGAAATCCATCATGAGGATGGCACCGGACTGGGCAGCATTTTGTTTTGTGGTGCATGGGGTCACCATGAGTTGGGGGCCAACTCGATGGCAGCTCACAACACACTTAGGGAATGTTTTTTGCTTTCCGTTCCCCACAAATTGTTTGATCCTGACTTCCTCTCTATGAGGTGGAAGGCAAGAGGTTATCTTTACCATAACCACTGAAAAGTCCCTAAGTGGCACCTGACTACCAGTGTAAACGCTGGTGGTTGAAACCCATCCAGTGGCACCCTGGGAGAAAGGCCTGGAGATTGGCTTCTGTAAAGATTGGTTACAGCCAAGAAAATCTTACGGAGCTTTTCTACTCTGTAACACATGAGGTTGCCATGTGTTGGACCCGATCTGACAGCACCTGGTGGTTTAATAGATAAGGACATCAGGGGACATGGGTTCTCCAAGGTGAAGTCCACAAGAAAGCAGGATAGAAATCCATGTCTCATCTTTTCACTCTACCATCCTTCTCACAGAATTTCCACTGTCCCTTTGTGAGCTTCAGAGTCCAGTAAGGAGTATGACCATTCGAGATCCAATCAAAGAGCTGGGGTAGGAGGAAGGACAGGAGAGAGGAAAGAACATGGCGAGAACCAGGAAGAGGAGCTATGGTGTCACTAAAGCCATGGCAAGGACAATCAGACTTGACTACAGCTTCCACCAGGGACACAGCAAGAACAGCCAGGCTCCTTCAACGAGATGGCACCAGAAGTCTCTTGACATTAAGTGTTCTTCTTCCCACTTGCAAGACCTTTTTGTCGGGACCATTGCTTGCCCTTAGTAATGACAATGTCAGTCCCAGAGAGATCCAGAAGGCTGGCAGCAACTAGTACCCTCTGGTGTGCCTGTGGCCAGAATAGAACAAAGATGCTGGAGCTCCTCTGAGGTCCTATTGTCTAATGAATTAAGGTTAACAGCTAAACAGTGAAAGAAAGGGCACTGAACTTTACTCTGCTACCACTTTGCTTCTAAGTAAATACTTAGGGGATTGCCTCACTCGGTTGTCAAATACCAGTAGTTCCGCTGAATAACAAAGTGAGGCAGCCATAGGCCTTTGGAACACATGAGCGGGTCCATCCTGCGTTGAGAGGGTCAGACTGGTATTTGCCTCACGCAAAACCCCCAGGACACAGAAAAGCTTAACAGCCACACTTTAGAAAATTCTACTGGCTTAATAATTCCCACCCAGAGGGGCGCTGGCTCCTGTGACAGTTGCTCCCTAGAGCTTGGCCCTTTTCCCCCAGGGTCTGGGAGAGCCCTCCCTACACAACCATTCCCCGTAGCACCCATTTCTATTTTTGGGGACCACTCTGCTCTTATACACGGAGAAATAAAGAGTTGAGGTTTACATGGTCATTTTTGTTACAGTAACGAAAGCTTTGAAATGATCACAAAAGAAAATATGCCTCCTAAAAAGAGCTGAGGCAAATTATTATAGCAACTGAGTCCTAAAAGGAATTTTCAAGTAAAAATATGGCTCATGTGAAGTTGTTATGGCAACTGACATTTAAAAGTAACTGGATTTGGGCAAGTTTCTTCCCCCATCCTCTCTGCAAAGTCTTGCAGGAACTTCATGCTAAAATTATGCTTTAATTTTAATTAGCCAAATAGGTCATAAATATAGCTTATTCCCAAATCCTTACAATTCTTACCCTGCAAGCAGCTGATTTATTAATGAGAAAATATTTCTACAAAACCCACTTACTATTAAAAAATCCTATCCAATATTTTTCTAATATAATTTATCAATTTAAACACATTGCATAATGTGATATTCTGGAGCATTCCATTAAAATGATAAATAGCAGTGGGGGGATAAAAAAACACAAGAGATTAAACATATTGCAAACCATGTAACTGTATTTAAATAACCCGGGTCATTGCCAAGGAAAACACACTGTTTTGACCCTCCAATACAGTCTACACTCAACCCCGTGGCCCTGAATGCACAGAGTGTTAATAGGACAGAAGAAGAGGGGCAACAAGAAATGACAGGCAACTTCAGAAGAAATAAAATTTCTATTAGGCTTTGTAATAAGATTACATCAAAGCAGTTCATATGTTTTAATCCGGGGAGAGAAAAAGCAACTACTTGGGGTTTGTGCCTGGGGGCTGCCTCTGTGTACTGAACCAGTTTGCATAATGAGCAATTTTCATTCAATCAGGATCTCAGCATAGATAGTTCCCACTTGGAGGTCCCAGGCACAGGTTCAGAGTTATTATTCTCCCAGCTCCACCTGCTGGAGAAAACTGCACATTCAACAGGGAGAAATGGATGCAGGGCAGCTTCTCCAAGGTACTCGTCTAAATTCGGATACAGGAAGTTAGAAACGTGACTTTAACCACTAGCTCCCCAATCCCAAAGAGACTATGGAAGACACCCAACGGTACCACCTTCAGCAACTCCTGTCCCAGGGAGCAAGGAACCAGGAAGGTGCAAGTACTTTGCCATTGGCCGCTAATGGAATTGCTGGCAGTTCAAACTCACCCAGCAGCACGACAGAAGGAAGGCCTGGCCATCTGTTTCCATAAAGATTACAAAAAAGAAAACCCTGTGGAGCTCAGTCCTACTCTGCAACACATGGGGTGAATCGGAATCAACTCCATCGCCAACAGGTTTTTCCTTTCTTTCTGGGAAGGGTTGTGGAGTGAAAACCTTTGCTCACTTAATTAGGGATTTTAGAAATCGCTGTTTGCATGCTGAACCAAACACTAGGGAGATTGAAGTTGCTGGGATGGGGCAGTTTGCCCTGAGTGACTGGTGGACAAGGTCCATTGTTTTAAAGCACCAATCGTAGCTCCGAGTTGGCTAATCATCTATCAAGTTTCCCAGCTCTCTGGGTCTTCATAAGATTTAAAAAAAAAAAAAAAAAAAATGCCCAAATGGAATTGCATTTTCATGCACAATGGAAAACTTGAAAGCTGAACAAATCGTTTTGAAAAACTGGCACAGGCGCCCTTGGCTTGGAGGAGGGAAAGTCCTGGGCGAGCCGGCTGCGCCAGGACCCGGGGCTGCGGCCTAATCCCCTTGATCCGAGGGGTTAGTGCGGCTCCTGCCGCGCAGCTCTGGGCTGAAGCCGCAGAACCGACATGCTCCACCTGGCTCCATCCCGCGCGACAGAGCGGCGGCGGCGGCCACAGGGCCGCTTCCCAAGGGGGAGGCCGCGCGGGGAGCGGGAGGGCCATCAAGCCGTGCGAAACTGTTTTCGAAAACCTAGGATGATCATTTAAATGTTTAAAATATGCACATGGTAATTCAAAACTAATTACCCTGAGCACATTTGAAACATTTATGCCACCATCGCTGGATCCTGCCTACTGACAGCGCGCCACGGCTCACTCTGATGTTGCTATAAACTGCTTCAGCGATTTTAACTTCCAGGCTAAATCAGGCGGCGGCCCGCTCGGCCTCCGCCCCTGGTTGGCACAGAGACCCCTTCCCCGACTTCCAGGAGAGGAGGCTGCGCCCCGTTTCCCTGGAGAGCCATTCATCACGGTCGTGTAGTTCTGAAGCTGCCGAATCATTGCTGTCCATAATTATCATTTCCATTATTTAATTTAGGTTAAAACGACCTCTCCCCCCACCTATTCCTTTTCTCGTGGTGTGCCCCCCGCCCCGCCCACCAATTTGCCCTTCCTCTGCCTCAGCGTCCGGCCCCATTTTCCTATCTCTTTCAGGCTCATCGAAAAGTTGCTTTGACAGTCCTATCCCATCCAGTTCTCCATTTTGGGGGGTGAATATGGGACATCTTCAGGAAAGCAAAGAGGTTGTGAGTGTCCACATCCACCAGCCATCTTGAGAAACACAACTGAAGCAGGCCAATCCGAATGAGTAGCAGTCATTGCTGAGTGTGTAATCATAGCCAAGGATGCACGGCCCACACCACATACGTGCACACACCACACACATTTGCACACACAACGCATTGCACACATGTGCGTACACACCACACAGTACACGTGCACACATGCACACACACGCCTCATGCACAGAGCAAAGCCTGCTTATAAAAAATAAAAAAAAAAACTTTTTTTTTTATACTAATTAGACCTAGGCAGGTCCTGAAGCAAATTCATCCCCCCACTTTCCAGAATAAAATGACTTCTCTTCCTTTGGGTGCTCTAAACAAGCATGCTAGAAGCAAAGCGACTGAGAAGTGTAATGCTGTGGCTAAAACGACTTTAACTTCCCAAGTCTATCCAAGGAGACTGACCCAGGGCTGGAAAGCTGGAATTGGAAGACGCACAATCCTGGAGGTAAGAATTAAAAAAAATTAGCACGGGTTTATTGATAGACTCCAGGAAACAGATGAGTGATTGGCAGGCTCCTTGTTAGTGCTTTGAAGATGCCAGTGGCAGGTTTTAGCCGTTTAGGAATACTAAACTAGGTTAGATTCCCGCAGCCAGCTGAAGTTTGATAGAGTGGTATTACCGGGTTTAACTGGAGCCATTAAGAGACTTCATTATCCCCGCACCACCGCCACCAAAGTTATCACATGAGCCATAATGCGAGAGAATTCTCATTCCGTCAACAAGAGAGGGAGCCAGTCTATCTTTGTCCAAAGAAAATGAGCAGCCCAGCATGAAGCTTGTGAGGAATTGAGTGTACAACACTTCAATAACATCCCCTGCAGGATTTCCTCAGCTATTTAGTTGGCTAAGCAGAGGCAGGCTGCGCTGGAGCAATCTTCTGTTTACCTGGCTTTCAAGAACACCAGCTCCAGGAGCTGCTGAAAGGTCAATTAAAGACAAAGGACAGCCACTAAGACCTACATTCCAAAAGGGCTTAAGCATTAAAAAAAAAAAAAAAAAGCATTAAGCTCCGAGAAAATCAAGGTCCACGCTGCTCTCCTGATGTTCAACAATCTCATTATTTTTCTACAAAGATCTACCACGCAGGCCAAGCTGATTTCCTTGGTATCACCTGCCCCTGGCTTACGTGCTCCTCCACCCTGGCTTACGTGGTGTGTGCTGTTCCTTAAGCTTGACACATCCTTCTCTTTTCCTTCTGCCAATCCGTTTTTTCTCACCTTTGGAATTAAAACTCAGAACTTTCATGACTGCCTGCCTTACATTCTATTTCCTCCTTTTCCAGCCACACACTCAGCCTGCACAATACTGCTTTGCGTGTTGATAAGCAGTGTTCTGGACCTTCCCCTCACAGATTAAAATTCAGAGAGAAAGGATGAGTCTTCCATTTCTTTTGCATTTCATGTGGCATCTCAAATAGTGATCTCACATTCGAGACACCCACACTAGATATACTGACTGACCCAGTAGTTTTATAGCTGGTGTTAGAAGACCCCTAGGCTGACCCAGCACACCCCCATACACTGAGCAAAAATTGCACCCCTCATTCAGATGTTCCTGGCATCCAATAACTTGCCTGAAGCCAGATTTATTGCTCCTGCTGTAAAGTGTATCTTCTCTAAGCCTCACTTAAAAGCTACCACTTGGCAGAAGATCAAGTTGAAAGTGCAGGCTAGCAGGTGATGGCGAGGGTAGGAGGGGTGGAGAGGGCGGGGTGGAGCAAATAATTGAAGCTCCGAGAAGTACCAGCTCAATATTTAACCTAGCTGGTAATTTGCTGTGACAATGACGCCACGAAGAGAACACGACTACTATGCAAGAATGTCGCTGTCTAATTAAGAGAGCGCTGCTTTTTCTAGTCCCCCGCGCTTTAATAACACACACAAAATGAGACTTGGCTCCAGGAGCTCAAGGTTCCAGGAGGAGACAAGTGCAGCATCCCACGGTGGCAGGCACATGGCCGGTGGGCGAAGCTGCCCCGGGAAGCCAGCATAACACTTTCAGTTCACCCTCAGATGGAGAAAGGGAGAGAGCCGCTCGACCCTCTCAGACACAAGAGCCATTTGACCGACAGGCATCTTCCCTGAAAGCCAGTGCAACTACTGCAAATCAACGTGCTTCCCAACCTGCTTCCAACCAGGAAGGCTCAGTGTGGGTCTGATCCTGAAAGAGTAACTTTAATGATAAGGATTTTCATGAAAATAAAAGTGCACTTAAATAAAGCCTTAAAGGTGGACAGTAAGACAGAAACAGGGACACACACACACCCTAACTGCTGGCTGAAAAGATTCCAGGATGCTACAAAAGAATATTATTAAAATCATAGCTATAAAGAAGGGCGCTGCCATCTTCTAAATTGACTGCTAGATTCATGAAACATCGCTAAGCAAGATAAACTGGTTTTTGCTTAATTAGTGGCTCCTTTATGGAGGGTTTGCTGCCTGGAGAGAGCCCATTAGAGGAGGAGAACTCATTTACAGGGATGCACCTTATAAAGCTATTCAAGTTTTAAATAAAGAGTGGAGACGGAAATTGGTGGTGGTGGTGGGAGTCGGGGTGTTATGGAGGCAGAAAAGCTGCTGCGAAAGACAAGCTTTTGCACTACAAGCCTGAGTGCTGAGGAGATCAGCTTTCCTAGGCAACACAGAAGCCTCTAAGATTTTAGGCCAATAGAAGTGACCTCTGTACCATGGCTGACTGAAGATATAAATAAACTTCAACATGAGCAGCAGTGTCAACTGTGAGAGGAAAGAGATGAGAGTCCAATTGGGGCTTATTTTTAAAAAGTCCTGGTCGTTCTGACTCCATTTCAGGGCAGGGTATTCATGAGCACAAAGCCGCTGATCCCTGCAGCGAGCTCTCCTACTTCACCAGGCCCCAGCCCCTAGGTTACCTAATCACTGAAAGGAAGCTGCACCACACACAAGTTAAATATAGGCTTGGTTATCTGTGTTTTACAAGCTCCAAGAACGTTATCTACGGAAGCTGTCATTTTTAATGACAGCACAAACTTCCAATTACCAACTGGGTAATACGCTAGGGAGCAGGTACAATTTTTTAAGAATGGCTTACAATCATTAAAAGTTTACGTGATCACTTTTGAATTGGATATAAATATTTCTCACGAGGCAGGTGGGATCACATTTCTCATGTGGTTTATTCAAGGCTGGAAAAAAAAAAGATTTTTTTCTTGAAAATTATACAGTTTGAGATTTGTCAAGAGCTAAGAAGTAGGGAGTGCAAGGGGATAGTCATTAAGAGTCTGGCAAAGCTGAAAGGCTGAAAAAGTGGCCAGGTGGTTGATTCAGTCTCAGATACACCCACAGCTTCACTGGCAAGTCACAAACTCCTATGCAAGAGCTTGGGGTCTGGCGATAGATAACGCAAGTAAGTTCCCCTCACGCTACCCATGGTCAAACGTTATTCACACAAGGAGCCCAATTTTCTTTAGTGCCCTCTACCCAACCTTCATGGCATTCACGTAGCTCCATCTGTCAGGAATGAATCTAGAATGGATGACAATTATCAAGTGTGGCACAATCAAACAGCCCCTGACCTAAATGAAGGTTACAATTCTCCTGAGTCTCAAGTCACCCAATTCTTTGGGAAGCCCTTCCTAATGACTCCAGAATCAGGTGTGATTTTATAAAGCAAGTCAAATGTGTTCTTAAGAAGCCACTTCTCCACACACCAACAGAAAACCAGAGCATTGAGTTCTCCTAAACACAACTCCACTCACGTGGTGGGCAGCAGTAAACTAGGCTTGGTTCAGAAGCCTTCCATTCCTCTCTCCCCCGCATTAATCTACCTGCTTTGGCTCAAGAGGATTCTAG
The DNA here is from genome assembly GCF_024166365.1 of Elephas maximus indicus. Classification (NCBI taxonomy): domain Eukaryota; kingdom Metazoa; phylum Chordata; class Mammalia; order Proboscidea; family Elephantidae; genus Elephas; species Elephas maximus. Next base: position 19,847,326 of record NC_064837.1, read on the forward strand.
GGCCTGCTCGGATTACCTGCTAGCCTTTGATGCTACACAGGGTTAGAGGGGTTATCGCTGGACTATGGCAAAAAAGAAAGAAAAATGAGAGACTCTAACAAAACAAGAAGGCATATTATTTCCCTTTGCAACAAAGTATAAATGCTCCTTTTCATCAAAAGCTGAGTTTATGATAACAGTGAGAAAAATGTAAGCATTCAGCAAGTGAACTGGGTCAATAAATGTAGACATCCATATAGCCAAATATGGAAACCCTGGTGGCGTAGTGATTAAGAGTTATGGCTGCTAACCAAAAGGTTGGTAGTTTGAATCCACCAGGCACATCTTTGGAAACTCTATGGGGCAGCTCTACTCTGTCCTATAGGGTCGCTATGAGTTGGAATCGACTCGACGGCAATGGGTTTTTATAGCCAAATATAGCCAGATACCAGTGAAATTTATGCAGATCTATTTTTATCAAGCTAGAAAAGATGTCTGCCTGACAGTGCTAGGAGAAAAGTGTTACAGAATAGTATGCATAGTTGCATTTCTTGTTAAAACTATATTTATACACATATGTGCATAGAAAAAAGTGGTCAGCTATACAAGTGGTTATTGCTGGTTTGTGGGATTATGGGCAATGTTTTACCTGCATGTTATTTTGCTACAATGAACATGGATTACTTGTATAAGAAACAAGAAAAATGGTCCTGTAACCTAGTGTCTGAGCCTGTCTACATTCAGGAGGAGGGATGAGAATCACCAGGATCGGCCCAAAGCTGATACCTGAGGTGCAGGTCAGACATACCCCCACTCTCCAACTTTTTCAGCATTTTTGACACTAGCCTCTCCTCCCCTCCCCGACGGTGCTCTCTGCTTCTCTGCTGGGTTAGATAATTTGTTGCAATGGCCACACTGAACTCAAGGACCATACTCTCAGTTATATGGATTATTAGGGGTGTAACAGGCTACAGTTTGTCAATCAGGACAGCTTCCAACCAGGATGGCTCTCAGCTCCTTATCGGCTGTGCCCACAGGCAGACCCTTCCCTTGGTCATGCCAGCCTGCGACCCTTCTCTAGGCCTCTGCCCTACTCAGGCAAATGTTACAACTCTTTAGGTCCTTAGACAAGTGCCCAGAGGCATCCCACTCCCCCAGCAAGCCTCCTGCCCAAAGGTGCTTAGCTCTCTCTTGTTCCCTGGGCTGGCAAGCACCACTGCAGCTGCCTGCTGGTCCCATGGTTCTCATCGCTTGTACAGCTGCTGCTGTTTCTGTCTCATACCATCTTCAGTGTTACAGCTCTCTTCTGGGTCTAGGTTTTCAGCACAGGAACCCCAGTCCAAAGGATACGCTCCACTCTAGGCTTTTTTTTATTGTGCTTTCTTATACAAAAATTTATACACATTTGTTATATGACCCTAGTTGCAGTCCCTATAATGTGACAGCACACTCCCCCTTTCCACTCCGCATTTCCCGTGTCCATTCAACCAGCTCCTGTCCCTTTCTGGCTTCTCATCTTGCTGCCCATTTAGTCTCGTGCATCTACTTGAAGCACACTCTTCATGAATATTATTTTGTTTTACAGTCCAATCTTTGTCTGAAGAGTTGGCTTTGGGAATGGTTTTAGTTCTGGGTTAACAGAGAGTCCAGGAGCCATGTCTTCTGGGGTTCCTCTAGTCTTAGACCATTAAGTCTGGTCTTTTTACACGAATTCGAGTTCTGCTCCATACTTTTCTCCTGCTGTGTCAGGCAGTCATTGGTGGTAGCCAGGCACCATCTAGTTCTTCCGGTCTTAGGCTGACGGAGTCTCTGGTTTATGTGGCCCTTTTGTCTCTAACCAAAAGGTCGGAATTTTGAATCCCCCAAGTGCTCCTTGGAAATCCTATGGGGCAGTTCTACCCTGTCCTATAGGGTTGCTATGAGTCGGAATCAACTTGATAGCAGTGGGTTTGGTTTTGGGTTTTTTGGCTTGTCTTCTGGGTTAATATTTTCCTTGTGTCTTTGGTGTTCTTCATTCTCCTTTGCTCCAGGTGGGTTGGAACCAATTAATGCATCTTAGATGGCTGCTTGCAAGCTTTTAAGATCCCAGATGCCACTCACCAAAGTGGGATGCATAATTTTTTTTTTTTTGACATTTTTGTTGTGCTCTAAGTGAAAGTTTACAAATCAAGTCAGTCTCTCACACAAAAGTTTATATACACCTTGCTACATACTCCCAATTGCTCTCCCCCTAATGAGACAGCCCGCTCCCTCCCTCCACTCTATCTTTTTGTGTCCATTTCGCCAGCTTCTAACCCACTCTACCCTCTCTCTCATCTCCCCTCCAGGCAGGAGATGCCAACATAGTCTCAAGTGTCCACCTGATCCAAGAAGCCTATTCCTCACCAGCATCCCTCTCCAACCCATTGTCCAGTCCAATCCCTGTCTGAAGAGCTGGCTTCGGGAATGGTTCCTGTCCTAAGCCAACAGAAGGTCTGGGGGCCATGACCGCTGGGGTCCTTCTAGTCTCAGTCAGACCATTAAGTCTGGTCTTTTTATGAGAATTTGGGGTCTGCATCCTACTGCTCTCCTGCTCCCTCAGGGGTTCTCTGTTGTGTTCCCTGTCAGGGCAGTCATCAGTTGTAGCTGGGCACCATCTAGTTCTTCTGGTCTCAGGATGATGTAGTCTCTGGTTCAGGTGGCCCTTTCTGTCTCTTGGGCTCGTAATTACCTTGGGTCCTTGGTGTTCTTCATTCTCCTTTGATCCATGTGCGTTGAGACCAACTGATGCATCTTAGATGGCTGCTTGCTAGCGTTTAAGACCCCAGACAGAACATTTTCTTAATAAACTTTGTTATGTCAATCAACCTAGATGTCCCCTGAAACCATGGTCCCCAGACCCCCACCCTTGCAACTTTGTCCTTCGAAGTGTCTGGTCGTGTTCAGGAAGCTCCTTAGCTTTTGGTTTAGTCCCGTTGTTCTGACTTTCCCTGTATTGTGTGCTGTTCTTCCCTTCACTTAATTCTTTTAATTGTGCCTTTAGTGAAAGTTTACAGTTCTAGTTTCTCATACAAAAATTTATTCACACATTATGTGACCCTAATCGCTCTCCCTATAATGTGACAGCACACTCCTCCTTTCCACCCCAGATTTCCATTATCCATTCAACCAACTCCTGTCCCTTTTTGCCCTCTCATCTCACCTCTGGACAGAAGTTGCCCTTTTAGTCTCATGGATCTACTTAAGCTAAGAAGCACTCTCTTCATGAGTCACCTAAGGTAACTCTTGTCCACTCTAGTTAGCGAATTCCCTTCTTTCCCTCCTCGCCCTCGTAACCATCAAAGAATGTTTTCTTCTGTTTGAATCTTTTCTTGAGTTCTTGTAATAGTGGTCTCATATAGTATTTGTTCTTTTTGACTAATTTCACTCAGCATAATGCCTGCCAGATTCATCCGTGTTGTGAGATGTTTCACAGATTCATCATTGTTATCACTGCATAGTACTCCATTGTGTGAATATACCATAATTTTTTTATCCATTTGTCTGTTGCTGGGCACCTAGGTTGTTGCCATCTTTTTGCTATTGTGAACAGTACTGCAATGAACATGGGCGTGCATATACCTATCTGTGTGATGGCTCTTATTTCTCTAGGATATAGTCCAAGGAGTGGGACTGCTGGGTTGTATGGTACTTTGATTTCTGGCTTTTTAAGGAAATAACAAATTTCTGAAGTGGTTGTACCATTTTACATTCCCATCAGTGGTGTTTAAGTGTTCTAGTCTCTCTACAACCTCTCCAACATTCATTATTTTGTGTATTTTTGGATTAATGCTAGCCTTGTTGGGGTGAGACGGTATCTCATTGTAGTTTTGATTTGCATTTCTCTGATGGCTAATGATCGCAAGCCATTTTCTCATGTACCTGTTAGCCGCTCCAGGCTCATCTTGATGATAGTGAGGTCCCCCCATCAATCTCTGTGGGATTGGCCCTTATATTCATTTCAAGGGTTGGCCTTCCTAGCCAGACCACAAACTGACCAATCATCTCAGTAGGCCTATTGACCAATTCCTGCAAGGTCACTTAATCCTAATGGGTGGTTTTATGCGCCCCATTTGCGTAGTATACTGACCAATCCCTTGCAAGATTGTGGCCCAGCCAATCATTTTTGGCAGAATTATAAACCTAAGGCCAGAAAGTCCATATGTAAGAGAAACCCATTGCCCCCGCAGGTCCAAACAGTCCCCTTTTTAAAACGTTAATAATACTTTACATCAGCATAAGAAATGAAATATACTCACTCAGCTTAGTTTCAAATAAATGAAAATACAGCATCTAAACTCTTTTTGAGGAAAAACTGATTATTTCCAAAAGCCTGAACTCTACCAACAGAGTGGATTATATAAGACGAAGCTAACAAACCAGTAAAGAGGAGAGGGGTAGGGAAGAAATTCTCCCTTTGAGATAAAGAAACGATCAATTTACTAGGGGAGTATTGGCTTTCTAACAAGTGAAAAGAAGGAAAGGCGGCTAAACAACCTGTTTCATTTTCTATAAATAAAACCTTGGAAGGCATATTGCCAAAGAAACACAAGTCAATATAAACCTTTATATACTGGGCTGCCAAACTTCACTTTTAGACAGTATATTAATTACGTAGTCAATAACCATGGGTTTCATTAGTGTATTAAATACCATGATCAATATTATTTATACTTTTCAAAGATACGCAACTCAGAAAAAAAAGTGGGGGAGGGGGAAATTTTTGACCCTGCAGTTCAAAAAAGTCAGAACGGCACAGCAGAGATTAGCTAGGCTTTAATGGAAAGCATAAAACACTGAAAATATGGACAGAAATCAGATTTTTTTTTCCAGTCTCTTTTACAATGAGACTGGAGGGAATTCAAGAACCATTTAAAATAAAGGCGAAATGATGAGATTTTTTTTTTCCTAATTGCTTAAATGCTGATGTCATGATGTATGCAAGTAAACATTGATCTACAAGGGAAAGAGAACTAGAACGTGAACAGTCTTTTGAGGTAAACTATATCCAAGAGAATTCTAAGAACTGTGGGCCAAAATCTATTTAGGCAATCCTCAGGGACCTCGCTCTCTTAAAAGCATAGCAGTGGAGCCAATTTCTGATGCTCCTCTACTGGTGATCTGATTTCCTGCAGGGAAATCCGTTAAAAATCCTCTCTAGAGAGCCCCCCCTCCCCTACAACACTCCCCCTGGATTTCTAATGACATCCATGTAGACAGGCTGCTTTTGTCATGCTGGTCATTAGAAAGAACAGTGACTGTACAATGTGATCCAGACACTTCAGGGTAACACTAGTAGTCGGTCCTCCTCACGGGGTAGACACATGTTGGAGACAGGAGTGAATGCTGGGAGTAGAAGATATAAAAGACTGGTTACTGGACCAAAAGCTGGATTACCACTTTCAACCCACAATTTGTCAATCCAGAATGGTGTGGAAGACCGTGATTTTCTAGTCAGTGGTTTATGAGCAAGGTTAGGCAGGACAGAGCTTCTGTAAAAACTGAGGCCTCAGCCACAGAATCAAGTGCAACCCAATTATCATCTTCTGAGACCAGAGAAGGGCAAGGAGATATATGTCTAAACAACTAATGGGCCTGAGAAAAGGGCCCTCTCTATTGGGAGCCAACCTGCCTAGAGTGAGCTGGTTCCTCCCAACAGAAGACGGTAAGGGCGAGATGGATGGGATCTTGTCACTCGATGATGCCACAAAGAGCCTGCATGTGCTGCCTTTGCACAGACTAAAAACTAGGTCCTCCAGCTGCAGGCTCACTGCAATGCTGCCCAACTGCTTGGAGAGAGATGTGCGGCAAATGCCAAGCGGTGGGCTGCAGCAACCGGATAGATAATTAATACGATTAGGAACACACAGGGCAGGCATGCGCTTGCTGACTGAAAAACCCAGTAGCATAATTACTGTTTTCTTACTCGCTCACTGTCTGTACACATTTCAAAGCCTGGTTGGTGTTAGCCTGCTGTGTAAATATCAATAAAATCCCAAAGTGCCAGATCGTCAGCATTCCTGGGCACAATGGCTTTTTGTTTTTAGTGTTTCCGTTCCTTTGAAGATGCATTTCAGGATTGCAAACGTTAGGAAGAAGGATCTCCACGCCTTGGACTAATCTTCGAGTTTGAAATGAGTTAACATCTCCCCAAAGTGAACATTTATTATGGAGGCTAATTAATTGCCTTCTAGTTATAAGAACTCTTCGCATTCAAAGGAAGTAGGAGTCATACTGTTTATTAAACAAAGCAAGGCAAACAAAGGGCTTCTCCCTTCAAAATCCTTTCTATTTAACATGGCTTTAATCAAGAAATGAAACATACAAATGCAAGAAATATATACAGGTAGAAAAAGTGTGTCTTCACCAACCCAAAATGCAACCTTAATTGAAAACTAAAGCGATGCTTTGTAGTTGCCTGCATTTCCCTAGGGGATGGCAAGTCAATGCTTATCAGCCTTCCTCAGAAGAGACAATTTTGATTAATATCAGACCCATCTGACTCAGTCTATTAGACCCTGAAGGAAGGATATTCTTCAGATATAAGAGATGCCTTTGATTAATAATTCTGCTGTATTGCCATTCCAAGCATTCACAACTACGTGGCACCTCTAGAAAGACAGATCCTTTGAATTCTAGGAAGACACACTTACTGAACTATCCAGGTTCCACGCAACCACTTCTCAGCTCTTCCCCCAGAAGGAACCCAAGTTGCGAAGGTGTCACCACTGGAGAAGTAAAACCCTAGTTACCCTAGCTACATAATTTATTTTACTCTCTGCAGATTTGGGGTCAATTACTTGTGACATAATTCCTGCTTAAAGATAATGAAGTCTTACTAAAATTGACAAAAGCCTAGGAGTGACTGGTACTATGGCACCTGCTGACTGACCCCTAGGTCTGACACAGCTTCATGCCACGGCCATCTGAGTGGACTTTCCTTTGCCCACCAGTGGGTTCCAAGATGCACATAAAAGAGGAAACTGCTTAGTCCACCATCAAGAGGCTCTCTGCACTGGGCAGCTAATGTGGAATTGTCACGCAGGGGGTAGGAAGAAATCCATTTCATTTCAGCTCTTTATTTTCGAGCTTTGGCCCAGTCAGCGCTGCTCTCCTCACATTACTGCGTGGCATTCTTCCTGATGCTCACGATTAGTCTTCTGCCGTATTCTCTGTAGTCCACAGGCTTCACGTCCACCACAGAGGCCTTAATTCGGGACTCGTCCTTTGGAAAGAGAAGAGCAGTTTGTGACCGACTGGAAAGCCCTGGCATGTAGCAATGGTGATAACCCCCTTTGCTTCAGTGGCTTCAATGATCCCAGCAGGAGGAAACACAGGACTCAGAGTTTAGTAATTCCAATGAAGAAAAAATTATGAGTGAGCACCAAGTCTAGAACTTCTGGGGCTGGCAGAGTGGACAGAAACCTCCCTTTCACAAAGGCCGTTTTCATCCTTTCCTCCTGCTCCCCCAAAACATTCAGAAATCTAGACTCCAAATGGTTTGAACCTTAGAGGGCTTATCTAGCTCAGCTCACTCTATTTACAGAGGGAAGAAGAGCCCAGAGAGGATAAGTGACTTGCCTAAAGCCACACAGGGAGTTCTGAAAGGTGAGCTTTCTTTTCAGGACAAGCTGCATGTGGTGTCAAAGAAAAAGCACTCGAGGCAGATGAAAAGACCTGGTTTGGGTCCCATCTCAGCTCTGGGTGAGTCAATCAATATCTCTGCACTGTACTTTCCCTGTCCATATGATGAGGTGGCTAAAAGACTCTTCAAGCCCTTCCCTGGCCCCCACTCCCCAACACTGTATCACACTGAGATTGTTGGCCCTTATCTCATTTAATGCTTACAGAAACAAACACATCCATTAGCAGCTATTATGGTTAAGGCCTAATAATCAAACAAAAGAATGAGTAAGGCCTGCAACAAAAGAAGCAGGAATGTTTCCAGAATGCTGCGTCCTCACTCGTTTATTTATATTCAGGAATTGGCCACAGCCTCTAGAGGCAGAAAGGGGGGATGTCCAGAAAGGGTGCAAGGGCTAGCTCAGGGCTTCTCATACTTTATCGTGTTCGGTGTATATACAGTGATATTTATAAGCTTGGTTAAGAGCAAAGCTCTGAGATGGGACTGCCTGAGCTGGAGTCTTATTTCTGTCACTTGCTTTAAACAAGTTACTTATTCTCTGTATGCCCACGTTTTTCATTGGTAAAATGGAGATACCAACATTTCTTATACATAAGGTTCCTGTCCAGACCAAGTGAGATAATGGATGTGAAGAGCTTAGAACAGTGTCTGGCAGATAGTAAGTGCTCAATAAATGCTGCTTTATTTTGACTCTATTTTCTGGGCAATTTTAGGAGTTTTGAAGGTAATTTTAGCTACGTGTGGGCTTTGCTTTATATGATGATTTTAGAACCTAAACTTTGTAGAAGATGTAAGTCCACTAGACACTATCAATTTTTGTCAGAACACAAACCAAAAAAAAAAAAAAACCAGTTTTAACTAAAAAGGCCATATAGTATTTTTTTTCCCTTAGATGTCTGACATTGGACAAGATACTTCACACCTCTCTGTTTCCTCATCTAAAAATGGGGAAATAGTACCTTGGTGCTGGGAAGATTCACTGGGTACTGAACACAAGGTGCCTGGGATTGAGTCTGGCACAGGCAAGAAACTAACTGACAGCTCTCACTGTTGCCATGTTATTGGCAGGTGACAAACAGCAATTTCCCACACCCCGGCTGACTTTACTTACATTGTAGGTCTCTAGTTTGATTCTGATCCTGAATGTAAAAGATCGAAAGCTGGCATTCTGGAAAACTTCCTCAAATGCTTGTTCATTCTGCAAAAACAAAACAAAAATTTAGACATGGAAACTACTGGCCCATCTGAAAATATCTGTAAGACTTTTGAAGAGGCTTTGAGAAAAATCTTTCCTTGAGGAAATCATCGCCCCCAGTGGTTTGAAATTCATTACGAATGACTAACCTACAGGTGTCATTTCATTACATAAAACGGTTTAAGTAGAATTTTATTATAACTTAAAACACTCTAGGTAAATGCATTTGTAGGCTTCAAAAGCTTGAGATGGAATAGACCTGAGGCCCAGCATCATCATCATCATGAATTTACAAATTAGGGAGAAAAAAAAAATTCAGAAAAGAATTCAAGTTGTCATATACATTATTTCTCTCAGACTCTGAACTCCCAGCTACAGGTGTGAGGGCAAGGGAGAAGACAGGTGAGGTGGGCAAAGGTTACCAACGGTCTAAGGAACAGCCCCTCCCTCTTTCCCTTGCCCCTCAAATACTATTTTTTGAAAAAGCCTGACAGGGATTAAAGAAAGCATTTTATATAAATTTATATAGAATAAACTTATCACTTTATGTAAAATTGATAGTTCCTATCAGTTAAGTATTATCTTTGCAAACCATATGGAACATGAAGAAAGCTTTGTTATATAGAACTCTTTCCTGTAAAGGTTACTTTACAAAAAAATAAAAAAGAAGTCTTCTGGACTTTCAGATTTGTAAATAAAACAACACGCTAAACCTTCAGAAAATAATGCCATCCTTCCTCCAAGATTAGGCAAGCAGGCAGCACATGCTCCAAGAACATCACGGTTCCAGAGCGAAGAGTTTCTATGTGTCCTCATTCACCAGCAGTAAAAACAGTCAAATGTAATAAGCTAATAAAAAAATCCTGAAAGGCTGCCTCGAGCCTTAAAATCTGGTATGAAAATAGAGGACCTGGTAAGACAGACAAAAGATACCATCATACACTTTTTTAATGATGATAAAAAAATACCATCTGGTTATTTCTGTCAACGGGCATGCTGGGACTCTTCAGAAATCACACGGACAATTTAGAAAAGGGTGGGGGAAGAGCCAAACGGGCAGAACCCAGGACAGGAAGGAATAAGGAACACATGCCAGAACAAATGCCCAATCCTTTCTCCCCAGTGGCCTTTACAACTATTCTAACCAATTTCCCGGAAATGGGGGGAAAAAAAAAATTAGAGATAGAAGTTAATGTGGCTCAGTAAATACTGCTTACTCAACAACAACAAAATATCTAAGAAAAGGAAATACTGCTTACACTGGTCTACTTTACATATTTTATCTGAACAACTGTCTTTCCTAAGTTTAGCATACTAAGTATATCCCCTGCCTTAAACAAACCTAATACGTGAAATGCAAATTTATAAAAATGGAATCGGCTAAAACGTCTAATAAAAAGAAAGTAATTTCCTGAGAACTGCACGTGACTACCCGAAATACCAAGTACTTTATATGTGCATTTAAACCAGGATTTGCCTTGGCTTTTCAGAAAGGTGTTTGTTTACTATGTCACCAAGGCATACTTGTACTTGAAGTTATTTCAGATGTCTTCCAGGTCTCAGATGATCACAGGCACACCAACTCTGGTGTGCTCACTGTAATAAGAGAAATAAGTGGTTCATACTTGAAAGTGCTTCATTTTTGAAGCACTTTTATGTACATCACACCTCATTGTTACCTCATTAGCCCATTACTTCATTACCTCATTGTTAACACATCCAAAATGGACAAAATTAGACAAAATCAGATGAGCTCTCAAATATCATTAGACCGAGATATGACATACAACATACAAAAGAGACAAACCAAAAAATACTGTAAAGCAAAAAGGGACAGCGTACAGCATGGGAGCTATTACAGTTATAATAAGACGTGGCCAACCTTCTCTTTTAATTCTCCCAGGTAAGCCGCGCTTTGTCCGAGGATGGCCTCTGCAGACTCCTGGAAACAAGTGACCCACTGATTCTCTAGAAAATCTGCAATATTTGCCTAAAAAACACAACTCTATGTTATTAGAGCAAAGAAACAAAGGAAAGCATGCTTAGGAGACTGAGATTAACTCTTCCCACTCATTAATTATTCCCAAAGAAAAACACAATACCACTAGATATACTATGCTCTTTGCAAAGAATGTGAAAGGTATCCTAGAAGAAGTGTGAAGTATAAGTCTGGATCCCAGCAGGAACACAATATGCTGTGGATGTGTGATTTCAGACCTCAGTGGGGCACAGCCCAACCGCACACTCCTTCAGATGCAAAATACAGGCACGTGGGACTTAGCCCTGCCCCACCCAGCTCCAACAGGCTTTGGACTGAGGGTGTTGAACAAGCCTCCAATGAGTCAGGGCGAGTTCTTGCATTTTAAATTGTACATTCTTCAGTCACTAGGAGGAGCTTCATGAGATGGGGCTAAGTCATTGCTGAGCAACCCAGACAATTTAAGAGCCTGAGCCAGGGGCCTTTATCTGGCCATCAAATTTACCTAGCAACTGCGTGAGTAATAACGTTTCTCCAATTAGACTGTGGTATGCAGTTAAACAGGGGAGAGTCAAGGAAGAAAGTGGGTATCAAAGAACCCAGTTGCTAAAGTAAAAGACTCTGTAGAAAAAAAAGAAAGCAAAGGGGTATTTTTTTTAATAATTTTTATTGAGCTTTAAGTGAACGTTTACAAATCAAGTCAGTCTGTCACATATAAGCTTATATACACCTTACTCCGTACTCCTACTTACTCTCCCCCTAATGAGTCAGCCTTTCCAGTCTCTCCTTTCATGACAATTTTGTCAGTTTCTAACCCTCTCTACCCTCCCATCTCCCCTCCAGACCGGAGATGCCAACACAGTCTCAAGTGTCCACCTGATACAAGTAGCTCACTCTTCATCAGCATCTCTCTCCTACCCATTGTCCAGTCCCTTCCATGTCTGATGAGTTGTCTTTGGGAATGGTTCCTGTCCTGGGCCAACAGGTTTGGGGACCATGACCGCCGGGATTCCTCTAGTCTCAGTCAGACCATTAAGTATGGTCTTTTTATGAGAATTTGTGGTCTGCATCCCACTGATCTCCTGCTCCCTCAGGGGTTCTCCGTTGTGCTCCCTGTCAGGGCAGTCATCGGTTGTGGCCGGGCACCATCTAGTTCTTCTGATCTCAGAATGATGTAAGTCTCTGGTTCCTGTGGCCCTTTCTGTCTCTTGGGCTCATAGTTATCGTGTGACCTTGGTGTTCTCCTTTGATCCAGGCAAAGAGGTATTTTAAGGTTGTCATTTTGATACTACATATTCATTTTGCAGGTATGTGGGGCTTTTAATATCAAATGCTATGATGAAATATAAAGTGATGTGGGAAAAGTTAAGAGCACTCACCATATAAGGTCATGGCATCATATGCTGGGGCTCACACCTACCGTGTACCCCATATTATCCTCCTAAGAGGAGAAGAGCATCACACCCTACAGGGTAACAGCACAGATGTGCAGGTGGGTACATGGCATGTGAAATAAGCGTGCACAGAATTCCACTTCTCAGAAGTTTAACAGAAGCTGATGGAATAAACTTTGAAGGCCAATTATTTTCTGCATTGAATTTTTTGTTGCTACCATGTGTTTTCATTAACGTAAAGCATACTGAACCACTGAGTGTTTGTATTTTTGGTAGGTACTACGGATTTTTTTCTAGCCTCATCCTACCAATCCTACCCTTGGAGTCCAGAGGGACATATGTGTCCCCTAAATTTTACCTCCAGAGAGCAGAGGGTCACAGGTGTCCCACATAGTTTTTATCAAAATCCCTATTTTTCCCACCAAAAACATTGATTCAGTACCACCTCACACGATGCCCTGTAAAACAGTAATTAGGGGCACATGCCCATTTTTTCCATTTCAAACTGTTATATAGGTCTCCACCTGCAGGCTGCATGTACTGTTTGTGGGAGAGCAGGTTCCCAATAAACATCAGAGGCCAGAAAAGTGTGTGGTCGCTATATGTACCATGGGCCAGGAAAAAGATAAAACTGTCTAAAACAATGGTCATCGTAGTTCAATGAAAAGTGTATAGTTCATAAAAAATATGATGCTTAAATAGAACTTCCCTGCTGAACTAACTGTTTAAAGGGCAAGAACGTAGAATGGGTTGATGGAATCCTTTATTAAAAATATTTTCTTAAAAATTTCCTATTACAAGAGTATTCGTTGCAAAGGAAAAAAAAATTAGGAATGCAGAAAAATATACAGAAGAAAATAAAAACCAACCAGAAGTAACTGCTACTGGTATTAGTCCTCTCAGGCTGTTTTCTATGTATGTGTACATATAAGACATACCATTCTATAATTTGCTGTTTTCAATTAATATAGCCCGAGTACTTGTCATTTTATAGTCTTTATTAATAATGGTTTACAAACATCTTAATTGTGGAACTTTGTCAAATAAGAAGCAAATTCTAATGCTTTCATGGTATTCCGCTCTATGGATATTTAACAAAGAAATTAACCAACGGAATATCAAGGATATTTAAGCTGTATCTATTTTTTTTTTTTTCAAAATAAACAACAGTGTAATAAACTTTATACATACATAACATCTCTGATTATTTCCTTAGAATAAATTCCCTTCAGGTGTTTACTGTATCAAAAATATAAACGAATTTTTTATGGCTTTGACATATTACTGCCAAATCACCTTCTAGAAAAATGTGAGGGCCATCTTCCTGTAACTTCACTATCATTTAGTATTATCATTAAAGGAAATAAACAAACAAAAAAACTTACACCATTCATTTTAAAGTTTTTAAAACAGAAAGAAACAATTCTTAACAATGCAAAAAAGCCACAGCCCCTTGTGAGCAAGTGGTCACATGCCTCCGAAGTCAGCTCTACTGAGGCTTGAGGAACAGATTATCCACAAGGAAAATAACTAAATACAGGCGCTGGCTGTGTAAGTACCATTACTGCTCTCCAAAAATGGCATTTCAAATTACTTTTCTCTATAACTGTTAGACAGCAAGCGCGACCAAAGCTGCCACTTGCTAAATGCATGGCAGACTGAGATCGGCCAGAGTATCTAAATACAACTTTCTGACATGAAAAAAAGCTTTTAGGAGGAGAAAACAGACTGCCGTTCATTTCTTCAAAGGCCTCATACTTCCTAATTTATCAAATAACCACAAGCTTTTTAGCACTTACTGCAGGCTTCCTACCATGGACTACAGTCACGTATCACTAAAACGTACATGATACGTTCTGTGATTTGGACATTGTACAAACATGTCTAAGTCATGAACGATAGCATTCACTGATTTTCCACTTCATGTTGTTAATAACCTTTGTTTCACTTCCAAATCGATACTTCTCCTTTGCCTCTTGCTGCTGCTATCCCTAGCACTGGTTTGGCTGCATTTGGGAGCCATGAGCACGTCACAGTAGTATTTTTCAGAAGAAAATTAAACAGAGAGATAATGCTACAACACTCAAGAGACACACGATACAAGAGATTGGATGCTGCTGCCTACGAGTCGAAGCATACACTGTTACACGGAAAACTTTTTTAAGTAGGGAAGGTTCACATTAAAATAACAATAGAGGGTACAGTACATCTATAAGCCAGTAACATACGCATTTATTATGACTATCAAGACATATGTATTATAGGCTATGTACTGTACCATTGTATGGAGCCCTGGTGGCGCAGTGGCTAAGAGTTTAGCTGCTAACCAAAAAGTCAGCAGTTTGAATCCACCAGCTGCTCCCGGGAAACCCTATGGGGCAGTTCTACTCCGTCCCATAGTGTCACTATGAATCGGAATCGACTTGACGGCAACAGGTTTGTTTTTTTTGTACCATTATACACCTGGCAGTGCAACTGATTTGTACATGAGACACGAGAGACACCTGTTTCACACAGGAAGCTGCTGTGTTCGGTATGTCCAGTTACACCCCATACATCCCATTCTCCAATCGGGATTTCTGAACTCTATTATAATCTTATGGGACCACAGATATATATGCAGTTGGACGTTCTCCGAACAGATGTTACACGACATGTGACCATATTTTGTTTTCGCTGTTTCACCCAGGGTGTCTGACACATGGCAGGGACTTGATAAACACCCCCAGTGGCTCTCATTTACCCACTCTACTTACTGCCAGGATCATGCGGTACTTGAAATTGGGAAATTCGCTGTCACACTTCTCACAGCGGTATAATCCGTTCTGCTGATCAATCACTTTCTTATTGCAGTCCTGAGTTGGGCAGGCCTGGTACATACAGTTCTCCTTGCGAAGATACACCACTGTCGCCACACAGCTGAAATAGTCCGCCTTCAGGTAGCAAGAGTGACATGAGACACAGAGCATCAAACCGATATTCAGGACTGAACTTACTGGCAGCTCAAAGCTTGCCCTTACACATAAGTGGAAGAGTTTCTATATTTTAATTCTCAAAATCACAAAGTGATTATATACGGAATGGTTCGTTCTGTAGTTTTAGAAATCATATGTGCTAACTACAGAACCCATAAAGGTAAATAAACCAAGCTCTAAAACACAGAATTCCTTAGCTACAGAAGAGTTCATTCTAAATCAGTTTAAAATGGAAATCTTTTCTCTTCTTTGCTTGTTCCTTTAACCCACCCAAGGTAACAGATCTCTGCAACACAGAGTGTGCAGACCACAAAACTCTAGCAAAGCTATGATCAACCATTCCTTCCGCAAATTATTCTGAAAACAGTGGTAGTGAATTCTAGGGCTTAAGATTTGCTTTTATCCTTTGTTCGGGGGAGGAGGGGGGAGGTCAGCAAACCTCTTCTGTAAAAAGCCAGAGAGTCAAGATTTTAGCTTTATAGGCTACCTGGTCATACTGCCTCTGCTGTGGCTGCTCAGCTCTGCTGCTGAGGTACAAGAACAGCCTTAGACAATATGTAAATGAACGTGTTTGGCTGTGTTCCAATAAAACGATTTACAAAAACAGGTGGCAGGGGGAAAGGAAAAGTTAGTGCTCAGGGGGCACTGAGTTTTTGTTAAGGCTAAAGAAAAATCTGGAAAAAGTGGTGATGGCTGCACAACACAGTGACTGTGTCATTAAGGTCACTGAATTGTACAGGTAAAACAGCTGAAACTGCACATTTTACCACAATAAGCGACAAAACGAAAAAACAAGGGGCAGACCAGATTTGGTCCCTGCACTGGTCTGCTGACCCTTAGTCGAGGAGGTCAAATTCAGTACAAGGCAAAAATAATTGTGGCTAACATCTGTGCCTTCAAAATTAAGAAATCACTGATGAGTAAATCTACCAAGGATTAAGTCATGTGCTTGGGTTTCTGCTGTTTATATTTGTTTTTTTGACCCCATAGAGAGGAACGGAAATGAGTAATTCTTTTGGGTACATTTAGTACTGCCAGGGAACAGTTCCCTCTGGGTGTACCCTGAATTCAGAGCCAGGTCAGCAACCTGTAGGGCTGTCTCAGGCCAAAAGAGGGAAAACCATAATGTGGATGTTTAAAGACCTTGGGCTAATCTCAGTTTAGAAGGTTCTAGAGAAAATAAGACTCCAAGGAGGCTGTCTAATGAGTCTTTCTGTATTTCCAGGTTAGCTCCGGATTCACAGTGTAACTTGAAAGTCTGGGTGCAGGTGGGTATTTCCAATGGTGGACTTATTATACATGGTCCACCCTTAGATCTAAGAGAGAAACAGTGGGCAAGAGAACTACAAGAATAAAAACTATATTGTATATTATGAAAAGAAAAAAGCAGAGGCTGCTGTTATTTGAGACGACAAAGGAGAAACAAATGATTTAAAAACTGAACTACTGACAGAATACATGTGTAGGTCAAGATGGGAGGAGGGTCACTTGAAAGGGCAATTGCAACTAAAGTCAAATAGCAGAGTCAGCGCCTGACAGAGGATCCTGGCGATTCTCAGCCTAAGCGAGGTTCATGTTTTACAGGCAGCTAAAGCACAGGTGAACTGCCCATGTCTGACCCTGAACCTAGTACTTAACACTTGTGAACTGTAACTTCAAAAAAACATCTTCTTGAAATGTGGGCACTTCAATTTGCAAGAACAATCACAAAGAAGAAACATGGACTTGAAGGCAAGTCACATTATCATAAACAGCTTTGTTATTACTGCCTCTAAGAATTCAACAACTCTGTGGAGTCACGGTTCTTCCGGTTTTCTGCCCCCACATACCCGAGGGATACAACATGCCCCTATCGGTAAGTGCAGCCTCATCACCCTGGCAGTGAATCCCAAACCCCACGCCGTGCTCCGGTCACAAATCACAGCTCTGAATTAATGTCTGGCAGACAGGCTCAGAAACCAGATTTGAAAACTCATCCTTCTGCATGCTACATGTGCTTTTATGAAGCGAGTTAGGAAGGCAAGCTACCTTGTCACCCTGGCCCAGGTTCTCTGATTTGACCTCATACAAAGTTTTCCAGTTGGTGTTGCTCCCTCCTATCCCTCCACTCTTTAGGTCAGAGATGGAAACACCATCTAAGGCTTGTCCTTCTGAGTCAAACCTGAAAAACAAACAAAGAATAGGGACAGGCACTTGATATGCTTCTCTATTGTGCTACTTGTTCCTATATGCCCCACACAGGCTCCCCCGCTCCCCTACCTTTTATGGCTGCAGTCATTGGAGATGGAGTTAGTGTCTTCCTAACTGTATCTTGAGTCCACTGAAGCACACGAATGACCCTTATAATCTCAATTGTTTTGATGCCCCCCAGTGGTCAGGACAGAGAGTGCCAAAGCACCACAGAACCTTTTCTTAAATTAGCCCTGCACAGCAACACTGGCCTGTGGGCCCAAGGCCTAAAAATAGTAACTGGGGACATCAACAGCAAAACAGCAACAATGCAGAGCTCCGGTCCAGCCTTCGGGCGACTGACACTCATTCTCTGTCAGCAGCAGCGTTTTTATCATCACTGAAATGTATCCGCATAGAAAGGGACGGTTATCAATTGTAACGGGTGAGCAAAACTGTTTCCATGGTGAAAGATCTTTTAAGCTTGATACAGAGTCCAAAAGATTACATAACCCAAAGTAATTTACTAGAAGGCATTATGTATTTTCTTGGTGTGGATCTACCTCCTCAGTGAGATTTTACTTAAGCCAATATTAAAAGTTAAATTTCTATTAAATCATTGTCAAAACTGATTGCGTTTCTTGACCATGTAACAGCTGATATGAAGGAACGGGGGCAGGGAGAAAGTGGCTCCAAAACAAATTTGTAACAGGGAGGAGGGAGCCTGAGATTACAGACATGCCAAACGTCATCCCAAAGGTGGACAACTGAAAGCTAAGCACATCCAGGACAGGCTCCTTAGAAAGAGACCATCTGGCAGAATGAATGCTGCCCTGCGTTGCAGACAATTGCCTTCTCATTCTTTCAGGTAAGCGGCTAAATCCGTCACAGAGGCACAGCACGCTCCATAAATCTGTTTCACCACTACCAGCTACATAAGTTTACGGTTTCGAAAACTCCAAGGAGACGTTTGCCACAAAATACAGCTCATCAGCAGTCAACAGAGCAAGGAGAGAGGCAGCCCTTCTTACAGTAAAAACTCCACACCGCTACAGCCAAGATCTCAACATCTCAAGTGCTTGCCTAGGTGGAGTATGTGCTCCCAACTTCTCTTTGGTCAATGCCAAGTTAGTTTATTCTAGGGAGAGGAATGTCTTTTAAAGGTGATGGGGATCATGGTTATTGACAAGTGAAATATGAAGACCTTAATGTGGGCGTCGATTAACCTGGGGTCAAGCTCCAGAGCCTGAAAGAAAACCAAGCAATAAGGACAAACTAAAGCCGTGGTTATTTCTCATCAGACTATTAACGGTCCCCGCTTTGTAAGGCAATACCAGCTACATAGTTAAATAAATAAAAATCTGCAGACTGTACTCATGAGGCCGGCTTACGTGACATGAGCGCTCTAGAAAATGTTTCACGAAACCATTAAAATACTATTGCTACTGTTCACATTAGACTCAAAACAAAAGTGGGGAGTATGTAATATGAGCTAATTCCTCAGTCACTTAAACCCTAAGACATGGTTTGAAACCGACCTGTGTCCCCCTGTGATTACAGCTATACAAATTATTCAAGCTCAAGCTAGTTGAAGTGTTTTCCGTGACAACAACAATTCTTGCATACCATGTTTCGGTTTGAAGTGCTCTTTTAAGGCAGAGTTTCAATGCCCTAAAGAGTTAGATATATTAAGATTTTAACAGGCTGTCCTCATTCCTTGAGTGCTTTGGGAATAACAATACAATGCCAACAAAAGCCCATTGTTCCCACCACACTTTATCGGAGCCCAGCAAATACACTCTAGATGATGTGATGGGTACGAATGACTTGACAGAGTAAGAAAGCACTTTCTCCTCCCACACCACAGAAGCCCACAGCTGTAAAGTCAGGAGAGAAACGCGCTCTCAGCTCACAGCCCCTCAGATCGGAGCTGCTACAGCCTGGCTGCACCCTGCTTTGCCAGGATCCAGGTCAGCATGCAGCACTCTGTTCTAATTGCCTCCTCTGACTCTTCAGGTTTGTCATGGGATTACAGGTTTGTCAGTTTAAGGACTCTAAGGCCATCCTCTCAGAAGGTATAATGCCTCCAAGAAATGCAGAAACTGTTCCATTCAGTAACGAAGCCCTCTGCTCGGCAGACAGCTCACATACTGATCGTAAGAACCAAAAGAACCAGCTCGTCTCAAAGCCCAGGCTCAAATAACTCCTTTGTTTAGCCCCATAAAACCTACCATCCACGAAGCTTGTAGGCCTCTGGGATATCAGGATTCACAATGACAGTGCTTGAAGACAGTACAGAGAGGCTCCGTCCACCAAAATCAGAAACTCTGGCTCCTTTGATAGCCATCACGGGCTGTCTAGTACCATCAAATTTATCAGCCTGCATAAGAACAAAAAACACCAACCACACACAAACAAGTGTCACTGGCAGGCACGGCTGAGGAAGAACACACAGAACATTTTTATAGGAAACAAGGAAAACGTCAACGGTATGTTGAATGTAATAAGTGGTAACATGGAATCTATACAAGATAGACCACACACAAGAATCTGCTCAGAGAGAAATCAAAAAACTAATCTATCACCATTTTCCTAGAGTTAGAGAAAACAGAATTTCACTATATAAGGGTTTAAATCACAGGATACCTCACAGAAGTGAATCAAATAAAGGATTTCAAATATACCCTAGACAGCCCAGCCCTTCACCCTTGCATGGCCAAAGCCCCACAACTCATGGGATGAGACAACCCACCTAAGTCCTTTACGTCTCTGCCTGTCTGTATGTAAGCTGACTGCTCAGTGCAAGTACTTACATCTTCTCCCCATAGAGTTGCAGATACCACCTTCCCCGACATGTCCATCAAATAGATATTTCTCTTAGAAACTTCTCTGTTGTTAGACTTCACTACGATTTTTGTGGCATCTTCATAGCTCTTGCAGACTCCAATTATGTCTAAAGCATAGGCACAACGTTTTAGCAAGAGATGGTCAAGACCCCCATTATCGTATGACAAAGGTTGTATGGCAAGCACTTCCATCTTAGACCTTCCCGACAGACTGCAAATAAAACTGATAACTGCCACTCTCTTTGTTCCCATATGTGGACTTACCTACGAGCGAGTCTTTGGACTTGTTCTCTAGGTCATCAATCCCTGTGAAGTCAAACTGCATTGTAGGTAAATGATGACCATCTTCACAGGGCATGACAGAAGTCTCATTATTGAAGGTCATCTCATAGTCATTTTTAACAGCTGTGAATTGTTTGTTAGCAATCTTCAGGGTGCCTTTTGAGAAATAATAGACCTGCAAGAGAGGCCAAGCCATGGAACATCTGTCCAGACATAAAAACCCTTTGCCACTACACGCCTTGCTGGACAAAAGCCCCCTCACCCCCACGCCCAAATCAGCACTACCGTACCTTGTTCACTTCGATAAGGGGAAAGAACTTGTCTGCTTGCTCGTTGAAAGCCGTAGCTCGGATTTCACCCTGCAGAAACATGTGAGAGTTGTGTTCAAAACCAAGCTTTACCAGTGAAAAACAGGACACCTTAGTATCAAAATGGCACCTTCAGAGCAGTAGCACAACCATAAATGGGATCTATGAAAGGACTAGAGACACTCCAGAAGCCACATTTTGTAGTCTTCAATCATCCAAGCTATCAGCCCTAATGAAAAAGTGGAGATCCAACTAGCTAAACCTGTAATCATGCTTTATTAATCTCAGAAACTTAAAAAAAAAAAAAAATCCAGCAGTGAGTTTTATATTCTAACAACAACAACAAAAACTTTTGAATACTGAGTGGCATGACTAAAGGCCACAGGGAAGCATGCTGAACAAGACGATTCACCAGCATCCACGTGAGAAATGAGGAATTACTTCACATTCAGGAGTCGGCGCCAAAAATGATACGACCAGTCATGTTTTCAAGTTGCTTGGGGTTTGATTTTCACTTTTACTTTTTTGTCAGTCAAAATGCTACAGAGGGATAAGAAACTTAAGTAAACAGTTTAAATGTTACCAAGGAAAGGAAGAAATTGTCTCTAATTTGCCCTCTGAAAACAAAGCCCTCTTAAGGGGTTAAAAACCTAGAAAATACGCAGCACTTTGAAAAGAAGGCCTGAAGTATATTTTAGGACTTATAAACAAAACCAAGGGACAGATACACAGCTATCAAAACTCCATAGCTTGGAAATGTTTTGGTCCTGTGAGCATTCTTCGGTTGTGTTTAAATAAAGCATATGAAGAGTCTACGCAGTCAGAATCCATTTCCCACAAAGCCATTCATTTAGCCAGGTGGCTGCTGCCTGCCTTCTGCTGTGACCCAAAGCTCCACTCCACTCGTAAGCAGGAATCGTAGTCCAGGGCCTCAAGTAAGCCTGCCAGTAAGGCAGGGCGTCTCTAGTTCCTCCTGCACACGTGCTACTTATACATTTAGAAAACTGATTTCTACTTTGATAAATGCTTTTATTTAATGTCAAGGATTTTATTTATGACCATTAACCCTCTGCTCCAAAAGACTATAACAAAGGAAAGAACAGCAATGACAATCGTGCTTCTTTTTGACCTACTATTATTTTGCACCTGATCAGCCTGCACAAAGATAAGTCCTCTGTTTTCCAGAGTCAAGTGCTCCTCTTTCCTCACTTGACAAAATACTCACACTTTCATCAACCAGTTCTATAGAGAAAAGCTTTCCTTCTCCTCGAGAGTTGCTCCAGGTACGGATCTGACTTTTGTTGGTGACACGAGCGCAAATGGTCCACCTAAAAACCAAACGGTGCATTACTGTTTGAAGTCTTACTTGGGAAGGATCTGAAAGGTTTCCCATCATCTTCCTGTGGCCTTTCTTATCTTTTGCATATTCCAGAATGTTAAAATGTTGTGTTGTGTTAAAATGTTAGCTGTCTTTTAATCTAAAACCCAAAGATGACACACAGGTTTGACAGTTTATAGAATAAGCAAATAGGGAAACATACAAGGTGATTTAACACTAACTCATTCTCCTGTCAAGTAGGTAAAACGATAACCTCTCCCTTCTCCAAAAAGCATCACCAAGGCAGCAATATCCCTTAGTGAAAGGTTCTAAGCAGTAATACCAGCAATTAAATTTCGCCACTATTTTCAATTATGAGAACAGAAGTCACTGATGTCAAACCTCTGTCTTATTTCTAATACACACTGAATACAAATACAAGGTTACAGAACGTCATACTGGTGAGTTATCCAAGGAAAATGCTCTAGAACAGTATGAACGAGAGGCTACCGAAAATGGAGGCACAAGATCCGAGATCTAGTCCTGGGTCCTGAATGTAGGTGCTGGGCAATTTAGTTACCTTACTTATAATTTCACCAGGGAGGGGGGGAGCTTTTCTATCTTAAAAAATACTGAAGAACAAATAAAATACATTTGAAAAAGTTCTGGGGAAAAAAGTCACTAATTGTTAACTGCTCAAATTAACTTTTAATGGAAAAAGTCATAAAAGAAATATATGTTCAGGACATATTAATGGAGTTAATACAAACAGTACAGATTCTTCTAGCCATAGCAACTCATATGTAACTCATAGCAACAATTTTCAGACTAAGTCAACTATTTACATGATGAGAAGATGAAATGCCTCCTAAATTAGAACGAATACTTATTTTTACTCACAAGACTATCAACTGATTCCTCAAGCATTAAATATTTTTTATTTCAAATTCTTTGAAAATGAACAAAAACAAGAGCAGCCAAAAAAAGTAGTAGAGGGACGGCTGCACTTGCAGATACTACTTAGGCCAGATAAATGCTTCACGGGGTTTGATTTTCTTGGTTTGAAGGTTTAGGGTCATGGCTTCATGGGTCTATCCAGTCAACCGGCCTAATGTTTTTAGTTTTTAGTTTAATTCTAGTTTGATGAGTAGCACCTGGTGTTTTAAAAGCTTGCCAGTGGCCACCCAAGATACAAGTGGTCTCTACTTGCCTGGAGCAGTAGAAAAAGAAGGAGATCCAGGAATCAGAGAAAGAAATGCACGGCAGGTCTAATTTCCTACATACTAAACTACTACTTCTTTTACTATGAGACCAGGAGAAATGGCTGGTGCTTGGCTCCCATTACCAAACGTTTTCTGATCAAAAGGAGGGAAATATAGCACAGACCAGCAAATTCTTATGGAGATCCATTAAGACTGGGGGAACCCTTAAATCTATTGTCCTGAAATAATCTTTAAACTTTGAACTGAAACTATCCCATAAAGTCATCTGTAAACAAAGCAATACTTTTGCTCAATTAATAAAGAATGTCAGCCTTAAACACTGGGATCTACTAAAGAATTATCTAAATGTCATCAAATTGATAACAGTAACTCTAAAGCACAGGTAGAACTTTAAGAGGCACAGAAAGCCAAAAGTTAATGGTGGCGAAACAATACGGATAGAGATCGTGAAAATGGTCACACAATGTGAAGAAAGTAACCAAGGGCACTGAACTGTATGTACATGTAGAAATTATTGAATGAATGTATGTTTTATCGTGCATTTTTTCACCGAAAAAAGAATGAAACTCTTTTATTGCTATTCTGCCATTCTTTCTGATAAGCAAGTTAAAGGTTGCCACAATTTGTACCCTTTTCCTTCTCAGAAAAAAAGAGACCCATTTTATGTGGTGGTGACCTTGATGTTCAGGCATAAGAAACTCAAAAGCCCACCCATGACAACTATTTATACAATCTGTAAGCACACTCTGAACTTATTCTATGAAACAACTCACTTGGACTGGTAAGGGGTGAGGCTGGCAATGGGTACCACTTTGGACTGTGTTCCCCCAGCTGTGTTCACCAGGCTGGTGCCTCCAGCTTTTCCAAATGTCTTTGGGGCACCATAAGCCTTCGATACAATGGAACCTTTAAAATAAACAGAAAGGATAGTGCATTATTCTACTTAGCTTTTATAATAACTTTTGCAAAAACTCTCAATTACTGAGGTGCAACTGGTAAAACTATATAAAATGAGAGGCAAAGTTTTCCTTTTTTACTATCTAAGGGATACGAGGGTCAAGTAGATTGAAGCAAGCAGCTAGAAAAACAATCTAGAATCAATACCGGGCACACAGAGGTTCACTATCACATTTGCTGACTTAAGCCCTCGTCAGGATAATGGTAGTGAATTCAGTCACTGCACTTTCTGAAGTCCATTCTCTTAAACTTTTCTTTTACATCACTGGGCAAGGTAATGGATCAGAGAAAGAAAACCAACCTTCTTGACTGTAAACTGATGGCAAGTCATTAGTCACATAATAAAAAAAGCAAAAGGGAGGGCTAGGACGTAAGGGACATACTTGAATGGATCATTTGAGGTGAAGGACACCTATTCTGAAACACGCCAGGAAGACCCCAGTGCTCAACTGGCCTATAAGACTAAAAAGCATAGAATGAAGTCTATGGGATTGGGGTTAGTTGGGGAAAAAAGAGCAAGAATCAGTTTTTGGCTCAAAACATGTAGGTGGGTGACCACTGTGATGCCTTCTGCCTCCTTCATCTGAGCCTAAGCAGCTACCCTCCACTTGGAAGGAACAGGGAATTAAAGCCTATTAGCAGATGGGTTTCTTTATACACTCATTATTTCTGTAAAGCTTCAATCTCCAAATTAAGAAAACATAATTTAGATCAAGGATTTCATATTTCATATTTCTTCAGAATCAAATTTAAAGATGTAAATCTACCATTTATTCGGCATTTATTTATTGAGTTTCCATGGCATGTAGCACACTGTTACAGGTATTCGCAGCACTTAGTAAAAATATACACACTGTTTCAGATCCTAACATCTTCTATTCTAACTGGGGAGTCAAGAGAGACCAACACACATACAACAGCAGTAATTACCTCAAGAGTATGCACTGAAGCTCATGGACTTTGTAGAATATGTGTGTGTGATTTATGTCCATACATGCAACATACAATTACACAAACATAGACACATGCCTATTCATCCAATTTCTCATGCCAGGCAGCTTCCCCTCAATACACACCCAAGTCCTTTTTCTTTCACCACCCAGTTGATGCATGTTTAGGCAACATTAACTAATTTTTTTTTTAATGAATTTCAATCTAAGTTAAAGTCAAACTGGAAAAGTAAATCTGTGGCAGGCCAGAAAAGAATAACACACCATATTTCAGCTTAAGAAAGTGACTTTTAGATTATTTGCCACTTATCTTAGCTAATCCACCCCCCCTTCAACAGTACATAACTGGAGAGCTGTGTAGAAACTAGCTAACTTGCTAAATCTACTGACGAATGGGGAAACAGTCCTATGTCCTACAGGTTTCACAGAAGCATTAGTGATGATTTTATCTTGCTTTTCTGAGAATCTTAGCATTGAAAAACAGGAACTAATAGTCGAGGGTAAAAGAGGAGAGGCATGCGAAGCTGCAACAGAAAAGGACCTCTAAAAATAAACCCAACCAATTCTACAATCGTAACTTTCATAGGTGACTTCTCAGATCAAGAGATCCCTAAAGCAAAGGCCAGAGAGTAAACAAAATGGTTCCATTAGAGCTTCTCAGGACCTGCTGCACAGCAAGTTAAAGGAAGAAACTATCTCTCATCCATGAACTGAGAAGCAGAGCCTATGACCAATATAAATGATACTGCCGCCTTCAAGCAAACGATAAATATCCCAGACAGCCCCAAACAGGAAACTTGAAGAGAGACAAGTCAAATTTAATAAGCAGATCCTAGATAGTTAAAAGGCAAGAATTTAAAAGGTATGCAAATTCACAGGAAGCCAGAGGGTGTAAAACTTCAAGATGTGAGAAACTGTTAAGATAAGCTATTAACAGAGAAGAGTATAACATTCTGATAAAAAAGGCATATTGTTAAAAATCTTTAAAAGACTACCTTTAATTGTTTTTTCAACCACATACTTTAAATAAGAATCTGAATTATTCTTTGCAAGAAGCAATTCTGTCATGTATGGCATTTTGAAAACTCCCTTCTGTCCCAGATCAAATTTCAAAACGTTCTTCAAAAAACTGACACACAGAAGGAACACACGTCCTCACATGGCAATCTTACCCATTCCTGAACTCCCATTCTGTTGCTGGGGTTTGCTGGTTGGTGGACTGGCTGCTGAGGCTGGGGTAGCAACTACCTGCTGCTGCCCATGGCCTGAGGATCAAAAGGGAAAAGCCATTTTAGTGCAAATCATTTGGGTTGAAGGATGTAAACTTAAGTGGAAGACATATTCTGAAAAAGTGTAAAATTTTGATTTTGTCAAAGCCTCTCACAGGTCAGAATTCATGCTGGGGCTTTGATTGCATGCAGTGAATTTCCAGGAGTTCACTTTTTGTTTTCATTACTTTTACCTTTCACCTGCTTATAATTGATAGCTTTCAGTTTTAATGAGGTTCTCCCCTAAAGCCTTGCCCATTTCTCCTGCGTGAACCTGCAGTCAAGTCACTGGGCTGAATCTGCAACATTACCACTATTTCCATAGCAACAAATCGATGTCATCAACAGAACAGTGTGTTCACGGCAGGATCTATCAGAAGGAAAAGCTGGGTGGTAAGAAAAACCTAAAAGCAGTTCAATTGTCTCTGAAGTGCTCCTGCTTCAAAGGAAACGGCGACGTTCAGAAAAGATTCTACCCTTTCCCTCCCAAACAAAGCCACCTTATTTTGTAACTGACAGTTGGTGGAAAATAAGAGTTGAAAGAGTCTTAGGTACCGTGAAGTGCGAGTGAACTGTCACAGCAGGGAGAGATGAGAATGGAGTTCAGAAGCAGGTGTGCCAAGGAAACAGGGAGATTAAAAGGAAAGGAGGGGAAATGAACACGTCTCTCGAGCAGAAAATAAGAAACAACAGACCCTAGGAGTATTTATTTGCCTTTCACCCTTTATACTAATGTTTATGAACTTGAAGAATGTTAAAATTGTAAGATACACCTAATTTTTAAAATGACAGATTTATGGATTTTGTTTTTGTGGTTTGCACTCAGGGTAGGAATCAACCTCATCTGGGCTGCCCACTCTGGGTGGTGCAAACAACACGCTTGGCTGCCAACTGAAAAGTTGGTGGCCTGAGTCCACCCAGAGGAGCCTCAGAGGAAACGCCTGGTGATCTACTTCTGAAAAACCAGCCACTGAAAACCCTATGGCCCACAGTTCTACTCTGACACACACGGGGTCACCATGAGTCAGAATCGACTCAACAGCAACTGGAGAGGGACAGAGAGAGATTTGCACCACAGGTAAAAACAAATTCTCGGTGAATTAAAACAGTAATGTAAAAAAGTCACACCATAAGAAAAGTAGAAAAGGAGAGGGCTTGCAGCACACAAGTGAGCTCAAAAAAACTTCCTAGGGTGCCGTGAGAACCGAAATGCTGAGCGCTGCTGGAAAAGTTCCCACCTGCCACCCCAATTGCTGGGTTTAAGTTCCTGCTGGGTTTTCCAAAGTCCTAACTCAAATGGGCGTATTCCACACCAATTTAATTTACTCCTGCCCATATTACTCTTAACTGGCACAGCTAAATGAGAGTTAACTCTACCATCAGAGTAAAATAAATTTAGCATAAAATTAAAAAGGCTAAATAGAATTGTTTATTATTTAGTTCTTCCTATGGAGAGAAAAATCAAGAGGCCTTATTTACATAGAAAATAGAGCCTAGATTATTGACAATGAAAATTTTCCTTTCTTTTTAGCTTTTCCATCATCTCTGAATTTACCAAGTGTCATAGGAAATTGGATGGGAGAATTGCTCTTCTCTGACAACGTGTCGTGAGGGAACATTTTAAAATTCTACAGTGAACCTTTTTTAAATCAGAAGGGAAAAGATGAGTTATTCAGTAAGGAGTATTGGGGCTAAGTGGCCGGGAAGAAATAAAACTATCTCTACCCGCTTCATGAAACATATGCATAAGAATCAAAGATTTAAACATTCAAAAATGAAATAATAAAAATACACAAACCCTACCATACTTCAGCACAGTTCCTCCCTCGGTACATAACGATGCATGGAGCCTTTAACCAGCGGAGTCTTAGGCTTAACGAAGTACAGTATATTTAACAAGCCTCCAATTATAGCCTATAAAACCAGTTGCCGACGAATCGATTTTGACTCATGGCGACTCCACGTGTCAGAGTAGAAACGGACTCTGTGGATTTTCAGAGGCTGATTTTTTGGGAAGTACAGCACCAGGTCTTTCTTCTGAGGTGCCCCTGGGTGGACTTGAGCCACCAAGTTTTTGGTTGGCAGCCAAGCATGTTAACCATATGTGAGAAACATTAGTAACAGTTAACTTTTTTTTTTTTTTGGCATGCTTACTATGCACCAGGTTCAAGGCTAAGTGCATATTCCATTTAATCTTCAGTCTTATGAGATAGATGCTATTCCCACTTAACAGATAAGAAAACTGAGATAGAAAAGTCAGGTAACTTGCCCGATGTCGTACAGCTAGGAAGTTTTGAACCCAGCTCTGACTGGATCCGTCTACTTCACTACCATCTACTTAATTTTTAATTAAAATTTAATTCTAGCAGCCAAAGCTATGATTATATAAAACATAATACCCATAATATCTAGTAATTTTTTTTTTTTTTTTTTTAATAATCCACTTACTCGAGCAATCCCTAACTCCTGCTCTGGACCACATTTGCCAATCTGGCAGGAGACAAGGGCCAGCCCTGACCCAAGTGGATGTCAAGAGTCCTGGTGCATTCAAAAGGCAACAACTGTCCTTCAATTTCACGCACTGCAACACAGCAGCGAACTACAGGGCCTGAAAGTAAGCCATCTACAGCTAAATAAAAACCTTCCTGAAAATTAAAATTCTACCCCACAGCAGTAACACAGAGACTCAACCTCTGATAATCTTCTGTTCTGTGCCACCTGCAAATCAAATCATTCCAACAAGATGGATCAAGGTCATAATTCCCAGACTCTTGCTCCAGCTTCACAGCACTGGCTCCGACCCAGGAGGGAAACAGAATATTTAAAAACAGACTCTAGCTCCTCAAGTTACTTGCACTCACACCTATCACTTTTATTATCACTATAATGGTAAGTGAGCTATCAGCTGAGAAAAATTAGCTAACAGACAGTGGAGTATGCAGAGCAGCACAAATCCAGCTTCTACCAGTGAGTACTGTCCTAACAACTACAAAAAATACACAAAAGATTCAATCAAATAACTGCAATTTCCTACTGGCAGAAAACGGACAGAATCAGACTGAAAAAAAATTCGAACTAATACGTTTCAAGAATAAGCAATACTAATAGCTAAGTATTATGTAAGAAAATTGACTCTAAGTAAAATGTGGTTAGAATAGTCTAGCTACATAGAACTAATAACATATTGACAAAAATACATAGTGCTAAATATGGGAGATTTAAAACCATCCAATCCAATCCAATATTGTATGAAGCATGAACTAACTGTATTTAAAGTTTTCTCACATTTTGAAAATTCCGTAAATAATCTTTATTTCTAGTATTACTATAAGAAAATTTCAATGCACATTTTGGAATTTCTCCATTAACTTGGCCAATTAGTTTTCCTGGTCACCTGCCATGTCACAGGTTCTAGGTTAAATGCTGGGAGGATACAAATCTATCTTTAGTTCCCTACCCACTGATAACAGTTTCCTAATAGAAAATCAGAAACCATTTCTGTGAAATACAATGTAAGGCAGTAGTCACTGTAACAAAGTTCTTTCCACAGATGGCCCCAGTAACAATGTGTTATTGATCTGGTTACAAAGTAACTCAATAGCAAAAATCCTGGACACCAAATTCATCTCTCTGCTCTTTGACAGACCCTGAAGAAAGGGTGGGGCCAGTAGAGGCGGGTGTTCAGACACAGGAATTTTTCCCATAGCTCTACAGTTCTGACGCCAAGCAGTAATTATCTCTCAATCCTACCACCTCCATCTCTCAAGCAACACTTTTGTCCCTGAAACACAAAATGCCCAAAGCAACCATTCAATTACATATGATATAAAAAAACTTATTTAAAACCTGGTCGAAAGTGATAAAGTTGGGTATGGTCATCTTTCCCTTGACCCTACTGTACCCAAAGATTTCACACAGATGCTAAGCGTATCCTTTGTCTTAGCTCTCCTTCCTGAAAGCTGAGAGTAAGATAACCAGTGTGTTCATTTTAACAAAACCACACTACTGCAAAACAAATGTGACGTTCCAATGTAATATTTTAGAACTTTACCTGAATAGGCTCCAGCTTTCCCTTTCCAATTTAAGGCATTAAATCATTGTGATTTGTGTGGGTATAAACAGATATCTAGAAGGTTCCATTTCTGGAACGCGCATGCCTAGCGCCCAATCTTCCCGCTTCTCCTAAACCACCATAAACAACAGGGAGGATAAATACCTACCCCCATATAAACTACATATAAACTATAGTTTTAATGAAACTAGGGGACAGAAAAAACCCACAAATTCCAAACAATATGAAAGTGAAGCTAAAAACATCACAAATCAAGACACCAGTAAGACAGAAGTAAGACAGTAAGACAGAAGCAGTGTGGATGCTTTAAATGTAAAAAAAGAAATCACACAAGTACTAGAATAAAATTTTAGAGCAAGAAAGTCCTTTCCAACTATGACTCAAAATCCCAAAATATAAAAGAACTGGTAAATTCTATTACATAAAAAAAAAAAACTGCATAGCAAAAAACACCGTTAGCAAAGTCAAAGACATACATCAGAAACAAAGGACAAACTCCTAATTTTTAAAGAACTCCTAAAAATTAAGAAGACCAACCCAAGAAAACGGCAGTACAGTAGTCAGTTCACAGAGAACAAAAACAAAAAGGCCCTTAAACATATGAAAAGATGCTGAATCTCATTCAGAATACAAATTAAAAAACTACACTGAGATACCACCGATCAGACTTATAAAAATTCAAAAGTTTAATGACATACACTGTTGGCATGGCTGGGCAGAAACCAGTATTTTCACGCCTTGCTGGTGGGAGTGCAAAATGATACTATCCTGTGGAGGGGAATCCAGCCATATCTACCAACCACAGATACGTTTACCCACTGACCAGGCAATCTCGCTTCTGGCAATCTAACTGCCTCTGTTGATACACCTGCATATGTACAAAGTTATTTACTGCAGCACTGTTTTAATAGCAGAGCATGAAAACAATCCAAGAGTCCATCAATAAAAGCTGATTAAATAAACTATAAAACAGCCACACAATGGGATACTCTATGGCTGTTTAAAAAACGAGGAATGTTTCTAAACCCTTATACACAACTGAGTCTAAGTTAAAAAAAAAAAAAATGCAAGATAGTATACTACTGCCTTTTGAGTAAGTAAAGTGGAATAAAGAAGGAGAATATATAATATTTATATTTGGTTAAACCTGTATAAAGAAACACCTGAGAGATAAAATCCAAAACCACAACCAAATCCATTGCCACTGAGTTGATTCTGACTCATAGTGACCCTACAGGACAGAGTAGAACTGCCCCCATAGGTTTCCAAGGCAGGCCGCCATTATCTTCTCCTGTGGAGGAGCAGCTGGTGGGTTTGAACTGCTGACCTTCTGGTTAACAGTCAAGCACGTTAACCACTGTACCACCGGGGATCTTTGAAAGATAAAATGGTGTTAGGTGCCCTTGAGCTGGTTCCGACTCCTAGCAATCCCATGTACAACAAAATGAAACACTGCACCATCCTCACAACTGTTGCTATGTTTAAGCCCATCTTTGCAACCACTGTGTCGATCCATCTTGTTAAGGGTCTTCCTCTCTTTCGCTGACCCTCTCTACTTTACCAAGCATGATGTCTGTGGTGGTTAAGATTGTGTATCAACTTGGCTGGGCCATGATTCTCACTCAGTGTTTTCATGTGATCACTCCCATGATGGAATCTGCTGTGAGTAGCCAATCAGCTGAAGGGGAATTTCCTTGGGGGTGTGGCCTGCATATAAATATAAGCAGACATCCTGGCTCTTTTGCTGGCTCTGGATCCTGCAGCTGCTTCCTGTTCATTTGACCTCTGGTTTTTTGGACTTGAGCTATCAGCTTATCTGCCAATCTTAGGATCTGTGGATCTTCACAGCCTGTTAGCGGGAGCCCTGCTGATCTTGGGTTCGCCAGCCCCTGCTATGCGAATCAGGAGAAGCCCTGTGGTCTTGCCTACCAATCTTGGGATTTGCCTATCTTCGCAGACTGTGAGCAAGAGCCCTGCTCTCTGACCTGCTGATCTTGGGTTCGCCAGCTCCTGCAGCTATGTGAATCAAGAGAAGCCTCTATTCTGATCCACAGATTTGGTACGTTCCAGCATCTAGAATCACGTTAGCCATTTCCTTAATATAAATCTCTCTCTGTATATATTTATACACTTCACTGGTTTTGTTTCTCTAGAGAACCCAGACAGGACAATGTCCTTCTCCAGGGACTGGTCTCCCCAATAACATGTCCAAAGCATGTGAGACAAAATCTCACCATCCTTGCTTCTAAGGAACATTCTGCCTATACTTCTTCCAAGACAAATTTGCTCGTTCTTCTGGCAGTCCATGGTATATTCAATATTCTTCGCAAATACCCTAATTCAAAGGCATCAATTCTTCTTCAGTCTTCCTTATTCACTGCCCAGCATTCACATGCATATGAGGTGATTGAAAATGCCATGGCTTGGGTCAGGCATACCACAGGCCTCAAAGTGACACCTTTTCTTTTTTAATACCTCAAAGAAGTCTTTTGCAGCAGATATGCCCAATGCAATATGTCATTTGACTTCTTGACTGCTGCTTCCATGGGCATTGATTGTGGATCCAAGTAAAATGAAATCCTTGACAACTTCAATATTTTCTCTGTTTATCACGATGTTGCTTATTGGTCCAGTTGTGAGGATTTTAGTTTTCTTTATATTGAGGTGTAATCCATATTGAACACTATAGCCTTTGATCTACATTAGTAAGTGTTCTTCCCTTTCTGCAAGCAAGGTTGTGTCATCTGCATAATGCAGGTTGCTAATAAGCCTTCCTCCTATCCCGATGCCATGTTCTTCTTCATATAGTACAGTTTTTCAGATTATTTGCTTGGCATAAAGACTTGAGTAAGCATAGTGAAAGGATACAACACTGACGTACCTTTCCTGATTTTAAACCACACAGTAAGCCCTTGTTCTGTTTGAACAACTGCCTTTTTGTCTATGTACAGGTTCCTCATGAGCATAATTGTTCTGGGATTCTCATTCTTGCCAATGTTATCTATAATTTGTTATGATCCACACAGTTGAATGCCTTTGCATAGCCAATGAATCACAGGTAAACATCTTTCTAGTATTTCAGCCAGGATCCATCTGAAATCAGCAATGATATCCCTTGTTCCACATCTTCTACTCAATCCAGCTTGAATTTCTGGCAGTTCTCTTTTGATGTACTGCTGCAACCATTTTTGAATTATCTTCAGGAAAATATTACTTATGTGTGATATTAGTGATATTGTTTGAGAATTTCTGCATTCTGTTGGATCACCTTTCTTTGGAATGGGTACAAGTACTGATCTCTTCCAGTTGGTTGGCCAGGTGGCTGTCTTCTGAATTTCTTGGCACAGATGAGTGAACACCTCCAATGCTGCATCCGTTTGTTCAAACAACTCAATTGGTATTCCGTCAATTCCTGGAACATTGTTTTTAGCCAGTGCCTTCAGTACAGCCTGGACTTCTTTAACACCATCAGTTCTTGATCATATGCTACCTCCTGAAATGGCTGAAGGTCGACCAATTCTTTGCGGTACAAGGACTCTGTGTAGAAACCACTAACTGTGGCTACCTACAGAGAGCAGCAGTAGGTACAAACAAGGTGGGAGGAAGCAGGGGTAGGAACAAGCCACTATGAATATACATTTTTGTAGTTTTAACTTTTGAAATCATGTAATTAGATATTTATTGAAAAACTAAAATCTGTTAAAGAAAACAGATGTCTGACTATTTTAATTATATTTCAATTTTTTAAGAGTTATACTAGTCTTAAAGGACATATATACCAACATGAAATAACTTCTAATTACACCCACTCCTCACTTACAGACGTGGTTAGGTTCCAAACACCAGGTCACTAAGTGAAAATTGGCATTATGCAAAAGTGGACAATGACGGTGGTGGAGGGATGGGGTGCCGGTGCTCTTCTGTGCCTCAGGGCTGGTGGGTGATGCACTCGCCATGGGAGGTCCGCTTCAACCCCCTCCTCCTTTTCGTGGTTCCCCTCCTTCTCCCCTCTTGTTGGGTGGGGAGCTAGTTGGAGTGGGGGCTGGTGCCCTCCTGCCTTGCCTCGCCACCTGGACCTGGGAGCTGCTACGAGCTGTTGCCAGGAGCTGGGCACCTACGCCCATGCTGGGAAGTTCAGTCCCAGGAGCCCAGGATGTTTCCCTGTGCAGGATGGAGCTTGTATGGGAGGACCATGGGGAAGGTGATAGCGTGAGTTACCACACTGGGTGATGCCAATCCTAGTGATGCTTCGCACCCCAGCATTCGTTACCGTCAGTCGCACATCATTAACATGCAAA
Organism: Elephas maximus indicus; assembly: GCF_024166365.1. Classification (NCBI taxonomy): domain Eukaryota; kingdom Metazoa; phylum Chordata; class Mammalia; order Proboscidea; family Elephantidae; genus Elephas; species Elephas maximus. The sequence goes on from NC_064837.1 coordinate 19,882,201, forward strand.
ACAGAGAGTAGATTTTTTTACTATTGTCATAAATATGAATGTTGGATAACAAGGTAGTCGATAAGTGAGGAGTAGGTGTATTCTTGTATTCGACTTCACTTACATCTTTTTTATTCACAATACATTTTTCACACCAGGCAAGAACTTTGGTATGAAGGTTAATCCGCGAAGGTCTGGGTATAGTGGAAAGCATCCTCACCTGGAAATCAGGCATATTGAGTTCTCATGTTTTGAAGCAACTCATTTGCTGTATGATCTTGGGCAAGTCACTTCATCGCCTTATTCACCTTCGTTTTTTCTTATGATTACAACAACTGGTTTCTAAAATAGTCCCTTCTATCTCTAACGTTCTGAAATTGTGCTGACCCTCTTCTAGAGTTCAGGCCTGAGCTTCTCCAACTCTCCTTTCCCATTACTCCATTTAGGCAAAGGCTAGGGCTGACTTCCAGGCAGGAAAACAAAGGCAGGGTGCAAGTTGCCTCCAGCACAAGAATGGTTGTGATCAATTCTACTTATCCTTAAGTAAAAGCCCTACCTACTAATATCGAAAGTTAAGGATAAACTGAAGACTATGTCCAATAAGTTTAAATCAAGACAGTGAGTTAGTACACATCAGTGGAAATCACCTAAGTACCATTTTCTATTGGGAGCAACAGTGATAGTCTAATTATAACAGGAATAGCTATTTCTCTGAGTTAAAAAAAAAAATCTACTTGATTTCCCACAGAGAAATCATTTGGGAAGGAGAAAATACACAGTGGAAAACTTCAAATAATACAGTTTATATCTTATTTACATGTTTCATATACATAATTCTTAGAAGAAAGGCCTGGCAATCTACTTCCAATAATCAGCTGCTGAAAACCCTATGCAGCATAGTTCTACTCTGACACACACGGTTACCATGAGTTGGAATTGACTTGACAGTAACGTTTTTATTCAATATATAACTCACATATATATCTTTCAGCATCTTTATGCTGACTAGCTAAAAGTTTGAATTTTTTTAAATGAAAGGTGAAAGTTTAAACCTCAGGTTAATTTCTTATCAAAAAATGTACACAATATTGTTTTGTGACTTTGGTTGCAATCCCCACAATGTGACAGCACATTCCCCCTTTCCACTCTGGGTTCCCTGTGTCCATCTGTCCAGTTGTCGTCCCTTCCTGCCTTCTTGTCCTGCTTTTGGACAGAACCTGTCCATTTGGTCTCATATATTTGATTGAATTAAGAAGAATGTTCCTCACATGTGTTATTTTTTGTGTCATAGGCCTGTCTAATCTTTGTCTGAAAAGTGGGCTTCAGGAATGGTTTCAGTCCTGGGTTAGCAGAGAGTCCAGGGGCCAGAATTTGGGGGGCTATTTTAATTTTTGAAATGTCATATTTATAATTAAAATAGCTAATTAATATAAGATATGTGTTTAATAAACTACAGAAGTTATTAAAAAATTATTCAATACATTTCTTTTAAACATGTGTCCTTCCCATAAATTGTATCAGAAAAGGTTTCTAAATATTCATGATTGACTATCATCTCTTAATGACTTCAGATTTAGTTAAAAAATTAGCAATGACACCTCATCTGGAGCAAGGGAGAATGAAGAAAACCAAAGACACAAGAAAGATTAGTCCAAAGGACTAATAGACCACAACTACCACGGCCTCCACCAGACTGAGTCCAGAATAACCAGATGGTGCCCAGCTACCACTACTGACTGCTCTGACAAGAAACACAATAGAGGGTCTCAGAGCTGCAGAAAAATGTAGAACAAAATTCTAACTCACAAAAAAAGACCAGACTTACTGGCCTGACAGAGACTGGAGAAACCTAGAGACCACGGCCCCCAGACACCCTCTTAACTTAGTACTGAAGTTACTCCTGAGGTTCACCCTTCAGCCAAAGATTAGACAGACCCATAAAACAAAACAAGACTAAATGGGTGCACCAGCCCAGGGGCAAGGACGAGAAGGCAGAAGGGGACAGGAAAGCTGGTAACAGGGAACCCAAGGTCAAGAAGGGGAGAGTGTTGATATCTTGTGGGGTTGGCAACCAATGTCACAAAACAATATGTGTATTAATTGTTTAATGAGAAACTAAACTGCTCTGTAAACCTTCATTTAAAGCACAATTTTAAAAAATTAGCTGTAAGTAAAAACAAAATTATCCATTTTTCTGATTTTAAGAAATCAATCTGAAAACATAAAAACCATTTGAAAATACAGTTACAGCCTTCTAAGTGTTATGAAGAAAATTTAAATATATAACAAAATAGAAATGTGTATTTAAAAAAATTAAGTCTGATTAATCATTTAATTGTGATCTAATCTGACATTGACTCTAATTCTCCCAGCTGGGAAACAGGGAGAAGAGAGGCGTAGAAGAGTTAAATTCTAATCTCCCCTAACATTAAGTCAATAAATAAATGTCTAAACCCAAGAGTCAAGATGGAGCAGCGTGAAGGTTTTATTGAGAAATACCAAGGTAAAAATGGAAGCAACAGCTGTCAGAATTAAAACAGATTGCCCCTAGACAGGAACAAGGGCCAAAGAAGAGTAAGGCAGGGGAATGCCATTTTGTTTGTTTTTAAGTACACACCTATTTGACTTTTAAAACTACTTATAGGACAAGATGGAGTAACAGAGACCAGATTGACTCTCCTGCCTAAAACAACAAGAAAAAAACACAGACAAACTATATGAAACTAATAGATTTCAAGAAACCGGACATTAAGCAACAAAGGACAGTGATCCCTGAGACATAGGAAACAAAGTAGATATGATTACACCCATTTACTGACTTGACAGTTTCCAGGTTGGCAACACAGCAGGGAGACCAGGAGGAACCTCTGAGTTGAGATGAGTTTGGGGACAGAGCACCAGAGAAGACAGAGCCACAAAGATTTTTTTTATTTCAACATAGTCAAATATTCAATGTGAATTCTTCCAATCCATTGAGGCAGTCCTTTCCTCTTTGTTATTTTTGATGGTTTCATTTTACAAACTGTTCATAAAAATACATCTGGAATTTATTTTGGTTTACAGTAAGGCTCCAAATTTATTTTTATTTGACTCAGTGGAGGGCCACACAAGACTTCTCCTGTGACGGGACTAGTGGCTTATAATGATTCTTTGCCTTTCTCTAGAGCTCTTATTATCTCTCTTGCTTAAAGTAATGAACTTCTTTTTTTCCTGATTTCATTGTGCTTTTCTATATATTTCCAAAGAAAATAAAAATCATTAGTAATTTTACCACCGAGAGATAATAACTGCTAAACAATATGTTATACGTATATTCAATTCAATTCAAACACTCATTGAGAGCCAACTACAAGTTAAGACAGTAGGGATACAACATAAAAACAAAACAAATATGGAGCCTACCTTCATGGGATTTACTCATGGCCTAGCAATAAAGAGATTAGTCTAAAAACTTACTAGTGTGGAGAATGCTATCAGGAGTATAGGCTACACGCTATCCATTTTTTAAAAACAACAATGGACATAAGACAAATCTTAAGAAAACACATTTCTCACTATTATTCCAAGACCGTTATTTTTCAGTGTACTGTAAGTGGGATCTTCCTCCATTATACTCTCTAACTTTCCCCCTTTTCTTCATACAAGCCCTAACGTGATTTCATCAGTACTGGCAAAAACTGGCAAATAATCTACTTCCTAGCCCCAAAATCATGATCGCTTTTAACAAATCAAACTGAATACCAGAAGGTGGAATTCCGTATCTATACAGAGGTCTTCAATTGAGTGCTACAACCTATAAAAAAGTATTTACCTTCATTATAGGGCACTGGATTGCCAATCTTTAATCCAACTGCTTCTGCTGATTTCAAAACTTCTAACTCCATCAAAATAACTACTCTCCTACAAAGGCAAACAAATACAAACAAGTTAGAATAAAAAAATAAATTCAGAAGCCCTTCAGTCAAATGATAAGCTATTAAAAAGACTTCCCCCAATGATCATTTTGAGAAAACGATTTCCCTTTCTCAACTGTTTTTCCTAAGCTGAATAACTTGAGAAATACATGCTATCAGTTCCTACACAAATATTTCCATTAATCTTTCACAGCATCATTATCAAGGCTTTTTGGGATCGCAGGGTTTTCATTTCCCATCCAGTCCCTTAATTAAAATGCAGCAGGCTTATTACATACCTTATCTTCAAGGAGCCCCCGACATGATAAGAATTTAGATTAAACACAAGCATATGTGGCACAGAAAGAGATTATCTGTTTTCAGAAACACATACTTATTTAAACAATTACTTTCTCCCGTGAAAACCAATTATGACAGAAGATATAAAGAAAATGTTATTATTACCCATCTTTAGGAACACGCAATCTTTGGTCTATTCTGCAACTCTTCCCAAAGACCTTAGGCCAAAAATGAAAACCTCTGACATGGCCTATGAGGTCCTGGGTAGTCTGGCTTAGGAAGCTCTCTCCAGCTCATCCTACCGTGGCTGTCTGCTCTCTCGTGTCCTGTTTTCTCTCAGTTCCTGGTACACAGTAAGCTCTTTGCTGCCACAAGGCCTTTGTACTTGCTACTCTTTGGCTGTGCCATCATTGAACACTCCTTTTTAGCTCTTTCTCAAGCATCACTTCTTCCAGAGATACTTCCCTAATCTTTACTTTAGATCAGGTTTCTCTATTATACTATCTCCTACAGCATGATGTCTCTCTTTCAGAGCACTTCTGTCAGGTTTTAATGATATATTCCTTAGTTATGTGATTATTATCTTTTTGTCCTACTAGACTGGAGCTTCAATGAGGGCAGGAATCTTCCAGTGCTTAACGTAGCAACTGGTCCACAGTAGCTGCTCAATATATACTTGACAGGGAATATCATGATATAGTTATGTTTTAAAAATAACCGCGATAGGAAAAAAAATTGCAATAAGAAAAAACAATTTGAGGGGAACACACTGGAGGCAGGAAGACTAATTAGAAGAGAAGAAATGGTGGTGGCCTGATTTAGGGTAGTGGCAGTGGAGATGAAAAAGCAGAAGGTTTGGAGCAATATTGAAGCAATAATAAATCCAAGTTCATCACGTTGTGTTCTTTAAATAGTCTGCCGGGTGTATTCTGAATTTTTACATACAATCCATCAGTCTGTGCCACTCTTACTAGGTTTTTGTATCAGGGTTACGTTACTTCAATAAAATAAGCTCGAAACTAACTGTTCTTAAAAATTAGACAGAGATAGTCCCTGTAAAAACTATTTGATAGATAATCTGTTGTGTGCCATCGACTCAATTCCGACTCATAGTGATAATACAGGACAGAGAACTGCCCCGTAGTGCTTCCAAGGCTGAAATCTTTACAGGAGGCGATCACCAGGCCTTTTCTCCCACAGAGTGGTTAGTGGGTTCAAACTGCTGACCTTTCGGTTAGCAGCCAAGAGCTTAACCACTGTGCTACCAGGGCTCCTCGATAGATACTTAGTGGTGGATATTTAACGACCTTCCAAAATCATCCAAATTACTCCAGAACATTTAAAAGTGGAAGGTTTATCAATCATTTAGCATTATCCTAATATCAAAACCTAAGAGAACAGGCACATGAAATCAAAACTAATTTCATCTTGTATTACATATACATACATCGTAAATAAAACATTAGCAAGATGAATCCAGCAGCATATTAAAATACGCCAATACCAATTTACAGCAAATACAGATGACAGACGGATACGTTAAACGACATTACTGGAATACAATCAGCAAAATCCAGACTGTGGGAGGGTAAAAAAATACCCTGGTTTCTTTAAAAATAATAGCACAGGAGAAAAAGAGATATGGAGGAGGAACTTTACAGATTCAAAAGGACTTATTTAAAAAAAAAAATCAACCAACTGTAAACGTTACAGGCAGTCCCTGGGCGATGAACATCAGACTTCTATACAACTCACAGTTACGAACCAGCCCACCCCTCATAAAGCTACACACAATGGTTCATAATAACAAGTGCTAATTTGTGACAAGCATCGAAACATTATTAATACTGCATTATTATGTTAAAGATGTTTTAGTGTATCTGGAAGTGTTTCTTTAATGTTTTGTTATGCACAGAAAGGTACACTATATAATATATTCTCAAACATTTGACTGACATTAGAGACAAACCGTATCCAACTGTTCCAACTTACATACAAATTTGACTTAAAGACAGACTTAGGAATGGAACTCGTTTGTAATCTGGGGGCTGCCTGTACTACGAATCTTGAATACATGGATATATATTTAACAATTAATATATATATACATACGCATATATAGATGTGCGTATGTGAATGATAACTGAAAATTGAACACTAACTGGACAGTCAATACGATATTTATATCATTAATAGTCCACTAGAAAATAATATTCAAATTAGCAAAAAAGCCAGCACAGTGGTTAAGAGCTACAGCAAGCTATGGCTGCTTATCAAAAGGTCAGCAGTTCAAATCCACCAGCCACTCCTTGGAAACGTTATGGGGCAGTTCTACTCTGTCATGGAGGGTCGCTATGGGTCGGAGCTGACTTGATGGCAACAGGTATAGGGGCATGATGGTACACGATACTTTTCTGTATTCTGTGTACTTTTGTATATGGTTTAAATTATCCAGCATCAAAAACAAACAAATACATTTTTAAAAGACGGGAAGTCAGCAAAGTGGGGGCAAAAAAATTTTTTTAATGCAGGGTTCACTGCAGGAATGCAATGATAGTTCAGTATTAGATAATCTGTTAAGGTAATTGATAATATTAAAAGATGAAAAACATGAGATACAGGAAAAGCTTTCGAAAAAAATTCAGCAGCCATTCCTGATAAAACCCTAAGTAATAGAAGGACCTAAAAGACTTCCTGAACATAATAAAGTGCGTGTATTCACATGATAAATACCATGCTGAACATCAAAACTAAAAATATTTCTGTTAAAATCAGGGTGCACACGGGGTACCTATTTGCACTCCTGCTGTCCAACATTGATGTGATGATGGCTCTAGCTAATGCATTAAGATCAAAAAGCAATAAATGACAGTTTCATAAATACTAGAATAAAGAGATAATACAATCATATGTATATAAAATCCAACAGACTTTAAATGAACACATACAATACTCTTGGATGAGAACACTTAATAGCAAATACTATAAATGTAATACAATCCTTGGCATTCCAACAAGACTCCTGCTTGTTTTTTCTTTGCGTTTTTTGAATTTGACAATATAACTCTAAAATTCATATGGAAGAATAAACATAGAAGTGCCAAGAAAATTTTGGGGGAAAAAAAATAAAGGAGACTAAGGCCTATAAATTACCAAAATATTCTACCGGTACCTACTTTAACCAAAACTTTTTGGCAGATAATAACAAACGTTGGCGGAGATGGAGAGAAACTGGAGCCCTCACACACGGCTGGTGGAAATGCAAACTAGTGCATCCACTATGGAAAATTGTCTGGCAGTTCCTCAAAAAATTATAGAGTAATCATTTCACCCAGCCATTCCATTCCTAACTATATACTCGAGGGAAATAAAAGTGCATGTCCACCCAAAAACTTGCCCCCAAATGTTCATAGCAGCATTATTCATAATAACCAAAAGGTGGAAACAACTAAATACCCATGAACTGAGTAACGGATTTACAAAAAGTGGTATATCCAAACCATAAAAAGGAATGAAGTTCTGATACATGCTACAATAAGGATGAATGTTGAAAATATTTTGCTAAGTGAAAAAGCCAGTCATAAAGAATCTATTTTATTGATATAAAATGTCCAGAACAGGTAAATCCATAGAGACAGAAAGCAGACTAGTGGTTGCCCAAGGCTAGAGAGGACAGAGAGTTGAAGGGGTACAGGGTTTCTTTTGAGGGTGATGAAAATGTTCTAAAATTAACTGTGTTGATGGTTCAACAACTCTGTGAATACACTAAAAATCATTTAATTGTACTCCTTAAATGGGTGAATTGTATGGTATGTGAATTATATCTCAATAAAGCTGTCACCAAAAAAAAAAAATAGTAATAATAACAAGAAAGTTCCATGACACTGGCACAGAAACAAACAGGTCACTGGAAAATAATGGCAAACTCAGAATAGACCCAGATAAATGGAACACCAGCTTCTCTCATCTACTTTTGCCCCCACCCATCAATTCACCACAAGCCTGTCAGAGAAACCTTTTGAAAAAACTTTTTAAAAGATCAAACCACTCCCCTGCTCAAAACCCTATGGGTTTCCTGTCACACTCAGAATAAAAATCTAAATTCCTTACTGGGGCCTTCCATTTGGAAGAAAATTAAGCTGAATTTCTCCCTCATGCCCTACATAAAAGTAAATCTGAAATGAACTAAAGTTGATTTCAAAAATCTACAGAATGTCTGAAGAACTACAAAATATTTTTATAACATGGTTAGGAGGCCTCCTAACCAAGATACAAAATCCAGAAGCCATAAGGGAAAAAACAGACACATTTGACAAGATTAAAAAAAAAAAAAACTTCAATTCCATATCACAAGACACCATAAACACACCAAGATAGAGTGAAATAAAATATTTGAAACAGGTAACAAAGACTTAATCAATGTCGCTGGTTTACAGAGAACTCCCACAAATTAATAATAAAGAAAAATAAGCCAAGTATATAATAAAAAGCTATTCAGAAAAGAGCTACAAATAGTCAATAAATATGTGAAAAGACATTTGACCTCACTAAAAGGGAAATTTAAATTAAAATAATGATGATTGGCAATTATTTTAAAAAGTATTAAGACTTGCTGTGTTGAGATGGTTAAAAGGAAACAGGTATTTTTTATCCTTAGCTTTAAAACAAAAAACCAGTTGCCATCCACTTGATTCCAACTCATGGCAACTCCACATATGTCTCCCTCAGGTTTTCAATGGCTGATTTTTCTTTCTTTCTTTCTTTTTTTACTGTGCTTTAGGTGACAGTTTACAGCTCAAGTTAATTCCTCATACACAAATTTATACGCATATTGTTCTGTAACATTAATTGCTCAGTGTCTGATTTTTCAGCAGTAGATCACCAGGCCTTTCTTCCAGGGCACCTCTCAGTGGACTCAAACTTTTGGTTAGCAGCCAAGCATGTTAACTGTTTGCACCACTCAGGGACTTCTAAAAACAGCTTTCCAAAAACCCAAAATGAAACCCACTGCCATCAAGTTGATTGCAACTCACAGCAATCCTACAGAACAGAACAGAACTGCTTCATATAGTTTCCAAGGCTGCGCTCTTTACGGAAACTGACTGCCACATCTTTCTCCGGTGGAGCAGCTGGTGGGTTTGAAACTCTGACCTTTCACTTAGCAGCCAAGCTCTTAACCACCGTGCCATCAGGGCTCCTTAAACCTGAGATATAATTCATATACCATAAAATTCACCCTTTAAAAGTGTACAGTTCAGTGGTTTTAGTATATCCACAAAGGTGTACAAGCATCACCGCTTCCTAATTTCAGAACTGTTTTTATCACTACAAACAGAAAGATTGTGCCTATCAGCAATCACTCCCATTCCGCCACTGCTAAAAACCAAACCTGTTGTCACTGAGTCAATTCTGACACACGGTCACCCTACAGGACAGAGCAGAGCTGCCCCATAGGTTTTTCAAGGCTATACAGAAGCAGACTGCCATATCTTTCTCCCATATCCCAGCCCCGGGAACCATTAATCTAACCAGCTAACCTGTTTCTAGGGATTTGCCTATTCAGAAACAGGCACTCTCATACAATGTTCATGAGTATGCAAATAGGTATACCATGGCTTTCGACTCCACGATATTAATTCTAATAATCTACCCTTCAGAAATAATAGCACGAGCATGTAAAGATAAATGTACAAGGATGATTGCTAAAGCCCTGTTTCAAATAAATTGAAATGATCACCAAAAGGGTAAGGAGTAAATAAGCCTGGATGTACACACACACACCAGCTCTCAGCAGAGGTAGGAAAGATGACAAGGCATGTTATCGCCCTGAGGTGGTCGAATAAATCAAAGCCCGTGGGAGTGGAATTTTATCCTTGACTGGAGAGAATGGGCTTTGGAACTTGAGTTTCCCAGCAAGAACCGCACTCAACCCCAGCAAAGCTTTCCACCCTCTCCGATAACCATGCTCTAGACGACAGAAAAGTGGATAGAAAGCACCACTTAAGCACTCAAAGGTAGCCTGGAGTGAAAGATAGCACGTCCCAAGTGAGAAGGCTGGCAAGGAGACTTACCAAGCCTAGACTATATCAGAGCAAAAATAAAGTGTGGACAGGACTGTCCACATTAAGCATGAACAAGATAAAAAAAAAAAAATGACATAGCAACAACGTAACACACAACAAAGCATAAAAATGAAGAGGAACATGGAAGGCAAAAGACAACGAAAGAACCTACTCTAGAAGAAAACGTAAGCCAAGAAAGGGAATAATACTTCCAAACAGTGGTTTGCAAATTAATGAGACTATGAATTTAATAAAAGAATAAAGATTAGATAAAACAATAGACTGAGAAGAAAACTGAGTTTGAAAAGCTAAGGAAAAGATGAGAACAAAAGTACAGTAACACCATTATGTATTTAATACTTAAGTTACAAACATCAAGGAAAAGAACATAGAAAGCAAAACGCTGAACTACTATTATGCTGGAAAACCCTGAAGTAACCCAAAGCATGCGTTAGAAAAAAGATCAAAACAAGCTGAAGACATATGGAAGAAAAAGTTATCTGCAACGTAGGTCAAAACTGAAACTCAGTAAATGAAATCAAAAAGAGCATTAAGGATTAACACACAGAAAATTTTCCTCAAAAAGAAGGCAGGGAAAGGGCCACATGAACCAGAGACCTACATCATCCTGAGACCAGAAGAACTAGTTGGTGCCCGGCCACAACCAATGACTGCCCTGACAGGGAACACAACAGAGAACCCCTGAGGGAGCAGGAGATCAGTGGGATGCAGACCCCAAATTCTCATAAAAAGACCAGACTTAATGGTCTAACTGAGACTAGAGGAATCCCGGCAGTCATGGTCCCCAAACCTTCTGTTGGCCCAGGACAGGAACCATTCCCGAAGACAACTCATCAGACATGAAAGGGACTGGACAGTGGGTAGAAGAGAGATGCTGATGAAGAGTGAGCTATTTGGGTCAGGTGGACACTTGAGACTGTGTTGGCATCTCCTGTCTGGAGGGGGGATGGGAGGATAGAGAGAGTTGGAAGCTGGCAAAATTGTCACGAAAGGAGAGACTGGAAGGGCTGACTCATTAGGGGGAGAGCAAGTGGGAGTACGGAGTAAGGTGTATATAAACTTATATGTGACAGTTTGACTAGATTTGTAAACGTTCACTTGAAGCTCAATAAAAGTTAATAAAAAAAAAAAAGAAGGCAGGCCTGAACCTGAAGACTGAAAGCGCATACCATACACTAGAAAAAAGAAAAAAAAAAACTGATATAGAACAATTGACATGAACTTGAAGCATAAAGAATGAATTCCTCAAGAATACAGGAAGAAAAAGCAAAGCTTTCTACAAGGGAAGAAATCAAATCAGGCTGGCCTGAAGACTTCAATGCCAGATCAATTTCAATGCCAGAACACAAAATTCTGAGGGTAAAACCACGGGACCCACGGATATGACACCCAGCCACATTGTTATTCTGGTATAAATCAACAGGCTGATATAAGGGAATATGGCACTAATGAATTATTCCAGAAAAAAGCTCCTGAATGAAATCCAATAAACCAAGAGAATCAAAATAAAGAAGGCAGAAGGAAGGATGGCTGGAGAAAACATAAAAGTCCTGATCAGTGTAACACAGAACTAACTACTTTAACCTCTTAGCATTGTTCAATTTTCTCTCATTTTAATATTAATGGAAACATTTATCTGACTAAATTCAGTTGTTCCTTGTTTATTTGTATTGAATCATAAGAGAAATTTTAATTAAGTATAGTGTGTATATTTTTTAAATTTGTTGTAATTTTTAAAAAATAATTTCAAGCTTATAGAAAAAGTTGCAAAGATAGCACAAGTATCTTTCATTTCCCAAGCCATTTGAGAGTAAGCTGCCAACACAATGCTCTATAGTTTTGGGATATTTTCCCACTTAGCCACAACACAACCATCGAAATCAGGAAATTAACGCTGGTACAGTACTTCCGTGTAATGCACGGAACCCATTCACATTTCATGAAATGTCTCAGTGATCTTCTCTATAGCAAAAGGATCCAATCCAGGATCACTTGTTATACTTGTCTCTTAAATCTGTAATAGTTTCTCATCCTTGAGGCTTCTAAAGATCAGAGGCCGGTTCTTTTGTAGACTGTCCCTCAATATGCTTGAAGCTTCCTCATGATTGGATACACGTTATGCATTTTTGGCAAGAACATCACAGAAGTGACGATGTGTTCTCCTTGCGTTCTATCAGCTGATACACAATTTCCATTTGACGCATTACCATAATGTTGATCATTATAGTCAGGTGCTGTCTGCCACGTTTCTCCAATGTAAAGTTAGCTTTCCCTTTTACAATTAGGTATGTCCTGGGGAGGTCCTTTAAGTCTGTAACTTGTTCAAACTAAACTATCACTCACTGGTTTCAGGGTGTGTGGTAGGCTGACTAACGGCCTCCCAAAATATATCTCCCAGGTCAATTCCCAGACGTTGTGCCTCATGTGCAGCCACCCCCCATCTGTCGGTGGAAGCTTGCCTGATGTTATAAATGAACAGGTTTCAGTGGCACTTCCAGACTAAGACAAACTAAGAAGAAAAGTCCTGGCAATCTACTTCAGAAAAGCAGTCAATAAAAACCCTACGAGTCACGATGGCCCTATGTGGAACCCAGCGTGGAGGTGGCGCAGCACCGCAATGCAATTCGTTGTTCTGTTGTGCATGCGGTTTCCACGAGTTGGGGGCCGACTAGATGGCACCTAAAAACGACAAAAAGACATCTATGTCCTAATCCTTGGAACCTGTGAATGTTACTCTATATGGCAAGACAGGATTTTGCAATGTGATTAAACCCAGGATCCCTAAATAGGGAAATTATCCTGGATTATCAGGGTGGGCTCTAAGTGCAATGATATGTATCCTTATAAGGGGGAGGAAGAGGAAGATCTGACAAACAGAAGAGGAGAAGGAATATGATCACACAGGCAGAGATCAGACGGATGCAGCCAAGTAATGCCGGTGGCCATGAGGAATGACAGCAGTCGCCAGAAATTAGAAGAGGCAAGGGGTGGATTCTCCCGTGGCCCTGCCTACACGTTGATTTCAGCCCAGTAAAACCGAGTTCAAACTTCTGGCCCCCAGAAATGTAAGAGATTAAATTTCTGTTGTTTTAACTACCCGCTTTGAGGTAGTATGTTACAGCAGCCATGAAAACCCATTATTGCTATAGAGTCTATTCCAACTCTTAGTGACCCTACAGGACAGGGTAGAACTGTCCCATAGGATTTCCAAGGAGTGGCTGGTGGATTCCGGCTGCCGACCTTTTGGTTAGCAGCCAAGCTCTTAGCCACCAGGGCTCCATAGCAGCCATAGGAGACTAATATAGCATCCATTAATGTTTCCTGCATAAATTATTATGTTCGTTGCCAAATAAGATATTCTAATGCCATCAGTCCTCTACATTTGTTACATGTCATACTACTATTAAAAAAAAAAAAAAAAACTTTTTATTCCCTCTATGTATTCATTTATTCAGTATGGATTTATGGATTCCTTTTTATTCAATAGATTGTAATCTGCTGCTGTCATTTATTTTGATTTTTAAATCGTCCTAGATTTGCAAGTAGAAAACCCTGCGAGCTGATTTCTCTGTCCTTTTGACATGTTCCTATCACCCCTGCACATGTCCTTCCTGTTTTTCAATTTTTTTATTGTGTTAAATAGATATGCCCCCACATGTCTGTCAGTTTGTCGTACTGTGGGGGCTTGTGTGTTGCTGTCATGCTGGAAGGACATGGAGGACTGGTTTCAGCTGAGCTTCCAGACTAAGACAAACTAGGAAGAAGGACCCGGCAATCTACTTCTGAAAAGCAGTAGCCAGTGAAAACCTTATGAATAGCAGCAGAACGCTGTCTGATATAGTGCTGGAAGATGAGTCCCCCAGGTTGGAAGGCACTCAAAAGATGACTGGGGAAGAGCTGCCTCCTCAAAGTAGAGTCGACCTTAATGACGTGGATGGAGTAAAGCTTCTGGCACCTTCATCTGTTGATATGGCACGACTCAAAATGAGAAGAAACAGCTGCAAACATCCATTAATAATTAGAACCTGGAATGTACAAAGTATGAATCTAGGAAAACTGGAAATAGTCAAAAATGAAATGGAGCGTATAAACATCGATATCCTAGGCATTAGTGAGCTGAAATGGACTGGTATTGGCCATTTTGAATCGGACAATCACATAGTCTACTATGCTGGGAATGACAGCTTGAAGAGGAATGGTGTTGCATTCATCGTCAAAAAGAACGTTTCAAGATCCACCCTGAAGTACAACGCTTTCAGTGATAGGATAATATCTATACGCCTACAGGGAAGACCAGTTAATATGACTATTATTCAAATTTACGCACCAACCACTAGGGCCAAAGATGAAGAAATAGAAGATTTTTATCAGCTGCTACAGTCTGAAATTGATCAAACTAGCAATCAAGATGCATTGATAATTACTGGCAATTGGAATGCAAAAGTTGGAAACAAAGAAGAAGGGTCAGTAGTTGGAAAATATGGCCTTGGTGATAGAAACAATGTCGGAGATCGAATGATAGAGTTTTGCAAGACCAATGACTTGTTCACTGCAAATACCTTCTTTCACCAACATAAACAGCGACTATACACATGGACCTCGCCAGATGGAACACAAAGAAATCAAACTGACTACATCTGTGGAAAGAGACGATGGAAAAGCTCAATATCATCAGTCAGAACAAGGCCAGGGGCCAATTGTGGAACAGACCATCAACTGCTCATATGCAAGTTCAAGCTGAAACTGAAGAAAATCAGAGCAAGTCCACGAGAGCCAAAATATGACCGTGACTATATCCCACCTGAATTTAAAGACCATCTCAAGAATAGATTTGACGCATTGAACACTAGTGACCGCAGACCAGACGAGTTGTGGAATGATATCAACAACATCATCCATGAAGAAAGCAAGAGATCACTGAAAAGACAGGAAAGAAAGAAAAGACCAAGATGGATGTCAGAGGAGACTCTGAAACTTGCTCTTGAGCATTGAGCAGCTAAAGCAAAAGGAAGAATGGATGAAGTAAAAAAACTGAACAGAAGATTTCAAGGGGCCTCTCGAGAAGACAAAGTAAAGTATTATAATGACATGTGCAAAGAGCTGGAGATAGAAAACCAAAAGGGAAGAATATGCTCAGCGTTTCTCAAGGTGAAAGAACTGAAGAAAAAATTCAAGACTCGAGTTGCAATACTGAAGGATTCCATGGGGAAAATATTAAATGACACACGAAGCATCAAAAGAAGATGGAAGGAATACACAGAGTCATTATACCAAAAAGAACTAGTCAATATTCAACCAATTCAAGAGGTGGCATATGATCAGGAACCGATGGTACTGAAGGAAGAAGTCCAAGCTGCTCTGAAGGCATTGGAGAAAAACAAGGCTCCAGGAATTGATGGAATATCAATTGAGATGTTTCAACAAAGAGATGCATTCCTGGACGTGCTCACTCGTCTATGCCAAGAAATATGGAAGACAGCTTCCTGGCCAACTGATTGGAAGAGATCCATATTTATGCCTATTCCCAAGAAAGGTGATCCAACCGAATGTGGAAATTATAGAACAATATCGTTAATATCACACACAAGCAAAATTTTGCTGAAGATCATTCAAAAACGGTTGCAGCAGTATATCAACAGGGAACTGCCAGAAATTCAGGCTGGTTTCAGAAGAGGATATGGAACCAGGGATATCATTGCTGATGTCAGATGGATCCTGGCTGAAAGCAGAGAATACCAGAAGGATGTTTACCTGTGTTTTATTGACTATGCAAAGGCATTCAACTGTGTGGATCATAACAAACTATGGATAACACTGCGAAGAATGGGAATTCCAGAACACTTAATTGTGCTCATAAGGAACCTTTACATAGACCAAGAGGTAGTTGTTTGGACAGAACAAGGGGATACTGATTGGTTTAAAGTCAGGAAAGGTGTGTGTCAGGGTTGTATTCTTTCACCATACCTATTTAATCTGTATGCTGAACAAATAATATGAGAAGCTGGACTACATGAAGAAGAATGGGGCATCAGGATTGGAGGAAGACTCATTAACAACGTGCGTTACGCAGATGACACAACCTTGCTTGCTGAAAGTGAAGAGGACTTGAATCTCTTACTAATGAAGATCAAAGACCACAGTCTTCAGTATGGATTACACCTCAACATAAAGAAAACAAAAATCCTCACAGCTGGACATATGAGCAACATCACGATAAATGGAGAAAAGACTGAAGTTGTCAAGCATTTCATTTTACTTGGATCCACAATCAGCAGTCACGGAAGCAGCAGTCAAGAAATCAAAAGACACACTGCATTGGGAAAACCTGCTGCGAAGGACCTCTTCAAAGTGTTGAAGAGCAAAGATGTCACCCTGAAGACTAAGGTGTGCCTGACCCAAGCCATGGTATTTTCAATCGCATCATATGCATGTGAAAGCTGGACAATGAATAAGGAAGACCAAAGAAGAGTTGACGCCTTTGAATTGTGGTGTTGGCGAAGAATATTGAGTATACCATGGACTGCCAAAAGAACGAACAAATCTGTCTTAGAAGAAGTGCGGCCAGAATGCTCCTTAGAGGCAAGGATGGCGAGACTGGGTCTTAAGTACTTCGGACATGTTGTCAGGAGGGATGAGTCCCTGGAGAAGTACATCATGCTTGGCAGAGTACAGGGTCAGCGGAAAAGAGGAAGACCCTCAACAAGGTAGACTGACACAGTGGCTGCAACAATAAGCTCAAGCATGACAATGATTGTAAGGATGGCACAGGACCGGGCAGTGTTTCGTTCTGTTGTGCATAGGGTCGCTATGAGTCGGAACCGACTCAACGGCACCTAACAACAAATAGATATGACATAAAATTTGCTGTTTTAATTTTTTTTTTAATAATTTTTATTGAGCTTTAAGTGAACGTTTACAAATCAAGTCAGTCTGTCACATATAAGCTTATATACACCTTAATCCATACTCCCACTCACTCTCCCCCTAATGAGTCAGCCCTTCCGGTCTCTCCTTTCGTAACAATTTTGCCAGTTTCTAACCCTCTCTACCCTCCCATCTCCCTTCCAGACAGGAGATGGCAACACAGTCTCAAGTGTCCACCTGATACAAGTAGCTCACTCTTCATCAACATCTCTCTCCAACCCATTGTCCAGTCCTTTCCATGTCTGATGAGTTGTCTTCGGGAATGGTTCCTGTCCTGGGCCAACAGAACGTTTGGGGACCATGACTGCCGGGATTCCTCTAGTCTCAGTCAGACCATTAAGTCTGGTCTTCTTATGAGAATTTGGGGTCTGCATCCCACTGATCTCCTGCTCCCTCAGGGGTTCTCTGTTGTGTTCCCTGTCAGGGCAGTCATCAGTTGTGGCCAGACACCATCTAGTTCTTCTGGTCTCAGGATGATGTAAGTCTCTGGTTCATGTGGCCCTTTCTGTCTCTTGGGCTCATAGTTATCGTGTGACCTTGGTGTTCTTCATTCTCCTTTGATCCAGGTGGGTTGAGACCAATTGATGCATCTTAGATGGCCACTTGTTAGCATTTAAGACCCCAGATGCCACATTTCAAAGTAGGATGCAGAATGTTTTCACAATAGTATTATTTTGCCAATTGACTTAGAAGTCCCCTTAAGCCATAGTCCCCAAACCCCCGCCCTTGCTTCGCTGACCTTTGAAGCATTCATTTTATCCCAGAAACTTCTTTGCTTTTGGTCCAGTCCATTTGAGCTGACCTTCTGTGTATTGAGTACTGTCCTTCCCTTCACCTAAAGTAGTTCTCATCTACTAACTAATCAGTAAAAAACCCTCTCCCATGTTTTAATCATTTTTAAAGTACATTTCAGTGGCATTAATTTCATTCAAAATGTTGTGCAACCATCGCCACTACCTCGTTCCAGAACATTTCATCAACCCAAAAGGAAACCCCATACCCACTAAGCAGTCACCCCTCATTTCCCTCTCCCCCCAACCAATGGTTATCTTCAATCTATTTTCTGTCTCTATGAAAGCGTCTATTCTACTTAATATAAATGGAATCATACAATATTTGCCCTTTTTGCCTGGCGTATTTCACTTAGCGTGTTTTCTGGGTTCATCTACATCGTAGCATGTATCAGAACTTCATTCGTTTTTATGGCTGAACAATATTCTGTTGCCACATTTTGTTTATCCATTCATCTGCTGATGGACACTGGGTTTGTTTCCACCTTTTGGCTACTGGGAATAATGCTGCTATGGACATTGGCAAAAAATATGTCTGAAGTCTCTGCTTTAAAATCTTTTGGGTATATAGCTAGGAATGGAACTGCTGGGTCATAAGGTAATTCTATGTTTAACTTTTTGAAGAACTGTCAAACTGTTTACCATAGGGGCTACACCATTTTACATTCCCACCAGCAATGCAACCATCATCCTTGCCAACACTTGTTATTGTCTGGGTTTTGTTTGTTTTTTATTCTACCCATCCCAGTAGGTGTGAAGTGGTATCTCCTTGTGGTTTTGATTTTCATTTTTCTAATGACTAATGAATGTTAACCATTTTTTCATGTGCTTATTGGCCATCTGTATATCTTCTTTAGAGAAACATCTATTCAAGTTCTTTGTCCATTTAATTGGGCTGTTTGTCCTTTTGTCATTGAGTTGTAGCAGTTCTTTATATATTCTGGATATTGACCTTTATCAGGTATGTGGATTTGCAAATATTTTCTCCTATCACTTCCTTACTTTCTTGTTCAATAAGATGTTCTAGGTTAATCTTGTAATTTCAAGGCTGTAATAAAACATCCTCCAAATGGCCCTTGTTCCTTTTTTTTTTCCTTTTTAAACAGTATTTTCTTATGTTTTCTGGGAAAGTTTATATAGCAAGTTAGGTTCCCATTTCACAATTTCTATACAAATTGTTCAGCGATATTAGTTACATTTAGCCCTGGTTCCTTTTAAGGTAAAATGGCATTCAGAAACCAAGATCTGGGTACTAAGAAGGCTCATGACTATTGGGGCGTTGCTGTTCAAAAGCCCTCTCAGTGGACAGAGGTAGAAAATACACACACACACTATTATATACGTGTATACACATATATGGAGCCCTGGTGGTGTAGTGGTCAAGAGCTCAACTGCTAACCAAAATGTTGGCTGTTTGAATCACTAGCCACTCCTTAGAAAAGCTATGGGGCAGTTCCACTCCGTCCTATAGGTCACTATGAGTTGCAATCGACTCCACAGCAATGGGTTTGGTTTTTTGGTTGACTATACATACACAAACCAAACATATACATCTATATTTCTATATATCTCTTTACATACTATAAACTTTTAGTTCACTCTGATATCTCTAATTCCAATCCAACATCACAGATTTCTCCCTTGGGTGGCCCCCATTATCCTCAATATATTTATTAGATTAATTCC
Organism: Elephas maximus indicus; assembly: GCF_024166365.1. Classification (NCBI taxonomy): domain Eukaryota; kingdom Metazoa; phylum Chordata; class Mammalia; order Proboscidea; family Elephantidae; genus Elephas; species Elephas maximus. Next base: position 19,901,857 of record NC_064837.1, read on the forward strand.
CCATATGTAACCAATCTCCTGTCACCACTGTTCCTCCTCCCAACCACCTACATGGACACCGTCCTCACAACACCTGGGTTCCAAAGGTCCAGGCTACCACCACCCCACTAGAAACAAACACTGTCGTCTCCCCACTTGATTCTGACATCTCATGCTGGGCTGCCACCACCTCCTGCACAGACTTTCTCCTCATCCTGCTTGGACTCCCTCCCCACCCCAGTCAGTCTTCAACCTACTTCTGTCTCTCTCCTTACCCCCAAGATGTGCCTTTCATGCTTGCTCTTCTCAGACTCTGACAACACATAATGGACTACAGCCACACACAACCCAGAGATGTTCTCTTCACTTGCTGGTTCACCAACACTCTGTGCCAGACCATAAAGACGCCCTCCTCACCCTGCTTGGGCTGACAACTTGTGCCAGTGTGCAGCTGCCCCTACACAAGTACCTTTCTCATCCTACCCAGGCTCCTCAGTACCCTCACCTAGCTGCCACCACCCTCCTCCATCTGCACAGATGCCTTCTCCTCACCTTACCCATGCTATGACAGCTGGCCCCAGGCCACTACCACCCAAAACGGAATAAAAGTGCTGTTCACCCTTGTATCTCTAACATGGAGTACCTTGTAAGTACTCAACATACTCTATATTGGCTGAATAAAACACTTACTGTGGAATATTCGAGGAGCCCTGGCGGTACAATTAAAGTGCTCAGCTGCTAACCAAAAGGTCAGCGGTTTGAACCCACCAGCCGCTCTGCGGGAGAAAGATGGGGCAGTCTGCTTCCATAAAGATTTACAGCCTTGGAAACTCTATGGGGCAGTTCCACTCTGTCCTATAGGGTCGCTATGAGTCAGAATCAACTAGACAGCAGTGGGTTTGGTTTTGGTTTTTTATGGAAGATTCAAAATTGCAGAAAAAGGGGGCAGTGCTACCCAATTAATTATGTTGTCCTTTCTGTGCTAATAAAGACCCCTTTCCATTAAAAGGGGTCCATTTGGGAGAGAATTCTGAAAACAGTGCTTCTGAAGAGATTTAAAAAAATAAGAAGAGTTTGGCATTCTGCTTTGATCTCCTACTCTGAAATTTCCAATCTGTCTCCCAACTTCTCCCCCTTGGTGCCACTTTTCAGTCACCTGAGTTCAGAACTGAATAACTGTAAATTCTAAGCTGAAAATTCATCCTTGCCTTCTTGATTCCTAAGAGAATCCTGGCATCCAATGAACTTCTCTTTTTAAAATTTAGAGTCCCTGTTCTATGACACAAGAAAACACAAGAAAACACACCACATACCTTCCATCTTTCAGTGTGTTCACAATAAATCGGTTAATCTGGCAAATACAGTTGCTGGACAACCGTTCTTCCTCAACAAGAGGGTTCAATTGTGTTGCCAACATGAAAGCTGAAAAGCACAGAGATTATTTTAAGCCTCCAACACATTCAGTCATAAGAATCTGAAAACCAGTCACACCTGTGCTAACAAAGAAAAATAACGCCTTCAGTATGTTCTTGAAATTAAAACTAGTCAGACTCTGTAGTGAAAAACAGTGTAATTTCCTGTTCATTAAACATCTGCTGCTGTTCTTAGATGTATGCATTTCTTAAGGTGCCCAAAAGAATCTTTTCCATCAGTCAGATTTCATGCCAAAGACTAAAAAAATATCTTCTAGGTCCTTCACTTTGTGAATAGAGATAGCAGGTACACATTCCGCAAATTCTTTTCTTTTTCCTCTTTAAAACATCCAACACAGAAGTAAAACCCCCAAGAAGCAAGTACAGGGACAGCTAACCCATCACATTCACTAAATGTCAATATCATCCTGAGGGAAATTAATCAAAGAAAACATAGACCTCCAGTTAGAGAAAATTAATTAAGCCAAGTGGCAGCTTTCCCACTTGATCCAGTCTATTGTCAGAATGCTCTCTGCCGATTGCAATTCTGCCTGAATGAACTGCAAAGCCAAGCAAATTTAAGACTTCTGGAATACACCAAATAATTGTAATTCAAGGAGTTGGGTGTGCTTTTATCATTTAAATATTCACAAATCCCTAGGCTCATACTTCATACTCACAGGATAGAGTGTTCACTCCATCACTCATCAGCAGTCGATAACGGGGTGGACTATTCCCTGTAGTAATGGGACGGATGTTCTAGGAGAGAAAATTTGATTCATTAGCCAGATTGTCCGCCTAGGCCTCGGGGATAAGTAAACCCAAAGGGCAGGACAATGGGTCTGCCATTAGTTCAACACAAACTGAACTGCTTACCCATCCTCTGGACACCTAAATCCAAGTAAAAGAAATTTGGATTTGATGATCTTCCCATATGACCTCTCTCAACTAACACTATCACAGATCAGAATAAAATCAGGTGCCAACAACCCATTTGTTCTCTCTCCCCTAATCCAAATTTGACTGAAAATCTTTTTTTAAAATACATAATATAATACGGCAACTATTATGCGCAAGGTACAGGGTGGGAGATACTCAAAATACAAAATGAACTACAAAATCCTTGCCCTGAAGGGGCTTACAATCTGGGTGTGGATGAAGACGGGGAGGGATGAGAGAGGCGTGCACACGATACGGGGCACGAAGTCAAGACATTTATCCCACCTTGAAGGCAATCAGAGGTGGCTTTCTGAAAGAAGTAAAAACACTTAAACAAAAAATTTAAGATGGCTGGTAGCTAGTTTGGGAACAGCGGGCAGACCATCAGGGCTACTGACTCAGAATCTCTGAAAAGAATGTTCCAGGATTCTGCTTTCATTTATTTTTTTAAAGTTTCGAATAAAGTTTTAGAACCCCGTAAATGAATGACAGGGTTAACGAGGAATTTTAAGCAGGGACGTTCACGTCAGACCTCTCCAGAGGCTGTAAGTAAGGCAGAATTGAGCAAGACAAACCTAAGGGCAGGAAGGCAAGTGAGGAGGCAATTGTAATGATGGTAGTACTCCCATAGCATTCATCAGCCACAGAAAGGAAGGAGAGGCAAAGCTTTAAATGTGAACCTCCACAGGTCTAACTCTGGCTAACGCGATGTAAAAAAACAAACAAAAAAAAGTCTGGCTCCTCTCTCAGGGCTACAATGTGGACTGGCCTTTTTCTGTGACAATGGGAAGGATTTCCTGAAGTAGGCAAATCTGCACGTTCTTCATCAAAACATAATTTATAATTATATCTAAGTTTAAAACATGTTCGAAGTAAAGCATATGTAGGTACTCACAATGACTTGGAGGATAGGTTTTATGGACGTATCTCCCTGTTGCATTATGGCCTGAAAGAGGAAAAATAGATTCTTGTGAGATATGTACTCAAATAGGCCTCCCACCGCATCCTCTTTTGTACATTTTGAATTTTAAGTCTCATCACTCCCTTAACCAAAACAAACCAAACCCGTTGCCGTCGAGTCGATTCCAACTCATAGTGACCCTATAGGACAGAGTAGAACTGCCCCATAGAGTTCCAGGGAGCGCCTGGCGGATTTGAACTGCCGACCCTTTGGTTAGCAGCCGTAGCACTTAACCACTATGCTATCACTCTCTTAGCAATTTTTTTTTTTTAAATAGCTTTCAATCAGGCTTTTAATTTTTTTTTAAAAAAGCCACCATTTGAATGTACCCATCAGAAAAACTGGGGGCAGCAGTGCTTCAGTGGCAAAATTCCCACCTTCCATGTGGAAGACCAGGGTCAATTCCAGGCCCACCTACCTCCACAGCCACCACCTGTCTGTCGGTTGTGTATTGCTATCATGTTGAACAGGTTTCAGGGGAGGTTCCAGACTAAGATCAATTAGGAAGAAAGGCCTGGTGACCTACTTCCAAAAATCAGCCAATGAAAACCCCAGGGATCTCAACAGTCTGAGCCACAGCCAGTCCTGGGAAGGCAAAGGGCTGGGCAGCATGTTGTTCCATTGTGTATGGGATTGCCACAAGTTGGGGCCAACTTAACTGTAGTTAACAACAACTAAAAAACTAAAAAATAGTTAAAACTGGTTGTCTGTCTGACTTTTGCTTCTTGCCATGCTGAAATAAATGACGGCTAGCCCTTCCAACCATATTAACAAATTGGGCAAAAACACATAAACTGTTTTCAAATACTACACGACATGTAGAGGAAGACTGTGATCTCTGAAAGGGAAATAAATGAGGTGAGCCCTACAATGGCCCAGGCTCTCTGCAGAGACACCTTTTGGACCGTAGTTCAGGGAGGGGAGCCCAAGCAGAACATGGTAGTCTATTGCTCCAGGATACAGATCAGAGTTCAGAGTCCAGGGAGGTGAGTGTCTGGATTTTGTGGCTGCAGAGTACCAGAGAGGAGAGAGCTACACAGAGAACGAGCTCCAATAACCTACATAGGGATTACTTTTAGACTCAGCTGAATACTAAGTTTTGCATACACACCTTAGAACGAGACTCCAGAAGTCCAGACAAAGAATAACTCTCAAGGAGCTAGAAGCTGACCAATTACCAGAGCTCACATTGAGGTGGTATAAATCTAAGTTCCCACCAGCTGGAACGGAGAGAACTCAATGAACAAGTGGTACATTCAGTAGAGACTCCAAAAAGGTCATGCCTTAGGGGTGGGACTAAACCAGCCCTTAAGTAAAAGCTAATCTAGACCCACTCTAGTCTCAAAAGGATCACACTGATTCTGCAAGTAAATTAAGAGCCTGTTGGAATAGCTCCAAGCTTTTTAAAGAAATACATATAATCGAGACACTCAATAATGGAACATTCACAGTATCTATCATCTAATAAAAAACTACTAGACATACTAAAACCTTGGAATAGCAGTTCTCAAACTGCAGTCTGAGGACTCCTATGAGGCCCAAGACTCGTTCAGGGAGTCTATAAATTCAGAACAATTTTCATCATAATAATAAGACTTTGCTCTTTTCAATCTTATTCGTTCAACACAATAAAAAACTGGCTGAAAGGCTAATAAAATCGTGTACTGTTAACACTGTTGAATGCCTGCTAGATGAAAAATCAGTAAAATTAAAAATCACAGCAGTGCCACTTTCCAATATCACAGCAACTTGTTGAATTTAAGAACTAGATACATCATGAAGATCAGAGTTGATATCTTATCAGTAGACCTCTACTTTTGCATTACAAATAGATGAATCTATAGACGTGGCTGGACTTGCGGTTTTGTTGGTATTCATCTGGTACCTGCACCAACTAACCATCAGATAACATCTTTTATGTGAATGCTTGACCACAAACACAAATTACTCTGAAATACTCAAAGTGTTGAAATGACTTTCTGAAATTCTTGGTTTATCCTGTTACAGCTGTGTTGATATTGCACTGATGGTGTAAAACAACGGCAGGTAAAACTGTTTGCGCCTTGGCACAACTACATAAAAGTTTAATGTTCTATGTAACAATACAAGAAGTATGCAAAAATTATTTTCTGCTCCCTTAGCGAGATATGGTTGTTTTCTCAAGGAAACGCACTTGTGCAGTTGTTTGAGCTATGAGCTGACCTTGCCACTTTTACCATGGAACATCGTTTTTATTTTAAAGAACAAATGACAAACTATGGTTATTCAGATGTGGGAATTTATCCGCTATTTTCTTAAAAATAAATGAAGTGAGCCTGTTTTCAAGGAAAACAATTGACAGCATTTGTTGCCAATGACAAAATTAAAGTTTTCAAGTGAAAATCAGAACTTTGGAAAACGTGTTCACCAGCATAAGCTTTACAGCTTCCCAATACTTAAAAACTTTTCTGATGAAATCAGGAGTGATAGTAATAAACATGAATTTTTTATATTACAAAATGAAATATGCCAACAAGTGGCAGATCTGCATAACTCAGTAAGCCAATATTTTCCAAATGACCAATGCATGTTACGAATCATGCATAGGTAAAAGAGCTCTTCAAAATGCAAGACAGAAAAATGTCACGAATAAATTATTAAATACAGGGTTCAAGGGCATCTGGGTGAAGTTGAAGCAAGTAAGTCTGAGTTGTTGTAATGCAGAGACGAATTCTGTCCTTATATGAATTTTTGATACTTCTCTATTAAGAAGATTATGTACTAATTCTGATTTTTTAAAAATGTTGCATTAGAGGAGAATGAAGAAAACCAAGGTCACATGATAACTATGAGCCCAAGAAACAGAAAGGGCCACATGAACTAGAGACTTACATCATCCTGGGACCAGAAGAACTAGATGGTGCCCAGCACAACCGATGACTGCCCTGACAGGGAGCACAATGGAGAACCCCTGAAGGAGCAGATCAGTGGGGTGCAGACCCCAAATTCTCACAAAAAGACCAGACTTAATGGTCTGACTGAGACTAGAGGAATCCCGGCAGTCATGGTCCCCAAACCTTCTGGTGGCCCAGGACAGGAACCGTTCCCGAAGACAACTTATTAGACATGGAAAGGACTGGACAATGGGTTGAAGAGAGATGCTGATGAAGGGTGAGCTACTTGTATCAGGTGGACACTTGAGACTGTGTTGGCATCTCCCGTCTGGAGGGGAGATGGGAGGGTAGAGAGGGTTAGAAACTGGCAAAACGGTCACGAAAGGAGAGACTGGAAGGAGGGAGCCGGCTGACTCATTAGGGGGAGAGTAAATGGGAGTATGTAGTAAGGTGTATATAAGCTTATATGTGACAGACTGACTTGATTTGTAAACTTTCACTTAAAGCACAATAAAAATTATTTAAAAAAAAAAGTAAAGCAAAGAGTCTAGCTAATAAGTTAAGAATTGAGATGAACTTGAATCATAAAAAATACTCAAATAATCCAAATGAAGCCAGTGAAAGCAAAAAAAAAAAGGAACAAAAAACAGATGAGACAAATAGAAAACAAGTAGCAAGACAAAAAACTTAAATATACCAATAATCATATTAAGTGTAAATAGTCCAAGCACTCCAATGAAAAGACAGAAACTGTCAGACTGAATACCAAAAAAAAAAAAAACCAAAAAAACCAAACCTGTTGCCTTCAAGTGGATCCCAACTCATGGCGACCCCACGTACTGGAGTAGAACTGCTCTATAGGGTTTTCTTGGCTGTAATCTTTATTAATGCAGGTCACCAGATCGTCTGTGGCACCAATGGGTGGATGTGAAACCACCAACCTTTAGGTTAGGAGCCAAGAATAAACCATTCGCACCACCCAGGAACCATGAGTATGAGTAAGACCCAACTATTTGATCATCTGCTGTCTAAGGAGCCCTGTGGTGCAGTAGTTAAGAGCAAAGGCTGCTAACCAAAAGGTTGGCAGCTCGAATCCACCAGCTGCTCCTTGGAAACCCTATGGGGCAGTTCTACTCTGTCCTATAGGGTCACTACGAATCGGAATCCACTCAGCAGCAACGGTTTTGGGGTTTTGTTTTGGTTTTTATTTGCTGTCTACAAGAAATGTAAAATATTGGAAAAAGATAAATTATTAACATCAAACAAAACAGGCTTCAGGTCAAGGAATAGTACCAAGGATAAAAAGGGACATTTCATAGTAATGATATGGGATATAAAATCAAAAGAGACTGCTGACCTAAAATAAAAGAAATGGCTGAACTAGTGCTAAAAGTTCAATGTGTAACCTTTCACACAGATTCAAACTAAATGTTGCTGAAGAACCAACCCTATTATTAAGGTTTTGTGGGAAGGTTAACTGAATCTGTAACCAAACCTTATCGAAAACCCGTAAGACCTCTCCAAAAAATCGTATGCTCTGGGCAAGGTAGTGTTTAACAATCTGCTCCCATCGTGCCATCTTCATGCCACTGATTGTGGCCAGTAATGAGACTCACTCTGTGAACACACACCTTGTAATTATGTCTTTTAGCCAATCAATGTATGTTAGCTGTGTTTAACATAAACAATAATGTTAAAGATCACGCTTTGCCTTGTCCTTCCTTTGACTGACCTCAATCATTGTAAACCAATCAGAATATCATTTGTGTAGTTCTTCATATGGCACTGTAACTACGGTTGACTTGTATTCCTCCCTTGGAATCCATGAGCTTCAGACCCTGAGGTTTTCATGATTCCCTCATTTGGATGATATGTTGGCTTCAATAAATCTCTTTAATTTTACTTTGAGTTGGAGAGTCTTTTCTCTACAATAATCATAAAAGGGTAAATTCCTGAAGAGACAGAACAATGCTAAGTCAGTGTACCCAGTAACAGGGTTTCAAAACACATGAAGCAAAAACTGACAGAATTGAAAGGAGAAGCAGACAAATCCACAATGATAACTGGTGATTTCAACTTTTTTCTCTCAGTTAATTGATATGGCACATTGACCAAAAAAAATAAGTAAAAATATAAGAGACTTGGAAACCATCAACCAACTTGACCTAACTAGATCACTTCACGACTGTAAAATGTATATTTTTAACTTCACAGGAAACATCCATGGAGCTTACCATGTACTTGCAATGCAATAAGTCTCAATAAATGTTAAAGGACTGAAATCATACAGTGTACATTCTCTGATCACACAGGATCAGGTCAAACTAGAAATCAGTAACAATGTTATCTAGAACTCTCTCAAATATTTGGAAATTAAACAACACACTTCTAAACAACCCATCTGTTAAAGAAAAAATCACAAGGGAAAGTAGGAAGTATTAAGTGAATGAAAACAAAAATAAAATCTATCAAAATTTGTAGGATGTAGCTAGAACAACACTTAGAGGGAAAACCATAGATTTAGGTGCTTATATTAGGAAAGAAGGCACAAAATCAATGATCTAAGTTTCTGCTAGACAAAGAACAAATTAAACCCACGTATGTAAATAAAAGAGAAACCTAATGAAATAGAAAATGGGTAACCAATGCGGGGGGGGGGGGGGGGAATTGTACCAAAAGCTGGCTCTTTAAAAGATCGATAAAACGGATAAATCTCTATCTAGTCTGGCATTCTCTGATATGCCTAGAATTCTGATTCTGATATTTTCAAAGTAAGAAATGAAAAAGGAAGAATCACTATGCTGAGTTGTTAGGTGCCACTGAGTCAGTTCCAACTCACTGCAACCCCATGTACAACAGAACTATAAATCATATATATGCACACACAAATAAAAGAAATAATAAAGAAATACTATGAACGACATCACAAAAAACTTAGATAAAATGGACAGATCCCTTGAAAAACACAAATTATCAAAACTAACATACAAAAAAAACAGAAAATCTAAATTGCTCCACATCTATTAAAGAAACTGAATTCTTAATATTGCAACAGAGAAAATTCTAGGCCTCATGGCTGTACTCGTGAATTCTATCTAACATTTAAGGCAAAAAATATCAATCTTGCAAAAATTATTTCAGGAAATAGAAAAGAACATTTCCTAACTCATTTTATGATGCTGGGTTAACAACTGAATATTTGCATGGGGAAAAATGGTCTCTATACCATACATACAGAGCCCTGGTGGCACAGTGGTTAAGAGCTATGGCTGTTAACCAAAAGGTCAGCAGTTTGAATCCACCAGTTGGCTCCTTGTAAATCCTATGGACAGTTCTACTCTGTCCTATAGGGTCGCTGAGCTGGAATCGACTCAACAACACCTAACAACAACATACCATACATAAAAGAAATCAAACTTGAAATGGATCAAAAGGATAATATTATTTCATTCTATTTATATGAAGCTTTAGTACAGTCAAAACCTACAGCGTGATAGAAACAAGAACACCTGGAGTGGGAGGATGGGGAAGGAGACTATGTGCATTGCTGGAAACGTTCTGTATCTTGATTAGGGGTTTGGTTACAGGGGTGTACACATTTGCTAAAACTCACCAAACTGTACATTTAAGATAGGTGCATTTTAAGTAAATTAAACTTTAATAAAAACAAGCAAACAAAAAAATTCATTGCTGTTGAGTCCATTCCAACATAACGACCGTATAGGACAGCAGAACAGCCTCATAGAGTTTCCAAGGAACAGCTGGTGGGTTCAAACTGCCGCCCTTTTGGTTAGCAGCCAAGCTCTTTGCTGCACCACCAGGGCTCCAAACTTTAACAAAGGGATTAAAAAAAAAAAAAAAAGCAGTTGTTTTTGTGAAAAGAGCCGGAGCTAAGTGGGACAGAAGATCGATAATAGCCTTAAATGCCTTTCTGCTCTATTTGATCTTAAAACCATGTTCGCATATTACTTTTTCTTTTTTTTCCAATTTAAAATGTGTCATCACAAATACTGAATTTGAGGTTTGCTTTCCTGGGATACATAGTATGGCATGTACACTTAAAAATGCTTTAAAATTTTCCAAATTGACAATACAATTTATTATAATAATACAAATTATTATTGTATAATAAAAAATACAATAAAGATGCAACGCAGGAGTTACTGCTTAATGGGTACAGCATTTCTGTTTTGGATGATGACATTTTAGAAACTGATGGTGGTGATGGCTGGACAACATTATGAATGTAATTAATGCCACCGAATTGTACACTGAGAAGTGGTTAAAATGGCAAATTTTGTGTTACATACATTTTACCACAACAATTAAAAAAAAAAAAAAAAAAAAACAACGAAAAACCATGCCAACAGAATGTGATAGTCAAGGGCACATGAATTTGGGTCCCTGCTCTATAGACAAATGATTCAATGTCTCTGCACTTTTCATTTCTTCATCTGTAAAATGGGGGTAATGATAAAAACCCACCTTACAGGGTTAATATAAGTACTGATTGTTATCTGCAAAGTGTCTGGCACACTGGAAAGCAGAAATATTAGTTCCTTCCCCTTTCTTTCTATAACCCAAGTACTTAAGATAGAAATGCCATTTATTCCATTTATCACAACAGTTCCACGCATAATCTTTTATTTTTATTTTGCTCAAAAAGCCTCTACTATTCGTGTGCTCTTTTCTTTCCCCTTTGGGCCTGTGTCTTTTGCACTTAAATGATACTACTTGTTTTAGCTCATAATCAAAGTTCACAAAAGTTCACGCCACACGCTGCCAGGATAGACACATACACACATGCAAACGTCTTTTTTTTTTTCCTTCATTTGAGTAAAACTCAAGTAACACTTTACCCAACACTGGAAATATGTTTCTAAAATTTTGAATACAGGGAAAAATCACTCAGCAAATTTAAATTATCTCATGATCATTCCTTTTAAAAGTGAAGAACCATTCATAATTTTCTTTAAGGTGCAAGGTAGCAACTACAAAGTGAATGAGGACTAACCCAGTGACCCAGTGCTGTTGAGTCAGAATGAGGACTAACCCAATGACCCTGTGCTGTCAAGTCAATTCCGACTCACTGCGACCCTATAGGACAGAATGAGGACTACAGTCTGCAATCACTTTTCAGGTCTCAGCATTTCTGCATCCCCAAATTTTAGCAAGTATTTACAGGCCTCCACCTACCCTTCTTCCCCCTCCTGCTTTCCCCTAAGCTCCCTTTCTTCCCCATCCATCAGTATCCCTTTGTTTTCACTGCCTCATGCATTGAGGGAGCCCTGGTGGCACAGTGGTTAAGAGCTTGGCTGCTAACCAAAAGATGACGGTTTGAATCTGCCAGCCACACTGTGAAACCTATTCTGTCTTACAGGGTCACTACGAGTCTAAATTGACTAGACGGCAACAGGTTTGGTTTTGGTTAATGCATTCATGTGATTAGTGAACATCGGGCACAGTATCCCCAGTAGCTAAAGCAGTGCTGGCAATTCTATCTATGCTGAGCAAAAAAGCAAACATAATTAGTGGCCTCATGGAATTTACAATCCAGTGGGAGAGTCAAAAAGTAACTGCTCTTAATTAAATAAACCTACAAATGTAAAATTAAATCAGTGGTTATAAAAAATTGGTAACATCAGAAAAGGAGGATGAGAATGGTTGCACAACTCGAAGGATGCAATCAACATCACTAAATAGTATATGTAGAAACTGTTGAACTGGTGTATGTTTTGTTGTGTATACTCTCAACAACAAAATAAATAAAATAGGACACATGTATTGAGCATTTACTATGTATCAGGCACTGGGTTAAGCACTTTAAATGGAATAACTCATTAAATCCTCCCACGTATGGAATAGGCACTCGGTATCATCACCTTCACTTTAAGAGGAGGAAGGAGGCAGAGAAACATTTAGTATCCTGCCCAAAGTTACACAGGTGGTAAGTGAAGAAGCAGTACGTTCCCAAAATTTGGTCAAACAAGGCTTCCCTCAGGAAGTCCCAGCTGAGCTGGGATTTGAAGATAACGTTAGCTAGAGAGATGGAGAGTGACGAACCACTCAGGCAACAGGCAGAGGGAAAAGCATGTTCGAAGGTCCCGCGGAAGGCAAGAGTATGGAATATACCAGGAACTTAAAAAAGACCATGAGGCTGGGGAGAGAGCAGTGAAAATCTGGGATGACAGGAGTGAAGGGAAGAGGGTATTGAGTAGGGAGTGAGTAATCCAGGCAACACATGACACTGTGTATGGAGAGAAATAAACGAATTTAAGAAACACATGTGGAGGTAAGATATACAGGACTTGGTGAAGTAAACGGACATACAGGATGATGGAGGACGTCACAAGAATGATTTCTCAATCTCTGGCTAGCATAATTTAACCGACAATGGTGCCATTCACCAAAATAAAGAACCCTGACAGACCCAGACTAAGGAAGATAACGGGTTTGCTTTTGGCATGTTGAATTTGAGATGCCTTTGAGATATCCGGTAAACAGGCTTGTTTTCAGCATAAAGGCAGCTCGGGACAACGAAATGTGTGAATGATTGCCATACATAGATGGTTATGAGGTTGCCTTGGGAGAGGATGGCCTAGAAGAGAGCCTCGAGTCAACAAAATTTACAAAGATCAACCAAGCTGCCCCACAGGAGCCAAAAGAAGAGAGTGTAACCACAAGAAAGCGATGCTCGACAGACTGAGAACGCTGCTGAGAACTCAGGTAAGTTGAAAACTGAAAAGTATCTGTTGGATTTAACGACGTGGAGACCACCAGTAACTTAAGCCAGAGATATTTCTATAGCGATCGGGGGATGATCGATTGGAGCATGTTAACGAGTTAATGCGAGGTGAAGCAATGAAATAGCTGAAAACAACTTTGCAGAAGTTTGGCTGAGATGGGGAAAAGGGAGGAGACAGTGGCAGGCGCAGGGAAATCGGGGAGTCAGGTGTTTATTTTGTTTTCTTAGATACGAAACACGTGACCATGTTTAAAAGACGATGGTAAAATCCTTCGACGAATGAGTGATGGACCCTACAAGAAAGACACCTCGGCGGTTCCCCTCCGCCATCTACTCCCCTCGAGTCCTCTCCCCACCGCCCCTAGATCCCCTCCGCTCCTCCACTCCGCACATCTCCAAACTCCCTGCCTCCAGGGCCCACAGCTCCCCGTCCCGCTCGCCCGGCTGCCAGGCGGCCGCTCACCGCAATGGCCCCCTCGCTCAGATGGCCGACCATGGCTCCCCCGCGTTAACTCCGGCGCTCCGGCTCCTCCGCAGCCCCCACTCCGCTCCCCGGCGTCTCGCGCTCTCCAAAACGATTGGCCCAAGGAGTTGCGCGCGCCACGCCACCTCCCGACGTGCGTGCGGCGCCGGGGCGGGCCCAGGGGCCAAGCAGCAACCGGACTGGCCGAGACGAGGTGGACGGCCCACGTGACCCGCCCAAGGGCGTGCGGGGTCTTGTCGCGGGACGATGGGGCGTGGGGGCGGAGCGCCGAGCCGCAGGACGTGCCAAGAGTTGCGCGGAAACAGCTAAGGGCGCCAGGGGCCCAGTTCCGGGAGCTTCCCGAACGGGCTCTTGGGAGCGTACCCAGCGCTGTCTTTAGGGGGAGACAGACTGGCAGCCCGGAGGAGAGCTAGAGCTGTTCCCTGGGAACTCTGCTGCTAAATATAGGCAAAGCAGTGACTTTGTTCCTTGGCCAGCCCAGTGCGAACGCCTGCCGGTGCCAGGCCTTGAGCTTGGCACTGTGGGGGCCTCTGAAGGTAAATAAGACCCAGCTCCTGCCCTCAGAGGAGAGCACAGTCTGTCGGGGGAGTAGCCACCGACCGTGAGTAGCCCAAACTAAAAGTAGGTATGCACCGGACAGACACAAAGTATACTGCAATCATAGATGGAAGATCAAGGGAAGGCTTCCAGGAGGAGGTGCCGTATGAATACAACCTGGAAGGATGTATGGGAGTTTACCAGGTGAACACCCAGTGAGAGTAGGGTGAACCTGGCCGAATGAATAGACTCTGCAAAAATTTTGGAGAGATGAAATAGCCTCGCAAACTGGGGGACAAGAGGTAGCTTATGAGTATTTCAGTATGGTAGAGTACAGAGAAGGAAGTGCACTTGAGAATTAGAAAGGAAGCCAAGGGTCAAATAATGAAGAGTTGGTACTGGTCTTCCCTGTGTACTAGGAAGAGCATTGATGCATTTAAGGCAGAGGACTGACATCTTTCTCAAAGTCGGGGGAACTGAGGGCAAGGAGACTAGTTATGATGCTGGAAAGGATGTCAGGCAAGGGATCTTGAGGCCTGTACTGAAAGAATGGCCTGGGAGTTGAAGGAGAAAACTGAACCGTAGGAGAGAAATCTTTGTTAACTGAATAGTTGCCGGGATGAGTAAAAAAGAAAAATCTGGTGGCTCCCAGACTTCTGACTTGAGCAACTTAAGTAGGTAGAGCTTCCAAGAGGACAGTGATGGTAGCTATCTACTCTGATTCATCATGGATTAGCAATCACCTAACGTGGTACCAGGAATGTAGTAGGCTTTCAGTTACTATTGAGTGAGTTGGTGTGAGAAGATATAGATCTTTCCTCAGACATTTGTTATAAGACAACAAAAACCTGCTGCCTTCAAGTCGATTCTGACTCAGAGCAACCATACAGGACGGAGTAGAACTGCCCAATGGGGTTTCCAAGGAGCGGCTGGTAGATTCAAACTGCCAACCTTTTGGTTAGCAGTTGAGCTCTTAACCACTGCCCCACGAGACAACAAAACATCCATATAAACAAATATAGAAAAGACCCAAAGAATTGCTTTTTTTTTTTTGCGTTAACTTTGCTTGAATAAAATCTTAATTGTCTGGCATTGTGCATTTATAGAAATCTGATTCCTTATTACTCATTTTACAGATCTAAAGTAGCATGGATCTGCCTGTGGATGAGTGGAAAGCATATATACTCAGGAAGTGGGCTTTGCTCCCGACGTCCATTCGGGACACAATTTCTACAGCAGGGACTTTGAGTGATGTCTTCCTTCACTGCTCTTCGCTTTTTCAGTAAGTGACTAGAAGTGATCTGGAACTTGCTCTCTTTTGTTTGCTCTGAAGTAATATCTCTTTTTGTGGAAAGTTTAATTTCAGATTTTTGTGTTTTGGGGGCATTCAACAATTCTTCCTGTTTCCAGTCTTTTCTAACCCACAATCATAGAACCAAAAAAAAAAAAAAAAACCCAAACCAAACCCGTTGCTGTCGAGTCGATGCCAACTCATAGCAACCGTACAGAACAGGTAAGGATGACTATTTAGCTTTCTCTGTGTCAGTGTTGTATTTCAGTAACTCGGTGCCTTGCTATAGTCACTAGGTTGTGAACGTTGCCATCTCCCAAAGGATATGGTGGAGATTTACTAGCTGCATGTGAAATTTTGTTAAGTGCTCAAATTTGGAAAGGACCTTATAGGTCATATAGTTTAACTCCAGCAGTTTTCAAACTCTCTTGACTGCACCTTCAGTAAGAAATACATTTTACACCACAATCTACTACACACATATGTAGAAAACAGAAATAGGAATTTCCTGAAACTTCATTCATTCAGTAAATACCTATTAATCATCTACGTTATGCCAGGTACAGTGCTAGATACTTGGAATAATTAGCGAACAGAATAGTCAACAGTTGTGGAGCTTAATTCTATCAAGGAGGGAGAGACAATAAACATCACGAAGTATGTAATATATTAAAAGTGATAGGTACAGTAAGGGAAAGAAAAAAAAAGTGGAACAGGGTAGGAGAAATAGGCAGTGCCAGGAGCAAGAGTGCAGGTGGTAGTATTAAGTAGGGTGGTCAGGGTATGCCTTATTGAAAAAGTGAAACCTGAGCAAAGATTGGAGGTAAAGGAGTCAACAAGCTAAGAGAAGAGCATCTCAGGCAGAGACTAGAGCTAAGACCCTACGCTGGGAATGTGTCTGGCATGTTGAGGGAACAGCAGGGAGGCTAATGTGGATGAACAGAGTAAGCCAGAGGGAGAGTAGTAGGAAACAAGGCTAGAGATATAATGGGGCAGGCATGGGGATTGGGGGAGAGCAGATGGCACGGATCATGTAGACCCTGGTAAGGGCCTTGTCTTTTTACTCTGAGTAGGAAGCTTTTGCGGGGTGTAGTAGGCAGAATTCTAAAGATGGCCCCCCAAGATTCCTGTCCCCTGGTTATTCAATCTGACACTAATCTAGGGACTGCAATGAAGGGATTTTGCAGATGTAATTAAAGTCCCAAGTCAGTTGACCTTGAGATATGGAGCTTATCTGAGGATGCCTGCCCCAATCAGGTGAAACTTTTCAATGCAGAGCATTTTTCCCAACTGTTAACAGAAGGGGAAGTCAGAGAGATTCAAAGCATGGCAGGATTCAGTGTGCTATTGCTAGCTTTGAAGATGGAGGGGGCCGCATGGCAAGGAACGCCAACATCTTCCAGAAGCTCAGAGTGGCCCTTGGCTGACAGCCAGCAATGAACTGGGGACCTCAGACCTACAACCACAAGGAATTGGATTCTGCCACTAGTCTGAATGAGCTTGGAATTGGATTCTTCCCCTGATCTCCCAGATAAGAGCCCACCTTGACTTCAGCCTTGTAAGTCCCTAAGTAGAGAATTCAGCTCAGCCTTCTTTGATTCTGACCTATAGACCTGTGAGGTAATAAACGAGCTTTGTTTCAAGCTGCTGAGTTTGGCAATTTGTATGAAGCAATAGAAAGCAAATGCACAGAGTTTTGAGAGAAGAGTGATATGATTGTTTTTTAAAACGGGGCTGCAACCTACAGCCTGCAGGCTAAATCCAGCCCACTGCCTTTTTTTTGGGGGGGGGGAGAACCTGGTGGCACAGTGGTTAAGTGCTACAGCTGCTAACCAAAAGATTGGCGGTTCAGATCCGCCAGGCACTCCTTGGAAACTCTATGGGGCAGTTCTGCTCTGTCCTGTAGGGTCACTATGAGTCGGAATCAACTCAACAGCAGTGGGTTTGATTTTTTTGGTTTTGGCCTGTTTTTGTATCGCCCAACTAAGAATAGTTTCTACACATAAACATTTGCAACCAATTTAATGATGGAGAACACTGACCTTGAACCCCAATTAAGTAAAATGTTATCATTAAAAATTTTTTTCTCATGAGTAGACCTGCATTACAAAACATTGTACACAATTATTATTATGTTTTTAATTTTGTCAACAAAAAATTGTGGAAATTTGTTTTCTCTCCTGTAGCTACATAATGTCTTTGATTTTGCCTCTTGGCCTGTAAGGCCAGGGTATTTACTGTCTGGCCCTCTAAGAAAAACTTACTGACCCCTGTTTTAAAGGATTACGCTTACTGCTGTGTTGAGGATAAACTAGGGGGGAAGGAGAGAAGCAGAGAGACCTGTTGGGTAGGTACTGCATCAGTCCAGGTAAGAGATGAGATAGTAGCTTGGACCAGGGTGGTAGCCTTGGTTACAGATTGGACTGTTGTGATCCACAGGGTTTTCATTAGCGATTTTTGGAAGTAGATCACCAGACCTTTCTTTCTAGTCTGTCTTAGTCTGGAATCTCTGCTGAAACCTGTTCATCATCATAACAACATACAATCCTCCACAGACAGGTGGTGGTTGCATTGGCCTGCAATTGAACCCTGTTCTCCCATATGAAAGGTGGGCATTCTGCCTGACAGATGGGACGTGATGTGTTAGAGAATGAGAGAAATAAAAAAATAACTCTAGGGACTTTAGCCTAAAGGGTCAAACGTGGAAGAATAAAATTGCCATCACCTAGAAAGGCTGCAGATGGAGCTGTTTTGGGAAGGAAGATCAGGAGTTTACGTTTAGATATGTGGAAATTGAGATGTCTAAATGAGTGGAGTTTAGGAGGCCTGAGCTACAGATACAGATTTGAGAATTGTAAATGACATTTAGAGGCATGAGACTGGATGAGCTCACCAAGGAAGAGGGCCTAGATGCTTACTAAACATGATGCACTTTGGTATTTTCTGCTTCTTTCAATTAAAAAAAAAAAAAGCTAATCCAGGCCCACTAAATTGATTTCATGACTCACTGAGTCCTGACCTCCAGTTTGAAAAACAGTGGAAAGCACTACAGGATCTGTGAATTGCCTTTACAGGGTTTCCAAAAATGATGGAGAACTGCTGATGAAACCAGTTTTTCCATGATAAATTGATACAGCTTCCTAGCAGCAAAGTGTAATAATCCACAAGAATCATATTGAAGTTTCAGTGCACTGAAAAGGAATATGAATCAAAGAAGAGTATTTGCCTCGTCATTTAATATTGGAGTTCCTCAAGACGCCAGCCTAGGCTCTTTTTCCTTTTCCCTCAGTATTCTCTCCCGAGGCAGTCTCATCCACACTGATGACATCAGTTGCCTCCCATATGCTGATTACCCTTAAAAAAAAATCTCCAGTCCTGACCTGTCCTCTAAGACTGAAGTATCTAAATCTAGCTGCCTACTTCAGAATCTCAAGATCCTTAAAATTCAGCATTTCCAAAATCAAGTTCATGATTCTGCTCTCAAAACGAAATCCCCGTCTGGTGATCCCTCTAATACGTTCATACAATATGTTCACTTCCTAAAACTAGAAACCTAAGAGCCATTCTATATTAAAAACTGAGCTCAAGTTTTCCCCCCTCAACATACACACCTATATCAGATCCTCTTCTGTGATCCCTTGGTGAATTGCAATACCATCTGTCCAGTTGGTACCCAGACTGATAGCATGCTTGGTTTTTCCTTCTCCTCACACTCTATATTAAAGTCATTCCTAAGTTTTGTCTGTTGTACCTGCTAGGTTTCTCTGAAATTTGGCAAATAGAACTTCTGCTTCTGAGTAGGATGTAATAGATCACAGCAAGCAATACTTGCATCACAACTAAAAGTGATAAACTATAATAGTCATATTTTTAAAGACATCGAGAGCAGCAAGGACTAGATGGCTAAAATTCCATAGAGGGAAGACCCCTTCCTAAGTGATCACTGGTTGTTTTCATTTTCAGAGGATAATTGCAGGCTGAGGATCAGGCTAGGCCCAAGCAGAGGAACTAACATTAGGGAAACAGAAACCAGCACACTTTTGGCAGTCATTTGGGGCTGATGTGGTAGATTGGAAATCAGAAGAGGCCCAAACTCAAGACCTGAATATAAAGTCGGCTTTCCTTATAGCATATTTACTAAGTTCATGGTAGAAGATGTCATTAGCTTCTGTAGGGCTTCTACCACAATGTCAAAAATACAAAAAATTACTAGACATTGAAAGAGGCATGAAAATAACCAACAATTAAGAAAAAAAGTAAACCTTAGAAATAGGTCAACCAATGATCCACATACAGGAATTAATAGACAAGGATTGTTAAATAACTAATAGAGGAAAAAATGGACAAAATAGATGGAAAGACGTATTTCATCAGAGAATTGGAATCTATAAAAAAGAATCAAATGCATTTTTTAGAACTTAATTTATAAGTTTGACGGCAGTTGGACATGGTAGGACACAGGATTAGTGAATTAGTTTGTGGCTGAAAGGTGAGCGTGGTGAAAGAGGAGGCCAGAGAGACAGGCAGTGATCAGATCAGATTGCACAGTCTTACAGGCTATAATAAATTAAGAATATTAATCCTTATCCTAAGAACAAAAGACACTCTTAAAAGGTTTTAAGTGAGGGTAGTATTTTAAGTGATTTGTTTTTTGATAAATGATTCCTGCTGTGATGTAGAGACTACACTGGAGGGAGGCAAAGATGGACTTCAGAAATCAGTTAAGCTATTGTGGTCTAGCTAAGAGATGACCTTGATTTGGATAGGAAAATATATGCAGATACACAAAGACACACCTTTCAAGTTCAGAGTTGGCATCTTTACCTTTGTGCCAGCAACTAGCACAGTGTCTGGCACATAGTAGGGATTCAGATACTAGTTGAATTAAATAAGTTTAGTTTTAAGCTTTGCCAGTTTAGGTACTAGGTACAATTAGGGTTATACTTTTTTTTTTTGGCAAATGTTAGTAAGATACAAATACATTATCATTATAAAAGCTAGAAACAATATTTAATAAAGTAAAACGTTAAAGTTTTTCCCTTACCCTTCTCTTCACACTGTTTCACATAGGTAATCACAGTTTATTAGGCCTTTCTAGTCCTTTTTGTTTATTCACATACATTTGTAGATAAATATAACATATTTTCCTTTATTAGGTTATATGTATTTTTAGGAGTTTTCCTTTTTCCAACATCACATCTCAATTTTTTTTTTCTTCAATATTACTGTGGTAAAATACATCTAGTGTAAAATGTATCATTTTAACCAATTTAAGTATACATTTCATTGACATTAATTACATTCACAGTGCTGTACAACCATTGCCACTGTTTCCAAAATGTTTTCATCATCTTAAATGGAAAGTCTGTACCACTAAGCAATAACTCCTGATTCTTCTTAGCCCTCCATAACGTCTAATCTACTTCTGTCTGTATGAATTTACCCATTCTAGATACTGCATATAAGTGGAATCATATAGTATTGGTTCTTTTGTGTCTGGCTTATTTCACTTAACATAGCATCTTCAGGGTTTGTCCATGTTGTGGCATGTATCAGAACAATATTCCTTTTTATTGCTGGATAATATTCCATTGTCTATACCATGTTTTGTTTATCCATTCATCCATTGATGGGCATTGAGTTGTTTCCACCGTTGACATTATGAATAATGCTGCTATGAACATAGGTATATGTCTTAGTTACCTGGTGGTGCTATAACAGAAATACCACAAGTGGATGACCTTAACAAATAAATTTATTTTCTCACAGTTTAGGAGGGTAGAAGTCCAAATTCAGAGCACCAACTCTAGGGGAAGGCTTTCTTTCTCTGTCCGCTCTGGAGGAAGGTGCTTATCTTTTTTCAACATCTCCGGGCCTGGCATTCTTTGGAGATCTCCAGGTGTCTTGGCGTCAGTCTTCTCCTGGGCCTAAATGTTCACTCCGCTCCCAGCTCTTCTTTTTTGCTGGTAGAGAAGTCCCTCTCCTCTGCTTGCTTCTCTCTCCTGTCATCTCTTGTAAGATAAGAGGTGTGACTTAAGGAAGGGTGTGACTTGAGTGAGGGTGTGACTCTAGTCTTGTATGGCTGTGACTCAAGATACACCCCATACTAATCCTGCCTCATTAACATATAGAAGTTAAGGTTTACAGCACATCACAGAATGGAGGATAATTATGTCAGATTATAAAATGGAGGACAACCACACAACACTGGGAGTAATGGCCTAGCCAAGTTGACACATATTTTTGGGGAACACGATTCAGTCCATGACAGTGTACAATACCTCAGTCTTTTTAACAACCACATGATATTGCAAGTATAAAACCAAACCAAAACCCATTGCCATCCAGTTGATTCCGACTCATAGTGACCCTATAGGACAGAGTAGAACTGCCCCATAGAGTTTCCAAGGAGCAGCTGGTGAATTCAAACTGCTGACCTTTTGATTAGCAGCCGGAGCACTTAACCACGATGCCACCAGGGTTTATTGCTAGTATAGTTATACCACAATTAGTGGTGAAGTTGACCATGAGTAGTGTATGAAAATCATCACTTTTCCATATCCTCACCAGCTTTAGAAAGCAAGAGGCTTTAATTTTTTTAATCTCAATGACAAAAAAAAAGTCTCGTTTTATCTTATATTTTTCTGATTAGTAGTGAAGTAAAGTATGTTTTCAGATATTAAAACCCATTTGTATTTCTTCTGTGAATTGCTTATTTGTAACCTTCACTCATTTTTTCTAGGGAGTCGTTTGTCTTTCTCTCATTAATTTATAGGAGGCCTTTAAAAGCCTAGCTATATAATCCTTTGCTGTATAAGTTACTAATTTTTCTCCTGGTCTGTTATTTATCTTTTATGGCTTCTAGGTTATATATGTCTTACTTAGGGTGGCTTACTGTACCCTAAGATTATAAAAATATTATTTTTTCTTAACATTTTTAAGTAGCTTTGTGTTTTATTTTTGGCTCTCTAATCCATCTGAAATTTACTTTTATGTATGATATGAGGGAGTGTTCTATTTTTTTTTTTCTAATTTCTCCACAGCTTTTATTGACTGGCCCATCCTTTACTCAGTACTTCAAAATGCCACAATTATTAAAAATTAAATTCCCATTTATTCATAAACCTGTTTCTATACTATTTCTATGCCAAAACTAAAAGGTTTTAATTGCTGTGATTTTATAGTATCATATTAGAACTCTTTGAATTGTAAGGGTTAGAAACCCTGCACAGATTAGGAATTTTATCAGCAATGAAGATAGGTTGTCCAAAGGCATCCATTTTCAGGCTGGGTTGTATCCAGGGGTGCAAATAATGTCATTCAGACTCTCTCTCTTCATCTCACACGTAATCTCTCCACCTGGTAGGCACCATTAACCATTGGCAGCACCAGGCACATGCTGATACCTTAATTCCCCCAAAGGGAAGGAAAACCTGATTCCACAATAGTTTTAGCAGAAAAGTTCCAAGTTCAGCTGTGGTCAGCCTAGCTTTGGTCATACGCTCATCCTTCACCCAAAGGTGTGGGGCTCCTTGGATTGGCCGGGCCTGGATCACAGGCCCAACCCTGTTGGAGTCTGCCTCACCTCAGCCACATGGAGTGGCTTCACCGCTGAGACTTTATTACCAGAAGTTGGAGGAAAGCAAGCCTCCAGTACAGATGTGATTTTGCTATCATATTAGGCCCAGTTTCCCCTGACACGCACACACGCTTGTTCTTTTTCAAAAATGTCTTGACTGTTTTGCGTATATTTCCCCCATGTGAACTTTAGAGTTGGCTTGTCAAGTTCCATAAAAAATGTCACTGGGTTTTTGACTGGAATTGTGTTGGATTTATAGATTCACTCAGGGAATCCTGACATCTTTACAGTATTAAATTTCCTCATCCAAGTAACAGATATGTCTTGCCATTTATTTAGGGCAGCTTTTATGTCCGTAAGTAAAGTTTTATAGTTTTCTTTATATAGGTCTTGCACATTTTCTGCCAGATTGTACTTATTGTAAGATTTTTGTTGTTATTGTAAGACTTTTTTCCTCAGTTACATTCTCTAAGTGATGATTGCTAGTGTAAGTAAAGAGCCCTGGTGGCACAGTGGTTAAGAGTATGGCTACTAACCGAAAGGTCGGCAGTTTGAATCCACCAGCTGCTCCTTAGAAACCATATGGGGCAGTTCTATCCTGCTCTGTAGGGTTGCTATGAGTTGGAATCGACTCGATGGCAATGGATTTGGTTTTGGTTTGGTTTGGTGGCACAGTGGTTAAAGCACTCAGCTGCTAACCAAAAGGTGGCAGTTTGAACCAACCAGCCGTTCAGTGGAAGAAAGATGTGGCAGCCTGCTTCTGTAAAGATTTACAGCCTTGGAAACCCTAGGGGACAGTTGTATTCTGTTCTGCAGGGTCACTATGAGTCGGAATTGAGTCGATGGTGGTGAGTTTGGTTTGGGTTTAGTGTAAATAAAAGGAAATTTTTTCTCATCTAATAATTGGCCGGTTAACCAACTTTTATATTATTTCATCATTTTTATGTCAGTCCACTTGGAGTTTTCAGATAACTTATTATATCTACAAATAGTAATCCTCCTTTCTGATATTTTAGCTCTTATTTTTCAAATTATCATGGCATTAGCTAAAACTTCCTTATCACTTGTCTGTCAGTTTGTCGTACTATGGTGGCTTACATGTTACTGTGATGCTGAAAGCTGTGCCACCAGTATTACAGCAGTATTTCAATAGTATTTCACCATCAGGGTCACCCGTGGTAGATGAGTTTCATCAGAGCTTACAGACTAAAACAAACTTGGAAGAAGGACGTGGTGATCTACTTCCAAAAAAAATTGGCCAGTAAAAACCCTATGGATAGCAGCAGAATATTGATGTGGATTGGAAGACGAGCCGCTCATCTTTTTTCTCTGTATGCAGAGCAGATAATCTGGGAAGCTGGACTATATGAAGAAGAGAACACAGCATTAGGATTGAAGGAAGATTTATTAACAACCTGCGATATGCAGATGACACAACCTTGCTTACAGAAAGTAAAGAGTATTTAAAGCACTTACTGATGAAGAGCAAGGACTACAACCTTCAGTTGGGATTACACCTCAACATAAAACAAAAATCCTCACAACCAGACTAATAAGCAGCGTCATGATAAACGGAGAAAAGATTGAAGTTGTCAAGGATTTCATTTTACTTGGATCCACAATCAATGCCCCATGGACGCAGCAGTCAGGAAATCAGACGACACGTTGCATCGGACAAATCTGCTATAAAAGACCTCTTTAAAGTCTTAAAAAGTAAAGATGTCACTTTGAGAACTAAGGTGCGCCTGACCCAAGCCATGGTGTTTTCAGTTGGCTCATATGCATGTGAAAGCTGAACGGTGATTAAGGAAGACCCAAGAAGAATTGATGCCTATGAATTATGGCATTGGTGAAGAATATTGAATATACCAAGAGCTGCCAGAAGAATGAACAAGTCTGTCCTGGAAGAAGTATAGCCAAAATGCTCCTTAGAAGCAAGGATGACGAGACTTCGTTTCACTTAACTTCGGATGTGTTATCAGGCGGGGTCAGTCCCTGGAGAAAGATACCATGCTTGGTAAAGTAGAAGGCCAGGGAAAAAGAGAAAGACCCTCAGTAAGATGTATTTACACAGTGGCTGCAACATGGGCTCAAACATAACAATGATTGTGAGGGTAGCGCAGGACCGGGCAACATTTCGTTTTGTGGTACATAGTAGGGTCTCTGTAAATTGGAAGCTACTCGACAGCACCTAATAACAGCAACAGTTAGAGCCCCCAGTATGATGTTAAATAGTAACAGCCATTTAGGTAGCAGCCATTTAGGACATTTGCCATCATTTCATAGTAGAGACCCTTTTTTAGTTTAAGGAAGTTGTCCTGTATTTCTAGGTACTGAAGTTTTTCTCATAAACAAGTGTTGAGTTTTATCAATTAATTTTTTGTATATTTTGGGGTGATTGATCGTTTTCTTTTTATTCTTTAATCTGTTAATGTAGGGTATATAGCAGTACATTTACTGTAGTTAAACAGTTTGGCAGTTAAATCCTATTGGTTATAATATATCATTTTTGTAACACATTGCTAGATTCCATTTGCTAGTATTAGGATTTTTGTATCTTTGTTCCTAAGTGACATTAGCCTACATGTTCTATTTTGTGCTCTTAATTGTCGACTCTTGGTATCAGGGTTATGGTAGACTCATCAAATGAATTGGAGAGCTTCTCATCTTTTTTTTTTTTTTTTTTCTTTTTCCTCTCTTTTTGTTTGTTTTTAGTTCTTTTCTGTTTCTTACATTATTCCCATTCCCTCCGGGGCCTTCTTTTCTCTTTGTTTCTCTCAGGCTCAGTCATGTTGGAGACTCTCCTAGGAGTGGAACATCCTTATCTATTCATATGTTTAAGAATAAGACACTGAAAAGTCACATGGGTGCTGTGTGTACGTGGGTGGGATCCTCAGTGGCCAAGCTTGTTGTTTGGATGCTCACAGGAGCTGGGGACCGCCACCTGCCTGTTTCCTGGGGCTACTCAATTTTCCTGAGAAGAAACCCCCCATCTCCTGGCTGATGGGGTAGACCCCAGACTCTGAATATTTTCTGTTGGTGGTGGAGGGTCAGCTGTTACAGAAGTGGATTTAGAGATCATCCCCTTATTCTGGTACCAGGTCTCACTCTTGCCTTCTGCCACACCTGGCCCCTTGGGGACCACCTCTCAGGGTTTCCTCAGAGTCCAATAAGCCCTTTTTTTTTAATTGTGCTTTAAGTGAAAGTTTACAAATCAAGTCAGTCTCTCATATAAAAACTTACATACACCTTACTACATAACTCCCAATTACTCTCCCCGCCATGAGACAGCCCGCTCCCCCCTTCCAGTCTCTCTTGACCATTTTGCCAGCTTCTAACCCCCTCTACCCTCTCATCTCCCCTTCAGACAGGAGATGCCAACATAGTCTCAAGTGTCCACCTGATGCAAGTAGCTCACTCCTCACCAGCATCCCTCTCCAACCCGTTGTCCAGTCCAATCCCTGTCCGACGAGTTGGCTTTGGGAATGGTTCTTGTCCTGGGCCAACAGAAGGTTTGGGGACCGTGACCACTGGGGTCCTTCTAGTCTCAGTCAGACCATTAAGTCTGGTCTTTTTATGAGAATTTGGGGTCTGCATCCCACTGTTCTCCTGCTCCCTCAGGGGTTCTGTGTTGTGTTCCCTGTCAAGGCAGTCATCAGTTGTGGCTGGGCACCATCTAGTTCTTCTGGTCTCAGGATGATGTAGCCTCTGGTTCACGTAGCCCTGTCTGTCTCCTGGGCTTGTAATTACCTTGTGTCCTTGGTGTTCTTCATTCTCCTTTGATCCAGGTGGGTTGAGACTCCTTGATGCATCTTAGATGGCCACTTGCTAGCGTTTAAAACCCCAGACGCCATTCTTCAAAGTGGGATGCAGAATGTTTTCTTAATAGATTTTGTTATGCCAATTGACTTAGATGTCCCCTGAAACCATGGTCCCCAAACCCCTGCCCCTGTTTCGCTTACCTTCAAAGCATTCAGTTTATTCAGGAAACTTCTTTGCTTTTGGTTTAGTCCAGTTGTGCTGACCTCCCCTGTGTTGAGTGTTGTCCTTCCCTTCTCCTAAAGTAGTTCTTATCTGCTATCTAATCAGTAAAATACCCCTCTCCCACCCTCCCTCCCCCCGTCGTAACCACAAAAGGATGTGTTCTTCTCAGTTTAAACTATTTCTGAAGATCTTTTAGTAGTGGTCTTATACAATATTTGTCCTTTTGCAACTGACTAATTTCACTCAGCATAATGCCTTCCAGGTTCCCCCACGTTATGAAATGTTTCACAGATTCATCACTGTTCTTTATCGATGCGTAGTATTCCATTGTGTGAATATACCATAATTTATTTATCAATTTTTTATCCATTCATCCGTTGATGGGCACCTTGGTTGTTTCCATCTTTCTGCTGTTGTAAACAGTGCTGCAGTAAACATGAGTGTACATATATCTGTTTGTGTAAAGGCTCTTATTTCTCTAGGATATATTCCGAGGAGTGGGATTGCTGGATCGTATGGTAGTTCTATTTCCAGCTTTTTAAGGAAGCACCAAATCGATTTCCAAAGTGGTTGTACCATTTTACATTCCAACAAGTGGTGTGTAAGTGCTCCAGTCTCTTCACAGCCTTTCTCATCTTTTTCTGTGCTCTAAAATAGCGTATATAATGTAGGGATTATGTGATCTTAAAGGCTGATAGGAAAATCCTGCAATGCTATGTAGACCTGATGCCTTATTTCAGTAGAAATATTTCCCTTTTTTAGTTTAAATTTTTATCAAAGTAACATACTTACATATAGTTTAAGTAGTCGAATAGTACTTCAAAGTTTATAAAGTAAAACAGCAACCTTCTGTCCCACCCATCTCCATTCTTAATTCCTCTTCTCCAGAAACAACTATTTTAAATTATTTTAACTGTTTCTTCTAGAATTTAATTTTACATTTTTAAATAGTGTGCTGTTACTGCTATTAAATAGTATGCTATTCTTGACTTTTTAGTTTTGGATGTCAAATTTAGCTTTCTCAAGCCACAAGTCGTGTATGTACTTTGTTTTTCCATCATTGTTTCATTATAACTATATTATCACTTATTCTATAACATAACTAATGTAATATAGTTTTGGCTAAACCAGTGTTCAATGCATACATTATCATGACTGTGTACTTCTCACGTGAACCATGATGTATGCTTTGAATTACATTTCCTTTCTCGTCCAACTCTTGTTTACTCTGTTAATAATTACCTCCATGTTTATTTGCTGTATGTAACCACTGTCACTATTTCATCCCCAAACTTCCCTACTTAAGAACAAGTTAGCTCTGAAGAGTTGTTCATATAACTATGTAATCCTAATCCAAAGTGACCAAAAAGTTCTAAATTTCTGATCTGCATATAGACACCCATTAAATAAAAGTATGAATTAGCCCTTTAAAATTTAAAAGCAGGCATACTCTTTTCTTTCTTGCCAATTTACGTTCCTTGAGGGATGTTTTCCCAAAATAGGTACCTTCCATCAATATCGAAAATCTTTTGATGACCCTCCGCCTCCAGTTGATAATCTCCTAGGGTATCGTGGTGGTGTTGTTGTTGTTAGGTGCTGTCTTAGGCTGGGTTCTCTAGAGAGGCAAAACCAGTAAAGCATATTAATATATACAGAGAGAGATTTACATGAAAGAAACAGCTCACGCGCTTGTAGAGGCCAAAATGTCCCAAGTCTATGGGTCAGGATAGAGGTTTCTCCTGATTCACATATCCGGAGGGACTGGCGAACCCCAGATCAGCAGGTGGGAGAGCAGGGCTCTGGCTCACAGGCTGTGAAGATTGACAGATTCCAAGATTGGCAGATAAGCTGCTAGTTTAAGTCTTAAGAACTGGAAGTCAGACAAAAAGGAGGCAGCTGCAGGATCCAGAGAAAGCAAAAGCCAGAATATCCACTTATATATTGATGCAGGGCACACGCCGAAGGAAACTCCCTTTCAACTGATTGGCTACTCACATCAGATCCTGTTATGGGGGTGATCACATATGAAAGCGAGAGTCTTGGCCCACCCAAGTTGACATACAATCTTAGCCATCACAGGTGCCATTGAGTTGATTCTGACTCGTAGGGATCCCATGTGACAGAGTAGAACTGCCCCATAGGGTTTCCTTCACTGTAATCTTTACAGGAACACGTCACCAGGTCCTTCTCCTGCAGAACTGCTGGCGGGGGGCGGGGGGCGGTTGAACTTCTAACCTTTTAGTTAGCAGCCATAGCATCACCAGGCCTTCTTTTAGAATGTTTGTTGTAGGAGCCTCTTTATGCTCACTCACTGCCTTACTGCTTTTTTTAAATTTTGTACTGGTTTGAGTAGAATACCTTATTGTGCCAGAAAGCAAGAAAGTAATCAAAGATTAATAGATTTATATTAAAAAAAAAAAAATCAGTGGAACACAGGAGCCAACTTGAAGGCGTCCCACTGGCCAAATTTGGGCCAATTTGAGCATCAAATAGGATAGTGATGATAGTGGTTTATAATATTGAATTTTCTTAGGTCCATAAATGATATTCAGAATATTCTGAGCAAATAATGCAAGAAACTGGACTATATGAAAAAGGACATGGCATCAGGATTGGAGGAAGACTTAACAACCTGAAATATGCAGACGACACAACCTTGCTTGCAGAAAGCGAAGAGGACGTGAAGCACTAAGTGATGAAGATCAAAGACTATAGCCTTCAGTATGGATTATACCTCAACATAAAGAAAACAAAAATCCTCACTACTGGGCCCATAAACAACATCATGATAAATGGTGAAGAAAATGAAGTTGTCAAAGATTTCATTGTACTTGGATGAATGAACATTGCCCATGGAAGCAGCAACCAAAAAATCAAGTGACTTATTGCATTGGGCAAATCAGTGGCAAAGACCTATTTGAAGTCTTAAAACGCAAAGATTTCGCTTTGATGACTAAGGTGTGCCTGACCCAAGTCAAGGGGTTTTCAGTTGCCTCTTATGCATGCAAAAGCTAGGCAATGAATAAGGAATACCAAAAAAGAATTGACTTATTCAAATTGTGGTATTGGTGAAAAATATTGAATATACCATGGAATGCCAGAAGAACAAACAAATCAGTAATGGAGGAAGTATAGCCAGAATGCTCCTTAGAAGCAAGGATGGCGAGACTTCATCTCACATACTTTGGACATGTTATCAGAAGGAAACAACCCTTGGAGAAGGACCTCATGCTTGGTAAAGTAGAGGGTCAGCAAAAAAGAGGAAGACCTTCAAGGAGATGGATTGACACAGTGGCTGCAACAGTGAACTCAAGCATAGCAAAGACTGTGAGGATGGCACAGGACCAGGCAGTGTTTCGTTCTGTTGTACCTAGGGTCGCTATGAGTCAGAACATCACACCTAACAACAACAGCAACAACACATCATCAGGACGGACCAATCACTAGAGAAGAACAGTGCCATTTTTCCAACAGCACTTTGTGTCTGTCACATTTTGGTAATTCTCACAATATTTCAAACTATTATTATATCTGTTTTGTTAATCTGTGATCAGTGTTCTTTGATGTTACTCTTATAATTGTTTTTGGAATGCCTTGAATGGTGCCCACGTAAGATGGCGAACTTAATTGATAAATGTTGTGGGTGTTCTGATTGCTCCACCGACCATCTGTTCCCCCATCCCACTCCCTCTCCTCAGGCCTCCTATTCCTTGAGAAAGGACAGTATTGAGATTAGGCCAATTAATAACCTTACAGTGGCCTCTAAAGTGTTCAAGTGAAAGGAAGAGTCAAAAAATCAAAAGCTAGAAATGATCAAGCTTAGTGAGGAAGGCATGTCAAAAGCTGAGGTAGGCCGAAAGCTAGGCCTCTTACACCAAACGGTTAGCCAAGTTCTGAATGTGAAACAGCCTTATTCTGGATAGAAGATCAAACCAGCCACAGCATTCCCTTAAGCCAAAACCTAATCCAGAACAAGCTCTAACCCCCTTTAATTCTATGAAGGCTGGGAGAGGTGAAGAAGCTGCAGAAGAAAAGTTTGAAGCTGGTGGAGGTTGGTTCATGAGGTTTCAGGAAAGAAGCCATCTCTAAAACATAAAAGTGCAAGGAGCTGCAAAACTGTGATATTCTGTCATTCCCTTTGTCTTAGGCTGGGTTCTCTAGAGGGGTAAAACCAGTAAAGTGTATAAACATATATAAAGATTTCTATCAAGGAAATGGCTCATGAGATTGTAAAGGCTGGAAAGTCCCAAGTCCGTGGGTCAGGCAGGAGGCTTCTCCTCTGACTCACGTAGCTACAGGGGCTGGCAAACCCAAGATCAGCAGGTCAGACAGCAGGGCGCTGGCTCACAGGCTGTAGAGACTGATGAATCCCAAGATCAACAGGCAGGACGGCGGGTAAGCTGCTACTCAAGTCCCAAAAACCGGAAGTCAGGTATACAGGAGCCAGCTGCAGTATCCAGAGTGAGCGAAAGCCTATGACCCTTACCGGAAAATCCACCTATGTTGGTTGCAGGCCACACCTGCAAAGAAACTCCCTTTCAACTGATTGGCTGCTCACAGCAGATCCCATCATGGAGGTGATTACATCATTATACGACTGCCAGGTTACATCATAACTGTCAAACTACCGAGAAAAATGGCCCAACAAAGTTGACACACAACCTTAACAATCACAATCTTTTTATTTACTAGATAAATATTTTTACAGTAATAAATGAGATCAGCTTTTTACTATGAGGTAACAAAAGGAAAGGCAGGATAAATGCTTGTTTCTTTCCTTTACCTACAAGTTTTCAAAATGAGTTGGTTTCCTAGCATCTTCCAAAGATAAGCAATGAATTGAGATTTCTTTTAGTATTGTTATAAAATAATGAAAATAAACATATATGATGTGTTTTAATCCATTGTAGTTATTATCGCTATTAATACACAAATTGCCCTATCTTTAGCCACTGGGAACTTTCTCAACTTGGCTCCCATGTCTTTTTAATGGGACTCTTATAGTCTTTGAGAGCTTCCATGCTTTCTGATATGAAAAGATGTTCTAGGTTCATCTTGTATATTTCCCGACTCAGACCTGGAAGCAGCCTTTCCTCTAAAGAGCTGATTCCTTTTCATATAGACCATAGAATTTTTCCTTGTTGTATTTTTACATTTCTGTTTTCTGGACCAGGATTTCTAACTGTGGGTTGTGCCTTATTAGTAGGCCATTTATTCAGTTTAGTGGATTGCAGCCAGCATCTTTTTCCCGTAATGGAATGGAATTGAAGATTTCAGAGTGCATTGTGCAACAGCCACTGACAAAGAGCTGTGTTAGAGAAGGCAGGAATGTGATGAGTACATGCATTGGCTAAGAATAGGGCACTTGGTCTTTTGTTCACTGGAATCTACTTGATATTCTAGTATGTGCTGAATAATTTGACCGTCCTTGAATAGGAGGGATAATTGTAAAATAATGTAATTTAAAGTTAGTTGTGAAGCAAAATATAGGAGAATGTTTTTGACGTAAGGCTTTGAATCTCTTCTAAGTGTATTACAATGTTCAGCATGTTTTTTATAAGAATGTTATTAGTGATTTATTTTTCAAGTTTGCAGTAGTGTTTAAGATAGATCATTT
The DNA here is from genome assembly GCF_024166365.1 of Elephas maximus indicus. Taxonomy (NCBI): domain Eukaryota; kingdom Metazoa; phylum Chordata; class Mammalia; order Proboscidea; family Elephantidae; genus Elephas; species Elephas maximus. The sequence continues at coordinate 19,934,258 of NC_064837.1, forward strand.
TATTATTAGAAGAAAAAAGGAATGAGCAAGTGAAAAATACAGAAGCATGTTCAAGTTCAGCTGCTGGATCTAGAAGTGGAAATAGTGTTGAGAAAAATGTTGATTTTGATTGGCAAACTTTGACTTGAGATGAAATCAAGAATAAGTGCAAGGCTTTATAATGAAGATTATTTAAAATATGGTTTTAACAAATAAATAAAAGCTAATAAAAATGATAGACCTTAAGGACTGTTTGTAATAGTATCCTTGAAAATGAAAACATCACACCTTCAAAATTACAAAGAGCCTGAAACACAGAATGCTAAACTTGTCGGTAAGCTCCCCAAAGATTTTTCAAAGAAAGATTAAAAAGGCAAGTTACTCTCAAAATTTTTTAGTTGTTCTATGACTGTTTAAAAACCAAACCTGTTACCATCGAGTTGATTCTGACTCATAACGACCTTGTAGCACAGAGCAGAAGTGCCCCCATAGGGTTTCCAAGGAGCGACTGATGAATTTAAACTGCTGACCTTTTGATAGCAGCTGTAGCTCTTAACCACTGCACCATTAGGGCTTCTCTGTAACTATTACAAAAAAAAAAAAAAAGCCTTATTACAGTTGTATTTAATTCGTGTTATGTGGCAAGAGAAAGTGCTTCACACACATGATAAAAGAAAAAATTATTCCTTCAAGCTGGAAATGGTGTGTGTGATTTTTTCTGAAAAGTAGCTGATAACTTAAACATTCTATTAGTTGTAACACAATATATTGCCAAATGTGGACTGTTATGGGTCATTTAGAAGCAATATGTATCATATAATTACATTCTGGTGTAGATTTAGCAATCCACTTTGATATTACAAGACGTAATATTTTTAGTTTATATCAGATATGTGTAACAGAATGATTTCAAGGCGGATTTATTGGGTTATGGTGAACCCTGGTGGCACAGTGGTTATGAGCTCGGCCGCTAACCAAAAGATAGGCAGTTCAAATCCACCAGCTACTCGTTAGAACCCCTGTGGGGCAGTTCTACTATGTCCTACAGGGTCATTGTGAGTTGGAATCGACTCAATGGCAACGGGTTTGGTTTTTTATTTTTTATTGAGTTATTGAAATTTAATCTTACACAACTGGATTATAGTTATTAACAAATCGGAAAAGTGCACTGTTGATCGTTTAAATGATTTCCAAGTGATAGAGCAGTAGATATGACTAGAAAACAGAGTTAACTTTTTTTTGAAAGTTGGAAGCTACACGGAACTATAGAGTTGTGGCGCCCAGATAAATCTCCTGGGTCTCCGGGTGTATACAAAAATGTAGTGAAAGTTGTTAATATTTTTTCAGGACACTCATTGAATAATCAACTTCTCGAAATTTGTTTTCACAGGTAGGGAAGCTAGCCATTATTAACTGTACTCACTAAGTACATCGCCACATTTCGTTGATGGTTTCAAGAGAACTTCCTGAGCAGAGTATTTTTTAAGATGATATCAGGTAACAAAGTTGGCACATGTAGATATTTTTGGCATTTTTAATGAATATTTGAAAGTGCAAGGACAAAACAGTTACAGATTTTAACATGTCAAACATATCCAAGGATTCTGTAATTTCTAGTGTTATAGCAAGTAAAGCTTCCATGTGATCACCCTAACTACCACATGTTCTCAAACATGTTGCTACATACAGAAGAGATCATTATTAGTATAGACAGTGGGAATGGAATTAAAGTTAGAAAGACTGTTCTTTCTTACTTCCTGCTCAAATTTTTCATCGTAACATTCTAGAAAAAAATTTTGAAACATAAGAAGAAAACATCTATTTGGTTTTCAAAACTCTGAATCAATTATTGAGTTAAACTTGGTGCCTGAAGAAAAAAATGAATTAATGCAGCTTAGTTTTTAATTACACTGAAGAACAGTTATAAAGCATTGAGTTATCATCATTTTAGATTAAGTTTAAAGAATATCCATTGTCAGCTAAAAAGAGTTTTGCCATTATGCTTCTTTCCAATTTTTTGTTTGAACTGGAATTTTCAGGTTTAAATTAATTTAAAACGAAACAAAAAAGAACACACTCCATGGTGTATTGTCTGCATATGTTCTGGACTAGAATAAAATGAGAATAGGCAAGCATACCTGTTGAATTAAATAATTATTTAAATAATTAAATAAAATCTTATATATACTCTGTTTTTACTTTAATATACTTAGAAAAGATAACTAATGTTTTGTGAAAACTTGATATACATACACATAGACATCACACTGAGTCACAATGTATTTCTTACTGTGCATCTTTGTAAACTAGTGAAATGAGTTCCCTTATGTGGCCTTTTGCCTTGGTTTTTTGGAGAAACAGTTTGAGAGATTTTTTTCCCTAAGCCCTGAGGGGTTACCTTTGCCCTAGTTTTCAACTCTAGAGGGTTTATTACTTTTGTCCAGATTGATTGGCATTTCCTGGGTAAATTGTAAACAGCTTCCTTTGATACTTTTTGTCTGGCCCTTGGCTGCAACCTGCCTTGTGATTGGTATGCGCCTTGTGGGGATTGGTCAATAGACTATGCACATGAGGTGAGTTGTAGCCCAGCCTTGCCTACTATGCAAATGAAGTGTCTGTGGCCTGCTGAGAGGGCATTGGTCAGTTCGTGGCCTTGGTGGGAGTGCCATGTCTGGAAATTGACAATGAGTTTGTGTATTCAAGCAGCCAGCCCCACAGAGATTTGAGGTAGAGAGAAGCAAGAAGAGGAGTAGCAGAAAGAAGCAGAAGAAAGAAAGAAGCAGCAGAGAGAAGAGGCAGAGAGAGGAGGCAAGGAACCTCCTAAAAGTTGTAACGCTGGTCAAGGGCTGTAACACTACAGAGGGCAGCAGGACCGGAAGGGGCCCAGCAGCAGAGCCTGTGGTGACAGATGGCAGGGCCAAGAGGAGCCTGTCCTCAGGGCGCTGAGAAGAGCGTGTCCTCGGACTGAAAGGAGCCTGGCCTCAGGTTGGCTAAGAGGAACTGAGAGAGCTGTCCTGCACTGAAGAAGGGAGACTGCCCGCATGCTTCCTGATCTAGATCCTGAATTGTAGCCTGTGATCTTGATCCCGAGTTGTGGGCTGTTCCTTAATAAACCACTTAATTGTAAGTACAGTTCAGTGAGATGTTGCAGTGAATTGCCAAACACAAATGGGGACGAGGAGAGTGCTGAGGGAAGGGAGAATGGCCAGTGTCAGAGAGGGAGTGGTGCAGCAGCTTGGAGAATGTAGAAATCGGGGATATAATTTGACTTCCACCTCATAGGAATTGACTTTGTGCAGATTCTTACACTTGAAATTATTCTTACATATGCAGAAATTTCAAGAAACTTTTCTAGACATTCTGCAGTTTTGATTTTCTATTTCTTCTTTGACTCATGAGTTGTTTAAGAGAGTTTTTAGTTCCCATGTTTTTTGTCTCCACTTCCGTTATTCATATTTTATTTTATTGCACTATAGGCAAAGAGTGTAGGCTAGGTCATTCTACGCTATTTCTCCCCATTGGGAGAAGGCATATTCTCTATTATAAGTATGTGTATGTATGTTTGTTTATTTACATATTAGATCACCTTTATTAATTTATTATATAGCTCATTTGTACGTTTTTTATAACTTTTTAGTTTGAAATAATTTCAGACTTACAGAAAAGTTGCAAAAAAAAGTACAAAGAATTCCTATATACCCTTATTCCAGGTTCCCCAATTGATAACATTTTACTACATTTACTTAATGATTCATTCTCTTTCTCCCCTCCGCCACTTTTTCTCTCTTTATACCCACACGCATACATTATTTTTCCGAGCCAGTTCAAAATAATACATACTTTTTTTTGGCCTACTCGATCTGACATAGGGTCATAAAGAGAGACTCCTACAGTTGCTGTGTTTTGATGAATTTCTCCTTTCATTTCTTGGAATTTTTGCTTTATGTATTTTGATACTATGTTATTTAATACATAAAGATCATGATGGTTACATCCTCATTATGTATCAAGTGCCCTTTTGTTTTTAATACTTTTTACTTTAAAATCAGCCTTAAATGATTCTAACATCATGTACTTTAGAACAGTATAAGAAACAGGGGCTCATAGGATAACCTGTCTGCCTGCATCAGAAATGCTAGGAAAGCAACCAGCCCAGGGGCAAGGACAAGAAGGCAGGAGGGGACAGGAAAGCTGGGTGAATGGAAATGGGGAACCCAAGGTTGAGAAGGGGAGAGTGTTGACACGTCGTGGAGTTGGTAACCAATGTATTAAAACGATATGTATGTTCATTGTTTAATGAGAAACTAATTTGCTGTGTAAACCTTCATCTAAAGCACAATTTACAAAATGTATCTCACCCCAACAAGGTTGGCATTAATCCAAAAACACTAAATAATAAATGTTGGAGAGGTTGTGGAGAGACTGAAACACTTACACACTGCTGATGGGAATGTAAAATGGTACAACCACTTTGGAAGTTGATTTGGTGCTTCCTTAAAAAGCTAGAAGTAGAACTACCATACGATCCAGCAATCCCACTCGTTGGGATATATATCCTAGAGAAATAAGAGCCCTCACATGAGTAGATATATGCACACCCATGTTCATTGCAGCACTGTTTACAATAGCAAAAAGATGGAAACAACCAAGGTGCCCATCAACGGATGAATGGATAAACAAATTATGGCATATTCACACAATGGAATGCTATGCAACAGTAAAGAACAATGATGAATCCCTGAAACATCTCATAACATGGAGGAATCTGGAAGGCGTTATGCTGACTGAAATTAGTCGCGAAAGGACAAATATTGTATGAGACCACTATTATAAGAACTCAAGGAAAGGTTTAAGTACAGAAGAAAACATTCTTTGATGGTTACGAAGATGGGGAGGGATGGAGAAGGGTATTCACTAACGAGATAGTACGTAAGAATTGTTTTAGATGAAGGGAAGGACAACACACAATACAGGGGAAGTCAGAAAAACTGGACTAAACCAAAAGCTAGGAAGTTTCCTGAATACAACCAAACTTTTCAAGGGACAGAGTAGCAGGGGCAGGGCCTGGGGACCATGGTTTCAGGGGACTTCTAGGTCAGTTGACGTAACAAAATGTATTAAGACATTCTGCATCCCACTTTGGTGAGTGGCGTCTGGGGTCTTAAAAGCTAGCAAGCGATACATCAATTGGTCTCATCCCACCTGGAGCAAAGGAGAATGAAGAACACCAAAGACACATGGGAAGTATGAGAGCCCGAGAGACAGAAAAGGCCGCATAAACGAGAGACTCCATCAGCCTGAGACCAGAAGAACTAGATGGTGCTTGGCTACCACCAATGACTGCTCTGACAGGGCACACAACAGAGAATCCCTGATGGAGCAGGAGAAAAGTGGGATGCAGACCTCAAATTCTAGTTAAAAGACCAGACTTAATGGTCTGACTGAGACTGGAGGGACCCCAGAGGTCATGGCCCCTGAACTCTCTGTTAGCCCAAAACTAAAACCATTCCCAAAGCCAGCTCTTCAGACAAAGATTAGACTGGACTATAAGACATAAAATCATACTAGTGAGGAGTGTGCTTCTTAGCTCAAGTAGACACATGAGACTATGTGGGCAGCTCCTGTCTGGAGGTGAGATGAGAAGGCAGAGGGGTACTGGAGCTGGTTGAATGGACATGGGAAATACAGGGTAGAGAGAAGGAGTGTGCTGTCAGATTGTAGGGAGAGAAACTAGGGTCACATAACAATATGTATATAAGTTTTCGTATGAGAAACTGACTTGAATTGTAAACTTTCACTTACCCACCCAGTACCCATTAAAGCACAATAAAAAAGAAAGTTTTTTTTTAATGCGAGGAAAGGCTTTGTCATAGGTCAATGGTTTTCAGATGCTTTTGGTCTCAGAAACCCTTTTTATTCTTAATAATTATTGAGGCCCTCAAAGAGATTTGTTTTTTGTTTGTTTTTAAGGACTTTTGTTTATGTGACTTATATCTGCTAATATTTACCATTTATTGTATTAGAAATTAAAATTGAGGAATTTAAAAATAGTACTAATTTAAAAAAATAATGATCTCGTTATGTCTTAACATAATAACATATCGTAATAATCTTATCTTCCAAAATACAAGCAAGAGTGAGACTGACATTGTCTCACATATTCACAATTTCTTTATGACTTAACAGAGAACGGTTGGATGGTCATATCTGCATCTGTATTCCATCTGTTGCAGTGTTGTTTTGGTTAAAACATATGAAGAAAATCTGGCCTCACGCAGATAAGTAGTTGAAAAAAGGAGAGCCTGTATGACCCTTTCATGTAATTGAAGACATTCTTCTTGGTACTGCACCAAAACTCAACAGGTGGTAGTTCCTGAAAGGCTAGCTGGAAGATGGAATTTGAAACTACAAATGAAATTTCATACTCTGATATACTAAAATCCATCTTGCACTGGTGGTGCAGTGCTTAAGAGCTTGGCTACTAACCAAAAGGTTGGCAGTTCGAATCCATCAGCCACTCCCTGGAAACCCTATGTGTCCTATAGGGTCACTATGAGTCGGAATCAATGGCAATGGGGGTTTTTGTTTTTTTGGTTTATTTTGGTCTTGGAATGTGTCATTTACCCATGTATGATTTTTACTTTTTGGATACCCTGAAAGGGTCTCAGGGGTGCCCAGAGATCCTCAGACCACACTTTGAGAACTGCTATTATAGGCCTACCATGAAGGTGCATCTGACTACACACAGATGTGTCTCTGAACCCAAGATTTGATGCCAAACCATACCAATAGTATTTTTTCTTCCCTGACAGTGAATATGCTGAGCACCTACTCTGTGCCAGTATGGTCTTAGGCCCAGGGAGGGACTCAAAAACCTCTGTTGAAACTAAGATTAAATGTGAGAGAATTTTAATTGAACTGTCTCTGCCTTTAAAGACCTCATAGGCTAACTGAAGAGGGACAGAACTAACAAGACGTAACAATTGGTGGACAATTGAATGTTTAAAAACTGTATGGTGCAGACTATACCTGCAATCGGCTACAGTTCAGAAAAGGAAAAGTTCATCATTCATAAGAGCAGTGAAAGAAGATTATAAGGAGAAAGGCCTTTAAAAGAGGATTTAAATAAAGAAATGGGAATCTAGGAGAGGACACTAACAAAAGAACAGAAGTAGAAATGAGGATGGTATGCTCTTGTGAAAACTATAAGGACACCTTGCTTACTAGAACTTAGAGTAACTGGTGGGAATTGATGAGAGATGAATGAGTTGACCATGTCTGTGTCATAAAAGTCTCAAAAGCTACACAGAACAGTCCAAGCTCAATTTGATAGAAAATAAGGAAGCATTGTAGTCCTGCCTCACCGTCTTCTTAAAAACAAAAATCAGGCCAGTTAATTTTGCTGATTTCTTAAATGCTGTGTTCTCAGATACTCCTAAGTTCTAGAATATCACCAGGAGTCTTCCCATTCGTGTGTATAGATGTGACTTTTTTCCTTAGCTCAGATGATAGTGATTGGTTATCTTTCTCTGTCAGCCATTCACTCAAGTATTTTTAACACAGTTTAAGTGGCAAATACTCCTTGATAAAAAGGCTTTGTGTAATATCTCATTCTCCATACCAAAGCTCCTTTATAATGTGTATCCAAGGGATGATTCATTGGTCGGTAATCATGAGATAAAGAGGAAAAAAAAAATGGCAACTTTGTCCTCTAAATAGAAAATCCAGTCCCTGTGTCTCTAAAACCACAACATTTTTTCCTCCAGTCACATTACATAATACCTACAACCCCTACCCCATATGTTCCAATGTTTTGCAGGCACGTGCTCTTGTTTCAGGTGCTTTGGTTAGGAGCTTTCCTTGAAGCAACAAGTCCATGCTCGATTTAGGGGAGCCCTAGTGCTGCAGTGGTTAAGTGCTTGGCTGCTAACTGAAAGGTCTGCAGTTCAAACTCACCAGCCGCTCTGCGGGAGAAAGATGTGGCAGTCTGCTTCCGAAAAGATTTACAGCCTTGGAAGCCCTATGGGGTGGTTCTACTCTGTCCTGCAGGGTGGCCATGAGTCGGAATCAACCTGAGGACAGTGGGCTTGGTGTTTTTGTTTGTTTTTTCTTTTGGAGCATGGGTGTTTGATTTCAACACTTCTGTTTGTTTTTTCTTTCTTTCTTCATGAAGACCTGAAGATGAAATGGTTTTGAAAAGACTTTCTAGAGGTTACTTGGTGGGAAAGGACCCCAACGCTTCCCTTTTCTACAAAGAAGAAGGAAACAAAAAATTTCAAGAGAAGGATTATATGGGAGCAGCAGTGTTGTACTCTAAGGTAAGACACTCTCAGCCCAGCAGGAGGAGCTGTCTCAATGACTTAATAATATGTATTTCTTCAGAAGATTGAGCCATATTGCTGACTTTTGTAGCCAGTGTTAGCTTTGTCTGTAATTTGTGGTTTGGATTTGGAAAAGAAAACCTGGCAGAATTCTGCTATTGGTTATATTCTGAAACAAAGGGTAGTTTGTATCATATGTCCTGAATGCCATCAAGAAACTTCTGTTCCTGTATTCCTTTCCCACATACCTTCAGACTCCTTATAGCAATAGGTTTCTTATACTCCTTGCCCTTCCTTGTTCATGTCTGTCAGCTCTCATTGAACTGTATGCCTTTCCTGTCTGAATGACTGATGAAGACTGTTAGTCCTGATTTAGAGAACAGCTAGATCATGGTTAGCCACAGTGTTCGCTTACAACCAGTCTGACTTAGATGCAGAAAGAAAAATGAGTTCATTGTCCACAGCCCAGTTGAACTCCATTTTGAAGATTGTCAGTGAACATGCTCATATGAGCGGCCATCAGCAAATGTTTGTTGTGTGACTGTGGTTTAACGATCACCAAGCTAGGTTTTGAGGAAGAATCAAGGCCCTTAACAATGTTACTCCCCTGCTTCCATAGTAGGAACTAGAACAGGATCCCCTCTGAGTCTTCCTTCCATAACTTTTAAAAGATTTATACGAGCCTACAGAAAGAGTGTACCAATCCCTTGCACCTCGTCTGTGATTTAATATATTTTTTTAAAAATGGAGATTTGAAAGGTACTGCAACTCTGAGTCTTGGACAGGCTGTGCTTAAAGTTTGGAATTAGCTTTCCCAAAATGATCAGACCTACAACAGTAGCTTTTGCAGCTGAAAGAAGCCCTGATTTGGAGTTATAACAAAGTATTTAGCTAAATAGTATAAGCTTTAGTGATTGCTGAAGGATTAAAATCCATTAAATGTAACGATCCAGCGATAAGTGGCTAATAGTTCTTTTTCAGAGCTAATAGATCTCTTCACCTTCATGCGTGTGCATCATAAATATGATCACATGGGAAGCTCAAGAAAAACAGGTAAAGTAACAAGTGAAGTCAGGCAAAAACTGAATGTCTGCTCAGGATGTCGAGGCAGATGAGCCTAGTGCTTTGCTGATTATAGTACTTTGCAATTCTATGTAAAGCTGCTATTTTCTTTGTTTTTTAAGATAATATGTGTTGTTTTTGTCTGATTGTAAAAGTAATGTTATGTTTACTTTGGAAAATGTAGAGAAGCATAAAGAGTAAAAAAATCCTGTAACTAGTGATGGACACTGTTAACATCTTTGCTTCTATCCATCCAGTCAGACTTTTTCCTCTGAAAATACATTTTTCTTTTACAAATTGGGATGATGCTGTACTTAATATTTTGTAACCTGCTTTTCCTCTCAACAATTTATTGTGACCATTTCCTCATGTTATTAACTTTTCTACTAGAACATGGTTTTTTTTTTTACTGCTGGCTTCATGTTCCGTTACAGAGAAGTATGGTACTTGATTTAATATCTGATGTTGGCAAAAGGAGCCCAGGGGTGCAGCGGTTTGCTAACCGAAAGGTCAGTGGTTTGAGCCCCCCAGCCACTCATGGGAAAAAGAGGTGACAGTATGCTTCCGTAAAGATTTACAGCCTTGGAAACCCTACGGGGCAGTTCTCTGTCCTATAGGGTCGTGATGAATCAGAATCTCTCGACAGCAGTCGATGGGTGATATGGCAAATTGTTTGATATCATAATGCTGCAATGAACATCTTAATCTATGTAAATATTTATGCACATCTGATTATTTCTTTAGGATAAATTCCTAGAAGGGCAATTTCTAGGTCAAAGGGAAAGTATTTTTTAAGGCCTTTGGTACTCGCTGCTGAATTGTTCTCCAGAAAAGAACTAGCTAACATTCCTTTAGTGGAGTACGAGAGTATTCATTTCTCCATATCCTAAGCAAATACTAGTTATTATGGTTATATTTGGAAAGCCTGATAGCATAGTGGCTAAGAGCTACAGCTGCTAACCAAAAGGTTCAAATCCACCAGGTGCTCCTTGGAAACTCTAGGGAGCAGTTCTACTCTGTCCTGTGGGGTCACTATGAATCGGAATCAACTCAGTGGCAACAGGTTTGGTTTTTGGTTTTGGTATGGTTATATTACTAGTAGTAGTAGTTCTATTTATTTTTAATAAGAAATATGTTCACATAGTTAGAATCCAAAAGGTTCAAGACTATCCAGCGAGGTCTACTTCCCCTGGCGCCTAGTCACCTAGTTTCCCATCCCCAGAAGCCACCACTGGTAAATGTATCCTTCCAGAGATATTCTGTGCGTGTACAAATAAGTGTAATCTTCCTGTGAACACACCCTCTTTTTACATAAATAACTTTTTTTTACACACTGTTTTGCCCCATGCTTTTTTCACTTAACGATAATCTTGAAGATCATTCCACATGAGTACATGAAGAGTTTCCTCGTTCTTTTTTATGGCTGCGTGGTATCTCATTATGTTGTTATATTTTCACTTATTTAATCAGTGTCCTGTTCACTAGCATTTAGGTCATTTCCTATCTTTGGCTATTTCAGACAATTCCTTGATGAGAAACTTGGCACATGTATCATTTCGCATGTATCTGCAGGATAAATAATTACATCATAAAATAAATTCGTAGAAGAATAGCCGAGTCAATAAATATATATTTATAACTTTGGTATAGATTGCTAAATTGCCATCCTTAATCATAGGACCAATTTACACTCCCCCCTGCTTTTGCCAACTCAGTGTGCTATCAATTTTATTTACTTTGCCAATCCGATAGGTCAAAAACAATATGTCAGTAGAGTTTTAATTTGCATTTAGCTGATTATGAGTGAGGTTGAGCACTTTTCCATATATTTAAGAGCCACCTGTATTTCCCATAAGAACTGTCCATTCGTGTCATTTGCTGATTTTCCTACTGGATGATTGGTTGTCATCGTATTGATTTATAGGGACTCTTGTGAAAGAGTAAGGAAATAAGCCCTCTGCCTGTGATAAGAGTTGTGAATATTTTTTCCAGTTCATTGTTTGTCTTTCGATGTTGCTTTCACTGGTGTTTGCTGTGAAGACATTTTTAATTTTTATGTGGTCAAATTTATTAACCTTTTTTCTTATGACTTGTGTGTTATGTGTCATAGTTAGACAGGAGTTCCTCACTCCAACATTAGACTCTTCCTGTCGTTTCTTCTAGTGCTCTTACAGTTAGTTTCACTGAAGATTTTGATCCATTTGGAGTTTATCCTAATGAAGGGTTTATTGTATAGAGAGCCAACTTTATTTTTTCTCAATGGCTATTTTTTTATTGAATATTTTTATTGAATAATCCTCATCTTTTCTCCAGTGATGCCACCTTTATGGCTATGATTAATCCTTGCCAATTTGATAGTAGAAAAAAAAAAAAAATCCCTTTTGTGTGGTAATTTTCATATATTTGGCTAAATTAACCACCTCTTTTCCACGCATTAACTGTTTGTATTTCTTCTGTTGTGAATTCCTATTTGTGCTGCTTGTCCTTTGTTATATGCAGGATTATGCTTGCAAGTATTTTCCTCTGTTTTTCATTTACCTTCAGTATTGTTTGTGGCATTCTGATGCTTTATCTTCAAAGTGCTTTGAATATTTATTTCCTCCAACTATGCTCTAGGGTGGTTAGAAATGAAGCCAAAGCAGCTGAAGCACAAAGAAGCTCAGTAACTCTCCCAGTTTCATACAGTCTTTAGCAATAGAACCCCTATTACCTGAAAAAGTACTTTATACCTTTAACCCATCCATTGTTTTACAGGGAGTATCACATTCAAGGCCTAACACCGAGGCCATCTCACTGTGTTATGCCAATCGCTCTGCAGCCTTCTTCCACCTGGGCCAGTACGAAGTGAGTATTGGGATGCCTGGTGTTACTAGAGAGAATCTGTAGGGGATTCATTTGAGGATCAGGCCAGGACTGGGCCTTCGTCTCCGCTTCCACATTAGAACACTCAACTCAGCCACGCTGCACATGGTTGAATTGGAAGTACATTGATACCCACCCAAACTGTCTTTCTCCTGACTCATTTTACCTGTCACAGGTGAGCATTTGGGATTGTGTAGATTGACAAGAAAGAGTTATGGTACCTTCCACAGAGCCATGGCCTGTATCTACTAGGTCAGCAATTCTCAGTGTTGAGATCAGTTGTAAGATACGTTGCTAACAATAGTTCAGGTTCCAAGTGTTTGCAAGCTTTACTTGGTTTTTCTTTTAAACAAGTAGAGCATGTTTATAATATATCATATCATATTAGTTTTTTTATCATATTATATAGCTCACCCTCAATATGCTTTTTTGAGCGGAAAATTAAAAGGTACACTGAAATGCCTGTATATGCCCATGAGGGGGTAGACTTTGAGAGACTTTCTTCTCATCCCCTAATTGTGGAGTTGTTTAAACTAGGAAGTGACCATAATCAGATTTATGTTTTAGGAAGGTAACTCTGAGGCATCTTAGATTTGTAATAGAGGGGTTAAAAGATAAGCTGTAAAATAGCATTCTGTTTCATCCATTTTGGAATTCTACAGAAAGCCAAATTGTTCCATAGACTTAAGGACTGTTCGAATCGCACAAGTTCACACTTATTGTCCTGAGGACTCAAAGAGAAGGGCAAGAATCTAACTCTAGACCCTAAGCGAGAAAGTCCTGGACTACTAAAGAGAATGAGTGGAAGAACCTACAAAACATTTAGCCCTTTCTAGCTCCCCTAGATTAGTTGTTTCTATTTCCCTTCTTGTAATAACGATGACCACTTATTAGGTACTGCTTATGTTCTGAGCACTCCTTTTACCACTTTAGATATATAATCTTATTTTATCCTTAAAACAACCCTTTAAGGTAGTAGTATCCCTATTTTTCAGATGAGAAAACCAAGACACTGAGAAATTGAGTCACTTGCTCAAGGTCATACAGCTCGTGAGAGGCAGAGTCAGTATTTCAGTATAGGTCTGTTTGACTTCAAAGCCTGCTCTCTTAATCACCATACTGCAGTTCTTCTATCTGTAAGACTTTTTGTCCATAAAACCAGAAATTTTTCATAAGATAATTAAAAATAATTTCCTCAACAGTATTATTAATCACTCAATTAAAAGATCACGCAGGAGTAGAACATGATTTAAAAAAATAAGCATGTGGTTGTAGTTGCTCTGTTTTTAACAATCTTTAACTTTCCTGTAGATTTTTTAAAAGATATTCAGTAGACATTGAAGAGTAGGAACCAAGAGTCATTGGGGGTTTCCTTTCTGTTTATAGACATGTCTTGAAGACATCATCAGAGCCCAGAGTCATGGGTATCCAGAAAGATTGCAACCCAAGATGATGTTGCGTAAGGCAGAGTGTCTGGTGACCCTGGGCAGGCTACAGGAAGCAAGCCAGACCATCAGTGATCTTGAAAGTAAACTCGCTGCCAAACCAACACTAGCAGCTTCCCACTTTGAGGTTCTGCAGAGAAACCTACATCGTCTGAAAACAAAGGTACAAAAAAAGGAGAATCTCTCAGAAACCTTCCCAGCAGCTCTAACCAAAGCTTTCAAGGATATGGACCTAATGGAAGAGAGTGAACAAATTCCTAGTGCATCATCATCTGTCAGCTTATGTACAGACCCTTTAAAAGGTCGCCATCTGATTGCCACAAAAGACATTCTCCCAGGAGAGCTCCTGGTGAAGGAGGCAGCTTTTGTGAGTGTCCTTAACCCAGGAGAAATGCCACAGCTACACCATGGTCTAGAAAGCAAGTGGAACACCAGAGTTACCAATGGGGATCTCCACTGTCACTGCTGCTTGAAGCACACTTTGGCCACAGTTCCCTGTGATCAGTGCAGCTATGCCAAGTATTGCAGCCAAGAGTGCATGCAGCAGGCCTGGGAGCTCTACCACACTGTGGAGTGTCCTCAAGGGGGGCTGCTCCTCACACTGGGTATCTTCTGCCACATTGCCCTGAGGGTGACTCTTTTAGCTAGGTTTGAAGATGTTGGTAAAGTCATAAGGAAGCTGTGTGGTGAGATTGGTAACAAGGACATCTGTTTACCTGAAAGTGAGAATATGCTCAAAACACTCAATTATGACCTGGGAGAGAATGAGGAAAATGGTAAAATAGTCGAGACCCCAATTCCTGGATGTGATATCAATGGGAAATATGAAAATAACTATAATGCTGTCTTCAATCTTTTGCCCCATACTGAAAACCATAGCCCAGAGCACAAATTCCTCTGTGCTCTGAGTGTTGCTGCACTGTGCAGGCAGCTTGAAGCAGCTAGCTTTTGGGCCCTCAAACCAGGTCTGAAGTCCTCTAAGCCAAAAACAGCAGTGACTCATGTGTTGTCTCCAGAGTTGAATATTTGGGGAGTGGTGATGCTGAGACACATGTTACAGCTTCAGTGTAATGCCCAGGCAATAACTACCATACAACACACAGGTAAGAGGGAAACCTGTTTTTATGCCTTACGGTATTCTTAATGTAGCTGATGTTTGGGGAGAAAGCTATATGGGAAAACAGTAGTGTTGGAACAAATCTGTGAGCTAATGGGAAAACACAGCTGCCTTGTATAATCATTATTGTGCCAGCAAAAAGCTGTGTGACCTAAAGAAATTATTGATTCCACTCTGCCACAGTTTTCTCATCTGTAAAATGGGTAGTTTAATCCCACCTGACTTTACAGAGTTGTGAGGATGATATATTTGTAAAAATACTCTAAAAAGTTAGAAGCATTACTGCTGAGATTTTTTTTTTTTTAATTGTGACGGAAGACTGACTCAAATAAGCAGTAACAGCAGGTTTAGTATAAGGGTATATACACAGGACTTCAGAGAAAGCTAAATGGTTCTTTCCTTAGGAAAGGCAGAAATAATTATCAAACCAGACTGCAGAGAGAGCAGGGACTGTAGTTGTGTGAGGTATCAGAATATTAACTTACTTATGCAACTCAACTACTCTCTAAATCTTCTATTTTCAATTGACAGTTTTTTCCTATTCTTCTATTTTAAATTTCCAAGAGAGGAATCTGGCCCATCACGTCTTTTCACACCATACTACACCGTAAGTTGTTGGCCAGCCTACATATGGTTTGTCCTTTGGTCAGGTGGGCCACCTCTCAACCAGACCAGCCTGGTCCTGCTTTCCTGAACCTGGCTCTGTAGATAAAGCTCTTTAAGTTAGATGGGGAGGTTGGATATGCCCACCTTCATGACTGACATCTCAGTACAACTGTACCGATAACAGGTACAACTATTATTAGGGAAAAATGGTGTTTCTAGTATTAATAATGTATGATCCCATTTTAGCATAAAATGTCTTTCAGTCCAACCAGTTCATTATGTATAAAAAAAAAACAAACCCAGTGCCGTCGAGTTGATTCCGACTCATAGCGACCCTACAGGGCAGAGTATACTTCCCTTAATTTTCTAGTTAACCCTGTTGGTGGGGTAACTACATGTTAGCTTAACCTAGGAGTTTTAGGTATATTAATATTAAACGTGGCTTAACTGAACCATGCATGCATGACTCTTTTCACATTCAAAAAAGTCATACCAAATCCATTGCCATCGAGCCAATTTCGAGTCCTAGTGACCCTATAGGACAGAGTAGAACTGCCCATGTAGTTTCCAACGCTATAGTCTTTACAGAAGCAGACTGCCACGTCTTTCTCCCATGGAGCAGCAGGTGAGTTCAAACTGCCACCTTTTGGTTGGCAGCTGAGTGCTTAACTACTGTGCCATCAGGGCTCCTTTTTCACATTAGGTAACGTAGAATTCTCTTAACCATTTTTGTGTATTTTTATCATTAATGTTAATTCAACTGCCAAGTTGTGTGGTATGTAAATATCTCACTAGCATTGTTTTGGGGCAGGACTCTCTTCCCCATTATGAAGAATATGGAACATCCAAAAATAGCACTGGCCTCTTCCCATGATACTGTCAGGTCACATTGCAAGCTGGCCTCTGCTTTCTTCTCTGTCTTCTTTTGCTTCTTTGAGCTATTGCTATCTTCCAGAACACATCTATTGAGTGCTTTTCCAGAGTTATCTTTTCCCTCAGGTACACTCATTTGCATTTAAAAAAAAATTTTTTTTTTTCATTTTGTTTTTCTGAATATAAAAATATAAGATATGGGGCTTCCAGATTACAGTGGCAGAAAGTTACCAACTCTTGATTTTATTATCTGTCTTGCCTTTGAAATACTTAATAGAACACACCAAAAAGATAAATTTCAGTAGCTCCGGAAACTATGGAAACTGTTTTCCAGGTAAGCAAGAGCAGCGACTAGGAACTAAAGCCTGGTGGAATCCCTGGGGCAGAATGACAGAGCCACGTGGGCAAAAGAAGTTGTTTCCCATCCGCCCTCCGCCATTGGTCTGCCCATCAGTCAGTTGCGTAGCCTAAATGCTTTTTCCTCCCTGTGCATGAAATTTTATTACAGTTGATTTGTTATTTGCGTAGTGAATTTTGGGTAAAAATTTTCACAAGTTGTTAAGAGTGATTTTTAGATAGCGAGGGTGGATACCAGGGATACCTGTATTTTCTGTGCTTAGTAAGGACCAGAAGAATAGATGCATAGCACAATACTGGCCACGTGGGTAATGGAAGGGGGATTGGAGACTTTGGCTTTATCTACAGAGTTCTAATATTCGTAAGCATAATGTATGCTTATTTATATGATGTCTTTCAAATACAGACATAGAATAAAACACTAGAAGCAAAAATATCAAAATCTTAGTAATGATTAGTTCTAAAAGTGAAAATATGAGTTACTGCTACTTTCATCTTTGAACTTTTTTTTTTTAATTAAAAACACTTATTCACACAGTGGTAACATCATACTAGTCAATTTTAAAATGGCTTGTACTCCTTTCTCACATTCTAGAGGAAAAGCATTTTTAAAAAACTGTTCACAAATCAAGAGAGAGGAAGATGATAGAAATGAGTCTATAATAGTAGGCTTATGTGGGTTAAATGTTCCTAAGCAAGTCTTTCAGAATAGGCCAAAAAAAGTAAAATCCAATTACATTCTGCTTACAAGAGTGGCACCTATAACAAAATAACGCAGAAAGTGTTGGGCAGGATGTATCAGGTAAACCCATATGTATCAGGTAATCATAAGCAAATCAGGGTCCCAGCCCAGTACCCAGTGCCGTCGTAAATCAGGGTCCTAGTATTAATATGGAACAGTAGAATCCAAGGTTAGATATTTAGTAAAACAAAGAAGCCATTTTACTTTTATAAAGGAGTCTTTCCACACTGAAATATATCATGAACTTTAGCTCTCAGAAGCATAGAGATTGTGTCTATAAACAAAAACGGTTAAGTACGGCAGTGGGTTATACAAGGAGAAAGTGGCAAAAGCTCTGTTTAAAAAAAAAAAAAACTACACCCATTGCCATGGAGTTGATTCTGACTCATAGTGTCCCTATAAAAAATATAGGACAGAGTAAAACTGCCCCATAAAGTTTCCAAGGAGCAGCTGGTCGATTCAAACTGCCGACCTTTTGGTTAGCACTGTAGCTCTTAACCAATGCACCACCAAACCAAAAAAAAAAAGACCCATTGCTGTAAAGTTGATTCTAACTCATAGCAACCCTACAGAACAGAGTAGAACTGCCCCATAAGGTTTCCAGGGAGCGGCTGTTGAATTCATACGGCCAGCCTTTTGGTTAGTAGCCAAACACTTAACCAGCTCCAAAAACTCCGTAGTTGTGAGAAATTGTAATATACCACTTTTACTTGAACTGATCAGCTATATGAAGAATAAGGATCTAAAAACCAAGATAACATAATAAGCTAGAAATTTAGTGTGTGCATATATATATATATATATATAGGGTCACATGAATCAGAATCGACTCCACGGCAATGGGCCTGGTTTGGTTTTTTTATGGAGTTTTTGCCAGTTTCTCCTTGGGTACTTAACCATTTTTGTTAATAGACACAATCTGTTTTCTGAGAGCTAAAGTTGATGATCTGTTTCAGCATGGAGAGTCTCAAAGCTTGTATTCTATAGATCAGAGGTCAGCAAACTCTTTCTGTACAGGGAGGGATAGTAAATATTTTCAACTTTGCAGGCCACGTGGTCTCTTGCAAGTACTCAACTCTGAGATTGTAGTACCAAAGCCGCTGTAAACAATACATGAACCAATGAGCATGGCAGGGTTCTGATGCATTATTTATGGATGCTGAAATTTGAATTTCTTGTCATTTTTTATAGGTTATAAATATTATTCTTTTGATTTTATTTTAACCACTCAAAAATATGAAAACCATTCTTAGCCTATGGCCTATACAAAAACAGGCATCGGGCAAGATTTGGCCACCGGCAGTAATTTGCCAACTCCTGAAATAAAAATCTGGCAGATTTAGTTAAGAAATCTATTTGGAAAACAACAAACACAAAATTAGGAATGATGAAGAAAATAGAACCAATGGTATAAACTTATTTTTAAATTTAAGAAAATACTTCATACAATTTTAGACTATGAAATTTGGGGATATTAAGTGGACAACTTTTTAGAAAATATAAATTGCCTAAATTGCCCCAGAAGAAGAAGAATGCTTCAAAAAACCAATAATTGTGGAAGAAATTGAAAAAGTTTTCAAAATATTTCCATAAAAACAAGATAGATCCGTTCTTTTCCATGTGAGTTCTTTAAACCTTTCAAGGAACAGATGGTTTCGATGCTGCGTAAACTGTTCCAGAACATGGGAAAACTAGGACTCTTTCCTACTCATTTTACAAAGCCAAGACTAAAAACTGTAGACCAGGCTCACTTGTGAATATAAATGTAGAAACCCTGAGTAAATCGCTGCCGTATCACATCCAGCAGTTTATTAAAGTAATGGTAATATATGACCAAGTAGAGTGTCTTTCAGGAATGCAGGAGTATTTTCATTTGGAAGGATATAAAAGAAGGCTTAAAATAAATGCAGAGACATGCCATGTTCTTAAATGGAAAGTCTGAACGCTACAAAAAATGACATTTCCCCAACATTAAACTGGTAAGTTTAATGCAATTTCAAATAAAATCACAATTGGATTTTGCTTGGGACTTGACAGTGATTCTAAAGTTCACCCTGAATAAGTAAGAATAGCCTTTTTTTTTTTTTTTTAAGAGTACAGCAGGGCCTTGGTACTATCAGATTTCATAGTAGCATTAAAGCCACAATAATTAAAAATAATATGGTACTGATATGATAGGCCAAAAAAAATTAGATTCTTCAAATCATTAAATAGTTAAATATTTTTAAAATTAAATCATAAAATATCTAGAAAAAGATGTCGTTAGGTGCCGTCAAGTCAGTTCTGACTCAGCAGCCCTGTATACAACAGAATGAAACACTGCCCGGTCCTGTGCCAGCCTCACAATCGTTGCTGTATTTGAGCCCATCGTCGAGAGTCTTCCTCTTTTTGGCTGACCCTCTGCTTTACCAAGCATGATGTCTTCTCCAGGGACTGGTCCCTCCTGTTAACATATCCAAAGTATGTGAGACAAAGTCTTGCCATCCTCACTTCTAAGGAGCAGTCACGTAGGTGAACGTTTATATAGCCTTGAGTGGGAGAACCTTTTTAAAGTATATGATACCAAAATTAGGTAATTAAAAGACAGCTACCTTAACTACCTAAATACCAATATCAAAAACATCAAGTTGGGTAAAAAAGGTGATGCAGGTAAGAAGTCCTTGAAGGAATAAAAACACTGAACTGGGAGACAGAAGACCTGGGTTCCCATTCTGGGTGTATCACTGACTCTTTGTATGAACTTTGTCAAGTCACTTACCCTGCGTGGGTATCAGTGTTCTCATCTGAAAAGGAGGACTGGATGAGCCTCAAGACCTCTGGAGTACATTGTTTGCAAAGATGGCCA
Source organism: Elephas maximus indicus (assembly GCF_024166365.1). Lineage (NCBI taxonomy): Eukaryota > Metazoa > Chordata > Mammalia > Proboscidea > Elephantidae > Elephas > Elephas maximus. Next base: position 19,954,467 of record NC_064837.1, read on the forward strand.
CAACAGTTTCTCCTATTCCTGTATGTTTGCCCCTTTGTAACTTAATGTTGCTGTTTCTCCTCTTGAATCTAGGTTAGCTTGTGGCTTTCTTTGACCAATGGAATGCAGTAGAAGCAACATTATGTGACTTTTAAGTTTAAGCCTAAGAGGCATTGTAGTTTCTGCAGTCATGCTCCTGGAATGCTGCTGTGGCCATGTGAATAAGCTAGGCTAGTCTCCTTGAGGATGAAAGACCATGTAGAGAGGGCCAGCCAGCAGCCAGCACCAACCACCAGCCGTGTGGGTGAGACTGTCTTGGACCATCCAGCCCTAGTTGAGACACCAGATGAGTGCAGTCACATGAGTGATCTCAGGCAAGACCAGCAGAAAAACGACTCAGCTGAGCCCAGCCAAAATGACTTGTCCACATAATTGTGAGCAAATAAAATAGTTGTTATATTAACTCTCCCCCTCAAAAAAAAAAAAAAACCCATAAACAAAAATTAAAATGTGAATGACAAAATTAAGGAAAATTTCTACAACTCTTAAAATCAGCTTTTAAAAATAGTTCTAAATGTTCTAAAACTAGGTTGTGGTGTTGGTTGTACAACCATGCACATTTACTAAAAATCATTGAATTGTACACTTGAGTAAATTTTAGGGTATGGAAATTATAATGGATTGAATTGTGTCCCCCCAAAATATTTGTCAACTTGATTAGGCCATGTGTGGTTGTCCTCCATTTTGTGATTTTCCTATGTGTTATAAATCATAATCTCTGCCTGTGGTTAAAAGGATTAGGGTGGGATGTAACACTCTTGCTCAGGTCACGTCCCTGATCCAATGTAAAGGGAGTTCCCCTGGGGTGTGGCCTGTACTGCCTTTTATCTTAAAAGAGATGAAAGGGAAGCAAGCAGAGAGTTGGGGACCTCAGACCACCAAGAAAGCAGCGCCGAGAGCAGAGCACATCCTTTGGACCTGAGGTTCCTGTGCTGAGATGCTCCCAGACCAAGGGAAGTTAGATAACAAGGACCTTCCTCCAGAGCCGACAGAGAGAGCCTTCCTCTGGAGGTGACACTCTGAATTTGGACTTACAACCTACTAGACTGTGAGAGAATAAATTTCTTTTGTTAAAGCCATTCACTTGTGGTATTTCTGTTACAGCAGCACTAGATGACTAAGAAAGAAATACACCTCAATACACCTGTTAAAAAATACACATAAACAAGCAGTTTCTCAAAGTAGTAGTAAAAATGGCCAAGAAAATACATGTTTAGTGAGCACAGCACAACCAAAGTAAAAATGAATGTTTGAGCACATACGGCTGGGGGTATAGACACAATTAAAGAGAATGTTGGCAAATTGTGGTAAATGTAACTAATGTCAGTGAACAGTCTGTGGAAATTGTCAAATGGGAGCCTAACTTGCTGGGTAATCTTTCACCAGAAACTTAAAAAAAAGCCTAACCTCGCTTTAGTACTTAAAACAAGATACCATTTTTTGTCTAACAGATTGGCAAAGGTGTGTGTGTTTATAATACGTATCACAGGCTAGGATATAAAGAAATGGCCACTCTTCATGCACGCATTTTCATATACAGCCTTTCCCGAGAGCAGAATGATACACCAAAGAGCCTTCAAATATACTTACTTTCAACCCTCTAATTCCCCTTCCAGGAACGTATCCTTTTAACCCTGTAGCTCCACTTCCAGGAATTTACGCTAAAGAAATAATTAGGAATTTGTGTAGCAATGTGTAAGGATGCTCATCACAGTGTCATCATGGTGAACAATTGAAAACACCCTTAATATCCAACAGTAAGAAATTAGATATGGAATGTCCCTGTAGTGGGAGGCAGTCATTAAAAATTTATTTTACAGAAATGTTCATGATATATTAAGTGAAAAGAAGGAAAAGTGTACCATATTGCTAATGAAGCTAAAAATTCCATATATAGGCATAGAAAGAAGACTGCAAGAAGATACACCGAAATGTTATATCAGGCTGATAGGATTATAGATGACTCCTATTTTCTTTGTAATTTTCAGTTTTTAATTTTTTTCAATCATGTATACCTTTTAATTAGTTTTTTTTAATAATAAAAATAATCCAAATGCCATGAACATTTTTAAAGTACTTGATACATATGGTAAAATTGCCCTCCAGGAATTTGTACCAGTTACACACCCACTAGCGATGTTCACTTTCACTTTTTAATTCAGTCTAGTTTTGTTTTAGTCTGCTCATGTTTCTAATCTTGTTATATCCCTTTTTATTATTTCTTTGGGGTTCCAACACCTCCCAATTTAGTGTTCTCATTGAATTTCATTAGCAGCTGTTTAATTAGTAGCACAGATGAAGGATTAAAGTGTTAAATAGGATAGACTTGGACAAAAACCTATAAAAATGTATGCTTATCTTTGCATAAATCCTATTTAATCAAAATTCTTCAGAAATCTCTCTCTGGTACTTAGGGGGTAGAACTGGCCACTGATGACATTCTAGACCTTGATATGTGTGGTTCTGTCTCAGTGGGAATGGCACCTTTGTGATATATCTGGATTCTCATCTACAAGGCTAAATCAGGTTCTAATGTATCTTCAGATCCACCCACTGCCCTTTGCTTTCCCTCTTCAACAACCAACCAAGGAATCAACCTTTGGTTTGGGTTCTTGATTACTGGACGTATATACAAATTTCTCATTTCTGTATATTCCAAAGTGTATTCTGGAAATATTGTGAACGAATCCTTTTTTTTATTCTTTGCAAAAGGGATACCAGCAAGGTGCACTTTTGGTAAAATAATCAAAAATACACCTTGCAAATTTTTTTTTTTTAAATACAAAATGTCACATATTAAATTGCTGGGGTTTTTTATACGAAATGTCACATACTTTTTTAATACAAAATGTGACATTAAATTTGGTTGGTAAGGCACATACATGTTCTCACTTTTTGTTACCTCTACTAATAAATGACTAATGCAAAATATTGAATAATTTTCAAAAATCGATACTTCATTTTTTAGAAATAATTAGAGAGATACTCTAACAGGTACCGCACTCAGTTCCTGGGCCTACTTCTGTTAAGGGATAATCTATAAATAGCTCACAAAGCTGACATCACTCACTGTATTGTGATCATTTTTTTCTGAAAAAATTTTCGCAACTGTTCTAATACAAATTGCCAGTTACCAGTAGTTGAGAATGCAAGTCAACCTTTAATTATACAGAGACTGATTATTCAGGCTACAGATTGTTTGTGCCCTGTACTGCTCCTTCCTGCTGCCTACCTTTTAGCTTATTCACTGCTCATTAGCATGGATCCCAGAAGGTAGCCGTTGGACAAGGAGAGGAAGAAGAGGTGAAATTAGAACCAGTTAAGCATTTAGGAGAAGCTCTGATGATTTTAATACAGCTTGTAGAATTGTTGACTAAAATTGAGTCATTTGGATTCTTCGTGAATTTTATTTACTTGTTCTATTCTTGTCTTCCATAGCAACAGGTAATAGAATTTTCTACAGAGACAACATTATTCCTATATTTATTATTTTCCTTTATAGAACACTTTCGCATTTGTACCTAGGCTACTTATTTCTTTGGTGAGTGGTATATTGGATTCCTGGCATATGTACTGTGGTATGACAATTACTTGATACAGTACGTTAGTTGTTCTGTATAAATGATTTTTCTAGACAACTGAAGGCTTCCTTTTAAGTACCAATATCTTTTGTATTTCAACCAGTCTTGTGGGAAGTACCATTTCCTCAGACTTAGACTACTAAACATAATTGAAGGCTTCCTGGACGCCGAGGTCATCTATACTGTGCACAGTCCTGGAAAACATTACTATTACGAAAGCCCGTGTACATATGCTGTCAGCCTAGGAACCTCTGGTTAAAGGAAGTGTTACAATGGAGGGAAAACTTGAGTTGTACTGGCGTTTTTGTTTGTCCTCAGGCAGTTATTCTTGTGTAAGCTTTCTTCCGCTTTCTCCATTCTTGCCATTGTCAGAAAACCTGCCCCTTATACATTCTCCTTTCCTTATTAATTCTTTTCTTCTGGATTGTTGTGGCCTGAGAAACTGAATAACCAATCTACTGTGTCTAAAATAAGAGCAAATAGGCCTGTCTGAGAGTACAGAGAACTCACCTATGAGTAAAAGTACATGAACTTTGGTGCAGAAACAACCTCACTGCTTAGAGGCATTTTTATTCCTTCCATTCTAATTTCCAGTCATGTAGTTGTTTGGAGCCCTGGTGGCGCAGTGGTTGAGAGCTTGGCTACTAACCAAGAGGTCGGCGGTTCGAATCCATCAGCCACTCCTTGGATACTCAATGGGGTAACTCAGTGCTATCCCATAGGGTTGCTATGAGTCAGAATCAGCTCAGTTAAGTTGCTAGTTAATTGTGTCTCAAAAAAGAGATTCTTTGGGACGTGAGACTGTCATGAACAGAGCTGGTACGGAGAGTTCTTTTCAGTGAGAACTACTGCTGATTGATACCCCAGAGAGGTGGGACGAAGGGCAGAATGACCAGGTAAGCATAAAGAATATTGATTGTTTTTAAAGTCCAGTTAAACCAAAGTACTTGGACCATAAAAGTCTTTGGAAAATAATCCCAACAGGTACTTCGGTTTCTGTGTCCTCATGAACGTTATGAAACTGTCTGGCTGGAAAGTGCCCTACTGATAATTCCTTTTTTATTATTTTGTATAAATTCTAATCTTTGTATTTTTCGTCGTATTGAGACACAAGGGTTAGGTTCAAGGATCCAGGTGGATTTTTCGCGTGTTCATTCACTTTGCTTCCTGGGGACCAGAGTTTGCTGTGAGTCATGTTCCATCAGATTTATATTGGATCTGGCTGTGGAGCTCTGACTCAGATGGGCTTCAGGCCCAATTTCCCAGCTCATCTGAGAAGTGGATGGTGAGGCCAGGACTAATGTCCTGAGACATTTTCCCTTTTCCTCTTGCACTTTCAGGATCTAAAGAGAGCATCATTACCGAAAGCAGGGAGATTCGCCTTGCCACAGGCATCTTCCCTGTTGTCAGCCTCCTGAACCATTCCTGCAGGCCCAACACCAGCGTGTCCTTCACTAGCACTGTCGCCACCATCCGGGCATCACAGCAGATTGCAAAAGGGCAGGAGATTCTCCACTGCTATGGTGAGCCATCCTTCCTCCCTCCCGCCCTGCCTTTTCCAACAGAAAAGAACAGGGTCAAAAACTATGAGCAGGCCACTGTGCAGGCGCCCAGTGTTTGTATCCTGGAAGAGGCAGTGCATTTTCGGGCAAAAAAAGGACCTCCTTACTAGGACACTTTGTGCCAGCTTTTGTGCCTAGCTTTTTTTTTTTTTTTTATCATGTGTCTCACTGCTTGGTTCCTATTAAACTTCTATTCTGAAAATAGGCTAGGAACAACTTCTTGAATTTTTTTTTTCCTATCCCAGCAACCAGGAAGCTTATTTCTCTATCTAGTTCCACAAAGAAGTCCCTGGCTGGTGCAAACAGTTAATGTGCTCGGCTGCCCACCAAAAGTTTGGAGGTTTGAGTCCACCCAGAGGTACCTTGGCAAAAAGGCCTGGTGATCTGCTTCTAAAAAAATCAGCCACTGAAAACCCTATGGAGCGCAGCTCCACTCTGACACACAGATGAGATCTCCATAAGTCAGAGTGGACTCTATATCACCTGGTTTGGATTCCACAAATGTTTGGCTAAAGGGTACCCATCACATGATGAATAATTGACCAGGCCCTTTGCTAACCTGTCTCTTGACTGTCTCTTGCTTTGCTTTACACATTGGCTGAGGGTCTCTCTGCAGGGCCTCATGAGAGCCGGATGGCTGTTGCTGAAAGGCAGCAGAAGCTGAGGTCTCAGTATTTCTTTGAATGCACCTGCCCAGCGTGTCACAAGGAGCCCAGAGCCACTGCAGGGCCCAGGTGGGCAGCATTCTGTTGTCACAGCTGCAGAGCTGTCATGCAGGTAAATGTCTCTCCTTCCCCTCTCTTCCTGGAGGTCAGCTAGCCAGACCAAAGGTTATAAATCTTTAGGAGGAATCTGTTGGGGCTTATAGGTGCTGACAGCATTAATAGCCCCTCCCTTTCATCCTGTCTTCCCACACATTGATTATCCTTCCAAAGGAACAGCACAGAAAGGTTGGATTCAGTCACCTTTCACTTGCAAATGACAGATAAATCCCAGCTAAACTAGTTTAAGGGGAGGGGGGAGACTGGGAATTTATTTGCTCAAGTAAATCACTAAAAAATCCCAGAGGCAGGGCTACTTCGGATACCACCTAATCCAGAGGCTCAAATGATGTCAGCAGGACTGAATTTTTCTCTCTACCTCTTTCAGCCCTGTTTTCTTTGTGTTAACCTTGTCTTCAGACAGACTTCCCTTTTGTGGCAAGATGGCTGCTGGCAGCTCTAGCCTTATATCCTTCCTGTCCGGGAGGATAAAAACATGTGCCATTCTTCCAACAGCCTGGGCAAAAAATTGTGTTTCATTGACCCAGTAACTGGCTGGAGGAAAATCACACAGTTTTCTTCCACCCATTTGGGGCAGAGGAATGGGCTTGATCTGAGACATGTCCATACCCTCAGCTTCAGGGCACTGGCTGTGGGAGGGTGGGAGAGGACCCTCAAGAGAAATCAATTGCTATTGCCAAATGAAGGCATAGATACCGGCATCCAAAACCAGCAAATGTCCACCTCAGATTTTCTCCTCTGCCGAGTATGCAGTATTCTTGTTAGGGGAACCCTAAGTGGAATTAGAACTGGTTGTGGTGGAAAGCTCAAGCTGCAGACACATGGTCAAATGTGGGGTGGCATCACCCTGCACCTTTTTCTGTTGGTTTTCTTATGGCTTTTTCATAACCACTAGAAAGATGTCTGTCATCCAAAGTCCTGGCCGCAAAGAGAGATAATAAAGAGGCCATAGAGATGAAAAGAAATTGTGAAGTGTACCAGTTTTTTTTTTTTTTTTTTTTTTTTGGTCCCGAAATTTAAACCTCAGGGTGGAATCCGGCTGTTGCTTTCCTTGGGATTGTTGCTGTCAAACCAGATTCGGTCAGGCTTTAGTCATGATGTATTGCAAGAGTCTCTTTCTCCCACAGGGTCAGAAACTGTGGCGCAGTCCTATAATGTAAGCACAAGCACTGGTGATAACTGACTTGGGTATGTTTAGGAGTAAAGATAAAACTGACTTCCACAGGGAGAGGATGTGCTGAGCTGTGGCAACAGATCTTGTACGGAATCAGTCAGCAGGAGTCACCTAGTCTCTCGGTTACAGGACCTTCAGCAGCAGGTTGGGATGGCCCAGAAGCTTCTCAGAAGTGGTAAATTAGGTGAGACTGGCTCCCTGCTTTGGTCCTCCAGCCCCTTCCCATTTATTCGTTCTGAGATCACCTTGGACTCAAGTATACTCAGTAAAGATTAGAGTTGAATTTAATTATCCCCATGCCAGCCACAAGATGGCTGTGTAGTCCAGTGAGACACAAACCAGCTCAGTTAGTGTGATGTCCTTGAAAAAGGGCCAGATGATTTAAGCTGTTGTTCTCTTATGCATCAAATAGCTAAGTTCAAGTACCCCATCATGGCTAAAGGGTTATCTGTGACAGGCCTGTGCTTATTGTAGTTCCACAAGTTCAGTGTCATTTATTTTCATTCCAGGGTCTAATGACCTAACTTCCTAGAAAGGCTGATCTGCCCTCATCAGAGCCAGCCCAGAGAACAGTGGGGCATGCGCCCAACGGATATGAGTATTCTGCTTTTTTCCGAGAGTGAGTTATGGAGCTTCCCATTACCCTTGAAAACTCTACCTTCTAGCTTGATGTTGTGGGAATTTATTTACTTTATGAAAGTTGACCTTTAGCTTAGATTTCAGAGACAAAAGAAATAAGAACCCTAAGTAGTAATGTAGAGCTAGCTGTGTTAGAAAGCTGAAGTTCCAAACCCAAGGTCAAATGCAGCGAAGCTTCACCTAGCACCTTTTTCTGTTGAAATGAACGAAGAAAAGATGTAAGAGAACAACAGCTTTATTGGAACAGAAATGCAACATTGTGGATTGGTGACAATCCAGGGAGGCCAAGGGGGTTTCCACATTCAGCCCAACCTTGGTCCTCCTTTATAGGACCGTATTTGTGTCTGTAGTGAGACCATTTTCCTTTCAATTGTTAGAGCAAGCTGTTCAGCAGTTGTTGGGGTGCCAGCATGCTGCTGAGAGTTTCCTGCCAGCAGAACACACCGTGGTAGGAGAAATCGACGATCACCTGGCCCAGGCCTATGCCGCCTTAGGTATGTCGTGTGTTTTCATTTTCCATTGTGAGGTACAAGTCTGCTTTGTGTTTTTCGCCATGACCCTGGCCTTGGCTGGTTGTTTATCTTAGTATTTAAACAGAGGCTGCACTCCCTTCCATTCAGCTTCCCCCACCCTGAAAATGTTAAGCAACATAGAGTATGGCTTTTTTTCTGGAACAAGATTTTTCTTTCCTCGCAGGGGACTGGGAAAAGTCAGCTACCCACCTACAGAAGAGTCTCCAAGTGGTTGAGGTTCGCCATGGCCCATCCAGTATTGAAATGGGCCATGAGCTCTTCAAACTGGCCCAAATCTTTTTCAATGGGTAAGTCTCCCTTGTTTCGCAGCACTTCACCAGGACGGTATGTACCCTTAGGTCTTTTATTAGGCTCTTCCGCATACTACTCTTTTTCTTATGCTTTTAAGCAGGCTGAAGCTTCATTTCCCCTTTAGGAGAGATCTTTGCCTTCTGTTTCAATGACAAAAGTTCAAGCTTCAGAATTTCTTCCTGCGAGACGTGGGGAAAGCTCTCAGATCTGAAGTGGGTTTCCCAGGGAGAACTGGCCGTGCGGCCCTCCCCACCCACTGCGATAGCGTTCCTCCTCATTTCTCCCTGGTTTATCTCACCTCTCCTGGCCCCCTCTTTCTCGGCCCCTTCAACTCCAGAGTTTCTTTCTTCCCTCCAGTCTGCATCTGACTCCTTTTAAGACAATGGTTTTCAACCAGGGGTGATTTTGCCCCCCTCGGGGACATTTGGCAATGTCTAGAGACGTTTTGGAGCTCTGGTGGTGCAGTGGTTAAGAGCTCGGCTACCAACCAAAAGGTCAACAGTTCGAATCCACCAGTCACTCCTTGGAAACCCTATGGGGCAGTTCTACTCTGTCCTGTAGGGTCGCTATGAGTCAGAATCGACTTGAAGGCAATGGATTTGGAGACATTTTGGTTGTCATGAATGGGAGGAGGGTGCTACTGTCATGTAGTGTGTAGAGACCAGGGTTGCTGCTAAAAATCTAGAATGCACAGGACAGCCCCCACAATAAACAATTATTTTGACCCAAAATATCATTAGGATCAAGGTTGAAAAACCCTGCTTTAAAGCTTTAAAGAACAGTAGAGTCGTTGAGCAGCTAGCTGCCTTATCTACTTTTGTTGCTGAGATCATTGTGAGGTCCTAATTGCAGGTTTTTTGAATGAAATACCTCCCACCTTCATAAAGTTGCTATTGGTGTACATTGTGTGGGACAAAGTATTTGAAGCTTGATGCTAATTTATGAATGATGGATGGACCTGATACCTGAAACATAGAGGCAGCCCACTTGGTCAGAGAGAGAGAAAAGGACTGCAGAGCTAGGTCGGGGGTAGACTTGGTTATCCTAAGATGGAGACTCCTGAGTAAGTCTTGGGGTAAGTATCAGATTAAAGCACCGAGATTTCCGTTTCTCTGGATCCTGGAAGTTTTATACCTTTTTTCCCCAAACTGTGCCTTGTAGTATATTTGTGAGTGTGTCTTATCTATCCTACCAGGTTTTAAGATCCTTGAGGACAGATACAATCTTATATAACTTTATATTCTTTACAGTGTGTGAGTAGGCGCTCAATGTTTGCATGATTAAATGAGTGGATTAACACCCCTTGCCTCCTTTGGTTCAGGTGTGCAATACCCGAAGCTCTGAATACAATACAAAAGGCAGAAAAGGTTCTGTCGGTTCACTGTGGCCCTTGGAGTGACGAGATTGAGGAGCTACAAAAGATGAAATCCTGTTTATTGAACTTGCTGCCCATCCCTGTGGGGCCTTCAGGCTAGGATTCCAAGGGGACTTTGATGCACAGGAAAGGAACCCATAGACGACGAGTTGGAGAGGCTCTGTGCTGCTGAGCTGTTGCCAGTAAACACAAGACTTGCCTGAAAGCCTAGTTTATGAGGGGAGGGGAGGACTCAGAAAGCACCTCAGAGAGAGAAGCTCACCTGTTTCGATGAATGTTTCTTAAGCAGTTAACTGCCCTTCATGAAAAACTCCCAGTTTCCAGAACAGTTAAAACCAGTATCTGGAGAGTCCACGACCTTCAAAGGATTTTAGCCGATCTGCAGGCATCTGGGTGTTAGCCTTGGGCTTTGGCCAGATTCCACCTCACGAAATGATCATAGTCCTTTTTCCTGGAACATTCCTATGGTTTCTGGTCGTAATGAAATGCTGTGTGCTACCCTAAGAGGAACTTAAATTCTTAGTAGTTGTGCCGTGATTGAAAAATAATTATAAAGTAAGAAATCAGTGAGGCTCCTTACCCCTAGAGATGCACACACTTTCACTTATGGTATCTCACTTCCTTGAATCCTTTGTTAAAACTGGTGGAGGATAAATTGTGAATAGAGAAATAAATATGGGGCCATCTTATTATTGGGCAATTTCTTCCTGGGATAGCAACTCTGAATTTGTTTTTTACCAGTTTTCCAGCCCTTATTATCTGGCTTTCATTCTATACTCTTGGCGAACTCCCTGATCAAACACTCATAAGATCAACCTTGTAGTAATGACTTTACAACACATGTGCCTCCTTTCTGAGTTCTCCTCATTATTAGCAAGCCCAAAAAGAGAATTTTTTTCCTACCAGACCTCCCAAAGCTGGTAAATAAAATACAGACTGCATTAATACTGAAAAAGGGGGGAAAAAACTCCAGAAGATGCCAAGGGTGTGGGCATTGTGCTTGTGATTTCAAATTTATGAGACAGAAGTTGGGGATGACCACTCTTTCCACCTGGATGTGTAGTGACGGCCATCCCAGCCTGAGGGCAGTGGCGGTTCAGTGGTAGAATCCTTGCTTTCCATGCAGGAGACTTGGGTTCAATCCCTGGCCGGTCCATCTCAAGCACAGCCACCAACTGTCTGTCAGTGGAAACTTGTATGCTGCCATGATGTTGAACAGTTTTCAACAGAGCTGCCAGACTAGGAAAAAAGGCCTGTCAATCTGCTTCCAGGAATCAGCCCTATAGATCACAACGGTCCCATCTTACTGTGCATGGGGTCGCCATGATGTGGGGGCAAACTCAATGGCACCTAACAACAGTATCTATCTATCAAACCCCATCCCAGTCAGAGGCTGGGAGACTTTCTGGGTCTGAACCCTGATGGCTGTATTACCACTGGTGACCAAGTGGTTCAGATGAGCCAGTGGGAAAGAATGCCAGGTCTACCCTGCTTTGAGGGCATGCCAACCCTGGCCATGCCCAAGAAGTACCAGTTGGTTGCCATGGCTTTATAACCAGGAAATGAATAGCCCCGACAGTGCTTGGCTGTAGCTTTTTGAGAAGCTGAGTGTTTGGAATACAGCTCTCAAACAGTTGTTGAATGAAGGGCAGAATTTCATTTATCCTTCTTTCTACTAACTCACAACGGGGTTTTTTTCGTCTGCTCACTCATTGTGACAGAAGTAGCCAGTGATATTTTTTTGTAGAGCTCACTTTTTCAAGAAAAAAAAAATTAGTTCTCTGCGCAATTCTATAGTAATTCTCTTCCAAACAATTGGCGTGTCTCAAGGTTCCCCAAAAAGGCTCTGTGTATTTGTAAACTAGGCATACTTCCTTAAGAGGAACATCTTTAGAGTGTTTGCATATCAGGTCCTGCTTTATTCATGCTTGAGAACTTTCTTTAGATGTTCTAAAAAATAGTTTTTTCCTAAAGTTACAAATTACCTCTCTTCTGTCCATGTGTTATCCTGCATCCTCACATGTCAGGCTAGTTTGACTGGGAGGTAACCTGTGCTTGCATTAAAACCTAAAGTCTAACGGGGGAGTGGGCTGTCCCATTAGGGGGAGAGCAATTGGGAGTATGTAGCAAGGTGTATATAAGTTTTTGTGTGAGAGACTGACTTGATTTGTAAACTTTCACTTAAAGCACAATAAAAAAAATTTTAAAAAGACTGCAAAAAAAGAAAAACCTGAAGTCCGGTTTCTTTAAGAGTGTGCTCCAGTGATTGTGGCAGAAGAGATACCCTCCTGGGGTGGGGAGGTAGTGGTGCTAGTACATGAACACCCCCTAGAGCAGACAAGCAGTCCCTGCTTTACACAATGCAGAGAACTAGAAGTTCTTGTCGATGTGACGTTCTGCAGAGTTTACATAGAACCAGGCTGTAAGACCAGCACATTCCTGAATGGCAGTATGGCTTCACAGTGAACTTAACGTGGCTTGGAAAAAGAGGGAAGAACAAGTTAACAAAAGTTAAGGCTAAAGCTCTTTTATTGCAGAGTATACAGTGGAACATTATAGGGGCAGCTTTCACGTAATACATAACCTGCCATCCCCTGGGTTTATCTTCTCCTAGGGTATTTGAACGTTAAACTGGAGCATTAGGTGCTCCTGGGGTCCAGAATTTTGCCTATGAAGAGAAGCGTCCCTGTGTCCGTGTCCCTCAGTACAAAGATGAAAGGTTGGTTAAGGTGATAGTCCAGGGGAAAGGTGAGGCGGGCAGGCTGGACCCCAGGGTTGGAGTTGGTTCCTGCCCCATCCTCGTTCCACTCGAAGCCAGCCCGGTGTTCCACTTGAGTAACTTTGATGGGCTTGCCTGTGATCTTGCCAAAGTCTGGTGAATCAAACAAGGACTGGAGCTCTGCAGAGATAGAGATTTCAATTAAAACCTCGCCTTATCCTAAACCCCAAGAAAGAATATAATACTGATTCTTAAATCCTGATTGCCAAGAAGGCTAGCAAGCTGAGAGTAGAGCACAGTCAAGTATATAGAGCTCTGAGCTTCATGGGGGTTAAGTGACTTGCCCAAGAGCACACAGCAGTGAGGTTAGGATTAGAAACCGGTCAGACACCTATCTGGAGAAGCAGTGTTCTTAGCTCCTGCTATAGGACATATCCTCATGGGGTTGGGGAATGAGTGTTCACAGGAAGGCAGTTCAGCTGTCTCCTTCCAGCACTATTAGAATTAAGGAACCATCCATGCCTCCCTTCAGCAAGGTTATGGATTAAATTATGTCCCCCAGAAAGGCCATGATTCCCATTATTGTGTGCTTGTCTACCATTTTGTGATCTGATGTGATTTTCCTATGTGTGTTGTAAATCCTACCTCTATGATGTTAATGAGAAAGGATTAGAGGCAGTTATGTTAATGAGGCAGGACTTAATCTAAGTATTAGGTTATATGTTGGGTCAATCTCTTTGAGATATAAAAGAGAATCAAGCAGAGAGGAAGGGGACCTCATACCACCAGGAGCGGGGCGCGTCCTTTGGACCCAGGGTCCCTACCCTGAGAAGCCCCTAGACCAGGGGAAGATTGATGACAATGGCCTTCCCCCAGAGCCGACAGAGAAAAAGCCTTCCCCTGGAGCTGGCACCCTGAATTTGGACTTTTAGCCTCCTAAACTGAGAGAATAAATTTCTGTTTGTTAAAGCCATCCATTTGTGTGGTATTTCTGTTGTGGTAGCACTAGATAACTAAGATAAATCCCGTGGAGCTCTTGAGCTCTGCTTAGCAAGGGGAAGCCTCAAAGACTTGTCCTCCTTCCCACCGACAAATGATCTTGCAGACATACTCATCTCCTGCAGGGACTTGGTGACTTCGCCTTCATAACTCAGCTTCAGCTTAGGGATGGTCAGAACTGCTTGGACGGTCTTCAGTTCTCGGTCTATGTCTTGAATAAACTCAGAGGTGAGGCTCTCTTCTATCATGGTCAAATTCTGGGTTGCCTTCTGGGGCAGGAAGAAGATGATACTTGTGCTTCCAGTCAAGGGCAGCTGAGCAATCTGAAACAACAGTGAGGAAGCACATGGGTTAGTCCTTTAGAGCCCAAGGGCCTGAGAACAGACACACACAGCTACTCTGTCTCCCATGTTGGGGCCCTGGCCTCTTGCTTTCCCCTAGACCATAATCTATTTAAGAATTGCCCCTCTGGGCTATTGCTTTCTGGCAGCCAGTCATCTCCTGCTGTTCCCTCAAAAAGTCTGCTGTTGCCTTTTGTTACCGCGGCCTAATGCCAACTGAAGTTATCTGCTGAAAGAATTATCTCCTGTCATTCTGAGGAGCTAGAATTCAAGCTCAAGTCTGTGTTCTCTCCCATGGTCAGTCTGCCAACGTTTGCTAATCATCTGTTATGTACAGAGCACTGGACTGGAAATGAGGCATTGGCGGGTACAAAACCAGCTATAAAATGGGTCCTCGAGTAGAAGTTCTTAATCTAAGGTCTATGGAAAGAATGACGTCAGGGGTCCCAAGAGCCCCCTGGAACCATATGCAGAAATGTTGTACATGTGCATACATGGCAACTGTCTAGAGAATTCCGGGAGCGTTTGTCGTATTTGCAAAGAGATCCGTGCCTTGACTTAGAGTTGAGAGAATTCACATACACATGAAAGACAGAATGCCAGCAATTTGGAGTTGTGATAGTTTTCCAAAGTTTAACTTTGAATTCTACAAATAAAAGGTCTCTAAAAAAGAAAAAGAAAAAGTTAAGATGAAAAGAAAGAACACCAACATTTGAGCGCCCACTCTTGAGGGCTCATTTCACATCACCTCGTTAATCCTTACAACAAGATTCTTAGATAGCCATTTCAGTAACTAGCTCATCTCCCAGTTTAAGAAGAGGAAAGGCTCAGGGGAGTTACTAGCTTGCTCAAAGTCACACAGCAGGTAAAATTTAGACAGCTATGATCTCAAAGCTTATTCTGTTTCTGCTACACCATTCTGCTTCTCCTTGTCCTTTCCCCCCACCCACCCTGCCCCACAGACCTTGCAGTTGAGGTCAGAATCCAAGCCATAGCGTAACATGGCCTTAGGGTCTGACATCATGGGGACTCTCACGGTCCTCTCCTCATCCAAGTGGAAATCCGCGAGGGAGGTCTTCCTGGAATCAAACTTGGTTACCCACTGCCCTGAAATGAAATAAACGGAGTGTCCTGAGCCTCAGAGACCAAAAAGGCAGTGGGACCATGCTGTTGTTGAAAATTGGCTAAAGGAATCTTAGTTGGTCG
Organism: Elephas maximus indicus; assembly: GCF_024166365.1. Classification (NCBI taxonomy): domain Eukaryota; kingdom Metazoa; phylum Chordata; class Mammalia; order Proboscidea; family Elephantidae; genus Elephas; species Elephas maximus. The sequence continues at coordinate 19,969,708 of NC_064837.1, forward strand.
TAACACGTCAGCCAGTAGCTCTGTCTCAAAATACGTAGTTAGGGCCACAATACTTCTAGGACCCTGGTTATATTCCAGAAGCAAATTCAGAAGGAAATAAGTTATTTCATTGATTTAACTCTGGATCAGACAAGTTCTATAATAGCCTGTGAGAAGGATAAACTGGGGTTCACTTTTACAGTGGGAGACAGAACCAAAGGATGTCAGAGCTGGAGGGGACCTCAGGGGTCATCTTATAGCTGAGAGAACTGAAGCCCAAATCGGCGAAGTGACTAAGCGAGCTGATGACCAACCTCATTTAGCTTAGTGTGGCCTTCAGTAGACGTCTGTAGCTACTGCTTCTAATCACTGGAAATCAGTGCTTGAAGTAGGAAACCACTGGGCTTTTCTCTAGGACTTTAGGGGAAAGTTGCCCCAAAACTCGCCCAAGGCATTGTCTGAATGAGGCTGTTTATCAAACTAGAGCTGTGATCTCTGGGCTCATCACCACAGCCTAGCAGCCTAAAAGAAGAGTGTTAGACAACTAGGAACCATTTCTTGAGCTCCGGCTGTGTCCCAGGCCCAGTCCTAGGATTATTGTAAAGAGAGAGACAACATGGATAAAGTGCCTGTGAGGCAGGTGTATTGTCCTCACTTTAAAGATGAGAAAATGGGCCCAGAAACGTTATGAAACTTGTGCAGAGTTCCACAGCTGGTAAAGGTAGAACTGGGTCTAGAACCTTGCCCAACTCCAAAGCCAGAAATCTAACACAGTGCCCAGCCCCCGACAGGCACTCGAGTATAAGTTCTCTTTCCTTCTCTGCTGTTCTTTCTCCACAAGCCTTTTATATTTGTAGACACTTATCAGATATTTGCCAATTTCTTAGATCTGGTGACAAGCAGATCTCTCTGAGGTGAGTGTATTTCTTGGCCTCTCTCCTGTATTTGCCCCTGCATTCACGTCAGGCAAGCCCTTTGACTTCTCTTGCCCAGCCCTATCTGATGCCTACCATCCACCCTTGGCCAAAAAAGAAGTGGGGCAGCCCTCACCCTTGAAGTAAGCCACACCAAGAAGGAGAATGCTGATTTCATTGGGCATTTCCCTTGTGGACCTAGCGATCTTCCCTTTCATCTGGGCCTGCACCCAGTTGTTAATCTCCTGGAGGTCCAAGCGAGGGTTGCCGATCAGGACCTTGGGCCTGGTCCCGTATGACTTTTCCAGCAGCGCAACAAAGCTTGATTTTATCCGCAGCTCTGGGAAGAAATAGGACAGAGGTTGGTGCACGAGAGCTAAACCAGCATCCTCTCTTTGAGAGCATGCCCAGCTCAAGCTCTGGTTGAGTACTCAGCAGGCCCTGACTTCCTGTCCAGCCTCTTCCCAGGACTTAATGCTGGGACTTCATGCCAGTTTCCCCAGGCACTGAACAGGGAACAACAGAGTTCGACCATTGCTGTTTCTCTTCACGTTTCTGTCCTCCCCCAGCCCGCCCTCCCCCTCTCTCACTAAGGCCACTTCCTCTTTCTGATCCTCTTTGGGCTCGCAAGGCCCCTTCCTGCCCACCAGTGCCAGGCCTGGCCTGAGCATACATAAGCAATTGTTTAGAAAGAAATCCCCAGTGTGGAGCATAAAGCCCCACACTCTTCAGACAGCCCAGGCTAGAAAGGCAGCTCACTCTTCTCGAAGATGATCCGGGAAGCACTCTTGAGGTTCTTCTCAGGGGCAGTGACTGCGGCGAGGAGTTCCTTGTAGGTGTCATGGATGTCTGCAATGCTGATTAGGTCATAGTAGAGAGCCCGGTGGATGGTGGACTCGGTTCGCTGTTCCGCTCCTGGCCAAGAAACAAGGATGTGAGCCTAGATAACTGCCCACCATGGCTCAAAGAGCCTACCTCCCGGGACAGGAGATGCTATACGCTTATTCTTTCTGTCTGCTGAGAGCCTGAGTAGACTGATGCTGGAGATGTTCTAGGCGGGCAAGGAATTAGAGGTCACTACTGTATTCTGAAAGGTTTTCCTAAATATACTAAAGGCTTCAGAGAGAGATATGAGGGTGGGAGTGAGGGGTACAAGTCCCTGTACTTCTCCCGTCACAGCACTTGCCAGACTACTTTGTGGTTACTTATTTGTTTCCACTGTGAACCCAGCTGTGACCCCAGTGAGGGCAGAGACCATGTCTGCTTATATGTGGTTAAAGCCCCTGGGCCTAGCCCAATGGCTGGCATTTAAGGAATGAATGAATGAATGTTGAAGCCACCATGTCATTAAGTGGCCCCCAAAGCCACATACCAGCATCAGCAGTGCTCGGCCCCATCCCAAGGGACGATGGAGTTGTGTGTGCACAGGCTTTGAGCGCCCACTCGCACAAGTCAAGACCCTGCTGGGCCCAGTCTCTCAGCGCCTCTTCACCCTTCCCTGAGGCGAATGTCTCTAGGGCCCGAAGAGCCACATACGTGAGGAGGCCCAGTGGGGCCCCTTCAGGTCTGTGGCAGGTGTAGGCTTATGGGGCTTTCTGCATGTGAGAACTCACCCAGTGACAGGGCAGAGAGTGCCGTGGCCACACTGAGCGGAGACAGGAGCACATTGGCAGCAGGGCTCATGCTGGATCTCACACGGTAAAGGTCATAGCCAAAGTTGGAGATGGCTGCTGCCAGCTTGTTCACAGGGACCTTGAAGAAGGGATCCTCCTCTTCCACTGGTAGCCCCGTGGTATCAGGGGCTGGGGAGTCCTGGCAGGACACAGAAAGTCCCAGATTTGAACGCAAGGATCAGTGGAGATGCACAGTTAATAACGTGTCTCATCACTTCAAGTGGGGTTGTCATCTGGCCTCAGACCATCCTTCCTAATTACGGTGAGTTTCACCTAAGGTTGGAATGAGTTTATGTTCCCTGATGAAGCATGATCTCTCTGCTGGGGAGAGGCAGCCCAGCAGAGATACTGTCTAGCTAAGTTTAAACGCTTGTTTAAACCTACACGTACACAGGCCACACCAGGTGACCTTGCTTACTGCTTCTGGGTCTCTGCCTAGATGCCATCCCTCCATCAAAACCTCCCTGGCTTTTATGGCCCTGATCAAATATCACCTCCTCCATCATCACCCCAAACTGAGAGACCTTTTGATTTTCTGACCTCTTTCTCAGAGTCAGCTACTACTTCTTTACCACCTGCCTTGTGCTAGGCTCTGTGCTGGCTGTTTCCCTTTGAGTTATTCATTTCATACTTGTTGATGTGTTTGATATCCCAAAAGACTGAGTTCCTTGGAGGCAAAAACTGGGCCTTTTCTATTTCCACTCATCCCCAGCACCTGCCGAAAGGTGTTCAATAGATGAGATGAGAAAAAAATGAATGGGAATGGCCGCAACAGCCCTGTAAGGATGGGTGTTGTAATCTACTTTTATAGATAAGGAAATGGAGACTCACGTCAAAGCAGCTTGTCTAAGGTCACAAAGCTAGTGAGAGGTAGAGCCAAAATTCAAACTCAGAACTCAGGACAAAGTCCAGGGCTCCAGCCACTGTGTCCCAGCTACCCTGGTCCCTCATGTGACAGCTACCCCCCACTGCCACACAGCCTAGACTTCCCTCCAATTGTCAGAATCTGCCTTCACACCCAGTCTGCTCTCTCTCTGGGCAGGGAAGAGGTCTGTCCCTCTCTTACATCCTCTCCTGTGCCCCGGTCGGTGTCAGACACTGTCCACTCAGTAGGGACCCACAGGAGTGCAAGATAATGAGACAAGGTCTTTCCTGAAGGGACAGCCCCAAACTTTTAAGGCGCTCTTGCTTTTCACTGTTGTAGAATTTACCATTGTCTGCACCAAGCTCTCTGAAAGGCAGAACAAGACGTTTTCTCTCCGTTTTGCTGATGGAGACACCAAGGCCCTAGATGCAAAGGCCAGAGCCTAGCCTGGAACCTGGGTGCCTGATTCCCTGTTCTGTCTGCTATGGAGAGATTGGGATTACTGCAGCCACCCAGCCCACTGACCTCCAGGCTCCCGCCGGTGTTCTGGGAGCCGCCATGCCCAAGGAGGGCACCCGTCCAGAGGAGCAGCACAAGGGCCTGCATCCTGGGCCTGCAAGAGAAGTGAGAGACAGTGGCTACTTCCTTCACCCACCAGCCTGTGCCTGCCACTGGGCCTCCCAGGCAGGAAGCTGGGCTTGCCAGGGTTGGTCACCTTTTCTCCAGCCTTTCCAGCCTGAATGTGGACCCTCGGCTTGATTATCCCTCCCTCCCAGCAGGGTCTTCCCCATCCATCCACCTGCCTGCCTCATGGCCCACAGTCCTTTCACAGGCTGGTGCTTGTATCCCATTGTCTCTGTCAGGGGCCCCACTCTCCAACCTAAAGCCCCAGAGCAGTGGCAGTTCAGTAATGGTCTCTGTAGGAAGCATGGCCTAGCACAAATGCACAAGGAGGCTTTTCCCCAGAGGGACTGGACAGTTCATTTAATGGAATTCAGGGCAGTGTGTCATAACCCATAGAATCCCAAGAATGGAGGCATCTGAACTAGCCAGTGCTAGCCCCAAGAAGTTTTAGATTCTCCTCTTAAATTCCATCTACCTGGAATTTGTGGCCTCATAAGAGAGCGCATTCCCATCTCAGCAATTCTGCTTTAAGAGCTCTCACTCTCATGGTTAGGAGTGCAGGGTCTAGGACCAGACAGCCTGGCTTCAAATCTCAATTTTGCCTCTCAACCCTTTTGTGACCCAATTATTTTTTCCTTTCAGTTTTTCGTTGATAACGTGTTTTCAGTAATGGAGGGCATGCTGAATCATTGAGTGTGTCTGTATTTTTGGTAGGTAATATAGTTTATTTGTTTTATGCCTCATTCCACAAATCCTATATGTACCCTCAGAGTCCAGAGGTACATGTGTATCAAATAGAAATTTTCAAAGTTCGTGTTTTTCCTACCAAAAATTCAGTGATTCAGCACCGCCTCACACAATATCCTGTAAAAACTAATTTGCAGCACATGCCTGTTGTTTCCATTTCAAACTGTTAGATAGGGCCCTGCCTTCTGGCAGCACATACTATCAGTGGGACATTACCTTCCCAAGGAACCCCAGAGGTACAAAATGTAAGTCGTAGCTGTTTATACCACCGGTCCTGCTAAAGCTCTCTAAATCTCAATTTTCTCTCCCATAAAATGGAAATAAAATAGTACTTACCTATTGTTATAAGAATTAAATTAGATAATGCCCTAAGAGCACTTACCTGTGCCAGAGACAGGTAAGCTCTCAAATGACCTCTGAGCCAAAATATGTCTCTCTGTAACTTGGATCCTTTGGCCCCACTTCTCCCCTGCAAGCTATACCCCTTTCCCTTACTACCCTCTTCAGAAAATACCTCTTAAGTCCCTGGAACCTTCTCTTCTCCAAGTCAAAAAACCACATTTCTCAGTAGTGCCCTGGCTTGCCCAGCCTCTGGTCTGGCACTTGGACCACGAGGTAAAACTCTGAAGTCTGGACCCAGGGCACGTGGGCTACAGCATCCCTTACCCCTCTGGCCTTCCTGCATTCACCTCATCTATGAACTTACCTCTGAGTCAGGATCTGGGGGTGGGAGGGGACAAAGGCAACCAGTGAGGTTCAGATAGGATCTCCCAAGAGACCTTCTGGTTAGAAAGTGAGACAAGGCCTCAGCACGCAGGACCTTTGGCTGGTCCATGTTCCCCCTCCATCCATACTGCCAGGTCAAGTATCTACCATCTCAACTACTTTGTCTCCCCTGCCTCTGCTCCCCTTCTGTGCAAAACACACACGCAGAAGCCAAAGATTCCTTCGATTCCTTCATTATCCCTCTACATACATATACACATATGCACAGCACACACCACATGTATACACAGTCCAAGGAGTTCTTGGGTTTCTTCAATATCCTTTTATACCCATACACACACACACTTTTCTGACTTCTCAGAACAAATTGGATCAGGAAAGTTTGGAGTGCAGTATGTGATTTTCAGTTAAAGTCCTTATAGTGAAGTCTGATAATCCACTGGACAACACTGTAGACCATGAATGGCAACAAAGAAAAGATCGCCTCCTGAGGTTGCTCAGCTTCAGGCTGGGTTGCCAGTGGAAACCAGCCCGGCTTGCTTTCTGGACACTGATCTCGAGCTGACATCTCAAAGTGTGAGTTCTACTATCCCTGGATTCTCCGCCAGCTGCTCTTCCACATGGCTACCCCCACGACTCAGGGCAGAATCTTCCATCAAGACAACAGGAAAAGCTTTCTGCAGTGCAAAATAGAGACCTTAACACCACTCAAGCTTAAAGCTGCTCTCCACCCAGCCAGCCCCACCCAGAGCTGGCAGTAGCCTCCCCTCCTGAGCCTCAGCAGACTGGTTTATTTAGAGAGGACACTGAAACTCAGTGAGATGCATAGGAGGCAAGGCTAGAGGAAAAGCTGTTAGCTCTAGTCCCTCTGGCTGGGGGTGGGGAAAGGTGAGGGTCATCCTGGCATCATTTTTTAAGGAAACTAAGTTGACAGTTCAAAAGCACTCAAAGACAGTACCTTCTTGAGTCCCTGATTAAGATCGTTGTGACTGATCATTGTCACCAAGCGAGTGGGCTGAGGACTGAAGATGAGGTGAGGGAACCTGGCAGGGAAGAGCACATGGATCCAAAGCTGGCCCAGGGCTACCCGTGGGGGACACTTAGTATTAATCGCACCTCTTTGAGCCGGCACCCCAAGCCCTAGGGCCAAGGGAAGTGGGGAGATTACTAAAAGCCCCCTACAAGGACTGGCAGTGAGGGCAGAGAGCAGGGGTCTGCATGAGGGGCCCCTCCGAGCACATTCAGCTCCCCGGGGAAGGTGATTGTCCTGTGGGCTGGGGCAGGCGGCCATTGGCTGGCCAGAGGCAAGGGTAATGGTGCCATCCTGTCCAAAGGGCAGTACCTACACCAGACTCCAGTCCTACGGGGGGCGGGTGGGGGGGAGCAGATATCCTTCCTGTTAGGCCAAGGTCAGGCCTTACTATCTGCCACATTGCCCAAATCAAAAGAGACACAAGGAGCTGGAATTTTGTGATCTTGTCTCCAAGCTAGGAGGAAGCGATCAGAGCCAGTACATGTGTTTCAGATTAAATCCAGTGTGAGACAAACACAGTCCCTCCTTTTCCTCCTCCCAGAACCACACGGCCTTCAAGCCACATGGCAGTGGACCTTGTGGGCAGTGCCGGGAAGGGCCCCTCCCTCTCCCCGTGCTCTGGGAGAAGGATTTGGAGGGGTCCCTTCCTGGCCCAACCATGGTGACCCCACCAGCCCCCAGGCAGTGCTCCTTCTGCGGTCTCAGAGCCTGAATGAGTCAGACCGGGGTCCCCAGAGTTGTATCTCCCCAGACATCAGAGAGGCCAGCCCTAGAACAGGGCTCCTGGCACCATTCCTCTCTCACCCTCAGCCTGGGGTCTGAACTCCCAGTGGACAGTCATAGGCCAGACAGTGACGGGGTTTCTGGGAAGTCCACAGCTTTTCTTTGTCTCCTGGCTGTGGTTTGCCCCCAGGAGAGGAAAGGGTGCGGATAGCGCTCCTCTCCAGCACTGGCAGCCGAGCCCCCAGATAACATCTACTGGCTGAGCTAGATAGGGGTCATCTTTTGCAAGAGGCCAAAACTCCATTGGTTTCCCAGCTTTTAAAGCTAATTTGGCCAAAGAGCATGGGTAGGGGCTGAATGGAAGGACCCAGCAGTACTCCATCCCAGCCCTGGGGCAGGCTCAGCAGGGCCAACTGCTGGGCAGTGTTAGGAAATTATCTTTGAAATCAGCACCAGCTGATTTGAAAAAGGACCAGGGAATTGGGCTGAAGATGAGGCGGGCTGTAGGAGGGGCTGCTTCCCTGACTGGCCCAGGGGGGAGCGCAGCTCCCTGAGAGCCCATCCTTCCCTCAGGGCAGAAAGCCCCTCTGAGGCACTGCTGTCTGCTTCCCCAACCGCTTCCTCTGTTGTTTCCCACTCACTTCATTCAAAAGTCTTTCCAGCCTTGTTTCTGATGAGTGCAGTAGGGTTTGGGGATAATTAGGTTCTGACCTTCTGCCCCCCCCCAACTCCATCTGCCCTCTCTCATCCACTCACCCAGTGTCCAAGCTGCAGGGTCTACCACTTCCCACCTCCTCTCTCCTGCACCTCTCTTTTCTGCTCCCCGGAGTACCCCTGCCTCTCCCCAGTCCTCCCAGTCCAGGGGACACGCAGACTTCCCCTAGCACACAGACCAGATGGGGAGTTGCTTTACCTGCGGGTGCGCTGCAGCTCCACTCCCAGCCTAGGTCCCTCAGAGCCTGCACACTGGGGGGCCCCAGCAAGCACAACTGCTTTTTTGCTGCCTCCCAATGCTTTGGCCAGAAGGCTTCAGATTACAGCTACTCCTTTCTTAAAGCAACCTGCACTCAATTTGGGCTCTGTGATTGCATCATTGTCTGGTGTTAACTTTAACCCGCTGCTGCCCTTCCACGGGGGCCCTGGTGGCACAGTGGTTAAGCATTTGGCTGCTAACCAAAAGGTCAGCAGTTCGAGTCCACCAGCTGCTCCTTGGAAACCCTATGGGGCAGCTCTACCTAGGGTCACTATGAGTCAGAATCAACTCAGCGGCGGTGGGTTTGGTTTGGCCCTTCTGCCACAACACACACATTCACACATCCCACTCTTCCACCTGACCTTCCTTCAAGGCACTGGCCTTGCATGCTGCCTGCTGGGACCCCCTGCAAGCTGGCAGACCCCCAGAGGGCACCCTGGCCAGCCTCAGGTGGGAGACAGGACTGAGGAGTGGTATCCTGCAGGAGAAGGCTGAGACACGGGTTGGTGGAGTGGAGAAAACGAGCCCAGTGGTTGGGACTGTGTTTTTCTGGATAGTGGCTCTGGCACTATCCCTGGGGTTCAGGGCAAGGTAACTCTCCTGGCTCCTACTGTTTCTTGTCTGAAAAAGGAAGGGATAGACCTGATAGGTCTGCATGTTTTCTCAGTTCTGAAATTCTGTGATTTCCGAGGGTCTGAAACGGCAGTGGGGAAAACATATGACCAGAGAAAGAAATGAGACCCACTGTGCACATTAATAGTGAAGGATGTCTACCACGTGCCTAGCACCAAGCCAGGCGTAGTAGAAGTTGCCTGAAAAGGAGAAAACTTAGGCCCTGCCTGCCTTGGGGTGTTTGGGTACTTGCAATGAGGTTGAGAAACTAAAACACTGACATCAGAAACAATTAGAGAATATAGCAAAACATTTCCTAAGAAGGTATGAATCTTGATTGAAAGTTCAGTAGTCATTTACAGGAGAAGTCAGAAAAGGAAAGGGGAGTGCTTGGAAAGATCTATAGCTTCAGGAAGAGAAAATTTAGGGGGAACTGACAGCTATGTTCAGATTTCAGGTGTCCACGTTCAAGGCTCCAGAGAGCAGAGCTATGGCCCCTGGGTAGAATTTTCCAGTGGGCAGTGTTCAGCTTGTTTAAGGAAAAATATGTCAATAGACTTCAGTCCCTTTCAACAAAAAAATTGTCGAGTACCCCTAAAAGCACTATACATGGTACTACACAGAGTACATGGCGAGCAGGAGGAGAAGATGACTCAGTGTTCACCCTCCAAAGATTTACTAGCTAATTAGGCTGAGATGAGAACAGATCATTCCAGTGTAATACAGCACATTCTATGATAGCAGTCTCTATAGCCACGCTATCCAGTATGGCAGCCACTAGCCACAACTGTCTGCAGAGCACTTGAAATGTGACCAGTCTGAATTGAGATCTGCCATAAGTGTAAATGTAAAATACACACCAAATTTTGAATGCTTAGTATGAAAAAAGAACGGAAAATAGCTCAATAAGTTTTATATTGGTTACATATTGAGATGATATTATATTGGTTAAGTAACATTATTAAAATTAATTTAGCTTATTTCTTTTTATTTTCTTGTTAAAAAAGTGAAGAGTTTTATTGAGGGTAATACCATTCACGAATTGGGGAAACACAGGGCAGAGAGGCATTTACCAAGTGCTCCTTCTTTTTATTTTTTAATGTGGCTACTATAAAACTTAAAATTAAATAACTGGCCCACCTTTGCAGCTCATATTAACATTCCTATTGGACAGCAGTGCTCCCTAGGGTATTGGTACCACAGTTGGGGTGAGGTTTGGTGAAGGTTTTCTGGAATATGTGAATCTGAGCTGAGCCTTGAAGGGTGAATAAGAATGATCTAATCATAGAAAGGAGTCCCTGAGTGGTGCAAATCGTTAAGCACTCAGCTGCTAACCAAGAGGTTAGAGGTTCAAGTCCACCCAGAGGTGCCTTGGAAGCAGGGACAGGAATGAATAACCCAATAAGCAAGGTATGCACAGACTTACTTGTGCTTACTTACTAATCTATAGTGCACAATTTTCACCTATCAAAGATGCGATGAAACCCATGCAAAATTGTGCACTACACAAGGAGGCCCGTGAGTGCCTTGCTTACTGGTTAATGTACCCCTGCTTGGAAGAGAGGCCTGGCAATCTACTTCTGAAAAGTCAGCCATTGAAAACCCTGTGGAGCACAGTTCTACTCTGACACCCATGGGGTCGCCATGAAGCAGGGTCAATCAGTGGCAACTGGGTTTTGGACTTTTTTTTTTTGAAGCATAGAAAGGTTGGGAAGGGCAATCCAGGTGGAGGCCATCCTCAATAAATGATATTGAGACTAGTGATGTTCCATAAGGACAAATTAAAATTGGATCCGTACCTGACACCAGGCACAAAAATTAATTCCAATACTTACCACAATTAAGAAATAATTAAAAATTAACCCTAGTCCATTAAAGATTTAAAAGTGAAAAACTATTTCTGTTTCTACAGAACTTTTCCTGATGACTTTTATTTAAATTATTTACTTATTTTTGAATAGGTAATTTTTTAGTCACATGAGTCAAAACTCAAAAGCAGTAAAAGGCATGCAGTAAAAAGGCTCCTTCTCAACGCTGACCTCCAGTCACCCTCCCAGGAGGCATCCAATGTTAATTTCTTTCTTGTGTATCCTTTTTGAGATATTCTTTGCTTTAAAAAAAAAAAAAAGCAAATACACACACACACATAAAACAGGTAAAATTGTAAATACATTTTAGAAGAAAATTAGATGGATACTTTTGTGACCTCTGGGTAGGAAAGATTTTTTAAACAAGACACCAAAAAAGCACACATTATAAAAGATTGATAAATTTGGCATTAAAATTAAAAACTTGTTTTCATGAAAGATATCATAAAACAAAGTGAAAAGACAAGCCCCTTGCTGGGAGGTAATACTTGTAACACATGTAACTGACAAAAAAAATGACTAACTGTAATATATAAAGAACTACAAATCAATAGAAAAAAGAATTCAACGGAAAAATAGGCCCAGGTAATTCACTGAAGAATCCTAAATGGCCAATAATCTTACGAAAAGATTACTACTAATTAGGGGAATGTAACTTAAAACCATAATGAGATTTATATTTCACACTCATCAGATCGGCAAAATTTAAACATCTGGCCATACCAAGTATTGACAAAGATGTGGACAACCAGGATCTCTTATGGCCTGCTGGTGAGAATGTATATTGGTACAACTGCTTTGAAGAACAATCTGGCAATTATTGGCAAAGTTGTGCATAATAGGTTATTGTCAGCTGATGTCAAGTTGGTCCCCAGCTTATGGCAACAACAGTATGAAATGCTGCCCAGTCCTATACCATCCCCATGATTGGTTTCAGAACAAACCATTGTGATCCAAAGGGTTTTCATTGGCTGATTTTCAGAAGTAGATTTCCAGGTCTTTCTTCCTAGTCCATCTTAGTCTGGAAACGCCACTGAAATCTGTTCAGCATCGTAGCTACCCACAAGCCTCCACAGACACATAGGGTTAGTAGCTGCACATGAGGTACGTTGGCTGGGAATCGAACCCTGGTCTCCAGCATTGAAGATGAGAATTCTTTCACTGAACCACCACGGTGAATTTGGTGATTTAACTTTCCAGTGACTTCTTATCTTTCAGGATAAAAGCTACTATCTTTAAAATAACCCTAAAGTCCTACATAATCTGTCCCTAGCTCTTCTCTGACCTCTTTTCTACCCCCTTACTCGTTCCACCCCAACCACATGGGTCTCCTGCTCATCTTGGACCTTTCAAGCATGCTCCCACCTCAGGAACTCTGCATTTGCCATCCCCTCTGCCCAGAATCCTCTTCCTGAGACTTCTACAGTGCTCTCTCTCACCTCCTTCAGGTCTCTGCTCCAGTGGCCTTTGGAACAGAGACATGAAGGAGCCCTCAACCACTGTACCTACTGCCACATGTACACTCCACCTTCACAGACAAGTCCCACCGTGGAAGTGAGCCCACCCACCACCAGTCATGGTGCTCCCCACCTGTGTGAACACCCATGCTGTCCCCAGCTCCTGGGATGTGGCACAGAGGAAGGCATCAGAACTGTGCCAAGTGCCCCCAACTGTTTTGCCTAAATCCTTAGGCGAGGACAGCCTCCAGCTGGAGCCGGGTGTTCCCGGTAGCCTGCCCCGGCTGACGGGCGCCAGCTCCTGGCAGAGGGGCCAACATGTAATTAGAAACTCCACAAGCTCCCTAATTGCCAGTTTTTCTCCTCAACCAGGAGGCTGGCGCTATTCTGAGCTGCCCTTGCAGCTGGCTGCCTGAGGCATGTTGAGGGGAGCAGGCTGAGCAAAGAGCCAGTCTGGCATGGGGGTGGCCCTGAAGAGGGCCAGCGAGGTCAGAGGGGACTGTGCAGTGGAGAAGGGCTGGCCAGTGGCCTCTGAGCCCAGATGTGGCGCACAGTGCTGCACCCTCTCCTAGGGGCCCAGCCTGTTTCTCCACAGTGCAGATGGTGGGCCTCTTCCCTGCCTTTTTCCAGCCGCCCCGTTTGCTCCTACCCATGCCCAGAACAGTGACATCAGACCAGCCCAGCCCATTCATTCTTTATTCAGTTGGTGTAAAAATCACTACAAAAACTACAAAACAGGCTTTAGGAGCTCATGAGGCTCATCTCTGCCTCAGCTCCTGAACTACCAGGCAGAGGAGGAAGGCAGGAGAGAGGAAGGAAGAGGGATCCTGGCAGTGTTGGCATCTCCAATGACCACTAGGAGCCCAGGGTAACAGGCTGCAGGCCAGGAGAGGCAACATGCCCAGCCTTCAGCATGTTATGTCAAAGCCAGATTATGTCAGATACCCAGCCTCTGCAGACTGAGCAGGACACAAGGCCTCACGAGGGGCAGGGCCAGCCCACGGTACCTGGCCCCCGGGACCATGCTCTGTCCCTGGGCCACCATCAGGGCCCATCTTCCCTCTCCACAATCAGGATGTCCTAGGACACGTCCAAGGGCAGCTTCCCCATCCTGTCCCTCTCTGTCTTGTAAACGAACATGGAGGTGGTCCAGCTTACATAGGGAATAGCCTAACCTACCCTCCAGACAAACCTGGACTCACAGCTGCCCTACCACCCAAGCCCCAAAAAGGATACCCTTTGGAAGAAATGATGCAAAATTCCCTGAGGCCTGCCCCCACCCCCCACCCCCAAATTCTTCAAGAGGAGATGGAAAAGAATGGCTCCTCTCCTCCGGGGTTGCCCCCTCCCTCACCCCGAGACCCTGCCCCCATGCCATGAAGCTGGTTGGAAAGAGTCACGTGAGTTGAGAGGCTTGTCCAGGCAAGGGACTCAGGATGCTGGCGGCCACGGCCCCTCACTTGGGGCTGCTAGGTTCAGGGTAATCCTCCTCCAAGGGAGGCGCAAGTTTCAAGTCAGGGCCAAACGGCTTGTCTCCGCGGGGGAAGGTTTTCAGGTTCTGGAAGGAGTTGTTGTCCGGGGAATCCTGCTGCTCCTTGCGCTCCCGCTGCACACCAGGGTTGGGGTTCCTCACACTGCCCACAAAGAGGGGCAAGCCTATGGTGTCCTCGAAAATGAAGAAGAGGAAGGGACGGTTTACGCTGAAAGAAGAGAGGGACATGCGGGACATGGCCGTACTGGTCGCCGCGGTCGCCTCCACGCCAGCCTCGCTCAGCTCCAAGGTGGATTGATGCTGCACGCTGGACACCACCAGGCTCTCGTCAGAGATCCCACTCAGGTCTGGGGCCTGGAACAGCTCCTGCAGGCCTGCCAGGGCAGCAGACAGCTGGTCAGAGCCAACCTCTGCCCACAGCTGCCTGGCTGGACCTGTTTGGTAGAGAGTCCTGGCCCTGGATCTGTTAGCCCACAGATCCGCTGGCTAACTACTATTTAACCTTCAAGCCTCAGCTTAAATGGCACTGCCTCCTGGAAGCCTTTCCTGAAGTGCAACTTGATGCCATTCAATGTTCTCCCACAGCTCCCCTCTGTCTTATCACTTATACTGAACAGGAAATGTCTGATTCCTTGTCTGCCCAGCCTGTTATACTGAGCTCTTTGTACACAGGGTGCTCCCAGGGTCTAGTACAGCACCTGGCACATAGAAGTTGCTTAGCAAATGACTGATGGGTGGATGCATCTCCTTAACAGTGTGAAATCCCAGTTTATCTTCCTCCTCCTTCTAGGAGGCTACCCCAGGCTCTCACCTGGGGGTCTTTGCAATGTTCTTGGGCAAAGCAGATCCCCGTTTCCTGGGCCTCCCAGCCCACCCCAGGAACAGAGGGTTCAGGGGCTCATATCGAATCCCCTCATCCTTCCTATGCCCCAGCAAAGGGTAGGACATAACGCTAGCTCTGACCCATACCCAGTGCCAGGCAGTGGCTCCCTCCTCACCCACACTGCCCCAGCCTCCTTATCCAACTGGTCCATACCCAGCCTCCTTACCCAGCTGGCTGAGGGTGGCCACCAGGTCCAGCTGGTATTTCAGGTGCAGCTTTGGCAGCCGGACATTGGTGGGCCTCTCCCGCACTGAAGGCTGGTGCAGGGTGTCCCAGCTCAGGTTGGCCAGCACCTGGGACACGTTCCATTCAAACTGAGCAGGCACAATGACCACAAAGCTCATGTTGTTCTTAAAGGGGAAGTGAGCCACCTGCAAACAAGGGAAGGAGGCAACGTGAGGACCAGCAAGCACCCAAGCCCAGGCGGCGTCTGGGACAACATGTGTTTTGGAGACAGATGAATGGGATTATCAAGTTCTGCCTCACTGAGCCTTCAGCTCCTCATCTGTGAAATGAAGTCACACCAGCTGCCCACCTTGCAAGTTGGACCCTACTAGGTCCTCCTGGGTAGGGAGACAGAGAGATCTTTCAGAGCCACCAGCCCTAAGGACATGACTGCCCTGCAACAGGAAGGTAGGGCCCCGTCCCCAGCTCCTGCCTACTCCCCTCCCCACCGCCAGAACCCAGGCAACCTAGGCCGACCTGCATCTCAGGCTGCTCCAGCAAGAACCACCGTAGAGGGTACTTGTGGGCTCGCATCATGTCCACGGGCACTGTGAACTGCTTGTCCAGGTGGAAAGTGTCTCTCTGGGTGAGGCTTGGGTCGAACTTGCTCCTCCAGAGACCTGCATCCAGGTGGAGGGCAGAGGCCACAAGGGCTGGGACCAGGGTGGGCTCCTCAACACCAGCCTCTTCCCATCCCACCCAGAACTTTTTCACAGAACAAGGGGTAGAGGCCAGTATTCCTCGGGCTATGTGCAGTGGACCCCGCCCCCCACCCCCACCGCTGTTCTGAGGTCTCTTCCCTACAGCGTTTTTTAAATCTGGGCTCTACCCTCCCAGCCCCTGCAGTGTTCCTAGGAAGTCACCCTGGGTCTGTGTATACCCACCTTCCTTCTAGGGTGTCCTCTCCACAACAGGCCCCACTACCACCCAGTTCCTAGGCCCTCTCGCCACCACACCCTTCCCTGTCTCCTGTCCCCTCCCCCAAGCCACTATCCAGAGAGCTCTTCTGGCTCCCTGCCTTATGGCCCTTAAGAGGGAGAGGAACCCTCAGAACAAGCCCAACTCAGCCTCCAGGGCAACACAGAGGAAACCAAGGGTGGGGATTTCCAGCGCCTGGGTACTTGAGAAGGGGAAGGCCGCACCCTGGAAGTGGATGGCATTAAGGAGAAGCAGCACTGTGTTTTCAGGTAGCTCCAAGAGGAAGTTCTCAATCTTCCCTTCCGTGGCCTCCTTCACCCACTGGTTGATGTT
Organism: Elephas maximus indicus; assembly: GCF_024166365.1. Taxonomy (NCBI): domain Eukaryota; kingdom Metazoa; phylum Chordata; class Mammalia; order Proboscidea; family Elephantidae; genus Elephas; species Elephas maximus. The sequence goes on from NC_064837.1 coordinate 19,985,753, forward strand.
TGCCAGGTCATCCCCCTGTCTTCCCGTCAGGCTCATGGGCTTCGCGCCAAAAAGCTGTTCCGACTGTTCCAGGAAGTCATCTTTGATGGGAAATCCTACACAGAAGAGGCAGCAAACTGTTCCCAGGGCTCAGGATCTGCTGGGCCCAGGCTACTACCCAAGGCCAAGCCCATCCCCTTCACCCCCGGCCACCCCCAGGGAGCTCTGCCCTCAGCACCTACCTTTCTCCAGGTACATTCTGGCAGCCAATCGGAATGCCCCAGGGCCCAGGTCCTGGTAGAGGCGGCTCAGCAGGTGGGGGAGGCAGGGCCCGGAGTCCGCATGCAGCACCTGCTGCAACCTCTGCAACGTCTGGTTCCGAGCACCTGGAGGGGAACGTATGGGCTGTGGCCCAGGCTGGGGGTTCCTCCAGGCCTCGTTCATCCAGTCCCTCTTGGATACCCACCATGAGCATACCCACAGGGCCACCAACTCTCCTCCCAATGCCAGACCAAGTACTGGACTCCCAAGGTCTACTCTCATCTCCGCCATGAAGGCAAGGTGACCTCACTCTCGCAATTGCCTTCTCTCTCTGGACCTCAGTTTCCCACAAGGAGACCCTCCAGTCCAATGGGAGACACTGTAGCAATGAAACTCTTGCATAAAAATCACCAGGCGAACTTGTGCGTAGGCAGATCCCTGGGCCCAATCCCTGGGATTCTGACTCATAGAGACCCGAAATTTGCATTTTTACCAAACGCCCAAGTGATTCTGATGGAGGAGCCACCCACTGCAATACTCTGGACGACTGGGTTCCTACTGGCCTCCCATCTCTGCCAATCTGGACGGGTGCTACCACGGTACCTAATGCCAGGTGAGACAGTGCCAGGGCCACGCTCAGGGGCGACAGGACAAGGTTGGGGCTGGTTGACGTGTGGGCCACCAGGGAGAATAGGTCTGTAGTGAAAGCCATCATGGCCTGGGCCAGCCTGCGGGTCTGCTCTGGGGTTGAGGTCCCCTTGCAGTCTCCTGGGGCCCTTTTCAGGGCATCAGGCTCCTGCTGGGGAGGTTCTGGGGTCAGTGGGCTCAAGGTGTCATCTCCAGGCTCTGTGTTGAAGGTCTCCCTCATAGCCTCGGCACTTGGGTGTGGCAGGATCTTGTCCCAGTGCTGAGGGAAGAGAGAGAGAATGTGGTGGACGCTGGCACTCTGGGGACCACATCCATTCCTTCTATCCTTCCAACCATCTCCCTTCTGCCTCCAAACTCCAGAGCCTCAACCTCAAGGCCACCCTCCTAGGCCCCTCACCCCTGCTGATTGGCCCTCCTTCCTCTGGTTCCGCCTACTCTTCCCAGCCCCACCAGCTTGTACCTTGTTGCCGAACTTGAGGAGGGGAGGCAGAGGCAGCTTCTCCTGGGTCTCCCCACTTATGAACTGCAGAGAGAAGGAAGCAGATAGAGAGTGGCCCTTCCTGTGGGCCCCACCCTGCACAGGTCACAGGTGAGGCTTCAGACCCAGTTCCTCCTCCCTGGTGCCTCCCTCCCTCTCACGTGCACCTCACTCCCCAGTACCTGCTGGTCCAAGGGCCCCACGGCACCCACAGGAGAGAACTGTTGAGAAAGGGACAAAGGTGGGAGGGGATGACCCCATCAGAGCCAAATCCTGTCCCCTCCTTCCCCTCCCAGCCTGGCCCATCTCCTCCTCCCCTTCAGCACCTCTGGCCTCTCCCACCACTGCCTCCCAGCCTCTTCAATTTGACCGACCCCTGCCCCACGAGACAGGGGCCCCTCCTCACCACCAAGCAGGGGCCTTGCAGACAGGACAAGCTGAACACCAGGAGCCCCCGGAGCAGTGCCATGTTCCTGTGTCAGGGACAGGAAGCCTCAGCTCCCACCTCACGCCCCCACAGCCAGCCATCCGAATCCAACCCACCACACTCATGCTCACAGACAAGACAAACTCCTGAGCTATGGCACATGACCCCAAAACACATTAGTGGTGCTTCTCAGCTCTGAGAGGCTGGGATTTCTCCCAGCACTTGTTTTTCTGTTTGTGTTTTCTTTCTGGTTTTTCACATTTCCAGCACTGAGAATGTTTTGGTTAATAGAAAGAAAGTATTATTTTTAAAAAATCCTTGTTCTTTAAGGCCTCATGTTATGAGTCAGGCTTGCCTCCTGCTAGGGTGACCTGGGTACCTTCCTAAGTCCCTCGGAGCTTTGACTTATCTTGAAAATGGCAGCAAAAGTCCCTATCTCCTCCCATGGTGCAGTGAAGACCCTAATAAGGCCATCTTTGTAAATACTGAGTACAATGCCTGGTACTTCATTCATGGCTGTTCTCAGTCTAGCTCAGGGTCCCCCCCTTCTGGGGAGCCTGCCCTGAAGCCCTTCCACATAAGGTCTCCCCTGACCCAGAGCCCCTACACAACCTGCTGTCCATGTGGCCAGCCCTTCTCACAGCGGGGACAGGCATGCAACCCTGAGGTCCTCAGACACAGCAGGGGTGGGGGGTTGACCCTAGAGCTGCCCTGTTGACCTAGCAGTGGAGCCCAATGAATGACTCCAGCCAGAGCCACCCTTGGACTTACGGGAATCACAGGCCTCACCCCCCACCCTGCCCCAGGCCAGCTCTGAGAAGCCAGGCTGCTGAGTGACAGTTGGGATGAGCAGGTGTTAGCCTAAAAAAAAAAAAAGCCCATTGCCATAGAGTCAAGTCCAACTCATAGTGACCCTATAGAACCAAGTAGAACTGCCCCCCATAGGGTTTCCAAAGAGCAGCTGGTGGATTCTAACTACCAACCTTTTGGTTAGCAGGTGAGCTTTTAACCATTGAGCCACCAGGTCTTAGTCTGAGACAAAAAAAGGAGGAGGATAAATCAGCCCCAGCTGGAGCCCCAGAGTAGGGCTACCACCATTCTCAGGGCCAGGCCACTGGGAAGGCCTGTCATCCTAACCCTACTCCCCACGACAGGCAGGGCCCTTGGCCTGGCCCTGAGCTACAGCCTGGGTTTTTGAGTGTTCCTCACAAGAAGATGGCATAGTGGTTAAGTGCTATGGCTGCTAACCAAAGGGTAGGCAGTTTGAATCCGCCAGGCGCTCCTTGGAAACTCTATGGGGCAGTTCTACTCTATTCTATAGGGTCGCTATGAGTCGGAGTTGACTCGACAGCACTGGGGTGGGGTGGGTCACAAGAAAAGGACTTCAGTTCTTCAAACTGAGCCCCACTTCCCACTCAGTCTCCCCTCACAAAGGTCCAGCCTTGGCTCCTCACCACCCCAGGACGCTGGGAATCTCCAGGCCTCCTGAACAAATTCAGAGCAGACTCCTGCATCAGGGACCAACTCTCAGCTCATCTCCTGCCCCAGGGAGCAGGCCCAAGCCCCCGCTCCCTCGTACCTCCTCAGGCTCCTTGCTGCCGCACACGATGTTCCTCTGGCCCCGCTTGGTGCTCCCCACGCTCTGCCCAGCTCCAGCCAGGCCAGCCTAGCCCTCCCCTCCCACCAGGACCTTTGCTCTGAGCCAACCCCTTTTCAGGATTGCTTTCTCTTCTGGTAAATATTGGCAAGCACATCCGGTTAAACATTGATATTGGGGCCAGAAGCCCCTTTCACCCCTTTCCCACCAGGCATCTAATTCTGAGAGACCCTGGAGCCCCCTTAGGTTTGGATCCCACCTGAGCCTGGAGAAAGGAGGTGCAGAAGGAGACAATGGAGGAGGCTGGGCCTGGGCAGGTGAGGGCAGACCCAGGAAGGGCAGGGGCCTGGCCCTATATCAAGCTTTCCAGAGGCCCTACAGGTGGGGATGATTCCCGTTCCAGCCTGGCTCAGAGAGGCTACGTGGACCTGGCCAAGGCCACAGAGCTGAGCCCAGGGTCACATCTCGGTTCCTGCTCCAATGTCCTCCCCTCTCCCCCACAGCTGCCTCCCAGGCCCCGGGGGAGGGAAGAGGAAGCTGTAGGAGTCTATGCCGAGAGCCTGGGCTAGAATGCCTACCCCCAACCCTTACAAGCCCAGGATCCTGGTTGGCTGTCTTCAGCCTGGGGTGGGGAGAGGAGCATGCCAAAGGATGGAGCCTCCCTCAGAGGTACCCAAGTCCTACCTCATTGCGAGCAACGCCTCCTGACCCACCCCAAGGGTGAGGGTTCTGAAAACCAGCCTGGGGCTGCATACAACAAAGCCCCATACCTCATGCCACCCGAAGAGCAGTGGCCAGACTGGCGTCCCCCTTCCCCCTCCCCACTGCCCTGGAAGCTGCTGGGTCTCAGATTTCCCCGCCCTGACACCACCATCAAGAGCAGCCACACTCCATCCATGCTCTTCCAAAGGATTTATTGGTCAGATTTACATCTATTGCAAATAGTGAGGAGACAGCAGGGCTGAGCCTCAGACCTCATCTCAGCTCCACTGTGAGCACCAAGGGATGCCTGGGTCTTCCTGTCCCCTGGGAGAGAACTGAGATGCAGAGATGATTCTTCTTGCCCCTTCTCTCGGGGTCTTGGACCCTCCCCCCTCAGAGGGGTTCTGGGCCTAGGAGCTGCCTCCTCAGTTCAAGGCACAAACACTGCGGGTGGGGGTGGGCAGGCAAGGCATGGGGTCACACTTGGCTGGCACCAGCTGGCCCAGCTCATCCTCCCTCCACTAGTCCTACCCTCTTTCTTCCCCCACTGGTCCCACACCGGGCAGGGCCTGGCTGGGTAGACACTTATGCCCCAGACTAAGGCCCTTAACTCCTGAACCACGGCCAGCCCCCACCCCCCAGAGGCTGGAGTCCAAGCACCATCAGTGCCCTGGTCCAGGGCAGCATCCCTGTCCTTGAAGAGCAGGGACAGAGTCCAGCAACAGGGGCCTTGGCTGGAGACTGGCTGGACAGGGCCAGTCTCCCTTCCCCTTCCTGGAGCCTTCTAATCCCTACGTGGATGGACCCAGAGGGCAAGTCCAGGAGAAGCAAGGGAACTTGCTCTCCCACGCTCTCCCTCTTGCTTCCTGCTGGCTGCGGGGAGCATCTTCCCAAGCCATGAGGACTTGTGAGACACCTGGCAGCCTCGGTGGCTTTAGGGATTCAGAGGCCCAGGCACAGCCCAGTTGGAGGCCCCAGCTGGCTGGCCATGTAGGTACACAGGCCTGCCTGAAAGGCAGTTGGGGGAACAAGGAGCAGGGATGGACTCCAGGGGATTTCTGCCAACCCTGGCCCAGCCAGCCCACAACTCAGTCTATGCCAGGAGGCGGATGACCCCATTGTCAGAGCCCAGCAGGAGGTGGCGCTTGGTGGGCAGCAAGGCCAGGCTGGTAAGCGTGCCCCGGAAGTTCTCAGAGCTGAGCTTGGTGGTGGCTTGGGAAGGCGGCTCAAGCAGAGAGCAGACGCCAATCTTATTGGCCACAGTACCAGTGACCACTTCGCTGCCATACAGGTCGAAGGTGTGGATGGGGTCAGATGCCGACTTGTAGTGATGCGTGGGCTTCTGTTCCAGCTCCTTCCAGACAGTCAGGGAGTGGTCGGAGGAAGAGCTGACCAGGACACTACCCTCCACCGCCTGCCCAGGGAGAGGAGAGCCTCAGCAGGGCTGAGCCCACAGACCCCAGGGAGCTTCCCATCTCCTCCCACAGCATCTCACAGGGAAGATGGGGTGTCCTAAGTGGATGACAGACTGTGGCCCTCTCTGTCATAGGATGCTAACATTAACATAGTAGAGTGTTAACAACCTAATCATCACTGTAGTTTGAGAACTTACTACATGCTAGGCATGTAACATTACACATTAAATTTTCATAACAACTCTGAGGTAAGTGTTGTCATTGTCTCCATTTTACAGAGGGAAAAACTGAGACTCAGAGAAGTTAAGAAGTTAAGAAATCAGCCCAGGGTCACAAACCCAGTAAATGGCAGAGCCAGGATTAACACCCAGGTTGAATGCAGAGTCCTCCTGGCTCTTTGCTGGAATGTCTGAATTCAGAGGTCCCTGGGTCCCTGAAGGAAGCCTGGAGCAGCCTGCCCTTAGCAGTGGCAGTGCATGTCCCCTGGCCTCCATCCAGGAGGGTGGGAGAGTCCCAGCTGCCTGAAAAGCCTTCCCACAAATAGTCTTGTTCCTTCCCTGAGGCCTGTGATGGAGCACTAGAGTGGGGTAGAAGATGCGGGCAGGACCCCCACACCCAGGCCTGCCCCTCCCCAACCAGAGCAGCCCAGTGAGGGGCATGGACTCTGCTCAGTGGGCTAGGGGCAGTAAACAGCCTCTCAACTGAGCTTTATTTAACCTGAACTGGGTCATGGACAGGGCCCGACCCCTGATCCTCCAAGCAAGACAAATATGGACAAGGGTTACTCATTAGAACATCTCCAGGAAGCAGCAGGGTCAGCTCTGCCCCCCTGCTCCCGCCCCCATGGCCTGCCTCTAGCCCAGGCCCCTGCACCACAGCTGGCTCCTGAGCTGGCCCAGGAGGGCCACCCTCCCGGCCTGCCTGTCCTTGAGTAGGTGTCAGCAGAGATGAAGGGCTAGGGTGGGGACTGGAGCCAGGCTAGGCAGTGAGGAGGGCAAGGGGACCTGGAACTTCACCTTGATCTGCAGGATGTCCCCTTCATGGGCGGGCCAGCCACGCAGAACCAGGCCCGTGCGGGTGTCCAGGAGCACCATGAAGCCTGAGGAGAAGCCGGCCACGACGCTGCGGCCACTAGGGCTGACCGCCAGGGAGCGGACAAGCCCAGGGTTCAGCCCACCGCCCAGGCGGAACTCGTGCTGCAGGTGGAAGGAGACTGAGAGTGAGGGACCACCATCCCACCCGCCCCATCCCGCTTCTCCCTACAGGTCCTACCCACCACCTGAGCCCACAGAGCAAGAGGATTGAGTCTCTGTCCACCTACCAAGAGGAGGGAAGAGCCCAGTGTCATTTCCTCTCCTCCGTTCCCTCCCAGCTTCCATCACAGGCCAGAGTCCCAGCCCCAGGATTTGCTGCTGTGCGTGATCTATCTCCAAAGACAAACACTAAGTGTTCTGGAGACAATACCCTGGCTGTCTTTGTGGGCCTCCCCTCCTTGCCAGGTACCCCAGCCAGGACTCAGGAAGATGGGTGCTCCTGCTACCTGCAGGCCAGGTTTCCTGCAGTCCACAAAGCGCAGGGTAGAGTCAGAGCTGGCCATGGTGATGCTGGTGTGTGGGGCGGGCATGACAGCTACAGCGGTCAAGGGTACCCGACTGTCCAACGGCTCCACTGTGCGAAGGGGCTTCCCTGGGAGGAAGCACAGAGTGGATCTGGAGTCCCAACATCGGATGGAAGAGCCCTGGTCCCCTTCTAGCCCCTTGACCTACCCCAGATCCGCTGCCTAGGCCGAGGCTCCGAGGGCCCTCAGAAAAACGCTGAAGATGTTTCTTTACCCTTTTACCTTCCTGCTTCCATGGCAAGGTCAGGCCTGTCCCCAAAGGAACCGCTAGTCTTCACACAGCACCCCCCGACCAAATGGCACCTCCTCTGTCCACCCCAATGCTACTCCATCCCCTTCCCCTTTTTAACCATCTCTCTCCCTACAACAACGCCAAAAAATAATCAAGCAGTCACTTCCCAAATATGTACTAAGTGCTACATTAAGCGAAATCCCTACATGCATTATCCTCTAGACTAGTATTTCTAATTCCCATTTTACAGATGGGTAAACTGATGCTTTCAGCAGCAAACAGACTTGCTCAAGGTCACTCAGCAAGAGAGCTGCTGCAGCCAATTCACACTCAGGTCTGATTCTAAGCCCTTAACAGCTCCTCTGTGTGGCCTCATGTGGTCTCCCCAAACACACATAACATTATAGCCCAACCCTCCCCACCTTCAGGCCCCATTCCCAGAGGCCTGGCAGGGCACAAGATGGCAGCAACAGAACAGGCCTCACCTGGGCCGGCTCACCTGTGAAGGGGTCCCAGACGTGCACAGCCCCGTCACAGCTCACCACATACTGTGGGGCCTCAAGCTGGCCCACGTAGAAGACACTCTTACGGTGTTGGGCATAGACCAGGCGTGGGGCTGTCTCACTGGTACCGTCCCCATAGTTGTAGAGTGGCCAGAGTCGCACCGTCCGGTCTTTGCTGGCACTCAGGAAGAAATCCTCGCTGTTCAGGGGCGCCACACATTTGATGGCCCCCGAGTGGCCAGGGAAGCTCTGCAGGCGTATCTGGTGGAAGTGGAAGTGAGCATCCTGCTGGCTCACGCCGATCTCATACTGCCAGTAGGCCAGCCAGTTCCCGCTTAGCCCATGCGCACTGCGTGGCAGCTCCCGCTTCAGGGCATTGTCCTCACTGCCGCTACTGAGGCCCCTACTGCCCACCCCGGAGATGGGGCCCAGAGGGCCAGGGCTCTCAGGCTGTGAGTCTGTGGGGATCTGGATGCGATTCCCAACCAGGACACTCCCAAAGGTCCCCGAGTGGCTGTCATCCTGGGGGCAGCCCCCGCCCTGGGCGTCCCACTCAGGGCTGGTGCTGGGCACGGAGGGCTCCACACTGGCAGGGCTGCAACTGCTCAGGCTGATGCTCTCCAAATACAGCCTGGCCAGCTCCCCGACCAGCTCGTGGTTGGGGACGATTTTCTGGATGATGTCACCTGGATGGCAGCAAGAGAGGGCCTAAGATTAGGGAAGCCAGCAGGGAGCTGCCTCTACCAGGCCAACGGCTTGGGAGCCACAAGAGACAGGGCAGGTACTGGCTGTGTAACTGGCTGAGTGACTTCATCTCTGAGCCTCCCCAGTAAATGTGGCTCCAGTCATTTCGTACAAGTAAATACAGAAGTGTCTTCTATATGTGCTGAGTACCATATTAGTCACCAAAAAGAGAACAGGGAACAGGTCAATTGGTTCACTACCCTCACAGAGTTACTTTTAGCAGGCGGATGAAAATGGTACCTGACCACATGAAAAACCATATATGGGGCACATAAATGCTCAGCAGTGTCTGGCCTGTATGAAAAAAAACTCTGCCATTGAGTCGATTCTGACTCATGGCGACACCATGTGTTACAGAGTAGAACTGCTCTATGTTGTTTTCTTGAGTGTATTCTCTACAGAAGCAGATTGCCAGAACTTTCTTCCACGGTGCTGTGTGTGGGTTCAAACTGCCAACATTTAGGCTAGCAGTTGAGTGCAAACCAGTTGCAGTACCCAAAAACCTTAGCCTATACAAGGTCTACTACATGGTAGCTAGTATTAAGGGGCTACTCATTCCCTCCCAGACAGCTCCTAGAAACTGTCATTCATCTACTGACTCCCCTGCCCCGCCCCAAGGAGACAACACTATAGGCTAGCTCTTGTGTCTTTCTTGCTAGCTAAACCTCAGTCCTTGTTTATGTCACCTTTGGACTCAGAATGTGAGGTCAAATCCCTTTGCTCTGACCCGGAAAATTATACTTAACACCCACTGCTGCTTCTGGGGGTAGGGGAAGCCTTGGGCCCTCCCAGGGGAAGAGAGGGAGCCACAAAGGCTGTCCAAGGGAGAACAATGGGGCAGTACCCAGCAGGCAGGAGAAAGGCACGTAGATTGTATACGCCATCTCCAAGGTGAACACTTTCTGCAGCTCATCCAGCAGGCTAGGGTCCACTGGCCGCTGCTGCCCATCAGAGAAGGTCACCTCTGGCAGCTGGCCCTCAGTGCTTCCCACAGGATCCAGCTTCAGATCCTGGTGGCAAGAAGCCCAGGGAGTCAGCCAAATGCACCCCTACCGGCCCCGCCCTGCCCCAATGCAGCCAGGCAGGCAGGTCTGCCCACCTGGTGCCGAAGCTCATGCAGCCAGGGGAAGACTTGAAAGAAGGTGGCCACGGGTTCACTCAGGTGCTGCTGGACCATCTCCTGGCCAATGCGCAGGCAGATGAGGGCAATGAGGCTGATAGTTTTCATACACAGGATGGTCCGGGCCTGTGCTCCACCTGGGAACCTGGAAATAGAGCTCATGAACTCAGTGCCCACTCTGCTGGACTTACCCAGTAGCTACCAAAATCTTTACAAGACCACCTAGTCTAAACCAGATGAAGAAACTAAGGCACAGAAAAAAAGGGGTAGGTTGCTCAGGGTTGTATGGTCAGAACCAGAATCTGGGATTTCTGATACCCTGAAAACAACCAAGCCAAGCCCGTTGCCATCAAGTTCATTCCGACTCATGGGAACCCCGTGTTACAGACTAGAATTGAGCTCCATAGGGTTTTCTCGGCTGTAATATTTAGCCAGATCACCAGGCCTTTCTGCCATGGCACCATTTAGTGGGTTGGAACCACCAACTTTTCAGTTAAGAGCCAAGTGGGAACTGCCTGGGCCAATCAGAGACCCTCCTGATACCCAGTCTAGTGTTACTTCCTTTCCCCTAAGCTTCCCAGCCCCTCCCGGGGAGTTCCCCTGGCTGGCTGCTCCCGCCACAGGGGCTGGGCAGAGGCCTACCCCGTGATGAGGGAAGTAAGGAAGCTGAGCACGGGCAGCAAGACCTCATGGCTGATACGAGGCAGGATGTCCATGAGGGTGGTGTCCGAGAGGTACACAATGATCTTCTGAGTCAGTGTCACCGCTGCCAGCAGCCCTGCCTCCTTGCGGCTGTTCAGTCGGCTGGGGCCTGAAGTGCTGCCCGGGGCCACCTAGGGCCACAGAGCAGATGACAACTAGGCTGCCCCAAGGTCCCTCTTTGACCTCCAGAGGTCCTGGGCCAGCCCTGAGGCTCCTCAGCCGCCCCTTCCCCCGGGCCTGCCTGATTGGTGACTGACCAGGTAGCTGATGTAGGGCAGGTACTGGTAGGTGAGGACGGGCTCCCCATACAGGTAGGCAATGTGGAGGAGGCAGCTGAGCACTGGCCCCGACACCATATCACCCAGCACCGGCCTCTTCTGGTAGATGTTGCCAGCACTCAGTGGGATGCTCTCGTCACTGCTTGCCATGAACTGTTGCCCGGTGGGCCCTGCCAAGGAAGAGCCAGCAGCCTTGAGTAACTAACAGAGGGCAGGAGGGAGGTTGACCTTCCAGGGACTGTGGTGGCTGCTCCTGCTCGCTCTAGCCTAAGGTCTGCCCCACGCCCCACCCAAGGAAAGAAGGAGTGCACACACTGGGGCCCAGGACCTGGGAGAAGGAAAGAGCCCCTAGAGGAGGCTGAAGATGAACAGAGGGCCTGGGAGGAAGCCCGTCTCTAGCACTAACCACAGGCCTTACCAACATAACAAGATGTCAGCAGGCGGAGCAGGTTCCGGGCCACGTGGCGAGAGGCCACGGTGGGGCCGAGCTTGGCAGACAGCCAGCGTACCATCTTGCAGGCTGTATCTGCAGGGCAAGAGCAGACCCTGAGCTCATAGATAACAGTGGCTCAGCACTCCCCCCGCTTCACTACTCCTCACCCAACATCTCTGGCTGCAGCTCACTGCCCAGGAGCCCCACCTAACCCTCATCACCCCACACTACCACCCTAAATTTTGCAGTGGCAGAAGGTGCCCCAGGCCCTGGCCTTCGGGACTCTGGGTTGAGGCTGCTCTGGGCTCCTGTCCTCAAGCACACTTGCAGGAGGATTTCCTTTCAGGGAAAATCCCCACATTCTTTCATGAGGCCTGGCCTGGCCTGGCCCTGGCTACCTCCTCCTATGGCCTCTGCTCCCTCCTCTCTTCCTTCTGCTTTCTCAAGTCTACCCATGCTGACCTTTTACTGATTCTATCATGGGCCCAGGACAACCTCAGAGCCTGGCACATGCTGTTTTCTCTGCCTGGAAGCCTCCTCCCACTTCAGACCCTGCCATTTTCACCTGGCTGCCTCCTATTCCTTAAACCTTAACTGATTCTATTTTCAGGGAGACCGTCTATATCCCTGAAAACTACAACTACCCATTTTACATCCCCTCCTAGTAACCGAGAGTAGTTCATCATAGTACTAATCCAATCTGCACTGACACACTACTCTTTCACAGAGTTGCCTACAATGTTACATCTCCTCTGTGTTCCAGTCTACTGATGGGACTCCAGCCAGCGTGGGAGAGAGCAGGTGGTCAGCAAATGCTGCTGTGTGAAAGGGAGGACCCGCATTGGGCCAACATCTCCCAGGCCTGAGGACTCACCAAGGAGGATCTTCTGTTCTTTGCCCTCCGGCTGCTCAGTCAGCGGCTCCTCCTCTTCCTCCCCGTCTGCCCCACTGCTGGCCACCACCGTCTCCATGGACAGCACCGTGTCGGACAGAGTGAGTTCAGATGCCCCAGTGACCTCATCCTGCTCCCCCTCCTCCTCCTCCAGTACCACACAGCCTTCCCCCTCCTCCTCTTCCTCCTCTGAGTCCTCACTTTGCTTCAGGTCCTGGCTGCTGTCCCCTGACCTGAGGCTGCTCTTGTCCACAGGGGCACCCCCCTCGTCCACAGCCTGCTCCTCGCCCAGGGAGGTCTCACTGGTACTGCTCTTGTCGCTCAGCCGGCCCAGGCTCACAGCCTCCGCCTCCTGGGACTGTGGTGACTCAGCCACATAGAGCCCGGCTTGGAAGTCCTCGGTTTCGGGGAGGTCAGCCTGATCGTGGAAGCTGACACCAGACGTGTAGTCTGGCAGCCCTAGGCCTGAGGATGCGGCAGGCTCCCCATGCATCTGAATCTCCTCCCCGAAGGCACAGGAGCCCGGTCCAGCCCCTGGGAGCCCGCTCTCCTCATCCTCCACAGCCCCTGCCAGACCCTTGCTTTCCTCCTGGGAGGCCTCCACACCAGCCAGCACCTGCAGGACATGGGGCAGCAGGTGGACGAGGAAGGCCTGTAGGCCCAGCCGTACTATGAGCTGGGCCACAAAGCAGTCTGTGTACAGGTAGAAGCGGCCATGGAGCCGGCAGGCACTTTCATAGGCACCGATGAGAGGCTTCAGTAGGTACTTATTGGCATTTTTGGGACCCAGTGCCTTAGCAACAGGTTCAAATAAGTACCAGGCTGCGTAGACAGCCGTGTGTTCCTCAGACATGAGGGACAGCACAAAAGGCAGCAGGATCTCCAGGCCCTCGGGGGTAATATCACTCAGCACCGCGCCCAGCTGCTGCCACAGAGCAAACACCAGCTCACGTCCCTGGGCCTCATCCTCCACGCGCCTCGCCTGGTACAAGAGGATGAACTTGTGTAGCGCTGGGAAGTACGGAGGGAAGGGAACCATGGAGCTGAAGGGGCTGAGCAGCTGGGCCGGGCAGGGTGGGGGCAGCCCCTGGGAGATAGGCCTGTACTCAAACAGCAGGTCCAGCTTGCCCTTCTCCCCACCCACAGGGCTTTCAGCCCCACTCAGCTGCAGAAGCGAGTCCAGCACAGGCTGCAGAGACACAGGGATCTCCTTGGGGTAACGTGTGCAAAGCCCACGCACAGCCTCAAAGCGTACCCACAAAGGCGCATCTGGCTGCAGCGTCCGGACCCTGGTGGCAAAGACCATCTCGGCCAACAGGACCCCCAGCGCCTGCATGTCCCGATGGAAGAGGTCCCGCAGCTGCACGGGTGGCCGGGACTGGGGCTGGTCAGGCACCTCCAACTGGCCACCTAGGCCTTTGGTCAGGAAGTTGCCCAGTTTCTCCAGCTCCTCCAGAGCCTGCATGGGGTTGAAGCCCTCAGGGAGAAGGATCTTCCCCTCCTCACTCTCCCCAGGGTCTATCCCAGCAGCTTTGCTCCTGCGGCTTGGGCGAGAGGCTGAGGTTACTGAGAAAGACAGGAGGCCAGGAGGCACCTGGCTGGAGGCGGAGGAGCCCAGCTGGTCACCTGCCTTCCCAGCGAGGGAGATGGAATCCAGAGCTTCCGTGGCCTGCTCCAAGTCATCTTCCCCCGCAATGGGTCTGTCCCTGGGCCAGCCAGCCTCATAGGGAGTGGCCTCCAAAACCATCCTACCCACCCCATTTGTCAACTGTCCTAGCAAGTCCTCCCGGCCTGTGGTCTCCTGGATGGGCTGGACCAACAGCCTGGGGATGAGTGGAGGTTCAGGGGTAAGGGCAGGTGCACCAGCCAGGCGCTGCGGGTGTGGCTGGTCAAAGAGCTGCACCACGCCGTAGCTGGTCAGGTGAGTGTGGGCATCCACCAAGTGCAGACACACATTCTTCTCCTTGACAGCCTCCTTGCCCTGGAGTTTGTAGCCGAATGTAAGGTCGATCCAGTGGTGCAGGTCCTGGGATACCTCTCGGCTCTCCAGCAGTGCCCGGTGGGCAGCCACGAAGTCCTGGCTGGAGCTGCACCAGGCCGGCACATCCAGGTCAGGCATGTCAGGGTGGATGGAGCAGAAGATAGAGGGGTCAGTGTAGAACTCGGGGATGCACTCATCAGGGGTCCAACTCTGCATGCGCTCCATGCTGGCAGGGTATTCATGGGGCTCCCACTGCGCCCGGACATGTCCACAGAGCACCGACCGGGGTGTGCGCCGAGCCTTGTACACGTAGTATGTGATGTCGGAGAGCACATCTGAGATGTGGTGAGGCACGTGAGGTGGCTCCCCGCCACTCGCACCGCCTGCCACGAACGCCTGCCGTGTCATCTCATACGTAAAGTCCAGCTGCTTATCCCCCTTGTTGAGGCGGAACTTGGACTTGCGCAGGTCTCGGAAGCGCCCGTGGGGCATGGTGAAGTCCACTACCCAGGGCAGCACTGGGTGGTAGTTGGGATCGCCCTGCCGCCGACCTGCCAGTCGATTCAGCTGCATGAGGTAGTGGAAGTTGCTGATGCGGCCGTGGACCCAGTCTAGCACAAGGTTCCTAAGTTCCTCCTGGCAGGTGAGACACCCAGGCCCCTCTCTCTGCTCTTGCCCAGGCTCAGGGCCCACCCCATCCCCTGCTGCAGGGGTCTCTTCATTCTCATCCTCCTCAGGCCTCTGGTAAGCACTCAGGTCCAGCCGAAGCTCGCTGCAAAGCTTCTCATCCACAGCAATATGGTGCAAAGATAGGGCCCCGCAGGCCAGCCCCTGGCGGTGACAGGCATCCATGGCCTGCAGCACACGGAAGAGAATGAAGAGCACCTTGGCTTGGCTGTTGGTCAGCTTGGCAGGGCTGAAGGTGACCACATCATGCAGGGAGAACTGTACATAAGGATGTACTATGTAGAGCATCTCTGGCGACTCCAGCAGGGCTTCAGCTTGCAAAAGACTGGGGCAGGGTGGGTTGCCTTGAAGGGGACAGGGACCATCTCTGACATAGAATGGGCACTGGGTAGCTTCACCCACTGGCATGAAGGAGCAACCATAGACCTTTTGCAGAGCCTGCCTTACTGAGTCCAGAGCAGGGACAGCTGAGGGGGCAGGGCTATGACTATAGGGCTGCCCATAAGTGTGATATGCATGGCGCCACAGGTTGCGATAATTCTGGGCAGCCACATCCTGCATGAAGCCAGTGAGGGTCTCAGGGCTGTAGGACTCCTCCTCAAAGGGCAAACCCCCGCCCAGAGGGTAGGAAAGTCTCCGTTTCTGCAGCCCGTGCACCTCCACGCGTGTCCAACCTGGGGGCAGCCTCTGCACCGAGCGTTGCAGGAGGGTCCTGACTTCCGTCTCGCCCAGGCCCTCGGCCCGGGGACAGGATCCCAGAGGCAGTCGGCGCTCGCGGAGGCTGGCCAGCCAGCGCACAGGAACTAAGGCCACCACGTGGGTGCCCCCCGGGGCGGGAGCCAGCTGCCGTGCATCGATATTCAGGTCCCTCTCCACGCTCCGGAGCAGTCCCTCCATGTCGGGGCGTGGGGGCGGGGACCAGCCCTCAGCCGGGGTGGTAAGAGCGACTTCCCGCTTCCTGCTCCCCTGGGGCATCCCCTCCGGGCCGCCTGGGGGCAGCCCGGGGCTGAGCCCGGCCACGACCCTTCTCGCGACGGCTTCCGGGGTGCCAGGCCGGGTGGAGTGGGATGGGCGAGGAAGAAGGGGTGGGGCGGAGGCGGCTGGGGTGGGCCAGGGGCAAAGGAGGGCAGGGCGGGGGTAGCTCTTACCCCTCACAGGATGCTGAGCTCCGGAGCGGCAGGGCGGGGGCTGCGGGACGCTAGCACCCGGCTCCACCGTGACCGGTCAGCTGACGCGGATCACGTGATCGCCCCGGCACGGAAACAACCGCACGTGGCTCGGATGGGACGGGCGGGACCCGCCTCCCGCCGACCTCAGCGCCCTCCCTTCCAGCTGCTCTGGCCTGGTCCCGGCTTCACTTCCTTCTTGGGCTGGGCGGGCCTCCAGGTGGCCCCGATGGGTTCAGGGGAGGGAGATGCTGAGCACCCCACGAGACCTCTCTTCGCTTCCCTGGTTCCTCCTGCCGCGCGCCAGAAAGCGGAGCTAGGGAGACTTTTCCTAGATATCCCAGCCTGCAGAAGGCTGATCCCCACCCTCTGGTTTTGTGATAAGAAAACTGAGGTCCAAAAAGGGGACGGGTTAGCCATACAGTCAGCGGCAGCGCTGGGACTTCACACATTGAGTCCCCTCAGCACCTCCATGCTACCTTCCAAAACGAGCTTTTAATTTTCCAAAGCATCTCATCGGTAGCGTTCCATTTGGCCCTCACAACACTGTGTGAGGTAGGGAGGGTGGTTATTATTGTTTATATTTTACAGCTTATAACCAAGAGATGCCAAAGAGGCTTCCCCAAGTGGCAGATTGGAGGCTAAAACATTGGTGCCCAGACTTTTTGCCCTGGGAGCCCTGCCTCCTGACAGCCTTCTCACAGTCCTTTAAAACAAACAAACTGGAAGATCTGAGGGAGAGAAATGGCCCAGGCCCAGAGTCCTGGGGTTCTTGGAAGGCAGTGTCCCCCGCAAGGCTTCCTGTTGAAGGTCTTCTGTCTCTGTGGTGCCACAGAGCCTGCCTGCTGCGGTCAGAGCCTTGCAGATGCCACGGTGGCTGGGGAAGGATGCAGCACAAGATAGGGAACAGAAACCAGAAAGTTGGCACCAAAACTACAAGACTCCTTCAAGGGGTCTTAGTTGGGACTCATTTCCAGGACAAATATGCCATTGTCTGCAGTGAAACTACTGGCTCTGTTTTTTGTTTGTTTTTTTGAGTCTTCTAGGAGTGTTTGTCTCATGTAGGAGTTTCATGTAGAGGTGTGGGGGTCCCAGAAAGGCACTTAAGAAAAAGTCAAGACTGAAAGAAAACCTAAAGGGCAGTGATGGTTCAGTAATAGAATTTTTGCTTTCCATGCGGGAGACCCAGATTGATTCCTGGCCAATGCGTGTCATGAGCGGCCAAACCTGTCTGTTAGTAGGGGCTTTTGTGTTGCCATGATGCTGAACAGGTTTCAGAGGAGCTTCCAGACTAAGATGAACTAGGAAGAAATGCCTGGCCATCTATCCCACTGCTGTCGAGTTGATTCTGACTCATAACAACCCCACAGAACAGAGTAGAACTGCCCCAAATGGCTTCCAAGGCTGTAATCTTTATGGAAACAGATTGCCACATCTTTCTCCCATGGAGCTGCTGGAGGGTTCAAACCACTGACCTTCCAGTTAGTAGCCAAGCAGTTAACCACTGTGCTACCAGGGCTCCTTGCCTAGCCATCTACTATCTGAAATCAGCCAGTGAAAATCTTATGGAACACAACAGTCTGATCCCCAACCAATTATGGGGACGGTGCAGAGCTGGGCAGTGTTTTGTCCCATTGTGCATGGGGTCTCCATGAGTTGGAGGCTGACTCCAGGGCAGCTAAGAACAAAGACCTGAAAAGAAAAAAGACAGGAATGGCTTAGCCATGATCTGTTTCCTCTTCAAGGGACACCTGAAGCCTCTAATGTGTTTGGTCACATGACCTTGGGCTGTTATAACTTAAAAACATCCTTTATGGAGCACTTACTCTAGGGTCACTATGAGTCAGATTAGATTCCATGGCAATGGGTTTGAGTTTATGATACCAGGAGGCAGGCACCACACTAAGCACTTTACATACCTTGTTTTGTTTAATCTTCACCACGAGAAGATACTTTTATACCCATTTGGTAATGAGGTAGCAGACTACCTTAGGTAACCTGCCCCAGGTCACATAGCTAGTAAGTGTTATCAGCCAGTATTTAAACCCAGGCCTATCTTATTCTAAAGCCAGTGTCTTCTGTATTCTTTGGCCATGTGATGGCCATGCACTATTGTTTTCTCACCTGGGAAATGAGGTGCCCTGTGATAATTCCTCATCTCTAGCCTTGGTCTGAGTATTTGAGACCAGGGGGTGGGTTTTGATGGTCAGGAGGTAGTGCCAGCTTCAACTGAGTGTCAGTGTGATTGGGTTCACATGGTCCTTTCTCTGGTCTCAGTTTACCTAGATCGAGTAAAAGGCACTACCTTTTATTTCCGCAAGTCTGCGTGTGCCCTGCCCTCTAGCGGTTTTGGCTTTCACTGCAGCAGTGACCTTGGCTGTACCTGGCCTTACCGCTTGAATTCTCTTTTCCCTCCCTTGAATAGGGGTGTCCTTGCAATGCTGGGTACACTAAGATTTCTGGAACACCAACACCCTCTCTGGTCCAAACCCTGGAGCAGTGGTTTTCACAAACTTCAGGGTGTACTTCTGATTCAGTACTCTGGGGTAAGACCCATGAATCTAATGTAGGCAATCTGCAGGCCACACCTTGAAAAGTAATGCTCTATAAAATCCCTATAATTTCCCTCTCCCTCCCCACACAAAGGTGTCTGGGTGGCCCAAATGGTTTGCAGTTCAAACCCAACCAGTGAGGCCGTGAAAGAAAGGCCTGGCAATCTGCTGTCATAAGGATTGTTGTTGTTGTAATTGGGTGCCTTCAAGTTGATTTTGACTCATAGCAACCCCATGTGACAGAGCAGAACTGCTCCATAGGGTTTTCTTGGCTGTCATCTTTACAGAAGCAATTTGCCAGGTCTTTCTCTCGCAAAGCCCCTGCACGGAGCTCGATTCTACTCTATAACACATGAGGTTGCCATGAGTCAGAAGTGACTCGACAGCAATGGGTTTGTATTTTTTCTGTCCCCACAAAAGCTCCTCCTGGATTTTAACCCAGGAATCCTTGGGCTTTGGGGAATCTGAGACCAACTCTTTTCACCACCCTCAATACTGGGTTTCGTGGAGGTCATGGCTTGGTTAGTCAGGGAGGGAGGCTGCAGCTGCTCCGGCAGTCAGCCCAGGCTGAGTGAGGTCAGCTCTTGCTGATCTGGCAGGGAGAGAAGTAAAGGATACTAATATTTACTGCACCAGCTCTGGGCCAGTGTGCCAAGTACTGTGCTAGGTATTTTCAAACAATCTTTTTAAACCCTTAAAACAAACCGTGAATGTATTATGCACTCAATTTTATAAATGAAGAAATTGAGGCTCAGAGAGGTTAAGTATGTTTAAAAAGTTCACAGCTGGGATTTAAACCGAGGCTGTCTAACTCTGTGGTTCTCAACTGGGTGTGGATTTGGCCCCCAGGGGATATTTGGCAACATCTGGAGATAGAGATAATTAATTGTCATGTCTGGGGAGGAGGGGTTGTTTCTGGCATCTACTAAGTAGAGGCCAGAGATGCTTGCTAAAGATCCTACCATACACAGGACACCCCCCACAACAAAAAATTATCAGGCCCAAAATGTCAATAGTGCTTGAGTTGAAAACCCCTGAACTCAAAAGCCTGTGTTTTTTGGAAGGGAGGAGAGTGGGCAGAGCAAAATGAGGAAGGGCCTACCCTCAGGGCCTTGGTTGGGAAGGGGATGGGATTTCCATGCTAGGATAATGGGGAATAGGGGCAGCTGGTGAGACTTGGCCAGGGCCCTGCTCAGTTTCCCCCAACCTTGCCAAGTCAGTCCTGGGACTTCACACTAAGTTTGTCCTGGAGTGACCCTGACGCCTGGCTCAGGGCTAAGGGAAAATATTTACCTGAGTCTTCGTGCAGGAGTTCCTAGTCAAAGTCCCTGGCTCCTGGGGCCAGCGTGTCCCACCTGCAACCCCTGGGAAGCACCACCTTAGCACGTTCACTATAGAGGAGGGAGGGTTGGTGGGCAAGGTATCCATGAGAGTAAAAAATGCAGCAGCCAAGGGCCAAGTGGCTTCTGAGAACAGTTAGAAGTGGAGTGAATGGACAAAACCAGGAGATCCCCTTAGCAGGCCTGTGAAGAGGAAGAGGGGAACTTGAGCAGATAGTAGGGGGCAGCAGGGTTCTTGCCCCAGGGCTTGCTTTCCACAACCATTCCTCTCCCCCAGCTAGGCATGGTCATCAGCTTCATTGTAAACCACCACCCCCTACCCAGTCCTGCAGCACCCACACACTCAGCCAGCCATCTCTGTGGGCCTCCCCAGTACTGGCCGGCCCACTAGACCAGGGAGGGCAGATCTGAGTTGACCATACCGACAGGAAATACCTCTTGTTCCAAGCTCATGAACCTCTGAAGAACTAATAAGCAGATGGGGCAGGAAAGAGAAGGAAAAACTACCAGGTCCTTCATATTTGGGGTCCCATCACCTTCCTTCCCTCACCATTTATGGTGGGGGTAGGGGGAAGGATAAAAGGATGGAGGAGGGAAGACAGGGAGGAGGATGTGGTAACAGCTGATTCGTCCCCTGAGGTCACACTTTCCAACAATCAGCTGTTACTAGGGCGGATGGCAGGAAGTTTCCTTAAAGGCACAATGCTCCGAACGCCGGCTCAGAATTCTGGAGCTTCAAGGAGCTGTAGCCACAACTGGGTTGGGGTTTTTTAAGGAGCTGTAGCCATTACCTAGCAGAGCCGGTATTTAACCCAGAAGGGACTCTCTCACTCTAGGCTCCATCCCTCTGGCTAAGTCAAGCTCACAGCCAATTTCGAGCTTATGTAAAAGTCATGGATGCTCGTCTACACTTTCTTCCTAGTTGATGGAGGCGGTGGGGGGGTATGGGGGAGGGCAGTGATGAGGGAGGACCCAGAGTTTCCCCTTTAAGTAAGCAGTTCCGCAGCTTTTGCTAAGTCATTGGGTTCATTTCAGTTTTTGCCCATCCCCCGCCCCTCTAGGCTCTGATTGGTCCCTGGGGAAGGAGCACCCTCCTCATAGGTCTCCACCTTTGAAATCGCTTCCCTAAGTAGGCTTGAGTCAGTGAAAAGCTTCAGGAGGGCGGGACCGAATGGGAGGCTAACCATAGGATGGGGTTACTGACCAACAGCACTTTGGCACCGTCCTTGCCTGAGTGACCAGAAGTCTTCCCTCTACCCTCAGGTGAGGACTGTGCTATATATCTTAAGAGACTCTGGGCTGGGTCGTCTTCGTCTGGAACGAGACATCTTCTACAAGAAAAGGCTCCTTTGGCTAGGAAAGGGTCCCCTGGAGGAGAGGACTAGGACTCTCCAATGAAAGCTGAAGCTGGGCGAGTCGGGCAATCCTTTCCTTCCCCAAAAGCCCTCAGAAGTTCTCATCCAGTGGAGGTGTCTCTGCCGCCCTGGGGGCCGATTTCCACCTACTACTCTCCCCACTGCTGCTGCTTCGCCTGCTCCGCCTTTCCGTTACAGAGCTCGCCTCCTAAGGAGGCCAGCGAGTCAGTTTTGGGGTCGTCTAAAAGAAGCAGTCACAGCCCCAAAAAGGAGGGGCTGTAGCCCTTTAAGGACTTCGCCGGGATATACCCAGAGCTCCGTTTAAAAATGCCAACTCACATAGCGCGCTGGATTCTGGGAAAGAGGCTGTCAGACCGAGAACTACACTAACCAGTATGCATTGCAAATACACACGCCTTTACTTCCTTCTACTCCTCAGAGCTCTGGTTTGACGTAGCGCTCTTCAAAGCAAGTAGCTTAGGCGGAGGGCTGGGCCACACCCTTTCACCTATTGGTCAGTTCGTGAATTGATGGGCGTGGTTTAGCGTAACTCCACTAGGCGAAGGGGTGGCCTCCTTGCCAATCAGGCAAAGACAGCCGGAGGGGCGGGACCAAGGCGAAGTACTGGTGCCCCCAAATGGGTGTGGTCATGCTGCCCAACAGTGGGCGGTGATTGGCCCAGGGTGGTGCAAGCGCAGCTCGTGCGTCACGACGCCGCCAGCTGATCGGAGACTGGAGCCGGTGTGTTCTGGGCGCTGGGAAGAGACAGCGCCGCCGACCGTGGGGAGTGGACGTACTGGTTTGCTCCGTAACCTCAGCACCCCCCCACCCAGCACCAGGTGGGTGTGAGCTGGGGACCCGGTCGCACAGGGGGGAACTGGGGTAACAGGATGATGGGGGAAAGTAGGGTCCTGGCGACCACACCCTGCCCTTCTGGGGGAGGGGAGAGGGGGCGGCGGGGGCAGGAGCGCTCCGGGGGAGGGACCTGGGCTGGCTGGAGTAGTGTGTCAGGAGGTTGAAAGAAAGAGTCCGGGACATGAGTCGTGGCAGGCGGTCTTGCAGAATAGCTGGGAGGAAGCCGAGGGGCAGGAGGACTGGGGGAGGCTAACCCCGGCCCCCTCCGGCCATAGGCTTCAGGAATCAGCCTCCCAGCCTGGGAGAATCTGGACTGGGTGGGTGGGGGGAGGTGCTTTGCCTCTACCAGCGCTCCCTGGGTCAGGGCCAGTTTAGCGCCCTGGCAGGGAAGGGGTCGCTGGGCGGGCCGGCCCCTCCTCTCGTTCTCTCCAGGGGATGTTATGTAAGGGGGGAGGGGAGAGGAGTAGGGGGCGGCGGTGCGGGGGCCTTATGCAACCCAAAGGTTAGGGTTTCTCGCGGTTGGGGGGGGGAGCGGGCAGGAGGAGGGCCTGGAAACTCTAACCCCCTTTCCCCAGCCTAACTGGCCGTCTTGGGCTGAGGGAAGGTCACCTCTGCACCTCCCCCCAGCCTGTCCGGTTGTGGGGCCCCTAGTCCAGGCCTGGCCCTGACGGCCTGTGAAGCCGGCTGGCTGGGTGGGGCGCCTGGGTTAGTCATCACTGGGCTTTCATTCTCCCCCCCCTCGGCCAACTCTTGGCCCCTCCCCACGGCCGCCGGCTAGGCTATCCCCCTCTGCCCTCCAGCTTCCAACTCTTTTGGTCTGTCATCCCGGTTGTCAGACTGGGCTAAGGGCTGTCAGGATGCCAGCGGGTTGATGGAGCAGCTGGTTAGAGGGTCAGTGCCCTGGACCCACCCCGCCCTGCAGCCAAGGGCACCTGCTTGGCACAGACTTGCCAGCCGCTGAGTCCTGTGGGCTGAACAGAGCTGTCTTAGACAGGGGAGTCAGGCAGAGTTGGACCGGTCACCTGAGGGAAGAAAAATACCACAAAGTTCATCCCTCCCAAGAGGGTTTTGGGATTTGAAAGTCCCCACCCCCACCCCCACCCTAGTCTTTCCTCCCCTCTGAGTATAGAGATTCCAAGGCAGGATCACATTGGCCCCTCACTCTGGCATGGGCCATGCCCTTGGACTGAGTGTCAGCATAGATCCGCCCTCCCTAGCTCACAGCCCTCAAGCCTGCCACGCCCCCAGCCCCCTCCCTGGGCCATGCTGCAGGGCCTGGCTTTTCCTGCTGATTCATGCGTTGGAACTGTGGGGGCGGGGCTTGGAACTTGGAACAAAGTTCAGACATGGAGGGGACGGCAGACAGCCTGGAATTCATACCAGATGTACCCGGAATGCGCAAGCGGAATGCCTGGCATCTGAGAGTCCTGGGGAAGCTGCCCAACCACCCTACCCATACTTCCCTCCCTTCCAGCCCTTGGTCCACTGTCCTCTCCCTCACAGTCCCAGGAGTCTTTGCTGACCATCTTCCAAACTCTAGACCTCCTCCCTTCCTCGCTCCTTCCCAGATTTAGGCCCCCAAAACTCTCCTTCCAGCTGAATTCTCTGGGAACAAGTCAGCTGGGCTGATCACTGAACTCAAATTTCTGGACCTGAAGTATAACTTCTCACCTACTGTCTGGGTAGCTGGTGATGTCCAAGGTCTCAGGTCCTGCCCTCTCTGGCTAGGAACACTGAGGAGGCAGGGACCTTGGTGAATTGCTGGGGCAGTGGGGTGAGAGCAGGCCTGGGATTCTGTAGCCTCCATTTCTGGGAAGAGGAACAAGGGAAGTATGCTTAAAGCTTCCTACTGCTTCTCCATGAAGCTTAACAGCTCTTGCAGGCCCAGGTCAGAGCCAAGAACCCTCATTACCAGGTTGAAGGTCTGCTGGGGTAGGCTTTGATAGGCAGTGGGACAGTGTCCCTGTGACATGCCCTGCTCAGGTCTTTCGCATTTGTCTTCCCCTTCCTTCTAGGACCCACTACCTCCCACATCCTCACCTGGCTGAGCCGCAGTAGTTCTTCAGTGGCAAGCTTTATGTCCTGACCCAGCTAAAGCTGCCAGTTGAAGAACTGTTGCCCTCTGCCCCTGGCTTCAAGGAGGAGGAGGAACTTCTTTTCCATCATCTGGAAGGTGACAGAACTGGGGCTGAGAAGGTCTGAGCAGTGGGGGTGATGATATGTTTTGAGGATGGAAACTCTACTCATTTGAGGAGCCTTCACCCACATTGGCCCTGTAAGAGAGCAGTTTGAGATTGGAGACCCTAGCTGAATTGGAGAGTAGTCAGCTCTAACTACACAAGGTTAGTCAATCTTTGGGTAACAACAGGAAGAAGTAGGGAGAAGAAATCTGTCTACTCCTTTACCCAGATTTCCTTCTTGACCCTCCTCCCTTATCCCTCATTCTTCCCCACTGGCCTTTCCAGTGAGGTCCAAAAATAAGTGTATGCTTCAAATAAAGGTGATTCTGAAACTCTTATGTTACCTTTTTCTGTATTTCTTTAGACTGACCCACATTAGATTCAGAGGTACTCATATACACCTGGACCCTTGAGATGGGGAATCACACAGATGAGTATGCATGAGAGAATCAGAAGCCCAGTTGTCAGACTCAG
This sequence comes from Elephas maximus indicus, assembly GCF_024166365.1. Taxonomy (NCBI): domain Eukaryota; kingdom Metazoa; phylum Chordata; class Mammalia; order Proboscidea; family Elephantidae; genus Elephas; species Elephas maximus. Next base: position 20,010,372 of record NC_064837.1, read on the forward strand.
AGCCTGGGCTCTCCTCCCCCTGTGAATGGAAATAAAATAGCTTTTCATGTAAGCTATTACCCTCCGCTGCCCCTGACCCTGACCCCAGGAGCTCTTAGGACAGTGGTGCCCAGGAGTAGAACAATGGGGCTAATGGAAGCTCCATCACTATGCTGACTTCCTACCCTGCAAGGGTGGTCCCAGGTTTCTCCTGCTACCTAGAGCAAGACCACAGCCCCAGATGGGGTTCCAGTTGCAGCTGCTCTGTTTCTTCCCTCATGTTCCTTTCCAGGATTGTGTGTGAAACTCAGCGTAGGCCTGTGCAGGCAGGAAATTCTCACCTCCCTGCTGCCCCCAGTTCCTCTCACTCTCAGGCTCAAGCTCTGATGTGATTTAGCCTTAGCCCAGTCCCCCTACCTGAAAGCGGCCAAGTTCAAGGGCTACAGGAAGCTTTGTTCTGTTTTGGGGGAGGGAGGTTGGAGGTGTGCAGGGAGCTGGGTCCTAATCTTCAGAAACTGAGAAGTTGAAAGGTTTAGGGGAGAGTAGACCATTGAACTCACCCTAAGCTGAAGGAGAAGGACCTGTGTGTGGGACTGTGGGAGAGTGGGTGGGTAGACTGAGGCTTAACAAAGATTGCTCTGTCCCTGGACATTGCTTCTGTCCTTTCTTCCCCTCCTCACTTCACTGGCTGCAGCGTCTTTCCAGCCCTGTGCATGTGGCCCTGCCATCTTGACGCATCGTGGAGCAGAGGTGTGGAGGGGCAGCCTGGGAACACAGAGGCAGGCAGAAAGCCAGTGAAGCACCAGACCTGGAGAGCACAGGGTCCTGCCCAAGCACCCCACAGAGGGGGCTCTTTAAGGCCATAAACACCCCAGGAGGGTCTTCCAGTCATCTCCTACTTCATTCCCCACTTCTCTCCAGTCTTTTTGCCTCCCTGAGGCATGGAACCAGATTAAATAAAGTGTTCTCTAGCTTCACCTTCCTGCTTCTACCTCTTCCCTGTAATTTTTAAATGAGCAGCTCAAAGAGCAAGAGCCAGCTGTAAAAGGACATGTACCAGAAATTCTTAAAAGAAATTCAAATGAGTAAAACCACAGGGAAAAAAAAAAAACGTATGCTTCATTAGTGATTGAAGAAAGGCAAATAGGCTTGAAAGCATTTTTCCCTCAGCAAACTGTAATAGAAAAAAAGGAGACCCAATGTTGGCGAAGCACTGCTGAAATGACACTCCTTTACATGTCATATGGGAGTAGAAACTGGGACAGCCTGCTTGGATAGAGGTGTGGTAATATGGATCAAACGCCCTAAAAGTTCCCAGGGTCTTTGACCTAGTAATTCTACGCTTGGGAATTTAGCCTAAGAAAATAATGAAGGTTCTAGGTATAAGGTGTTCATCTCAGCGTTGCTGTAGAGAAAAATGGGAAGCAACTGTTTGGGAATTCATTTCTGTAATGAAAATTTGCAATAGGGATTGCTTAAGTAAATTATTGTATATATATCCAGATGGTGAAGTACTGTGCAGCCATTAAAAGTCATGTAGAAGAACATTTGTCTAGGAAGAAAAATGTTCCTTGAATATTAAAATGGTTATAAAAATAGGGTGTATTATGGGATCTAAATTTGTTTTTAAAAATACTTGTATAAATATCAAAAAAGACTGAGGATATGCTCCAAAATGTTAATTGTGGAATAAAGTAATTGTAATTTTCTTCTTTGTGTTTTTCTTTAATTTCCAAATTTTCTACATTAATCATGTACAGCTCTTGTATAATAAAATTTTTACAAAATCAGTGTTAATTTTTAAAACCTTTGAAGAGGTGGGTTTAGAAAAATGGAGGGATGCCCCTGGCCTCTTGGTCTTATTGAGTGTTGATGGAGGAAGGAGGTTATGAGAATGTTGGTCTTAGTGGGTTTTGATGGAGGAAGGAGATTATGAGAATGTTTTTCGGGGCGTGGCTATTGGTTTATGCACTTAATTCTTTTGGAGTAGCTGGAACCCACCCTCTCACAGGAAATAGCTTTCTGAATTGCTGCCTGTCAGCCAGCTAAAGAGGTGTAGAGGAAGAAAGGAGGAAAACATTGAAAACTTGCCACCCTTCAGGGGGTAGGGAGTTGGGAGAGGCTGAAGGGTTCTAGGATCCTAACTGTCCTAGGCAGTGTGGGCCTTTGTTTTTCTCTCCTGATTCTGCCCCCACCTGGTGACGCTGTGCAACCTTGCCTTGCCCCCCTTAAATTAGAAGAGAGATTTCTCTTACCCACCTAACAGGTACCAAACCGTGGTGAAAGGGGCACCTTTCAGGACTATGGTTATGAGTGATTTCCTTTTGCCTTCCCCTTCCTCTTAAAGCACCCCTGTAGGACAAAAAAAAAAAAAAAGATTGGGGGAGATCCCCAGTGGGTCTCTGCTCCAAAACAGGGAGCTGTTGTTGCATTTCAGAGGTAAAAAAGGGTAGAGCTCCTGAAATTGTGGAGTGTATTGTGGGTCTGGAAACGTCGGGAGGCCGGTGACTGTAGAACTGAGGTGCCACTTCCCCCAACAACTGGCAAGGTGATGGGGGACATATGATGGCGAGATTTAAGCAAGTGGGATGGGTTGCTCTCGCCTCTGCCCTCGGGGCTGTAGAGTAGGATGGGAGGGACGAGCAGCAGGTGAGAGGTTAGGAAGTGAAGAAAGAAAGTGAAAAGTTGGTGGTGTGGGGCCCTCGCAGCGTCTGGCAAAGCTAGACCAGTGATCCATTTCTGGAACTCCATGGGGCTCCGGACGCTTGGATTTGGGGGGAGACCCCTATCGACAGCCCGGGAGTCCCCCTGAGCCCTGAAGTTGCACGGCTGGGGCCCCTGGAGCCCCCAAACCGATCCCCCGCTAGGGCGGGACGCGATCAGTTGCCGTGGCTCCAGGGGTGGTGGCCCCACTGCTGCTCCAATCACCGCTCAACAGAGGCATGGGGGCGTGGCTGATCCCCGTAAAAGTTACCGCAGATTCCGAAGGCGGGGCAGGCGGGGGAGCCCCGAGACGCACCCCTGCAGGGAAGCGAGCGCCCACTCCCTGCGGGGGTTGTTGGATGCGCCCCGGCGGAGAGCTCAGGGACAAACGGGAGTGGTCCAAACCTAACCCGGCCGCCACGCCATGGCGTCCTCGGGGCTCCTCGTGACAGGCGCGTCCTTCGCCGCTTTCCGGGGGCTCCACCGGGGGCTGCAGCTGCTGCCCACGCCTGGATCAGCTGCTCAAGACCGTTGGAAGTGGCAGAACATCTGTCTCTCTCTGGTGCACAGCTTGCTCGTGGGGGCCAGGGCGCTGCTCGGGTGCGGAACTTGGGAGTTTGGGAGGCACCAGGGCGGGGATAAAGAATGGAAGACTGAGGTTAGAAGACCCGGCAGACGCTTGTAGAATTGATGCAAGACCTTGAGAGTCAGACGAGGGTGGAGGAGTGGATGGGTGGGAGGGCGTGCACAACGGGAGAATGGGGTCAAGGTTTCCGCAACACTGACCATTGCTTCCCCATCTCCCCCAGGCTGTCGCTGTACTCTCAGATGGCCACCGACCCAATTCATAGCCACCCGCCCTGGGCCCTGGCGCTAGTGGCTGTATCTGTGGGTGAGTCTTCTGGGAAAGGTGGCCTGTGGGGGTGCGGGGGCAGAGGGCAACCTTCCAGTGGTCATTTCAGATCCCCTTCTTCCTCTCCTACTGGTGTTAAATGGTTTTTTTTTTGGCGGCTTTACTGAGGAAAACTGAAGAACCAGAAAAAGGGGAATGGGAATTCCTCTCCGCGCCTGATGCCTTCCCCATTCTCTCATGCCCATAGGTTATTTTCTGGCTGATGGAGCTGATATACTGCAGAACCAGACCTTGGGCCAGGCCTGGGACCTGCTCTGTCACCATTTAGTGGTGAGACTCTGAAGGGAGAGGCAAGGCAGGAAGGGAGGCATGCCCAGCTTGGGGCCCCTAATCTCTCTTCAGCTTTCTGCCCTCTGGCTTCCCAGAGAGCCTCTGACCCTAGCGGAGTTTGATTCTTACCATCTTGGGCTGAATTGGGTGAGGGAGAGGGGGTTGTCTGCCAGCCACAGCTGGGAGTCTGAGCACTGCCTAAGAAGCCTGGATCTGGCACAAGTGTCCAGCCAATTGCGGAAGCATTGAATATAAAGTTTTTTTCTGAAAAGAGGTAGCCCCAGGAAGTGGGGATGGGACATGAAAGCCAGAAATGGAAGTTAGGGGGTACTGAGCAGGTGCTACAGCCTCAGGGCGAGGCAGCCCCTTGCTGCTTCCATTCTATGCAAGGATTGTTCCCTGAAGTGAGGATAAATAAAGGCTACATACTTTGGGGGGGGGTCCCTCAAAATGCTTGGGAGCCCCTTTCATAAAGGCTTGTGATATTGGGATACAATGGGTGGCAGGGCCTGAAAGGTCGTCTGACTTCTGACCTCGGCTCCCAGGTAGCAAGCTGCCTCAGCACCACTGTTCTCTCTGGCCACTGTGTGGGCTTCTCCATGGTGTCTCTACTCCTGGAGCTGAATTCTGCCTGCCTGCACCTGCGCGAGTTGCTACTGCTTTCTCACCAGGCCCCATCCTTGGCCTTCAGCGTGGCCAGCTGGGCCACCCTGGCTACCCTGGCCCTCTTCCGCCTGGTGCCGCTAGGGTCGATGAGCCTGTGGCTGTTCCAGCAGCACCACCAGGTGCCTTCTGCTCTGGTTGTCCTTGGTGGAACTGGTCTGGTCACTGTGGGAGCCATGAGCATCACGCTGGGTGTCCACACTCAGGTCAGTGATGACCTGCGGTCTCAGCCCTGCCCATCCACCCCTGGGCACAATGAAATCAGAACATGTTGTGATGATGAGCCTACCAGCCCTGACCACAGGGACAATTCCACTTTCAGCCTGAAAGACTAGAGAGAAGCCACAGGCCTCTCTTCTGCTAGCGCTGGTGGAGGAGCCACCAGGACAAGGAGGTGGTGGTCTTTACTGTACATTCCCCCATTGGGGTAAGGGCTGGGCTGGATTTTCAGTGTCTCAGTTCCTCTTCCAGCTAACTCACACCCTCCCACATTCCTAGGATCTGAGAAGAAAAGCTAATGTTTGTAGGTGGGCAGGAACCTGGGATTTTGTTCACTGGATTCTGTCATCAAATGACCACTCTTTCCGGCAGACTAACTCAAGAGGTACAGCCAGTGCCACCACTAACGGGTGGTGGGAAGCATGAAGCTGGAAGAAACTGCCAATGGGAATGGAAACCTTTGCATTAGTATAGGGATAGATGAGGGAAGATGAGGTTTTGCTAGGATCAGACACTTCTGGTATAAAGGGGGAGGAGTCAGAGGGAAGAGAGACCTCGCCTATGGCCAAATCCTGGCAGTGGGAGGAGGGCACAACTAGTGCCATCTGCAGCCAGTAGAGATGGAAGTAATAGTTGCCAAGAGACAGAAGAATCTGGGCCACAGTAATTGAGGGTGATATTTCTGGTCCTCAAAACCATGCTATTGTGTTCGTACTTAACCCTAGTCCTACTGTGTCCAGCAACTAGCTTTTTCTTTTTCTTTTAGCATTATCTGGCCATTTCAAAGAAAATACAGATTCTTAGAGAGGTGAACATGAGGCTAGGCCTGCCCTCTTAGCATAGTATCGAAGTCCAAAGCCATAGAAGGGACTTAAACACCCATCCTGGGTGCCCAGTGTAGGATCTTTCTAGTCCTGGGATTTCATGAAAGAATGAGGGCAGAGGCAGAAGCTGTTGAAGGAAGACTCCCTCTTAGTTTCGGAGGGATTAAGGAATAGCTGACCCTCTTCTGGGATTTACCCAAAAGCTCTCCTTCCCCCCTGCCATTTCTACTACATTCTTTCTTATGGGTGAGACCCCACCTTCTTTAGGCAGGACATGGAAGGTGTAGAGCAGATTAAGTTGCTGTTCTACTGAACAATGGATAGAAAAGGATAACCCTCAATCCTCCACAGAAAAGATACATGAGCAAAACAAGACACAGGAGGATTAAAACACATACACACAAAACCTGCCAAGGAGCTGAGGCAGAGAAACACAAAGGGAATGACAGAAACAGACAGACATAGATTGAGGGGCAGATAGAAAAAGAAGGATTAATTGCATAGGGGAGACAGGGCAAAAGAGAGAGAATCCTGGGCACAAGTATCAAGAAAGACTGTCATAAATGCTGAGAGAAACCAAAGTCATAAAATTGGTAAAATCGTCATAAACAAAGATGACAGGAAAAATAGAAATAAAGATTGACAGGAAGGGGCCCCCAAGGGTGGAAGGCACAGATAGTCTATACAGTGCAATAATGAGAGTGAGCGACAAGGAAGAACAGGCAGGCTCAAGAGAGATGGAGGTATAATGGTGGCAGATAGAAAGATTAGCAGAGTGAGAGAAGAGAGGAGGTGGAAATAGAGACAAGGTGGGATTAGTCAGAGGAGCTAAGAAGCAGAAGGCGGAGGCGGTGGTCAGGGGAAAGATTCATTGACAGAAGCAGCCAATACGTGGCGTTAAAGACAGGCAGAAAGAAAGACAAAGGACAAACAGCTACAGTGCAAAACACAAAGACAGAGGCTGCCGGTAGCTGATAGGCAGAGACTGGTAGGAAGACAAGGAAAAGTCAGAATCAGGGATGTAAACTGAAATAAAAGCAGAGGCAAAGGGATTAAAGGAACATCGCAGACAGAAAAAAAAGGGGGGAAAGGCAGAATACTTAAATAAATATCCAAATGAAGGAACAAAGAAAAAGAGAGAACACGGAGGTGAAAAGAAATAATGGAGACATGGGGGAAAAAAATGAGAGAGAGGGATTATGGGGGATCCCAGACACGGAGTCATAAAAACTGAGGCACCAAGGGGAGAAATAACAAATAGAGACTGAGGAGAAACTGCAACAACTAGAAATAGATAAACCCTGGCAGAAAATAAGACCAGAGCCTTAAATGTAATGAGACTAAAACTACAGAGGCAAAGATTGGAAGTTGAGTTAGAGTAACAAAACAGAATTTTGTCAGAGTTTGTTCTTAATAGAAGTAGTATCTTCTAACCTCAATTAGCCATCTTAACTGAATGCCTGGATTAACAAAAATGTTGTCTGTCTTGAGTTTTCAAAGAAAAAGAAATGTAACAAATCCATATCCATGTGAGGAATCTGTCCCATAAGAATGTGTTGAGATCAATATTAATTTATTCCAAGCCCTACACCTTTTCTTTTGCCTCTGTTGTAAATTTATGGTCCAAGTGAAGACCTGTCTTGGAAGTACTTGATGGCATCAATTCCCCCATTAGGGAAATATGGTGGTTTCTGTGCATTAACTAGTAAAACTCATGCAGGAAGGGTGAGATTAGCCACCAGTGGGGGCAAGATGTAAGTGTACAACGGAACATTTTTGGGTCATACCCAAATTTCCATCACCATGACCCAGTGAAATTTCGGGAAGGTAGGATTGGATTGTGCTTATAATTGAGGAAGTGGGAATCTCATTAGCTGGCATGTAGATCAGATAAAGATTATATGAATCAAAGAGAGATGGTCAGTAGGGACCCCAGAAAAGGAAGACTCAAAAATACAGAGTTTCTGGGATCAAAATAGAGGGTCCAAGACAGAGCAGGAGAAAAGTGTAGAACAAAAAAAATCAAATTCATAAGAAAAGACGAGATTTACGGGCCTAATAGAGACTGGAGGAACCCCTGAGACTACAGCCCTAAGACACACTTCTGACTTGGAACTTTAGCCATTCCTGGAAATCACCTTCCAGCCAAGCAATAGAGAGGCCTATAAAATAATAACACCTGAAAAGAACGTGCTGCATAGAACAAATAATTATTCGAGAGCAAAAGGGCAACATTTGCTCAAAAGTAAAGATGAAAAGACAGGAAGGGGTAGAAAACCAGACAAAAGGTAACAGTGAAGCCAGGGCAGAAGGGGAGAGTGCTGATACGGTATGCGCATTGCAACAATATCATGGAACTCTTTGTGTACAATTTGTTGAACGGGAAACTAATTTGCTCTGTAAGCTTTTACCTAAAACACAATACAGAGGTTGGCAGGCACTATATTTGGTACAATGTGTCCGATCACCATGACAATGCTTTGTCAGACCTTACCATGGCCTGGTGAAGTGGTCCTCAAGACCAACTCTATGCCTACTGAGCTACTTGCTGTTGAATTATTTGTCTTCTGACATAGGGAAGGGGTTTTCCTGGATGGGGAACATTGATACTTTATGGTCTCAGAACATTATCTTGGCTATAAATTAATAAATTGCTATTTAAATAACTAATAAGCCTCTTGTGAGTGTGGTTACTTTGGGACAGTTTGCTTGGCTCCAATGGTGTCCTGATTTACAAGGCACTGGATCAGGTATGGAAACCCTGGTGGCATAGTGGTTAAGTGCTACCGCTGCTAACCAAAGGGCTGGCAGCTTGAACCTGCCAGGCGCTCCTTGGAAGCTCTATGGGGCAGTTCTACTCTGTCCGATAGGGTCGCTATGAGTTGGAATCAACTCAAAGGCAACAGACTTGGATCAGATACAGAAGTCCCTGGGTGGTGCAAACAGTTAATGCGCTCTACTGCTAACTGGAAGGTTGGTGGTTCAAGTCCACCCATTGACGCCTCAGAAGAAAGGTCTGGCAATCTATCTCAGAAAGGTCATACCCCTTGAAAACCCTATGCGCAGTTCAACTCTGAAACACAGGCAGTTGCCGTGAGTCAGAACTGAGTTGTTGCCAATTGGTTTTTTGTTTGTTTGTTTACCTAGTTAGCTGGTGGCTGAGCCTAGACTCAAACCCATTTTTTTTTTCTATCATACCACCTGTGGCAAGACTTCTGCCATTTTTGCATGTCCAGCAGTGTGGGAGTTTTCCTTTGAAAACCACCCTTCTTTCACTGTCCCCCTCATGGGCGTGTGACCCAGGCCCAGCCAATCAGAACACTATGTCCTCTTTCCCAGGAAGGAGCTCATGACATAAGCAGAGCCTATGAGCCTCGGTCCCTTGACTTCTGCTAGAACTTGTGGCTAAGATGCTGGCCTTGCTAGCCCAGTAAAATCTAAGAGAGCTTCCCTGACTGTAAAGCCAACAGAGAAAAAGAGGACTCAAGGAATGAAGAGAGATTTCTAACAGCAGTTGATGGCCTGAAGCCAGAGCCTTGTCTGTACCATTCAGTTACAGGAGCCACAAAACTCGCCATACCTGCTTAAGTGAGTATGGGTTGAGTTTTTTACTTGTAACAGTGACTCCTGATTAATACATCACCTTAAAGATTATCCAGTATCATCGTTACATTTTGCAGAAAATGGAAGCCTAGAGAGATTAAGTGACGCATCCAGGTAGTTTGTGGCACACCCAGAATAAGAATCCAGGTCTTTGATTTGATTTGGGGTTCCTTCTTATACACTAATTTGCATCTTTTATTTATAGAAAGGCTGAGGTGTACAGAAACTTCAAGGTAGAAATGTAGGAGCCAGCCGACAACTGAAGATCAATCAAGCCAGATAAATTGCCTCTGAAGTAGTATGTTTAAGTCAGGATGCTTCCGTTCGAAAGCCAGACATTTATTCACCAAGTATTGATTTGTGCACTTTTCAGGAATGCAGCAACTGTGGAGGTCAGAGGTTCATTTCAGCTTTCCTCTGCAGATAAGAGTGCCACTTAACTTAGCACTGGGGAGAGCGTTCGTCCCCTGTCTCTAAACTGCCTTCACCTGCCACATCTTCCACAGGACCAGGACACAGAAGTGATTCTCAGCTGAGCAAGGTCTGTCAACAGCGATGAGGGTGCAAACCGTGTGGGCATTAGGGGTAGAAGAATGGGAAGTCATTCATGTAATGAGATAGAAGGGTCCCTTAGAAAGGGCTCCCTGCCTGTCATCACCCACTCCCCCAAAACCAGATTCTGAGTGGTATCTGAGATTCCAGGGATAGTAAATGATTTCTCTGGGTTAATCTTTGCCCCATGCCCACTCTGTCCTGCCTGCCAGTGCTCTTAAGAGAACGTTCTCAGGTCCTTGACCTTCCACTGGTTGGCACTGCTAATCCCAGGCACTGAGTGACTGGCATGGTGGCTCTCTCTGCCTCAGCTCCCAAGACAGGGCACTGCTGGAGGAAGACAGAGAAACCCACAGAACTGAGATGCCACAAATTCCTGCTGCTGCCCTGCCCCAGACCAGCACTGCCATTCAGCTATTCACTTTCTCCCCTTAGTAACTATTCCAAACATTTTTTCAAGCCCCTGCCCTCCTTCCTTAACCCTACTCTTTGCAGAATCCAAATGTCTCCACCCTGGCAGTAAGTGGGGGCGGGAGCTTTGTGGGGTACAGGGGGTGGAAGGAGGGAAACAGGGGCACAGTCAGTCTAGGGCAGCTGCAGCAGGCGGGTCGTTGACACATATTGAATCTTAATTCCTATGAACTTTACATTCGACTTCAAAAGCCATTCGTATTTGTTTTAATATAAAATACCATTTGAAATAACTTTAAAATTATATTACCAGATTTTTTTTTTTTTAATTTTACAAAATGTCAACTGAAGTTGTCAGTTTTACAACCCAGGAAGATGTGCTGTTTTATTCTGTGTCTCCAGGTATCACTGATATGCTTCATTTTCTTCATTTCTTCTTTCAACAAATATTTACAAAGGGCTTACTATGTGCCAAGCACATAGTAGGAGATACAATAGGGAGTAAATAAACCAGATCCCTGGCCTCAGGGAGTCTGAAGTCAGGATTTTGTTAAAGTGGGAAGTTAGAAAAGTAGGAGTCACCCAAAGGTGGGAAACCAGAGGTGAGGAATCTAGGAACAGATCACCCAATGACCTGCAGCCTAAGAAGAGACAACTTGTACAAGATGGGATTTTTGCATTCTGACATGCAAGGAATTGTCTAAAACTTAATCTGGATCTTTCCTCCTAAACCTTTACCCATTCCAGTATTCTCCCACTCTCCATAGCACCCACTGTGTAATTCAAGAACTTAAGAATCGTCCTTGACCCATGCTTCCTCATCTCCCACCGCATGCATAAATATTCAGTTAATCACTGAGTACCGAATGGCTTTTACACTCATCCCTTCCTTTCCATCTCTGCTTTCCCACCCTGGTCTGAGGCACCATCATCTCTAGCCTGGGAGACATGATGGTGGGCCTATAACTATTTTCCAGCTAGCAGGCAGGATATGATTGTTAAAATGCAAATCTGTTTACATCATTCCCCTACTGATACAGTCCAGTAGCTCCTCCTTCATCTTAAGATAAAGTATAACTCATTGTATGGCTTTCAAGGTATCTGCCCTTGTCTGCTCTACAGAATCATGGCACACTCAGTTTCACTCTTTATGTGACCTTTTCAATACCACATCGGAAACTGAAAGACAGTGGAGCAATGTCTCCAAAATTTGAAGAAAAATTATTCCATACTTGAATTTGATATTCAGCCAAACTATCAATCAAGTGTGAGGGTTGAATACAGGTATTACTAGACATGCACAATCTCAAAGATTCTACCTTCCGTGCACCCTTCTCAGGAAGCTACTGGAATGCATACTCCACCAAAATGGGGGAGCAAACCAAGAAAAAATAAGACATGAATACAGGAAACAGGAGATTCAACATAGAAGAGAGGAAAAGAACTTCCTAGGAAGATGGTAAAGGGTAGATCCTAGGAAGAGAGCTATATGCCAGGCAGAGAGGGAAACTGGTATATGCTAAAGCAGGTAAGGACATTGTATGGAAAGACTTCTTTGGGAAGTAAATTTGATAGGTTAACTTATGTGTCTGAACATCTGAAAGGAGATTTAAAATTAGTCAACAGCCAGGGAGTAATTAATAATGACTCCATAGAAAACAAAGCAAACATAACTATAGTTGCAGGCAAAACAAAAAGTTGTTGAGGAAAGGAAATATAATCACAGTTTACTGCATGAATGAACCATTTGTATCGAGAAATCATTTGTATAGAGAGGCGTTATAGTAAAGTGGCTTAGAGAATGGCTTCTAGAGTGAGGCTACCAGTTACCAGTTGTTGTTGAGTTGATTCTGACTCAGGACAACTCCATGTGTATCGGAGTAGAACTTAGGGTTTTCAATGGCTGATTATTGCCAGGACTTTCTTCCATGGTGCCTCTGGGTCAACTCAAACTCTTAGCTACTCAGACAGCAGCCAAGCATGTTAACTGTTTGCACCACCAAGGATGGACAAAGGCAAGAATATAGAGACAGTGGAAAGCTTAGTGGTTGCCAGGGTTGCAGGGGTGGGAGGGAGGAAGGATGAATAGGTGGAGCACAGGGCATTTTTAGGGCAGTGAGACTGTTCTGTATGATACCATAGTGGTGGACACATGACATTATGCATTTGTCAAAACCCATAGGGCTGTACAACACAAAAAGTGAACCATTATGTGAACTACGGACTTTAGTTAATAGTAATATATCAACATTGTTTCATCGATTGTATCAAATATACCACAGGAATGCAAGAAGTTAATAACAGGAGAAGCAGTGTGCAGTGGGGAGGGAGTTTATGGGAATTCTCTGTACTTTCTGCACGAATTTTCTGTTAACCTAAAACTGCTCTAAAAAATAAAGTCCATTAAAAAAATGTGTTCTCCAGCTTAAAAAGAAAAAGCTTGGAAATCATTGTCAATAAGATAGAAAGTCAAAACTCAAAACTCTGCTTGATATTCAAGGCCACTTACCACTTGACCTGAATTTTCCCATCCGAATATCATCTGTGTCTCTCAGCATGAACAGGGACGATGATGTAGCAGCATGGTTAAGAGCATGAGCTCTAGAGCCAGCTGCTTAGGATAGGATGGAGATTCATGACTTACCGTCTGTGGGGCCTTTGAGCTTCAGATTCCCTGTCTATAAAATGGGGTATAAAAGGGTGGCGTCAGACTTCATCTTAACTTCAGGGAGAGAATGGAGAATCAACATCAGCACCAGTCCAAGGCTGATTCCTATGAGATGGAGGTCAGTTATACTTCCACTCTTCAACCATTTTAGTAATTCTGACACCTGCCATCCCTCCCATGGCATTCTCTGCTTCTTTCCTGGGTTTGATGATTTGTTGCAACGGCCACACAAAATTCACAGACCATACTGATGATTATGGGGTTTATTAGGGAAGTGATAGCTTACAGTTCAGGATCAGGATCAACTTGGAAGTAACAGGAACAACTCAGGATACAGTTCTTTGATCAGGACAGCTTCTTGGCCATGCCCACTGGTAGGCCTCTGCCAGCCTGACCTCTGCCCTGCCAAGCAAGTGCTACGGCTCTTCAGCTTGCTGATAAATGCCCGGAGGCACCCCACTCTGCCAGGAAGCCTCCTGCCTGAAGGTGCTCAACTCTCTCACTCTATGCATCAGCCAGCCAACTGCAGCAGTCTGCCGGTCCTGTGCTGCTGCCATCTCATGCCACTGCCATCTCATGCCACTGCCATCTCCAGTGTTACAGCTCTGTCTCCTGGGTCTAGGAGGTTTTCAGCACAGGTATGCTTAGGACAAAGGATGGACTCTGCTCCTGGCTCTTCTTGATGGTAGTGAGGCCTCCCCTCAACCTTTGGGATTGGCTCTTTTCAAGCCTTTTTGTTTTTAGGATGACAAAACTGACCAATTCCCTCAAGGTTTCCATGCACTTTATTTGCATTAGCAGGCTGTCCAATATCCGCAAGGGTTCCATACACCTTATTTGCATAGTCCCAGCCAATCATTTTAATGGGATTTACAAGTCCATGGCCAGAAGACCATATAAAAGCGATTCATTGCACCGCATGAGGTAATAGTAAGACCAATCTCATTGGATTATTGTAACCATAAAATGAACTAATTCATGTAAAGTTGTTAGAGAGAACCTGGCACACAGTTCATGTAATTAGGCATGTTATTCACTTTTTGAGCTTGGGTTTCTCATCAGTAAAATAGGGATAGTAATAGTGCTTACCATGTAAGATTGAGGATTTAATAAGCTTATTTATTTATTAACTTTTTACTCTGAAATAATTTTAGCTCACATAGAAGTTGCAAAAATAGCATGGAGAGCCTAAAGATAGGCAGAAAGATTAATAGAATAGTCCAGAAACAAAAGGTCAATTGATTTTCAACAAAGGAGCCAAGGCAATTCAATGGGGGGAAGAACAGTCTTTTCAGCAAATAGTAATAGGACAACTGAATATCCACATGCAAAAGAATGAATTTGGACCACTACCTCACACTATATACAACAATTAACTTGAAGTGAATTATAGAACTATATTTAAGAACTAAAACTGTAAAACTCTTAGAAGACAACATGAGCATATGTTCCTGATTTGTGTAACACAATTATTTCTAAGATATGAGGCCAAAACCACAAGTGATAAAACAGAAGATTGACAAGCTGGGCCTTATTCAAACTAGAAACTTCTGTGCTTCAAAGGGTACCATCGAGAAAGTGAAAAGACATTTAATAACCAAATCTCAGAAGTGCCATCCCACCACTTTTGCCATATTGTCCTGTTAGAATTGAGTCGGTAAGTCCAGCTACTTCCAAGGGAAGTAAATACTAAGGGGCAGGGAATACAAGGGGATAAAACCACGAGGTAGGAATCACTGAGAGCCATCTCCAAGGCTGCCTACTACACTGGAAGAGGGAGAGGGGAGTGGGGTGGCCATAAGGTTTATGAACAGACCAAAGTTCATGTTTTGGAGTGTCTGGGGATCTAAAAAGCTGCTGTTGGACAGGTCAGCACGAGGCAAGGATAGAGAAGCCAAGAGGTCAAATCACGCCATGTCTTGGCTGCAAAAAAAGAAAGTGAAAAGACAATTCACAGAATGGGAGAAAAAAATTTTCAAAATGTGTATCTAGAATATATAAATAAGTCCTAGAACTCAATAATAAAAAGACAACCAAATTATAAAATGGGCAAAGGATCTGAATGGACGTTTCCTGGAAGAAGATATACAAACGGCCAATAAAACACAGAAGAAGATGCTCAACATCGTAGAAATTAGGGAAATGCAAATCAAAACCACAATACGATACAACTGCATGTAAACCAGAATGGCTACAATATAAACACAGATAATAACAATTGTTGATGAGGTTACAGAGAAATCACAACCCTCATGAACTGCTGGTGGGTATGTAAAATGGTGCAACAGCTTTGAAAAACAGTCTGGCAGCTTCTCAAAAGGTTAAACATAGAGTTACCACATGACCCAGCAATTCCACTCCTGGATACATATGCAAGAGAAATGAAAACATATGTCTAAGCAAAAACTTGTATAAATATTCACAGCAACATTATTCACAGTGGGCAGAAAGTGGAAACAACCTAAATCCTCATTAACTGACTGGATAAATGTGCTATATCTATACAATGTAATATTATTTGGTAATACAAATGAATGACCTACTGATAGGCTACAATATGGAATGAACCTCAAAAGCATTATGCTAAGTGAAAGAAGCCAGTCATTTATACGAAATGTCATGAATAGGCAAATCTATAGAAATAGAAAGTAGATTAGTGGTTGCCTAGGGCTGAAGGGTATGAGGGGAAAGGAAATGGAAGTCAGTGCTAATGGGAACAAAGGTTCTTCTAGGGATGATGAGAATGTTCTGGAATTAGTGGCGGTAATTGCATAAGTGTAAATATACTAAAAATCATTGAATTGTACACTTAAATTGGGTGAGCTTTATGGTATGTAAACCGCATCCCAATAATTTTGTTAAAAAATAATAGAGAGAATTCCTGCATACGCTTCACCCAGCTTGATAACTTCTTACATAACCATAGCAGGGACAATCAAAACAAGAAAAGAGCAACTACAGGAAATTGATATTGGTACAATACTACTGGTGAAATTACAAACCATATTAGATTTCACCCCTGCTTAGAACAATGCCTGGCACATAGTGAACCTTGTACGGGTGTGAAGGACGTCACTGCAATGATCATGATGAAAATCATAACGATGCTGGACCAATCACAGCCAGGTTGGTCTGCTCGCTGTTCTCAGAGCATGCCACCTTAGTTCCTGTTTCTAAGTGCTTAGTCTACTGGTAAGGGTACAAATCACCTGAGACTCCCTTTTCCTTCCCCTTTATTTCCCCCATCAAATCATTCACACAGTGGCATCTCCTAGGGGGGTGGGGTGGGTGCTGACCGCACCTGGTGACACTGTCAAAGGGGGTGACACCAAAATGACTGTCTATAAAATTTTTGTGCAGGGTTTCAGCAAAAATTTATGATTTTTTATAAAAATATCTCTGTAGTTAGTTATAACAATAACATTTTTCATAAGTCCAGCTTACATGTATCAATATACCTACAAGGCTAAAATTCTATGCTAATTTACTTTTTTAATGCCCTCGGTAGCACTGGGGGTTCATGCCCTTGGTCAGCGCTGTCATTATTACCCAATCACAATGATGATTCGAATCACGTGGACTGCACATGCTACAAGAACTGCTGTTTTTTGTTGCTGGTGTTTTTATAGTTCCTGGTTTTGTCAAATTTTCTGGTGTTTTAGCTACAATATTGTGGTAATTAGTATTTGTGAACCTATACAAATAGCTTTTTTGAGAACAAAGTAGTAATAAAGGGAAAAGAGGGAGTGATATATGGGAATGATGATTTACAAGTATCTCTAGTACAAAAAACATTCCTAAGGATTCCTTGTGGTCTGGTATGGGGGGAGGTCCATGGCAGGGGTGACACTGTGAGTTACTGCATTGGGTGACACTGACCCTAGTGACCTGCTGGATTCACATCCATGATCTCTGTAAAAACTTCTTTAATAATTCTCCTCCCTTCTCGGAATGTATGAACACCCATACCGACCAGCACTTGCCTGTTCTCTAGCTTGCATTTTTCTCTAATTATTTCACATTTGAGTTCTAAGTTTCCATTAGACCGAGAGGGTGTGTAGGCTACACTACCTTCAAATCCCCCACAATAAGCTCGGTGGGAATTCCAACAAACTTGTCTATTGACTGAGTCAGATTCAAAGTTTTTACAGAAACAGAGCTGCAAAGGGCGGAGCAAGAGGGACGGAATGTGAAACGAGGATGGCAGGAGATGGAGAGCAATTCAGGCAGCAAGACAGAATCTGGGCAAGTCAAGAAGCATTTATAGGGTGTCCACTGTACTCCATGGGGTGCCCATTACACTCCATAGTGTAATGAAAATCATTGCCAGAGAGAGAAAAGAGGAATAGAGAGGGAGGGGGTAAAGACACCCAACAATGGAGTTCCCCACGGTATCTTCTGCAGTCAGGGTGAAAAGCCCTACTCCGGGACTCTCATCACACAGCATTTGTTAACAGCCTGCGTTCTAGTCTGACTTCCCCGCTAACCTGTGAGCTCTGTGAGAGCTTGCGGTTCGCTCTTCCCCTGGTATATCCCCAATGCCTGGTACTTTGTGGGGACTCTATAGATGGTCCAATGAACGAACAAAGGACTGATGGACCCGGAACTAGTCCTGCATCTCAAATCTACATTTATGAAAAACAGACTCAGAACAATGTGCAATTTTGACAAATTGAAACTCTGAAGCTCTAGTCTCTCCTTCCTCACACTAGAACGCGAAGCGCCAACTAGACGAAGTCTACCACAGGCCCCAAAATCAACCTCTGAAAATACGGGAGGCGGGGCTTGTGCCTACCCCTCCACAACCCCTTGAGTTCAAGTCCTTTCCGCATATGCACCCGCCCCCTTAACCCGGCGCGCAGTTCTAATTGGTGAGTTCTCTAATCCATCTGAGAATCTGGTCGCCTATTGGGTTAACTGCTAAACCCGCTTGCGCATCTTCCGGCGTTGGGAACGCAGAGCGGACGTAGCTTTGCCGCCATTGCGCTGCGGGAAGAGCGGCCGTCTGAGCGAGGGGGCTGTGGGGGTGCGTGGTAGGCTTTAAGGGCCGGACTGAGCGGCGGGAGGTGTTGGGCCGGGTTGGGTGCACTCTGCACAAGGCGGGGCTGCAGGGGCTGGGGAGCAGTCTCCGGGACGCGTTCATGTTGCGCCTCTTCTGGGCCCAGGCCCTATTGCTCGTTGATTGTTCACCCCCTCCGTCCCCCAGATTCTCCAGGCATGGCTGGAGTATTTCCTTACCGGGGGCCGGGTAACCCGGTGCCCGGCCCTTTAGCCCCGCTGCCGGACTACATGTCGGAGGAGAAGCTGCAGGAGAAAGGTGAGGAAAGTGTGCCGGGATGACGCGCGCGGGCCCCGAGACTTAGGGGCCGGTGTGCGCGCGTGCGCGCGGGGGGTTTGGAAAGCCTTTCCTGGGGCAACCTAGAAAGTTTCCCCCCCACCGCTTGTCAGGTCATTACCGGTAGATGTGGACTCCCTTTTTAGCCCTATTTATTTTTCAACTAGTGAAGTATTTTTAAGCGTTTGTTATTTGTAGGAGCTGATCTAAGTAATGGGGAATATAATAGCGATGAGGACAAAGCTGTTGCCTCTACGGATTAAATTGCAGTGAGGGAGATAGACAATAAAAAACTTAAAAGTCTGTAAAACATAAGTCGAAAGACGAAAAAACAAAAGATAAAGCACAATGAGTTGACAAAAGAATTGGTGGAGATTGTTCTTTCTAGATGGGGAAGTCACCTTCTCCACATCTGGGTGCCCCGCCCCCCTCACAGGCCCGGACAGGTGCTTACCCTAGGGCAGGAGATGGGGATCATTAGGCTAAGGGAGTGCAGTTTTTCAAACTGAGATGCCTTTGTAGCCCGAAAATGGCAGCAATTGCAGGCCAAGCGCTACGCAGAAAAGCGGAAATTTGGGTTTGTGGATGCTCAGAAGGAAGACATGCCTCCAGAACATGTTAGAAAGATTATTCGAGACCATGGAGACATGACCAACAGGAAGTTTCGCCATGACAAAAGGGTCTACTTGGGGTAAGGAACATCTGGAATTATTTCATTTGGAGTTTAGCTCCTTTACTTTCTCGCCGCCCTATAGGTTGCAGTGCTAGATAGCTGCTCTATCATTTGGGGACAGGACTCTACAATGACAGCCATCTTGGCGTTTGTAGAGAAAGAAGGAAACCACTAGGATTCTGTGACAATTTGCAGGTTTTCCAGTTATGCTCTTTATTGCTCTGATTTTTCTTCTTTATCTGGGGCTGGGGCTTTAATTTGTCTTTTTGGTGCTTTGGCTTTTCTTCATATGTTCCTGTCATTGAATGGATTGAAGTCCAGAGTGGGACACTTTGTACTTTTAGCTGTCTTAAAACCTCAATGACCAAAATTCTGAGGTTTGAGATACTTAGTGGCACAATGATTAAGAACTGGGCTGCTAACCAAAAGGTGGGCAGTTTGAATCCACCAGCTGCTCCTTGGAAACCCTACAGGGCAGTTCTAGTCTGTCCTATAGGGTCACTATGAGTTGGGATTGACCCGACGGCAGTGGGTTTGGTTTTTTTGGTTTGAGGTCTGTATATTCTCAGGTACAAATGCCTTAGCAAATTCCTGTCCCATTTGGACATAAAAATGTTAGCCAGCTAATGAACTGGTCTGAGGCAAAAATATATATATATTTTAAATTATGCTAGATTCTAAGGATGTAACGGTCAAGAAGGCAGTAACGATCTCTGCCTTCATAGAACTAACAGTCTAGTGGCATGACAGACGTGAAATGGTTACAATGAAGTATGATGAATATTTTATTTTTGTTACTTGTGGGAAGGTACAGAAATAATAAAATGTGAAAAGCTGGACAACAAAGAGGGTGTTGTTTTGTTGCTTTAAAGGGACTACTATCCAATATTGCAGGACCGTAAAGTTTAAGGGGGAAGGTGGTGTAATGTGAGGTTGGAGAGGGTAAGACATGTTTCTGATCCTGGAGGGCTTAGGTGTGCTAAGTTTGGGAGTTTGGACTGTAAGGCAGTGTTTTCTGTGGAATGTGGTACTGTGATACCATGTGGGTTCTCTGCTGAGTGGCGGAACACCTTGTCATGCTTGTTAATTTTTCTTTTCCTAAT
The DNA here is from genome assembly GCF_024166365.1 of Elephas maximus indicus. Classification (NCBI taxonomy): domain Eukaryota; kingdom Metazoa; phylum Chordata; class Mammalia; order Proboscidea; family Elephantidae; genus Elephas; species Elephas maximus. The sequence goes on from NC_064837.1 coordinate 20,030,288, forward strand.
GCCACAGTGCCCTAAAGTACATGCCCCATGCAGTCCTCAAGCTTCTGGAGAACATGCCCATGCCTTGGGAGCAGATTCGGGATGTGCCTGTGCTGTACCACATCACTGGAGCTATTTCCTTCGTCAATGAGATTCCCTGGGTTATTGAGCCTGTCTACATCTCCCAGTGGGGGTGAGAAGGGCTGGAATATGGTGTGTGGTGGTGGTGTTGGCTGAAGGGGCAGTGAGTAGAAGTTGTGTAATGTTCTTGACTTCCAGGTCGATGTGGATTATGATGCGTCGAGAAAAGAGAGACAGGAGGCATTTTAAGAGGATGCGTTTCCCCCCTTTTGATGATGAGGAGCCACCCTTGGACTATGCTGACAATATTCTAGATGTTGAGCCACTTGAGGCCATTCAGCTAGAGCTGGACCCAGAGGAGGATGCCCCTGTGTTGGACTGGTTCTACGACCACCAGCCATTAAGGGATAGCAGGAAGTGAGTGATGGTTGGAGTTACTCTATAAGAGTTCTAGAAGCCTCGGAGTCCCGGGTGAGCAGTAGGTGGTATGGCTCTGCTAGCTGGTATACTTACCTGACTTGGTCCCCTTTTTTTAACCCTAGGTATGTGAATGGTTCCACTTACCAGCGTTGGCAGTTCACACTGCCCATGATGTCCACTCTCTACCGCCTGGCCAATCAGCTCCTGACAGACTTGGTAGATGACAACTACTTCTATCTGTTTGATCTAAAGGCCTTCTTTACCTCCAAGGCACTTAATATGGCCATTCCTGGAGGCCCCAAATTTGAACCTCTTGTTCGAGACATCAACCTGCAGTAAGTTGGAGAGAGTGAGGATTTTAGCCCTTTAGGCCTAGTAAAACCTAATGCCAAACTAGTCTGCTCATCCTTGATTTTGTGCCTAGGGATGAAGACTGGAATGAGTTCAACGATATTAACAAGATCATCATCCGGCAGCCTATCCGCACTGAATACAAGATTGCTTTTCCTTACTTGTACAACAACCTTCCACACCACGTCCACCTCACGTGGTGAGAGAGGGGAACGTGACAGGGAAGGGCGAAGGCTGCAGTTAGGTTGGGCCAGAGCAGGAAGACTGGCTGACACTTCTTTCATTTTAGGTACCATACTCCTAATGTTGTGTTCATCAAAACTGAGGATCCTGATCTGCCAGCATTCTACTTTGACCCTCTGATCAACCCAATCTCCCATCGCCACTCGGTCAAGGTGAGAGGAGGGGCAGAAGGATGTAGCAGGGACACTTGACCTTGGTCTTCCAAGAGAAATTCCCTGGAACGTGGCTGAGGTGTTACTAGATAAAAATTCAGTTCGAGGGAGACATGTTTTCCATCCTGTTAAGTGTTCGCCTTGAGCTATAAACTCATTGGAGAGTTCAGCAGTTGGCTCAGACATGGTTATTGGCATAACCTTGGTTTCTGCGATTATCCATTTGGGCTTTATTATTAATCATCTTAGGTTCTTTATATAGTCTGTTCTGACCTGTTTTTATTGTAGCGTTCTTTTAATGAAACAGCTTTATTGAGGTATAATTCATATACTTTACAATTCAACTATTTAAAGTATACAATTTAATGTTTTCCCCCCAGTGTTTTTTTTTTTAATATAGTGGTAGAGTTGTGCAACTATCACTACTATCAATTTTAGAATATTTTACCATCCCATGAAAAAACCCCATACCCATTAGCAGTCACTCTCTGTTTTCCCCCAAGGCCTCCAGCCCTAGGCAATCACTAACCCATTTTCTGTCCGTATGGATTTGCCTATTCTGGGCATTTTATTTAAATGGAATCATACAATACGTGATCTTTTGCGACTGGCTTCTCTCACTTACCACAGTGTTTCCAAGGTTTGTGCATGTTCCCTTGTGTTCTGAACGTGAGCTGATCTTCTTTCCCCAAGCCCAGTTTTTGGAGCTTGGGCAGGAGGTGGTTGCAGTGTTTACCTCCTAAGGTATTGGGACTCCTTTGGGAGGCTTTTTGATGGTAAGCCAGCTGGGGTGTGAAGAATGATGCTTGCTCTCCTGGTTGGCCCTGGCTTGTTCCTCTGCTTCCTTGGCCCCCTTTTGCCCTGGCCCTTCAGGGCTTCTCTTGTCAGGCAGCCTAGTTTCCATGGTACATGTAGCCACTGTGCTTGGCCCCAGAGAGTTCCCCTGTCATCCGAAGTCTATGCCCAGTTCAGTGGGAGCTGAGCCCTTGGGGCTTCTTCTTTGCAGAGCCAGGAACCGTTGCCGGACGACGATGAGGAGTTTGAGCTCCCAGAGTTTGTGGAGCCCTTCCTGAAGGACACACCTCTCTACACAGATAATACAGCCAATGGTATTGCTCTGCTCTGGGCCCCACGGCCCTTCAACCTACGCTCTGGTCGCACTCGCCGGGCCCTGGACATACCCCTTGTTAAGAACTGGTAAGTGTTAGCATGATTTAAAAAAAAAAAAAAGGACTGGTAAATGGTTCTGTCTGGGGAGGTGATAGCGGGTCATAGGAGAAAAGACTCCAATGGGGTGGGCATGCAGCCTTCACCAGAGTGGCTGAAAGGGTAGGCCAGGCTCTAGTAGGCTTGTTTTCCAGGTATCGGGAACATTGCCCTGCTGGGCAGCCAGTGAAGGTGAGGGTCTCCTACCAGAAGCTGCTTAAATACTATGTGCTGAATGCCCTCAAGCACCGTCCCCCTAAGGCTCAAAAGAAGAGGTAAGGTGCCTGAGAGTCCCTGCTCAGACTCCTTCTGTTCCAGAGATAACAGTAGGCTAACCCCCACTCTCCTTATTTCAACTACAGATACCTGTTCCGCTCTTTTAAAGCCACCAAATTCTTCCAGTCCACGAAGCTAGACTGGGTGGAGGTGGGACTCCAGGTTTGCCGCCAGGGCTACAACATGCTCAACCTTCTCATCCACCGTAAAAACCTCAACTACCTGCACCTGGACTATAACTTCAACCTCAAGCCTGTCAAGACACTCACCACCAAGGTGCCTGCACTAGGACCTTACTTTAGGGGTCTTCTGGACTCAAGGGATGGGTGACTAGTTTTCCTTCTGGCCCCTGAGCAAGCAAGATACACATCCAGTCAGGCCCATTGCTGATAATTATTCTTTGTGCTCTTGGCATCTCCTCCAGGAAAGAAAGAAGTCCCGTTTTGGGAACGCTTTCCATCTGTGTCGGGAAGTTCTGCGTCTGACTAAGCTGGTGGTGGACAGTCATGTGCAGTATCGACTAGGCAATGTGGATGCCTTCCAGGTGAGGCTGGGTACTGCCGACCCCTGCCAAGGTGGGAAGGCTGGGTGGAGCCTGGGCTGAGCCTGGGGCTGGCTCAAGCTCAAAGCCTGATGAGGGCGACTGTGTTGTAGCTGGCTGATGGATTGCAGTATATATTCGCCCACGTGGGGCAGCTGACGGGCATGTACCGGTACAAATACAAGCTGATGCGACAAATCCGCATGTGCAAGGACCTGAAGCATCTCATCTATTACCGCTTCAACACGGTAGGACCCTACCCCACAGGTGCACCTCCTCAGACCTGTTCTCATTCTACGCTCAGTGAAGGAAGGGTTCTTCCAGGGGCCTTTAGGGGCTCTGAGTGTGTCATCACTTCCCTGTCCTTTTTAATCTAAACATTTCCCCCAAAAAATACAACTTTAGATCCAAGTAGGGAATCTGAGTTCCTGGTTTCTGCCCTAAAGCTTCCCATTTATCACTTGTTTCAGACGTTGAGACCCCAGAGTTTTTCCTTTGTTTTTCTCCACTGCCCTGCCACTGCCCAGTTTTCTGTCCTTGTCTAGATAAATTGCCAATTTGCGTTCTTGATTTCTGCTTGGGATTGTAGGGTCCTGTAGGGAAAGGCCCTGGCTGTGGCTTCTGGGCAGCTGGCTGGCGGGTCTGGCTCTTTTTCATGCGTGGCATCACCCCTTTGTTAGAGCGATGGCTGGGCAACCTCCTGGCTCGGCAGTTTGAAGGTAAGTGGTTTTCCCTATGCCTATCTTCTTGCTTATCGTTTCAAGGTAGACTGTGTGTGTTTCTACTCTGTCTCTGCCCTTTTTGAGTCTCTGAGAACCCCTGCCTGCCGGATTTCCTCTAAATCCCATTCTTAAATGAAGCTCATCTATTGTCCTGTTCCTTGGGCTTTTTTTCTGGGACCTTGAGGCTATCATGGGTCTGCAGGAGTGGAAATTCCTCAGCAGCCTAGTAATGAGTATCTGAGGTAGGCTATTTCTCGGCATGTGGTGGTTACATAGATGCTTCATTAAAACTTAATGACTTCACTGAAACCATGGTTCCTGATGAAATGGAGCGTAAAGGTAGAGACCCTTATTAAAAGCAAGAGTTCTTGCTTTTACTTGCCATGGGTCATTCCTTTACTTCTAGGCCGACACTCGAAGGGGGTGGCAAAGACAGTGACAAAGCAGCGGGTGGAGTCCCATTTTGACCTGGAACTTCGGGCAGCTGTGATGCATGACATTCTGGACATGATGCCTGAGGGGATCAAACAGAACAAGGCCCGGACGATCCTGCAGCACCTCAGTGAAGCCTGGCGCTGCTGGAAGGCCAACATTCCCTGGAAGGTGGGTGTCTTCCCTACTCCCAGGAGGCATGGGCAGCCATCTGACTGGGATTAGGATTACGACATCTGGACTTCTAGGGGATGGTCTGTCTCCCATCACCTTCTCCCTCTACTGTTCATGCTTTTAGGTCCCTGGGCTGCCGACACCCATAGAGAATATGATCCTTCGATATGTGAAGGCCAAGGCTGACTGGTGGACTAACACTGCCCACTACAACCGAGAGCGCATTCGTCGTGGGGCCACTGTGGACAAGACTGTTTGTAAGAAGAACTTGGGTCGCCTCACCCGGCTCTACCTGAAGGCGGAACAGGAGCGGCAGCACAATTATTTGAAGGTGGGGCATAGTAGGCTGAGCTGGATTTGTTGGGGGGTGGGCAGGACAGTGGACTGTAGAGTTGAGACCATTGGGCTTCAGTAGAAAGCTAATTATCATGTCCTCCTGTGTAGGATGGGCCTTACATCACAGCAGAGGAAGCGGTAGCAGTGTATACCACCACTGTGCATTGGTTGGAAAGCCGTAGGTTCTCTCCTATCCCATTTCCCCCACTCTCCTACAAGCATGACACTAAGTTACTCATCTTGGCCTTGGAGCGGCTCAAGGAAGCTTACAGGTGAGGAGTAGGGTAGACGGGTTCCATCTGGGAACGTGACAGGAGGGAATGGTGTTATTGTCAGAGTACAAAGGAAAAAAGGGTTTTCTCTGTCCTTTGTGGATTTGGCTTTCTCTTGGTTTTCCCGTTCACCATTCTTGTTACTTTGTCAGTGTGAAGTCTCGGTTAAACCAGTCTCAGAGAGAGGAACTAGGTCTGATTGAACAAGCCTATGACAACCCCCATGAGGCATTGTCCCGCATCAAGCGTCACCTTCTCACACAGAGAGCCTTTAAGGAAGTGAGTGAGATGCCCACCCCAGATTTTGTTTTTGGCTATGGTATTTATTCATAGCACCCAGGGCGGCAGGTTGTCTCAAGTGATTGGTGGATTGGTGTGAGCCAGCTTCCCTGTCCCACAGGTGGGCATTGAGTTCATGGACCTCTACAGCCACCTGGTGCCAGTGTATGATGTGGAGCCGCTGGAGAAGATAACCGATGCCTACTTGGACCAGTACCTGTGGTACGAAGCTGACAAGCGCCGCCTTTTCCCACCCTGGATCAAGCCTGCTGACACAGAACCACCTCCTCTGCTTGTTTACAAGTGGTGCCAAGGTAACACTTTTCTAAGATTGTCCCTGAGGAAGGGGGGTGAGTTGGTGTCCACATCAAAATTCTCATCCGGGCAATGCGATCAGTTTACTCTTTTGCTGCACAGTAACAAGGAACTTTCATTGACATTAAACTGAGCAAAGCTGACACCTAGCAATCCAGATGAGCGAGTGGAGTGGTAGCGGGATTGGCTTATTATGAAAGGCAGTTATTAATCTTATGGAGACCTTCCTTTCCTATTCTTCAGGCATCAATAACCTGCAGGACGTGTGGGAGACAAGTGAAGGGGAGTGCAATGTCATGCTGGAGTCACGCTTTGAGAAGATGTATGAAAAGATCGACTTGACCCTGCTTAATAGGCTGCTGCGACTCATCGTGGACCACAACATAGCTGACTACATGACAGCCAAGAACAACGTCGTCATTAACTATAAGGTGTCTCTTGGGGCAGGATAGCAAGGAGTTGTGGGGGAGGTGTCTGGCTCATTGGGTTAGGATCTGCTGAAGATGGGCTCTGGAGAAGCCTGGGACATGGCCATGAATTGTTAAGAGTTGTAATTCTTTTTTTCTAGGACATGAACCATACAAATTCCTATGGGATCATCAGAGGCCTGCAGTTTGCCTCCTTCATCGTGCAGTACTATGGCCTGGTGATGGATTTGCTTGTACTGGGACTGCACCGGGCCAGTGAGATGGCTGGGCCCCCTCAGATGCCAAATGACTTCCTCAGTTTCCAGGACATAGCCACTGAGGCTGCCCACCCCATCCGACTCTTCTGCAGATACATTGATCGCATCCATATTTTCTTCAGGTGAGGGCTTGCCTGCATTCTCATCTCTGCAGAGCATTGAGGCGTATGCCCTTCCTCTGAAAATGGCTCAGTTGGCTTGCTGCCAGGGTTGGGGCTGTGGAATGGAATGGAATGAAACCAAACCCTATGAGCATGGGGTTCCAGTCTTTGGGTCTCAGCTATGCATCTTGCCTGGTGTAGATTCACAGCAGATGAGGCTCGAGATCTGATCCAGCGTTACCTGACAGAGCACCCTGACCCCAACAATGAAAACATCGTTGGCTACAACAACAAGAAATGCTGGCCCCGAGATGCCCGCATGCGCCTCATGAAGCATGATGTCAACTTGTAAGTCAAGCCTGGGGCTGTGGGCCCAAGGAGCAATTAGAAGGGATTTATGACATGGTGTCCTGGGTGGGTGGAGTAGCTCTGTGGGGTGTGATCAACCTGGCCTTTGAAGGGAAGTTCCTAGGAGACTTATGTGACCACATGTTCCTTGTGGGCAGGGGTCGGGCAGTGTTCTGGGACATCAAGAACCGTCTGCCACGGTCAGTGACGACAGTTCAGTGGGAAAACAGCTTCGTGTCAGTATACAGTAAGGACAACCCCAACCTGCTTTTCAACATGTGTGGTTTTGAGTGCCGCATCCTGCCTAAATGCCGCACCAGCTACGAGGAGTTCACCCATAAGGATGGGGTCTGGAACCTGCAGAATGAGGTAGTGCCTGGGAAGGGGGCTACGACTGGCATTACCGCCTGTACCCCTGGGGTTGGTGGGGGTGAAGCACACTTTTTCATTATCAGTCAGTTGAATCTTGTTGGGTGGGCAGGGCTTGGTGGTCAGATAGTCCTTGCTCTATGGCAGTTCCAGAGACGTGTTAACCTTGACCTTGTGGTTTAGGTTACCAAGGAGCGGACAGCTCAGTGTTTCTTGCGTGTGGACGATGAGTCAATGCAGCGCTTCCACAACCGAGTGCGTCAAATTCTGATGGCTTCGGGCTCTACCACGTTCACCAAGGTATGGAAGGGCCTCCTCGCAGCTGCTCTCCTGTCCTGCCTGTCTCACATTCCTGTCAACTCTGCCCCTGGTTTGCTCTCCTTCCCAACTTTCCTTAGAGTATCAGTCTCCATGCTTTGTGATGTGACAGCTTAGAGTATCAAATCAATTCAGTTATTTTCAGAGCATTCCCTGTAGGAATTCTGCAGCCTACTTCCGTGCAGTCATGATGACTATAAGTTGGATTCTTTAACTTGAACCAAAAAAAGAAAAAACCATCATTTTTGCATCTTCCCGGGGACTTCTTGTCCAAGTCATATAGCTCATCTTAAACAGTGGTGTAGAGTACCGTTAAAAAGGGAAGTATCACTGGTCACGTCAGTTCCCATTCAGTTGGTTCCAAAGGCCCAGCTGAGGACATCCAGAATTTAGAATAGTCTGAGGACTTGTTAACTGTCAAGAGTTTTTGCACAATTTAGAAAGTCCTCACCCTTGTTTTCCTTAGCACAACTCTTGGTTGTAACATTTTCCTTTTGTTCTGACCTTCATGTTCCTTTAACCCTATGCAGAGTGCTTTATAGTTTTTAGTAATAAGGTTTCTGTTGAGGATACATTTTATGATGTTAATATTTCTAACGGAAAATCTCTCATATGTTTTCTTGTAGCGCTAGGAAAAAGTTGGTTTTCTTAGGTTGGTTTATTTCCCCAAGGGTCAGTTATTCCATTAGCACTTGCTGATAGCCACTATGTCGCAGCATTACGTCCACGCTAGATGTCAGATACAGTCCTTGACCTCATTGAGCTCACTGTGTAGTTGGAGAGACAGATAAGTATAACAGAATGTGGTGTTTGTGAAGCTGTTGTGTTACTGGGGGGTTGATGAGTACTAGACTCTAACCTCGTCTAGGAGAGGAAGAGGAAGGGCTTTCTGGAAGAAGTGGCATGTGATGAGGAAGGGCATTCCTTAAGCCAGAAGTATGGCGATGTAACTAGTATGGTAAATGTGGGGCCATATAGAAGTTCAGGTAAAAGTTTGAAGTTAAGAAGACCAGAAAGTGAGGCTGGATAAATAAGCAAGAGCCAAATCATGGGGGGCATCGCATGCCTTGTTAAGAATCCTGTTAAGAATCTTATACTGAGGCATGACTTTTTCAGATTTCTGTTAGGTGGTTCACACTTACAGCTGTGGAGAAGATGGATTTAGAGGGGTAGGATGGGAGACCAGGTTTATGGACTACTGCAGATTTGATTAGCTTGTGGGTAAAAATCAATCGAACTTCGTTTTGGTGGATGCTGGGCGGGGGAAGGAGGAGTCAAGTATATGTTCAGGTTTTGGCACAGGTGGCTAGGTGCCACCAACTGGAAGACTGTAGGAAGAAGAGCAGGTTTAGGAGCGAAGATAATTTATTTAGCATCTATAAAGTTTGAGGTTCCTGAGAACATCTGAATGGGGGTGTCCAGCAGGCATTTATTTATATCGTATTTCTTCAGTTCCAAAGTGTACGGTATGTGTGTGTATTACCTTTTAATATAGCTGAAATTGGGATGTGTCTTAAAATCAATGGTGGGTCACACTTTAATTGGTGGTGCTTTTTAAAAATTTTTCTTAGTGGTATTTCTAAAATTGATCTCTAAGATTTGATGAGAAGTAGTATGAGTAAATAAGCACATTCATGGGTAACTTAGGTTTCTGTAGGATGTCCAAATGAAGGTACTTAGCAGTCTGAAGCAGGGAGGGGAGGCCTGGGCTGAAGATACAGATTTAGGTCTCTGTCAGGATAAACGTGATGGTTGAAATGTCAAGAGTGAGCAAGATCACCAAGGGAAAGTGTGAAGAGTGAGAGGAGCAGAGGGACAATTTGGAGCCATGGAGAACACCAAGAAGTAGTCGAGCCAGAACCAGGAGAGTGCAGGGTCATGGGAGCCAAGGCTGTCAGGAGTGAGTGTCAAGAATTGAGGCAAGTGTTTAACGGTGTCCGTGGCCTAAGCAGTTCACTTAGATAAGGACTGAAAAGAATCCATTGGTTTTGGCAGTTAGGACGTCACTGGTGACCTTAACAAGAGCTGTTTCAGAAATAGTGGGGATGGAAGCCAGATGGCAGTGGGCGAGGCTTGTGGGAAGTGAGGAAGTATAGACAGTCTATTGGCTAATTTGAGTAAGAGGAGGAAGGACATTAGATGCCACCTAGAGGGAAATACAAGTCAAGGCAGGTGTTTTTAGAGTAGAAGTGACTTGAGCATGCTTAAATTAAGAAGGAGCCAGTAGCAGTTGAAAGGACAAGAGAGAAGTGTAGTAATTGATGGAGCCGTGTTCTGGAGGAGTTCGGCAAAGATGAGGTTAAAGGACAGGCAGAGGAAAACAGCCTCTGAACTTAATAGAAAAACGGTCAGGATAGATGTGCGTGTAGATAAGTTTAGTGGGAAGTTATAACAGTGTGTCAGCTTTGCCTTGGCTGGGTTAAGGGGTATAGTGGATTTGAGGACAGTGAGGAGGGCATGATAGGATTCTTGAAGGAACTCGGGATTGGCAGGTGCACCAGAGTCCAGGTGGCCTTCAGGAAAGTGAAGACAACTAAGTGAGCATGAGTTCTCCCAGAAGCACTCTGCCAGACAGTGACAGGTTGGAGAAAGCAAACAGATTACAGTGGTGGTTTGAGATTGGGCGTTGTCAGAGGAATGTAAGGGAAGTGGTAAGTGGTCGGGCACAAAGGAATCAAGGGTGCCACTGGGGTCCTGGATGATAGAGGGGAGAGAAGAATAAGGTCAGTGGCTTTGAGAGGAAATGTGGGGATCAAGGGAAGAGTAGATGTGTGAGGTTTAAGAGCCTGAGTAATGGGGAAACGTCTGAATGAGAGGCTGGGGGACAGTTGACTTTAGTGGTTAGACATACAGGCTCTGGAGTTAAGTTTGGATCATAATCTCTATCACGTTACTAGTTGGGACCATAAGCAAGTTATCCACTCCGGGCCTCGTTTCCTCATCTATAAAATGGGACTCTCTAGCTCGGGGGGCTTTTGTGAGAATTAAATAATGCATGTATTAAGTTGAACCATATAACTCAATAAATTGCTTTATAAATGTTTGCTCTCATTAATTAGAGGGACTAGGGTTATGATCAGATAGTGGGTACTGGAATTTGTTGCCTATGGCTTAAAGTTAGGCAGTTGTTCTTGTGAAATACCTTGGTCCTTCAGTAGGGCTGGCTGGATCTTACGGCCCCTACTCTTGTCCTCTAAAATTCTCCTTCCTCTTGGAGTTTCTTTATTCACTGCTGCCACCAGCACTCTTGCCTTCAGTGTATGCTTGTTCCTCCTTTAATAAACTAGCCCAAGCTTGGACCCAGGACCCTTCCCTTCATCCCTAGTAACAGCTGTGAAGTGAGGCTGGAACATTTAAATAAGACTTGGATAAGGGCCAGGAATAACAGAAGGGAAACAGGCCTGCACAAAGTTAGATAATCTGGTTCACAAGGTACGGCTCATGTAGCTTTAGCTTGTGAAGGACTGTAAGGCTGCCTGCCTGCCTTCCTGCCTGTAAATAGTTAAAGCTCTCTGTCCCCCTCACCAGGGAACGCATTTAATTGTGTCTGTTATTAGGTACCGTAAAGTCATAAAACTCATGAGAGTGGAACTGCCCCATAGCGTTTTCTAGGTGTAATCTTTACAGAGGATCCTTGGTGACACAATGGTTAAAACTCTCGGCTGCTAACCAAAAGGTCGATGGTCTGCTTCCATAAAGATTCACAGCCTTGGAAACTCTGTTCGGCAGTTCTTTGTCCTATAAGGGTCACTGCGAGTTGGAATCGACTCTATGGCAGTGGGTTTGCTTTGGAATCTTTATGGGAGCAGATTGCCGGGTCTTTCTCCCATGGAGCTGCTGGGTGGGTTTGAACTGTCAATCTTTGGGTTAGCAGCTGAGCCCTTAGGCACTGTGCCACCAGGGCTCCTTTAGGTATGTCTAGACCTCTAGAAGTCTAAAGCTGAGACAGACCTCAAGAGAACATTTTTGCATGGCAGTATATGTATTTATCTGTTCTTTTTCGATTATTTTTAATTTTGTGTTTACTTTTCCAATGGAAAACAATTTATCGTATAATACACTGTAACTCAAAAGGTTATAGTAAAAAGTTCCCGTGAATTTTTTGACCAGTTTTTTGTTTACCGTAAAATTACATGCTAACAAAATCAGGAAAATAGCCATGATCCCATCCTCCTAACACTGTTTTTAATTTTCCGCATTCCACTCCAAGTTGTTCATATGTACACGTAGCTCTCTATTAGATCTGTTACTTACAAGCTGTGTGATGGGCAAGTTATATAAACTGAATTTTATAGTATATGTAAAGTTCTTCCCGTGGTGCCTAGTACACGGAGGTGCTCATAATAAAACGTCATTTTCCTTCATGCCTCCCCTTGTCCCTAGGAACTTCTGCAGTTCTTAAAGGAATGTTGGGCTCCTTGGGAATTCATACTCTCTCACCTCCAGGAATAAAGCACTGTGGACAGGACGGTTTTGCCATACAAACCATACAACTGGCAGTTCCAAGCACCAAGTACAGTCAGTAGGACAGTCCCCAGGCTTATTACTAAAGTCTGTTTGCCTTTATCCTCAGATGTAGCCCGTTCTGGCCCCTGGCCTTCCTTTCTGTAGATCTGCTGCCTTGGTTGTCTTATCTTGATTGCAGGCTAGATGGCTGCTCAGCCCAGTTTTATGATTTGGTCCTGGCTGTTGCCTCATTTCACAGCCCCTTCTCCCTGCCTGTCTAAATACTACAGCTCAAGGCAATTTCCTGCGATAACTCTGGCCAACTTGATCTTTCAGTTCAGTAATTGTCGAGAAAACGTATTCTTTATATGCTTAATGGATTTTTGTCTACATCTTCTATCAATTAGGAATGTTGGAAATACCAACTAAAATTATGGATTGATTTGTTTCCCTTTGTAGGTCTATCATTTTTTGCTTTCTGTATTTTGAAGCTCTGCATACATATTTAGAATGTCTTTTTGATGAATTGACTTCCTTATCATTATGAAATGTCCCTCTTTATTCCTGTAATAATGCCCGTTCTGAAGTCTGCTTTGTCTGATATCAATAGTGCCACTCCAGCGTTGTTTGGTTTGTTTCTTGGATATCTTTTTCCATTCTTTTAACCTATCTGCGTCTTTATAATTAAACAGCATTTTTTGTAGATAGTATATAGTTGGGTCTTGTTTGTTTTTAAATCTATTTTGACGGTCTTTGCCTTGTAAGTGATTTAAACACTCAAGCTAATTAATGTAATCATCAAGCAATATGATTGGGTTTAAATCTGCCATCTTAGTCTTTGTGTTCTATTTGTCCTGTCTGCTTTTCTTTTCCTGCCTTCTACTGGATTGAGTGGTTTTATGATTCTAGTTTATCTCCACTCTTTGCTTATTAGCTGTATTTTTTTTTTTTCAATTGGCTGCTCAGAAGTTTATATGTTGTTGTGCGCCTTCGAGTCATTCTGACTCATAGTGACCCTGTAGGACAGAGTAGAACTGTCCCATAGGGATTCCTAGGCTAAAATCTTTACCAGAGCATATTGTCAGGTTGTTGTCATCCCCACCCCTCACTCCACCCTTCCACCCCCTTCCCTGTGGAGCGGCTGGTGGTTTCAAACCACCTACCTACCTTACGGTTAGTGCCGCCAGGGCTCCCGAGGGTTTATATAAACATCTCTAATTTACCACAGTCTGTCTACTGCTAACGTACACATATAATGCAAGGACCTTACAACATTATATTTCAGTTTTCATTCTCCCATCCTTTGTAGTAATTTTTGTCATACATTGTAATTGTACGTGTATAATAAACTTTATAATACCTTACTATTTTTGCTTTAAACAGCTTTATCTTTTATAGAAATTACAAGATGAGAATGTCTTTTACGTTTTACCCCCATACTATTTCCCATGTACAATTCAGTGACATTACATACTTGAAGTTGTGCAACCATTCTCACCCTCCTTTTCCAAATCGTTCCTTCTTCAGTAGCATAAGCTCACTGCCCCTTAAGTTTTCTGTCTAGTCTTTTGAGTTGCTGTTGTCAGTTTGATCCCATATAGGTATATCTTAAAAGAGCACAATGCTCAAGGCCGACATTCTTTACTAGTTTAAGCTAAACTATTGTTTGGTTTAAAGAAGACTTCATTTTAAAGACTTCAGAGAATATAACGTTTCTTTTAGTGTAGGTCTGCTGGCGATGAATACACAGCTTTTGTTTGTCTGAAAAAGTCTTTCTTTTGCCTTCATTTCTATTGATATGTTTTCAAATTCACTGATACGTTATTCTGCTTTCTTGTGCAGTTTCTGTTATTAATCCCATCCAGTGTATTTTTTTTAATTTCAGATATTATGAGGTTTTTGTTTTTTAATCTCTAAAAGGTCCATTTTGGTCTTTTTAAAATCTTATTTTTCTTATTGTGCTCATCTTCTTTGCATACCTAAGCATATTATAAGATTTATAATAGCTGTTTTGTGGTCCTTGTCTGCTGTTTCTATCATGTGTGTTGTCTTATTCTGTTTCTGTTGATTGATTTTTCATCTCATTATGAATTGTCCCTACTTCTTTGTATGCCTGGTAATATTTTATTAGATGCCGGACATTGCGGGTTTTATATTGTTGATTGCTGGATTTTGTTATATTCCTCTAAAGAGTATTGTGTTTTATTCTGATGTGCTGTTATTTGTGAATTAGTTTGAGGATTGCTTTTCAGTTTGGTTATGGTGGATCCAGAGTAGCCTTTGTTCTGGCATTAATTTTCACTACTAAGGGATACCTTTCTGGGGACTGCCCAACTCCCCTGTATTACAAGGCCTCTCCACTCTGGCTGGTGGGAATATTCCCAGCCTTGTGTGAACTGCGGAAATTTTTCAGCCTACTGGTTTCCAGGGGTTCTTTCCCTCGCCGCAGGGTGTTTTACCCCATACAGATTGAAATTCAGCCGAAAACTCAAGAGGACCCCTTCATAGATCTCTGAAGATCTTTTTCTGTGACCTTCTTTTTCTCCAGTACTTCTACCCCACAAATTCTAGCTCTCTTGGCTGCCTGGTGGTGCAGTGGTGAAGCACTCGCCTGCTAACCAAAAGGTCAGCAGTTCAAACTCACCAGCCAGTCCATGGGAGAAATATGTAGCAGTCTGCTCTCGTAGATTGTTGTTGTGTGCCGTTGAGTCAGTTCTGACTCAGAGCTACCCTATAGGACGGGGTCGAACTGCCCTGTAGGGTTGACAGGGAGTGGCTGGTGGATTCAAACTGCCCGCCTTGTGGTGAGGAGCCTGAGCTCGTAACTGCTTCGCCACCAGGGCTCCTCTGTAAAGACTGGAGCCTTGTCAACTCTGTGGGGCAGTTCTTCTCTGTCTTACAGGGTTGCTGTGAGTTGAATTCAACTTAACAGCAGTGATGTGGTTTTTAGTTTTTTTTGGCTCCCCAAACTTTAGTCTCTGGGATTCGGTGAGACTGTTGAATGCTGTTGGTGTTACCCACTCCAGCTGCTGCAGCGAGGAACCTCCCATCAGGCAGGAAGCTGCGGCAGTCGTAGGGCTCACTTCCTTTCTTTCCCTTCTCTCAAGGGGCAGAGTCTGTGCTGCTTGTCACATGTCTGAAAACCATTGTTTTTATGTATTTCATTCAGTTTTCTAGTTGTTTACAGTGGGAGAGCAATTTCTGTAATTCACCCCCCGTAAGTTTTTAATAGTTTTTCTCATCCCTTCTCTCTCCTACCCCAACCCGAGCTTACTTAAATTTGATCTTATTTTATTAGAGTGTTTATATTTTCTCAGTTCACATTTTTATTGAAATAGATTCATATACCATGTATTTTACTCTTTTAAAGTGTACAGTTCAGTGTTTTTTAGTATACTCCTAGAATTAACTATCACCACTGTCTAATTCCAGAACATTTCATCATCTCACAAAGAAACCCCATACCCATTAGCCGTCCCTCCATGTTCTTCCCTGATCCCCTTAGCCCTGGTAACTACTTAACTATATTCTGTCTATATGGATTTGTCTATTACGGACATTTCATATAAATAGAATC
This sequence comes from Elephas maximus indicus, assembly GCF_024166365.1. NCBI lineage: Eukaryota > Metazoa > Chordata > Mammalia > Proboscidea > Elephantidae > Elephas > Elephas maximus. Next base: position 20,045,911 of record NC_064837.1, read on the forward strand.
ATACAATATATGACTTTTTTTTTTTTTCAGCTTCTTTCACGTGGTATACTGTTTTCAGGTTTCATCCAAGTTGTAGCATATATCAGTACTTTAGTCCTTTTTAATGGTATACCACATTTTGCTTATCCACTCATCATTTGGTAGACACTTGGGTTGTTTCTACTTTTTAGTTTTTACGGATAAATCTATGAACATTTGTGTACAAGTTTTTGTGTGGACATGTTTTCACTTCTCTATGGTAACTATTTTCCAAAGTGGCTGAACCATTTTACATTCCCTCCAGCAGCGTATGAGGCTTCTGTTTTCTCCATATCCTTGCCAACACTTATCATTATCTGTTGATTGTACCCATTCTAGTGGATGCGAAGTGGTATCTGATGGAGGTTTTGATTTGCGTAGTGGTTATGAGCTCAACTGCTAACCAAAGGCCAGCAGTTCAAATCCACCTTGGAAACCCTATGGCACAGTTCTACTCTGTCCTACAAGGTCACTATGAGTCAGAATCGACTTGATGGCAGTGGGTTTGGTTGGCTTTTAATGATTGAACAAGTAACTGTGGTGGTGCAGTGGTTAAGCGCTTGGCTGCTAACCGAAAGGTTGGCTGTTCAAACCTACCAGCCGCTTCATGGGAGAAAGATGTAGCAGTCTGTTCTTGTAAAGATTTACAGTTTTGGAAACCCTGTGGGGCAAGTTCTGCTCTGTCCTGTAGGGTCATTATGAGTAGAAATTAGATTTGACAGCAGTGGGAATTCCTAAACCTGTGGAGGTCAGTTCTCTGTCTCTTTTTAAAAAAATATTTCATTGTGTTTTAGGTGAAAGTTTACACAGCAAATTAGGTTCCCATTTAACAGTTTTTATACAAATTGTTCCATGCTGTTGGTTACAGTTTTCGCAATGTGTCAGCATTCTCATTATTTCCTTCTGTTTGTTCTGTTTTCATTGATCTAGTTTCCCTCCCCTTCCTCGCCTTCTCATGTTTGCTTTTGGGTAAATGTTGACCATTTGATCTCATAAATTGATTGTTTAAGGGAGCACATTACTCATGGGTGATGTCGTTTATTTTATATGCCAATCTGTCATTTAGCTGAAAGGTCAATTCTTTTTTGAAAGCTAGGGAGAATGTAATTGACTATCAGTAGTACTCAGCCCCCTTTCTGACATGGATCCACCTGTAATTTCCTTCTTGCCCTCTATTTTCAGATTGTGAATAAGTGGAACACAGCTCTCATTGGCCTCATGACGTACTTTCGGGAAGCTGTGGTGAACACCCAGGAACTGCTGGACTTGCTGGTGAAGTGTGAGAACAAGATCCAGACCCGTATCAAGATTGGCCTCAACTCCAAGATGCCGAGCCGCTTTCCCCCTGTCGTGTTCTACACCCCTAAGGAGTTGGGTGGCCTCGGCATGCTCTCCATGGGCCACGTGCTCATCCCCCAGTCTGACCTCAGGTAAGGCGGGGCTGCTTAGACCCTGAGGGAAGAGGTGCTTCTTTATTTTTAGGCTGTTTTTTTTTCTTCTTCTTAACCTTGGTTGTGCCCCCAAACAGGTGGTCTAAGCAGACAGATGTAGGTATCACACACTTCCGTTCAGGAATGAGCCATGAAGAAGACCAGCTGATTCCCAACCTGTACCGCTACATACAACCATGGGAGAGTGAGTTCATTGACTCTCAGCGGGTCTGGGCTGAGTATGCACTCAAGAGACAAGAGGCCATTGCTCAGAACAGGTGGGCATCCAGGAGGGCATAGCATTCCTGATGGGGGAAGAGAATGATGAGTTTTGGAGCCCTGTGTGAAGGCTGGGGGCAGCGCACGTCATATCTTCAGGGAGACATGGAGGCAGGTTCTCCTCCTGACCCTGATTATCTCTGAAGGAATGCTGAGTGCTTCGTATGAGACAGTGTTTGACTTTAGACTTTTTTTCCATGGCAGACGACTGACTTTAGAAGATCTGGAAGATTCGTGGGATCGGGGCATTCCTCGAATCAACACCCTTTTCCAGAAGGACCGCCACACATTGGCTTATGATAAGGGCTGGCGTGTCCGAACTGACTTCAAGCAGTACCAGGTACATCAAGGGGGCAGTGGGAGAGATGTTCCTGAATCAGAAGTATCCATGGCCACGATGGGATACCTGGGACAGGAGGTGCCAGAAGCTTGACCGTGACTGCCTCACCATCTAGGTTTTGAAGCAGAACCCTTTCTGGTGGACACACCAGCGGCATGATGGAAAGCTGTGGAACCTAAACAACTACCGTACAGACATGATCCAGGCCCTGGGTGGTGTGGAAGGCATTCTGGAACACACACTCTTCAAAGGCACATACTTCCCTACCTGGGAGGGGCTTTTCTGGTAAGGATTCTTTTTTTCTCCTCTTATAAGTCTTATCACGACCGTCTGAGTGCATCCCTTGTGTGTCTGTGAGGCCTGCTGTGGTGCTTCCTAGACAGCCACTCTGGGAGGTCAGCGGTGCTCTGGGAGATGGCAAGGGATGACCTCACCTGGTCTCTTCTGCTTCCCAGGGAGAAGGCCAGTGGCTTTGAGGAATCTATGAAGTGGAAGAAGCTAACTAACGCTCAGCGATCAGGATTGAACCAGATTCCCAATCGGAGATTTACTCTTTGGTGGTCCCCAACCATCAACCGAGCCAATGTGAGTGCACTTGGTAGATGTGGAAGCTGGGAAGGCAAAAACAGAAACGTTTCTACTGTCTTAGTTACGTGCCTTAATCTCTGGTGTCTTATTCTCTGTTTCCTGTCAGGTGTATGTAGGGTTTCAGGTGCAGCTGGACCTGACGGGGATTTTCATGCACGGGAAGATCCCTACGCTGAAGATCTCGCTCATCCAGATCTTCCGGGCTCACCTGTGGCAGAAGATCCACGAGAGCATCGTCATGGACTTGTGTCAGGTGGGCTAGGCTCCAGGGGAGAGGGCGCCACACAGTCGGGCCAGCGCTTTTTGGCGTGGGAATTCCTCCCTGAAGGCTCTGAGGACAAGACTGCTGTTGTGGTACCTGGTACCACATTACCCTGAATTCTACAAGTCGTCATTCTCTGTGGGCTTCCCTGACAACAATCTTAATCTTCCCACTTTGGCCTTTAGGTATTTGACCAGGAACTGGATGCATTGGAAATTGAGACCGTACAAAAGGAGACAATCCATCCCCGAAAGTCCTATAAGATGAACTCTTCCTGTGCAGATATTCTGCTCTTTGCCTCCTATAAATGGAATGTCTCCCGGCCCTCACTGCTGGCAGACTCAAAGTGAGTGCCTTATCACTCAGTTTTATTGTTCTAGCAGTACTGCTTTGGGAATTGTCCCTTGTTCTTCTAAACTCAGAGCCAGGACTACCTCTAGATCAACACCTCAGCAGGTCTGCTAATTCTCCGGAGGTCTTCCTGCTCTGAAAAAGGCAGAGGGATTACTGTTTTGAGATAATTAGGAGTAGCCATTGGGGCGGGGGGAGGTTAATGTCGTTCTGGGGATGTTGGCTGCACCTGTGGCTTCCTGGAAGCTTGGATCCGTGATCCCTCTCTACCCTCAGGGATGTGATGGACAGCACCACCACTCAGAAGTATTGGATTGACATCCAGTTGCGCTGGGGGGACTATGATTCCCACGACATTGAGCGCTACGCCCGGGCTAAGTTCCTGGACTACACCACAGACAACATGAGTATCTACCCTTCACCCACGGGTGTGCTCATTGCAATTGACCTAGCCTATAACCTGCACAGGTGAGTTGGGGCTCAGAGGCATGTCTTTTTCGTCACTCCCGTACTTGAAGGTAGACAGCTTTCTTTTTTATTAACTTATTGAGCTTCAAGTGAATCTTTACAAATCAAGTCAGACTGTCACATATAAGTTTATATACACCTTACTCCATACTCCCACTTGCTCTCCCCCTAATGAGTCAGCCCTCCCAGTCTCTCCTTTCGTGACAATTTTGCCAGCTTCCAACTCTCTCTATCCTCCCATCCCCCCTCCAGACAGGAGATGCCAACACAGTCTCAAGTGTCCACCTGATATAATTAGCTCACTCTTCATCAGCATCTCTCTCCTACCCACTGTCTAGTCCCTTTCATGTCTGATGAGTTGTCTTCGGGAATGGTTCCTGTCCTGTGCCAACAGAAGGTTTGGGGACCATGACCGCCGGGATTCCTCTAGTCTCAGTCAGACCATTAAGTATGGTCTTTTTGTGAGAATTTGGGGTCTGCATCCCACTGATCTCCTGCTCCCTCAGGGGTTATCTGTTGTGCTCCCTGTCAGGGGAGTCATCAGTTGTGGCCGGGCACCAACTAGTTCTTCTGGTCTCAGGATGATATAGGTCTCTGGTTCACGTGGCCCTTTCTGTCTCTTGGGCTCTTAGTTATCGTGTGACCTTGGTGTTCTTCATTCTCCTTTGATCCAGGTGGGTTGAGACCAATTGATGCATCTTAGATGGCCGCTTGTTAGCATTTAAGACCCCAGATGCCACATTTCAAAGTGGGATGCAGAATGTTTTCATAATAGAATTATTTTGCCAATTGACTTAGAAGTCCCCTTAAGCCATAGTCCCCAAACCCCTATCCTTGCTCCGCTGACCTTTGAAGCATTCAGTTTATCCTGGAAACTTCTTTGCTTTTGGTCCAGTCCAGTTGAGCTGACCTTCCATGTATTGAGTATTGTCCTTCACTTCACCTAAAGCAGTTCTTATCTACTAATTAATCAGTAAAAAAAACCCTCTCCCACCCTCCCTCCCTCCCTCCCCTCCTTGTAACCACAAAAGTATGTGTTCTTCTCAGTTTATACTGTTTCTCAAGATCTTATAATAGTGGTCTTATACAATATTTGTCCTTTTGCCTCTGACTAATTTCGCTCAGCATAATGCCTTCCAGGTTCCTCCATGTTATGAAATGTTTCACAGATTCGTCACTGTTCTTTATCGGTGCGTAGTATTCCATTGTGTGAATATACCACAATTTATTTAACCATTCATCCGTTGATGGACACCTTGGTTGCTTCCACCTTTTTGCTATTGTAAACAGAGCTGCGATAAACATGGGTGTGCATATATCTGTTTGTGTGAAGGCTTTTATTTCTCTAGGGTATATTCCGAGGAGTGGGATTTCTGGGTTGTATGGTAGTTCTGTTTCTAACTGTTTAAGATAACGCCAGATAGATTTCCAAAGTGGTTGTACCATTTTACATTCCCACCAGCAGTATATAAGAGTTCCAATCTCTCCGCAGCCTCTCCAACATTTATTATTTTGTGTTTTTTGGATTAATGGCAGCCTTGCTGGAGTGAGATGGAATCTCATCGTAGTTTTAATTTGCATTTCTCTAATGGCTAATGATCGAGAGCATTTTCTCATGTATCTGTTAGCTGCCTGAATATCTTCTTTAGTGAGGTGTGTGCTCATATCCTTTGCCCACTTCTTGACTGGGTTGTTTGTCTTTTTGTGGTTGAGTTTTGACAGAATCATACAGATTTTAGAGATCAGGCGCTGGTCGGAGATGTCATAGCTGAAAATTCTCTCCCAGTCTGTAGGTGGTCTTTTTACTCTTTTGGTGAAGTCTTTAGATGAGCATAGGTGTTTGATTTTTAGGAGCTCCCAGTTATCTGGTTTCTCTTTGTCATTTTTGGTAATGTTTCGTATTCTAGACAGCTTTTTTATCTTGCTCGACTGTCAGTGTAGATTGCATGTTCTGGACGTTTTATGTAAGTGGAATCAAACAATACGTGACCTTTTTTGTCTGAGTTCAGGTTTCATTCAGGTTGTAGCAGGTATCAGTACTTCAATCCCCTTTATGGCTGAAAAGTATTCCGTTGTATGGATATAGTACATTTTGTTTATCCATTTGTCAGTTGACCCTTTCCTCCCCTGGCTCACTGACTTTCTTTCTTGCCTATATATACACAGATAGACTTTCATCAGCCATCAGCCTGGCCAACAGCTTGGTTTTGCAAATCAGTATTTCTTTTTAGAGTTTATTTGCCTTGTTCCTGGGGCTGCCAGCCTGGTCTTAACTTTTTTTGCGCCCCGCCCCCCCGTTACAGTGCCTATGGAAACTGGTTCCCAGGCAGCAAACCACTCATACAGCAGGCCATGGCCAAGATCATGAAGGCAAACCCTGCCTTATATGTGTTACGTGAACGGATCCGCAAGGGGCTGCAGCTGTATTCATCTGAGCCTACTGAGCCCTATCTGTCTTCTCAGAACTATGGTGAGCTCTTCTCCAACCAGATTATCTGGTTTGTGGATGACACTAATGTCTACAGAGTGACAATCCACAAGGTGAGTGTTGAAAGCAATGAAGGGGTTGGGACCTGTATGTGCCTATGGCAGGGTAATAGGGCAAATGTATGTACATATTGAGATGAGAGTGGGGTGCTTGTATCTAGGCGATGCTAACTAATATAATAATTCTTTAGACTTTTGAAGGGAACTTGACAACCAAACCCATCAATGGAGCCATCTTCATCTTCAACCCACGCACAGGACAGCTCTTCCTCAAGATAATCCACACGTCTGTGTGGGCTGGACAGAAGCGTTTGGGACAGGTGAGCAGGTTAAAGGACAGAGGCTGTAGAACCTTGCTACCTCTTGTTCTTCAATGTGTGTGTGTGTGTGTGTGTGTGTGTGAGGGAGGGAGAGAGGACATATGTATCTGCTGTTTTTCTCTGTGGAAAGATTGAGGACATCTCAGGTGAACTTTTTCCTAAACTTGGAAAGCGTTCTCCTATAGGAGGCCGAAGACTGTGTGAGGTTGTTCATTACCTATCACCTGGTCTCTGTGCTTCCTGAATCTCCAATCTCTAACCTAGCTTGAACAAGACTAAAATCTTTCTAAAGGGAACAAATTTTCTTAAACCATCACTTCAACCAAATTTCTTCTCTACCTCAAAACCTTTGGTAGCATCTTCCTTCTTAGTGAATTGCCGTAACTTTTTGGCATCTTAGATACTTGAGGCCTCACTGTGCTGTACCTGTCCAGCCACATTTTCTCTTCCTTTATAGCAAACTTCCTCTTCCAGTCAGTCCAGGGTCCTAGTATCCCAAAAACATGATGTTCATTTCTACCTTTGTGGCTTTGCTCATGTTTCTTTCTAGAATGAATTCCTCTTTTCCCTCTGTTAATCATAGTCTTACTCATCCCTTAGGATCCATTTCTTTGTGCAGCTTTTCTTGACCTGGTGGCCTTAATTTCTTTTGTCTCTGAACTCCTGATACATAATTTAGCAAATAGTCATACACCAGCTTGTGATATTTTTTTGTATGAGTTTCATCTGGTTAGCTAGATTGAAAACCCTTTTGGGAAGGCCATTTGACATTTCTGTATGTCCTGCATGCCTGACACTCAATAACAGGTAGTTTGATTATTTCAGGAGTAAAATCTTTTGTTTTGGCTGATCTAGAAGGGTAGAAACACAATTTCCATACTCTTCTCTGTTGCTTTTTAGTTGGCTAAGTGGAAGACGGCTGAGGAGGTGGCTGCCCTGATCCGATCTCTGCCTGTGGAGGAGCAGCCCAAGCAGATCATTGTGACCAGAAAGGGCATGCTGGATCCATTGGAGGTGAACAGATGGAAGAGGTTGAAGAAAGGAGGGCGAAGACCTCTAGACTCTGTTTGTAATCTTGGACTTGATCTTGTCTTAGGTGCACTTGCTGGACTTCCCCAATATTGTGATCAAAGGGTCGGAGCTCCAACTCCCTTTCCAGGCTTGTCTCAAGGTGGAGAAGTTTGGGGACCTCATTCTTAAAGCTACTGAGCCTCAGATGGTTCTCTTCAACCTCTATGATGACTGGCTCAAGACTATCTCATCTTACACGGTATAAAGCCATCTTAGGAAGAGGGTCACTCTAGGAGGACTGGGTGTGGAGTCAGGAGAAGACTCTGTGTCTTAGCTTTTCCCAGGAGCCCCTTAATGAGGCCATTTTCACATCTTCACCCTGCAGATGGGAAGAGAGACTGTGCTCTGCATAGGAGGTTGACTCATTCATGGGGGGTGGTTGAGTCTTACAGCTTGAAATCAATTCTTGGGTCCCCAGGAAGGATAGGATAAAGAAGGGGATGGGGTAGAGCCTTAAGTGGCTGACTTCTATCCAGTCCAGCACATTTCTTCCCAGGCTTTCTCCCGTCTCATCCTGATTCTGCGTGCCCTACATGTGAACAATGACCGGGCAAAGGTGATCCTGAAGCCAGACAAGACCACTATTACAGAACCGCATCACATTTGGCCCACTCTCACTGATGAGGAATGGATCAAGGTGGAGGTGCAGCTCAAGGACCTGATTTTGGCTGACTATGGCAAGAAAAACAAGTGAGCAGGGGTGCCGGGGAGACATATGGGAGATCCAGAAGGGCGAAGCAGCTGGCTCAGTAGGTGGTTTCTGGGGTTTTTAAAAAACATTTAGGCTCAGAAGTTTTTCAAGAAATGCTTAAGAGATGCGTACAGAAAAGAGGTAGACAGTGTAGGAGATGTCTGTGTTGCAGGCCTTCAGTATGATTCTCCGGCGTTGTTTCTCAGTAGAGGCATTGTTCCTATTTTGAGCAGGGCATCTTTTTACAGTCCATACATGCCAGGAAGTTTTAACATTCCAGACCCCCGGGTACCACAGCTCATAGTGTGCACACGCACCCTTCCTTCCCTCCACAACCTCCCTGTCATTGTGGCAACCAAATATGACTGTACATTTCCAAGTACCCCTAGGGTGACAGTGTCAACTGTGATTGAGAACCAGTGTTTTTGAGAATCGTCCTGTGCCAGGGCACCTCTGTGTGCAGGAGAAGTGGGAGGGAGGATGCTGAGCAGCTTTGAGCCGAGCTGAGAGGTACACATGCACAGTGGCCCCTGCCCGGGGTATGAGGAGCCCTAGATCAGTACATCTCCGCTTCTACTTCCTCCTTCACAAGTATCTCTTCAGGATTGTCTGGGGCAAGGTAAACCCTTGCCATTGAGGTAGAAGTGACCAAGGGATCCCAAGGGGGGAAGGGATCCTTGTGGTGCGACCCACGCTGTCCCCACAGTGTGAATGTGGCATCGCTGACACAATCAGAAATTCGAGACATCATCCTGGGGATGGAGATCTCAGCACCATCACAACAGCGGCAGCAGATAGCTGAGATCGAGAAGCAGACCAAGGAACAGTCACAGCTGACTGCAACACAGACGCGCACTGTCAACAAGCACGGTGACGAGATCATCACCTCCACCACCAGCAATTATGAGACCCAGACCTTCTCATCTAAGACTGAATGGAGGGTCAGGTACTGAAAAGGGCAGGAGGGGTAGGGAAGGAATGGGATCCTGGTGGTGCTTAGGATGCTCAAGCTGAGGAGTGCTGACATCCTCTGCTTGTGTTCAGGGCCATCTCTGCTGCCAACCTGCACCTAAGGACCAATCACATATATGTTTCGTCTGATGACATCAAGGAGACCGGTTACACCTACATCCTTCCCAAGAACGTGCTTAAGAAGTTCATCTGCATATCTGACCTTCGGGCACAAGTGAGTGAATGTGGTTAACTTGCCACACTGTATACCCAACACTTGATGTGCCCAAAACTCACTTGAGATGCTGGTTTCAAAATACATGGAAGAGTAAATATACAAGGTTAGGCAAAACAGGAGAGTTTTTGGTCCTGTCAAATATCAAAACATACTATAAAGCTATGGTAATTAAGAGATTACAGTAGTGGCCTAGAAGTTATTGAAAGAGAATAGTACATAGTCAGAAACAGATTCATATGTATATATATATGTGCGTGTGTGTGTATGTATATAAATGTGGTGTATCAAGTCTGGGGGATTAAGGATGTGATATTAAAACAGTTGGAAAAAGGAGGCTAGATCTCTGCCTCACACTACTCAATAAAATCTAGGAGTAAAGATCTCAGTGTAAACTACTAAACTGTAGGGTATTAGAAGAAAATATTTATGACCTTAGTGGTTTTTATTGGTTTAGTGTTGGCATGGCCTTCTTAAACAAGGCAGAAAACACATAACCATAATTGTAATTAATAAGTGTGACAAAGAGTACTACGAAAGACAAACTAGGAAATGGAAAGAAAATATTTGCATAACTAAGAGATAATGGCATAGCATCTTGAATAGAGAATTCTTTGAAGTTGGTAAAAGAAAGATAACTAGAAGAATGGGCAAAGAATATGGAAAGGTAGTTCAGAAAAGGAACAACAAATGGCAAATACAATGTGGAAAGATGTTCAACTTTACTAGTAATCGGGAAATTTGTATTTTTATAAAACACCGTTTTGTGGCTGCTAGGTTGGTGAATTCGAAGATTGTTAACGCCCTGTGTGGTGAGGTTATAGGAAGCAAGTACTTGCTTTGTTGGTGGCGGTATGAAGTGAAAACACCACCTGGTGCTGGGTGCGCAGATGTGTTCGGCTTGTGCGAAGACACTGAGCTGTATGCTTGTGTGCTTGTTTCTTCGCGTGTACTGCGGTAATCTGGGGAGCTGTGGACCCCACTCGGGGTTCAGATGTGGTAAGCCTGAGATGAGGTCTGTGTTTGACATTTTAACAAGCACCCAGGCGACTGCTACAGAAGGTTCTGTCCACATTCTGAGAAACTCTGTCCTTGTTCTTGAGGGAGGGAATGAAGCACAGAGCTGATGGTCAGCATCAAGACTCTGGGCTGGTACTTAGTTTGGCCCTGGCCCTCTTGTCTCCAGATTGCAGGGTACCTGTATGGGGTGAGCCCACCAGATAACCCTCAGGTGAAGGAGATCCGCTGCATCGTGATGGTTCCACAGTGGGGCACTCACCAGACTGTGCACCTGCCGGGCCAGCTGCCCCAGCATGAATACCTCAAGGTAAGAGGTGACGGAGCTTGGGGTAAGAGGTGACGGAGCTTGGGGTCAGAGAACTGGGGCTTTTTGTTAATCAGGGGGGTGGAGGGAAGGCAGGCATGTTACTCATGGATGGAAATTCTTGTCTGCAGATGGGATTCTAAACTTCTTTTTACTGCTCTTGGCCTATAGGAGATGGAGCCCTTAGGGTGGATCCACACTCAGCCCAATGAGTCCCCCCAGCTGTCACCCCAGGATGTCACTACCCATGCCAAGATCATGGCTGACAACCCATCTTGGGATGGCGAGAAGACCATTATTATCACTTGCAGGTGGGCTTGGGAGGAAGTGTGGTGGTGCAGGCATTGTGGGCCTGGCCTGAGCTCTGACTCTGTCATCCTTCCCCCAGCTTCACACCAGGTTCCTGCACCCTCACAGCCTACAAGCTGACCCCTAGTGGCTATGAATGGGGCCGCCAAAACACAGACAAGGGCAACAACCCCAAGGGTTACCTGCCCTCGCACTATGAGAGGGTCCAGATGCTGTTGTCGGACCGCTTCCTTGGCTTCTTCATGGTCCCTGCCCAGTCCTCATGGAACTACAACTTTATGGGTGAGTAGGGGCCAGCATGTTTGTAGGGAGCACAGGGAGCGGGGATGGGTTTATGGTCATCATCCTTAAAACTTGGGGCCTGGCTCTGGCTTGGAGATGGCCCAGGGGCCCAGGCTGGGTGAGGCAGGTGGACCGCTTGTTAACATTGGATGTTTCCTTCGACCCCAAGGTGTACGGCATGATCCCAACATGAAGTATGAGCTGCAGCTGGCAAACCCCAAGGAGTTTTACCACGAGGTGCACAGACCCTCGCACTTCCTCAACTTTGCCCTTCTGCAGGAGGGTGAGGTCTACTCTGCGGACCGGGAGGACCTCTATGCCTAGTTGTTGCCTCACCTCCTGCTTCAGACTCCCCAGAAGCTGGAGCTTTTTAACCCCCACAGACAGCTGGTGACATTCAGCAGCTTGGCCCCCTTCTCTATTTTGTGCTTGTTTTTGTGTTGTTGACCTCTTGGTGACTTGTAATTCTGAACAAAGTGTAACAATAAATTTTGTATAAATAGGAGTCTTTTTTTTTCTGAGCTCAAAATTCTGCATGTAGGGGTCGTGGGAGGCTGGGCTGTGGCCCTTGTTCACAGCCAGATGATGGGCTCAGCCTTGGGGGCCAGAGGCCCTTTAGTCAGGGCTGTGGGGCTAGATAACCTCTAGATTCAGTGAACTGAGGTGGGCTTGGCTTTCACACTCCTGCTACCCTAACCACATTTGCTAGTTTCCCTCCAAAATACTTCCAAACCATCAGCCTGTTTTCAGCATCTCTTTGAGCAGTTGCTTTCTGTGTTTTGAGCCTGGGAGCTCTGTGGCTTGGTGCAGGCTGCAGCTATGATGCTCAGCCTAGCTCCTTCAGCTCTCTGTGACACTCCTAGTTGTAGAAACAGGCACACAGGTGGCCAGTTTGGGTGGCCAGTGACAGCCCTACCTCACCTCTTGGCTGGAGTACTTGGCAGCCAAGTCAGGCCCATGACTCTGGACTCAGGGGTGGAGCCTGGCCTGGGCCCTGTGGGGAGGGCTCCACTGAAGTGACCACTTGCAGCCCTGAGTTTCAGCTCTTGGACGCCTGGGTGGAAGTTCACTGTCCTGTTTCCTGTGACCTTGGGTTGAAATGGACAGGGTCGAGGGGGCCTAGGGCACTGCCTCCCTTCTCCACGATCTTAGGCTTAATTGCTCCTCCCCCGCTGCTTCTCCCCCTCCCACTACAGCCCAAAACCGCTTCCTGGGCCGGAACTGGTTTTTCCTGCCCCAGTTGGGGGGAAGCGGGCGAAGCCCTTGGCCTTCGGGGTACATGGAGCCCCAGAAGGCGGCACCTGGGGAGCATGGCTGGGGGTCTCGAGTGGCCGCGGGGTCGGAGTCGGCCGCGGAGCTCGTGTACCATCTAGCGGGGGCTCTGGGCACTGAGCTGCAAGAGCTGGCGCGCCGCTTCGGGCCAGACGCGGCAACCGGGCTGGTGCCGCTGGTAGTGCGGGCCCTGGAGCTCCTGGAAAAGGCCGCGGTGGGGCCCGCCCCAGACTCGGTGAGTCACTGCCCCACCTCTCGCCACCCGCGAGCGGGCAGCGGTCTGACCCTGAGCCCTGGACTCCCCAGCTGCAGGTCTCGGCGCAGCAGGCCGAACAGGAGCTCCGGCGGCTGCGGGAGGAGAACGAGCACCTCCGCAGGGAGCTGCGCTGTGGGCCGCAGGGTGAGTGCAGGCCTCCGCCAGGACAAGGGGGGACTGGGGGCCAGTCTAGGGCCTCTCTCCGACCGGCCGCCGCTAAGAATGCCCGCTTCCCCAGAGGAACGCGCTCTGCTGCGGCAGCTCAAGGAGGTGACCGACAGGCAGCGGGACGAACTTCGGGCGCACAGTCGCGACTTGCTACAGCGCAGCCAGGAAACTGAGGCGGTGAGGGCAGGGCGACGGGCGAGCGGCGGGCTCTCCCAGCCCTGGCGCCCCGCCCACCAGCCGCCACCTCTTGACCCCTCCCCCCGCCCCGCAGTTGCAGGAACAGCTGCAGCGCCTCCTGCTGGTGAACGCTGAGCTGCGGCACAAGCTGGCGGCTGTGCAGACCCAGCTGTGCGTGGTGCGAGACCGTGAGAGGGAGAGGGAGCTGCAGCGCGAAGTGTCCCCGGGGCTGGCGCAAGAGCAACCGCTGGGCCAGGCCCAGGGGCCCGGGTGCGAGCAGAGGCAGAAGCCCGAGCGGGCAACTGCTGGGGCAGGAGCCCCGGGGACTCCTGAGGACCCAGTGAGTGCCTGATGAGGGCAGGGACCCACTCGAGTACCTACTCACAGCGCCCGACACTGGCTAGCACTGAGGAAAGGTGTGCTGTGCTGCATGGCCGATCCATCCAGAAGTAGGAAGGTGGCACACAAGTTTGCGCCCCCAACCGGCCTCTGCCCTCACTCCCAGCATTGGTCTGTCATCTGTTGTAGCACCTTCGCCCCCCAAGTCTCCCTGCCAGTCACTTCGTAGTGTTTTTGTGATCGCCCTGTGCTGGCTGTGGTGGCCCCCTAACCAAACCTGTCCATGTGCAGGCGGATGTCGCGCAGCAGCCAAAGCGTCCCCTGGAGGTAGGCCAGTGCAGCTTCAGTAGAGAGGAGCTTGAGCAGATCCTGCAGGAGCGGAATGAGCTCAAAGCCAACGTGTTCCTGCTGAAGGAGGAGTTGGCCTACTTCCAGCGGTGAGGGAGCTGGGCAGGCGCTGGGGCGCCGAGGGGGCTCCACTCACATCTGTTCCTGGGCCTCTGGTCACCCTGCTTCATTCTTCAGCTCATTGATTATCCACTGGGAAGACATGAGTCAAGGAAGCTTCATCCAAACTGGGGAGGGGACAGTGCAGAAGGTCACGGGAGCCACAGCAGCAGCAGCCAGGGTGGTGTTCCTAGGAGGGGTGCCACCTCAGCTAAGGTCTGAGGGGGGTTAGCAAGTCAGAGTGTTTCAAAAAGGGGAAACAAAATGCACAGGTGCTTGGCGTGAGGCCTGTTGTTGGCATGTCCATCCTCATTGCTTTGCCCTGCCCCTCTCCCTCCCCTCTAGGGAGTTGCTCTCAGACCAGCGGGTGCCAGAGCTTCTGCTGGAAGCCATGAAGGTGGCTGTCCGGAAGCAACGGAAGAAGATCAAGGCAAAGATGTTAGGGACCCCAGAGGAAGCAGAGAGCAGGTAAATCCCTACCCTCTGTCCCCACCGGAAGGAGCCCTGATGGTGCAGTTGTTAAAGCTCTTGGCTGCTAACCAAAAGCTCTGCAGTTAAAACCCACCAACTGCTCCTTGAGCTCCTCAGGAGAAAGATGTGGCACTCTGATTCCATAAATATTTATATCTTTGGAGACCCTGTGGGGCAGTTCTACTGTGTCCTATAGGGTTGCTATGAGTCAGAATTGACTGGATGGCAGTGGGTTTGGTTTTTGGTTTTATCCCCAATGAGCCAGCCCTTTCTCCCTCCCTGGTTCTGCTGAGCCTACTGACCTAGACTGGTAACCCTCCGAGTCTGTCATTCAGCCTGAACCTGTCACCCCAGCTTGGTTACCCCCTAAGCCTGCTGGTCTGGTCTGGTCACCCCCTGAGCCTGCAGCTCTGGCCTGGTCACCCCCTGAGCCTGCTGCTCTGGCCTGGTCACCCCCTGAGCCTGCTGCTCTGGCCTGGTCACCCCCTGAGCCTGCTGCTCTGGCCTGGTCACCCCCTGAGCCTGCAGCTGTGGCCTGGTCACCCCCTGAGCCTGCTGCTCTGGCCTGGTCACCCCCTGAGCCTGCAGCTCTGGCCTGGTCACCCCCTGAGCCTGCAGCTCTGGCCTGGTCACCCCCTGAGCCTGCAGCTCTGGCCTGGTCACCCCCTGAGCCTGCTGCTCTGGCCTGGTCGCCCCCTGAGCCTGCAGATCTGTCCTGGTCGCCCCCTGAGCCTACTTACCTGGCCTGGTCACCCCCTGAGCCTACTTACCTGGCTTGGTTGCCCCCCGAGCCTACCATCCAGCCTGCCCTGCTGAGCCTACTACCCTTCTCTCTGGATCCAGGACTCCTCCCACGTGCCCTGCTTGCCATACATTCTGCTGAAGAAACCTGTTCACAGCGCTTCTCTGCGTGCATTTTTTGGTTTCCTGCCTTGGCTGAATCTGTTTATCCTCAAGTCTACAGCCACAGCCTTGTCAGGAGCCTGCTGTCTCTCAGGCTATGAATTAAAAACCTCACAGTGTCCTTCACCTCCCCAGTGTCTCTTTCTCTCCAGCCTTGGGGGCCCTGCTGCCACACTGTCCTCCCCTGTCTGCTCCTGTGGACTGCATAGCGGGCTGATGTGAGCTGGACTCCCATTGCCCCTCAGGGCCTTAAGAAATGGCCCTGATGTCGCCTCTCTCTCTGCCTCAGTGATGATGACGATGGCTCATGGCTCCTGCTCCCCAGCAATAAGGGAGACCAACCTCCACCCCCTGAGTCCAGAATACAGAGTTCGTATGTTAGGGGAAGGGGAAGGACAAGGGGCAGGAATGTGGGGTTGAAGGAGGGAACGCAACTGAGTTCTTCTGAGCACCCCCTATCCCGCTTACCCTGCTGTTCTGAGCTCTAAGCATGACCCTATGTCCTGTCCCTGAGCCCGCTCAGCTCCCCACTACCTCATGCTGCCCTTTGTTCCCTCAAGTACTCCTTCTCAGCCCGTATCCTTGACCTCTCTGGCTTCTGAGCTCAAGGCACTTCTTGGCTCTGCCCCCAGCTTTGGCTTGTGGTATCGTGGTGAAGAAGAGGCCCCTGGAGCTGGGACCAGCAAGCAACGGGGAGAAGAGGAAGCCCCACAGCAACCTCACTTGGAGCCTGTGGCCAGCCCTACAACCCCCAGCTCCTGACCAACTCTGCTCTGCTCTTGATGAAGAGCTTTGTTTTGGGGACCTCAGCTACCCCAGGGGCCTGACTCTGGGGTCTGGCTGCGGGTGGATGTGTGACCTCAAGTGAAAGCAGAGCTCCTTCCTTCCCAGTTCTCCCCAAGGCTCTTTTGCCGTCCTGGTCAGGGTTTGACAAGGGCGAGCTCAGCCTGCTTCCCTTTCCAACACCTCTGCACCAAGCCTCTGGGGCCAGATCAAAGTGCTTCCTCTGAATCCATGAAAGAGAACTGACTACCTACCATGAAAGACAACTGACTACCTACCTCCCAAGAGTTCGTGCAGATGGCCTGAGCTCATATGTAATAAAGCAACTGCCCAGAA
Source organism: Elephas maximus indicus (assembly GCF_024166365.1). NCBI lineage: Eukaryota > Metazoa > Chordata > Mammalia > Proboscidea > Elephantidae > Elephas > Elephas maximus. The sequence continues at coordinate 20,062,469 of NC_064837.1, forward strand.
ATTGCTCCATGTCTATATGTCAGTGGTCTGTTTCCAACCTCCCGGCTCTGTGAGAAGTGAAAGCAAGCCTGAGGTTTCCTTGGTTGGTCTCTTTGGTTGGTCACTGGGTGGAGAAGCTTCTTTCAGCTCCTGCCTTGCTCTGGGAGTATGGCCTAATGGAAAGCTGGGGCTCCCCAGTGGCTCCCACCCCCACAGGGACCTGCGGCTCTGTGTTTCCGTCCCTCTCCCCACTAAGACCAGCCCCTTAAGCCCCTGCTCAGCCCTGGCCATCGGCCTTCCTTCCCTTCAGTTCACATTTTACAAATGTCCAGATTTCCCAGCAGGGAGGTGCCTCATGGTTGCCCGCCCCTCCAGCCTGGTTTCCTCAGGAAAAGCCTTGGGAGGAAACAGGGAGGGGGTTGGGAGCTGTGGGGCTGACTAACCCAAGCCCTTCCGCTGCACTGGCCGCCATGGGACTGAGACTACTGCTCCTGCTGCTGCTGTTCTGGACTCAGGGGACCCAGGGGTCCAAGCTGGACCCCAATGGGCGGCACGTCTGTGTGGCCAGCAGGTAGGTCTTGTGGGAGCCTGGGAGATAGTGGTTGAACTGGTGTTGAGACACTGAGGAAAAGGAGGGTGTGGGGCAAGAGTCACAGGGCTGAAGGAAGGGACTTGAGGGGCAGCCTAGAGGGTGAGGGAAAGTCAGGGCAGATGGTGGGAAGGCCAGGGAAGGAGAGGGAAGGGGTTGGGGACATTGGAATTGTGACACTCAGCTAGGTCTCCTTGATGGGGCTGAAGCAGCTTCCCATAGCTCAGCTAGAGACAGTGACCCACCCTGAGGGGCTAGGTAGCCCTGGGCCCAGCTCCCTCCCTGGAGCTGCCCAGCAGACCCCTCTCTGCCCCACAGCCCCTCTGCTGAGCTCCAGTGCTGCCCAGGCTGGAGACAGGAAGATGGAGAATGCACCATCCGTGAGTAGCCAGGAGGAGACCCCCAGCTGTGGAGAGGGAAGAACAGCCCAGTGACCCTTTCTCCCTCCCTACCCTCCTGGGGCCTCTTTCCCTCCTCAGCCCTAGAGCTAGGGTCCCTCCTGGGACACACACCCCTAGCTCTGAAGGGGCAGGGCCCCAGGAGCCAGTGAGAAGAGTAAGGGTGTCCCCTGGTCATGCCTCAGTCTTTCCAACCTGAGTGGGATGTTTTTCAGCCATCTGTGAGGGGCTGGACGCCTGCCAGGAAGACGAGGTGTGTGTGAAACCAGGCCTCTGTCGATGCAAACCTGGATTCTTCGGGGCCCAGTGCAGCTCCCGTGAGTCTCCCACTGGAGGGTGGAGTCACTGGGCAGAACTGGGACGGGTAGGGGGGATGCAAAGCAGGTGGGAGTGTAATTTTAGAATAACAAGGCCAGAATTCTTCCAAGCTTCACCGGTGACATTGAGGTCCAGAGGCAGGAAGTGGGGCCCACTCAGAGATGCCCTGACTCATCTGCCCACAAGGTTCAGCTCTGGGCCCTTCACCTTCCTTTTCAACTTCTCAGAAACTGCCAGTGATCCTTGTTAACTGCAAGATGGATGTTTATTTCCACTCACCTCCCTACACACTTTATACACTCGAGGATGTATGGAGAGTGGAAGGAGGCCCCCACTGGGCAGTGGGTCCTCTGTGGTAGGGTTGGTGGGCAGGATAGCCAGAGGCAGGCAAGCCCGCGGCCACCAGGAACCACTAGGTTGGGAGCAGAGGGCTCTCAGCTCTCAGAGGGCCGGCCTTTTTCTTGTGGATGGGATGGATGGCAGGACGAGGATGCGTGCCCAGCCCTGAGCTCCCTGTACCGGTCTTGTCCTCCGCAGGCTGCCCAGGCCAATACTGGGGCCCCGACTGCCGTGAGAGCTGCCCGTGCCACCCGCACGGCCAGTGTGAGCCGGCCACGGGCGCGTGTCACTGCCAAGCCGACCGCTGGGGCGACCGCTGCGAGTTTGCGTGCGCCTGCGGCCCCCATGGGCGCTGCGACCCTGCGACGGGCGCGTGCCACTGCGAGCCAGGTTGGTGGGCGACCACGTGCCACCGCCCGTGCCAGTGCAACCTAGCGGCGGCGCGCTGCGACCCTGTCACTGGCACCTGCCTGTGCGAACCGGGCTGGTGGGGCCGCCGTTGCAGCTTCCGCTGTGTCTGCCACGGCTCGCCGTGCGAGCAAGGGTCGGGCCGCTGCACCTGCCGGCCGGGCTGGTGGGGCCCCGGGTGCCGGGAGCGGTGCTTGTGCGTGCGCGGCCGCTGCAGCGCCACCTCGGGCCAGTGCGCGTGCCCTCCCGGCTTCCACGGCGAGCGCTGCGAGCTGCAGTGCCCCGCAGGCCGCTACGGGGCGCAGTGCGAGGACAGGTGAGCCGGGCGCGGGGCGGGAAAGGGAGGAGGAAGGTAAGGGAGGGGGAGTGGGCCAGAGAAGGTGGGGGAAGAAAGGAGGGAGGGATAGGGGTGGGAATGAGAGAAGGAAGGTGAGAAGGGAGTGAGAAAAAGAAGGAAATAACAGAGAAAAGAAATTGGGAGGGGGCAGGTGCGGCACAGTGAGAAGAGCAGGAGAAGGCGTAGGATGCGTGGTGTGCTCCACAAAAATATTCAAGGCAGGGATGAAAAAGGAAAAAAAAAATGCCTGATACTCCTAGGTCCAGGCCACCCCGCTCCTTTCATTTCCTTACTGTTAAACAACAAAAATACTAGTACTAACTAGCAAGCCACAGGACTTAGAGGCAGAATGAATCACGAGACAAAAGGGTTGCAGGGTCCGTTTAAGACTCGGTGGCTTTTAAACTTTGGCTGGCTCCGCCCACAATAGGAAATACGTTTTACATCACCTTTTGTCACAGGTCACTGAAATAAAAGTTTAACAAGACAATACATACTTGACCTTTTGCTACATATGACGAGACACTGTAATGGGTTCTATTCTATTTCTTTTTTTTAATGCTAGTTAAAAAAAAAAAAAAGAAAAAAAAACCGTTGCAATCGAGTCCGTTGATGTTAGGATATGGTAAACTGATTTTATGAATTCCCTCCTCCACCCCAGCTAATGGGTCTGTCCCAAGTATTTGATTCCAGGTAATTAAGTATCCAGAAGGAGAAACTTCAAGTTACTGCTAAGCACCAGTGAGAAATTAAGATAAAGAAATTATAATGGCGAAAAGAGATATTTATATTTTTATTTGTATGCATCTTCATGTTTTGGGAGAGAAGCTAAAATATTGAGTCTCAGGCACGTTTGGAAAGGAGGGAGGGAAAAGGGATAGGAGGGGGAAGCTGTCATTTAGTGGGCGTGGCCCCAGGTTCAAGCTGATTAGAAGGAGCCGGATGGAATCCTGCAAGAGCCCTCAGAGATCACCTGTTCAGTCCCTTCATTGTACAAGATGGGGAAACTAAGGCTCCAACCTGCCTGAGTGGCAGGAGCTGGGTCCTGGTCACTCTCCAGTGCCCTGGAAGGCCTGGGTGGGTGGGCATAGTGCCAGTAGGAGGGATGGGCCCTGTCCATCCACTCCCCAGTGCTCCCTTGAACCCTTTCCTTTCCTAGCTGTGGCCACTGCAAGCAGAATAAGCCATGTGCTCCAGACACGGGCAGCTGTGAGTCCTGCAAGCCAGGCTGGAATGGAACCCGGTGCCACCAGCCCTGCCCACTGGGCACCTTTGGCGAGAGCTGCAGGCAGCAGTGCCCCCGCTGCCAGTTTGGGGAATCCTGTCAGCCAGATACGGGGCACTGTCACCGCTGTGACCCTGGCTGGCAGGGCCCCAGGTGAGGAGGCCAGCCTGCTCAGGGTGGGGTATACCTTCCTCCAGGATTCCCATCTCCACCCCGATGCTCCCTCTGGGGATAACTGCCCCACCCTCCACCCAAACACACATTTATGAAGCCCTCTGGGGCCTGCCTCCCTGGTGAAGGCTGCAGGGAGAGACATGGGTGCTGAGGAGGCCTGGGCAGGATTCTCTTCCAGCTCCCTCTCTACCACTCAGGCTTTCCACCCTCTTCCCCCTTTAGGAATCCCTGCTCTGTCACCTACTGGGTGTGGCCCCAGATTCAAGGCCCTGTTTACATCTGAGCTTCACTGCTGAGGAGTAGCCAGTTGGGCCCCTGACTCCAGGAGCATGGGGGAAGATGGGCAGGGCCTGTGGGGGCCAGGCCTGCTCTGGCCTCCCATTCCCCAAGTCTTGCCTCATCTCAGGTGTGAAGAGCCCTGCCCACCTGGCACCTTTGGGAAGGACTGTGGCTTCACCTGCCCCACCTGTATTCAGGGGACCTGTGATGCTGTGACTGGGGACTGTGTCTGCAGTGCCGGCTTCTGGGGGCCCAGGTGAGAATGGGGGCCCTGGGAGGGGGAAGCACAGGGGGCCTAGGTAAGGCCCCCATGCAATCTGTTTCCTAAACTTTCCTTCTGGGGACTTTCCTGCCTCCCAGATGCCCCCTGTGCCATCAGTTATTCCTCCTGTGTGGGGTCTGCATCAGCCCGGGGAGGGCCAGGGCAGAGCTTCATCTAAAAGGCTCTCAAACGAGAAAGCCAGCTGCCCTCAAGTCCATTCTGACTCATGGCGCCGCCATGTGTGTCAGAGTGGAACTGCGCTCCATAGGGTTTTCAGTAGCTGCTTTTGTGAAAGTAAATTGCCAGGCCTTCTTCTGAGGTGCCTCTGGGCGGACTTAAACCTCCAACCTTTCGGTTAGCAGCCAAGTGTGCCAACCATTTGCACTACCCAGGGGCTCCTCCCTAACTAGGTAGGGAGCTTACTTAGGGGCAGGGCCCCGAACCTGTGTCATTTCCCCAAGATCTTAAGGTGGTAAAACATAATCAGTGTACCCTGTCAGGTTTTCCACCTGTAGAACAGAATGGAGCATCAGAAGAAGGAGACTTCATTTTACAAAGGAAAGGACCGTATCCCAGAGAGTCAGGGGCAGGGCTGGTCCTGGTTCAGGCCTCCAGATCTAGGCAGCCTTTCCCTGATGCCGTTGGTATCTTGCTCATTTCACATTAGTGCTGGATGGGCATGGAGGTGAGGAGAGTCAGAGGGAGACCCTGTCCTGAGGATTACACATTGGAGGCTGGGGGCCAGGGAGCATCTGGGCCGCTTATGGGTACTTTCCCTGGAAGATGGGCTGAGGGGCTGAGGGGTTCTCCCAAACACAGGGAGCGGCACTTGCAATGTAGCTCAGAGGTCAGAAGGGGTCCATCTGGGCATCATCTAGGGAAGTCTACCTGGCCAGGGGTAAGTGTGGTGCCCAGAAATCTACCATCTACCTTCCCCCTCCCATGCCTGCCTACCTCCCTTCCCATCTAGACTTCAGCCTGCCTCTCCTTATCACCCCACAGCTGTAACACTTCCTGCCCATCCGGCTTCCATGGAGACAACTGCTCAGTCCCCTGCCAATGCCAAGAGGGGCCCTGCCACCCTGTCTCTGGGGCCTGCCAGCATGGTAAGGTGGAGGAGGGGTACGGGGTACAGTGACCGTGGCCCTTTAGATGGGCTTCAGGTGCCTGTCACTTGTCTGGGAAGCTGGCCCACTTCAGAGACATCCCCTACGCTTGAAGTCTATGTGGATGTTTTGGGGCATTGCCCTCTGAGAAACCAGACTAGAGCCTAGGCTATGAGTGGGCAGGGCTGGACACCGGGATGTGCATCAGGCACCAGAACTGGGGGCAAGAGCCTATGGAATAGGCCATGGCCATGAGGAGGGGGCAGACCAGAAAGGAGGCTGCCTGGAGGAGGGGGCCTCCAGGCTGGGCAGTCTATATGTCACAGAGGTGGAAGAAGGACCCACAGGGAGGGGGTGCCCACAGCTAAGGATGAGATATACTGTGTGGAAGGCAGGACAGCCCTGGCTGTTTGACCCCCCCTCCTGCTCCCCCAGGCCTTCACGGTCAGGATGCCGCCCTCATCGCGGGCATCCTGGTGCCTCTGTTGCTGCTCCTCCTGGGCATCGCCTGCTGTGCCTACTGCTGCTGGGCCGCCCGCATGGACCCCAAGGACAGGTAAGCACTGACTTGTCCCTTCCCCACCCCACAGCTCAGGCTATGGGATGGGTGCAAGGTGGCATCTGGTTGCCTGTCTGGGTGGGGAAGGGCTGGCCTTGTCCCCCACTCAGGTAAGGGGTGATGGAGGTCGCTGGCAGTGGCAGTGGCTTGGAGACACCAGGTCAGCCTTCTGCCTTCCTTGGAAAACTTGATGGGGGAGTTTTTGAGCTGCATGGGCAGGTGGGACTGGTCAGCAGGCTGGTGAGGCTCAGAGCCACAGCAGAAGGCTGAAGGTTTACTAATGGAGACTCAGGAGTGGGGGCGGGGGCACACAAAACCAGCAGGAGGGTGATGTAAAAGTTATCACAGAGGAGCAGACCCACTTGCCCTCCTCTGGGGCATAGATCCTGGGGATGGAGGGAGGAGCCCCTCACACAAACATGAACACAGGACACGTGTAAAGCTGTCAGAGGAATGGCAAGGAGTGGAGCAGTCACCTGGGGGTGAGGAGACTGGGGCAAGGGTAGGCTTCCTGGAGGGGGTGTCATTTGAGATGGGTGAGCTAGGGCTCAGTTATGATGATAATAACAAATAGCTGCATTCCAGGGACTTCCCACTAGATGCCTGGTACTTTGCTGGGTCTTGTAGGAGTTGTTCCCATTTTCCAGATGAGGAAACTGAGGCCCAGAGAGATTAAGTCCAAGCCAGAGCTGGAACCCTGGTCTGTCTGACTCTAGGGCCACACTGTCCTCTGTGACAGGCCTGAATCTCAGGCTCAGTAGTTGGGGTGTTATTCTGTAGTCAGTAGGAGGGAACCATTGAAGGTCTGGGGGGCAGGAAATGATGTGGTAAAAGGTAGATGTAGTCACCCAGTCACTGTGCTTCCCTCACACTAACTCCAGGACCCTTCCTCCTGCCCCCACCTCGCCCCCACCAAAAATACCCCTGGACTGACCACCCTCCCTACACCCTCAGGTCTACAACAGATGGAGCCACCGTGTCCAGGGTGAAGCTGCAGGTGTGGGGGGCACTGACCAGCCTGGGCTCTGTGCTGCCCTGTGGCTCCCTCAGCAGCCACAAGCTACCTTGGGTGACAGGTAAGTGGCAGCTGGGGATTGGGGGCTGGACGGGAAAAGATTTCTCATTAGGCTCTGCTCCTGACCTGATGCCCCTACAGTCTCACACCACGACCCTGAGATCCCCTTCAACCACAGCTTCATTGAACCACCCTCTGCCGGTTGGGCCTCCGACGACTCCTTCTCTTCTGATCCTGAGTCTGGAGAGGAGGATGAGGGTCCTGCCTACTGTGTGCCACCCCAAGAAGGTAGGACCCACTCAGCCCCTGGGCAGCCCTGCCCACCACAACCTTTTCCTCAAATGTTTATCAATAGCGTGTGCGTGATTCTATGCCAGTCTTTACCTGGCTCTCAGAACACAGTAAAGAATAAGATAGACAGATCCCTGCCCTCACCAAGCTTATATTCTGGCAGACAGAAAGAGAAGCAGTCAGTTATAGGACAGAGTGATGCAGGCTTTCATGGGGGGCATAAGAGCAGGGGCTCATAATCCAGGCATTTCAGGTTTTTTGGGGTCAGGGGAGACGTCCCAGTGTTAGTGCTAGACTGAGTTGAGTCTAGCAAAATCAGTAGGAGTGAGCCAAGTGAAAGTTAGGGCAAGGTGGGAATGGTGTTTCCGGAAGAGGGAACAGCATGCACAAAAGCTCAGAGGTGTGAGGGACAAGACTCTGCTGCACTGAAAGAATTTCTGCGTGGCTAGACTGTGGCCTTAATTCAGTGTGGAGAGGGGCGGGAAGAGAAGAGGCTAGGAGTAGCAGTGGTTACCTGAGTAGACCCTTCCCCGGCCTCTCTCTGCATCCTTACCCTCTTCCTCCAGTCCTGAGGCCCCCTGGAAGATGCTGAGCTGGGTAAGTAGGATGGGTTGGGGTAACCAGCCCAGCTCCAGTCAAGCCCTTCTCTTCTGCTTCCTCCACCAGGGATGGCCCCTGTGGCCCAAGTAGAGTCAACAGAGGCCAGCCTGGCTACAGGCCCCTTCCCTCCCCCTGAGGATGCCTCCACACCATTCGCCATCCCACGCACCTCCAGCCTAGCCCGGGCCAAGCGGCCATCAGTCTCCTTTGCTGAAGGTACCAAGTTTGCGCCACAGAGTCGCCGGAGCTCAGGGGAGCTCTCCAGTCCCCTCCGAAAGCCTAAGAGGCTCTCTCGGGCAGCCCAGCCAGGTCCTGAGGGCCAGGAGGCTGAGGAATCCACAGGCCCAGAGCCAGCAGAAACGGACAAGGCCCCTTCTGGTGCTGCCAGCCCCAGGGACTCAGCCATTGGCCGCCGGCAGCATCCACTTGGAGGCCGAACCGTGGCTGAACGTGTGGAAGCCATTGAGGGCAGTGTGCAGGAGAACTCAGGCCCAGTGACCACCATCTACATGCTGGCAGGGACACCTCGGGGATCTGAGGGGCCTGTCCGGTCTGTCCTGCGCCGTTTTGGTAGTTTCCAGAAAGGCCAGTCAGAGCCCAAGGTCAAGAGTGCCATCCCCAAGCCTCCACGCAGAGCCCTGAGTCGGAACAAGGGCAGCCCTGGGCTGGCCTCTGGCTGTGCTAGCCAGAGTCCTGGCTCAGCCCCGTATGAGGAGCTCACGGGGGCCTTGGAGTCTGTGAGAGCCAGGCCAGGAGAAGTGGCCAGGGGGCTGGGAGATGGCATTGAGAGCCCGGGGAGGGCCCAGGAGCTGGCCCCTGCGGGTGCCCTCCCAGAACAGGCTCCCCAGAAGCTGGCTGAAGAGGAAGGGCAGGAGGAACCCCAGTATGAGAATGTTGCACCCATCTCTGGGCCATCAGAGCCCTGAAGACCTTGAACTTGGGGAGTGGGGGGACTACAGAAGGGGGACACCAGGACTGCCACTGGGTCATATTACGCATTGTGCTGGGAAATGATCACAGGGTAGGGACAGACCTGCCAGAGCCTCTGTCCCTTCCATAGGGACAAGTCAAAGATTAGAGGCCAGGGTTGGCTCTGGAAACTGGAAGAGCTCCTGGAGTGGGTCTGGAAGGCCCAGGCAGAGAGCTGCAGTGTAGGGTCACAGAGGAGAAGAGGAGATGCTGCAGGGACTTTTTCTCTGTTGTTCAAAGGGATATTCTTTCCTTTATTTGCAAAACATTTCTTTTGAAATGGGAAACAACCTAAAAGTTTGACTATGAGATTGGTTAAATAAATATTTCTTATGACAGTTTACTACACAACCACTAAAAATCGCGTTATGCAAACATAGTTCATGAAGTGGGAGAATGTTCATACTGTCCTGTTAAGTGCAAAGAGTACAAACTAGGAAACACAATATAGCACCATTTTCTTTTTATAAATTTTACTTCTTTATGCCTCAGGATACACGTTTAGGATTCTACGTTTTTTCTGTATGTTTTGTTAATATTTTAAAAGCGGAAGTGTTTGTTTTTTTTAAAGGATATATGTGCATAAAAAGCAATTTGAGGGAAAGGCATAAAATGGTCATTTCCTCTGAGTGATGAGATCATGGGTGATTTTATTTTCTTCTTTAAATTTTTGTGTCATTTACAGATTTTCTACTTTTTTCACTAGATTGAACTTTTTAAAAATTATAAAAGTGGTAATAGTCTTTGTTAAAAGTAAAAAAGACTACCCTCAACAAAATACTAGTGAATAGAATCCAACAGCATATTAAGAGTCATACACCACAACCAAGTGGGATTTATTCCAGGAATGCAGGGATGGTTCAACATTAGAAAATCAATCAACATAACACACCACATCAATAGAACAAAGGGAAAGAACCACATGATCTTCTCTATGGATGCAGAAAAAGCTTTTGATAAAATCCAACACTCTTTCTTGATGAAAACCCTAAAGAAGATTGGAATAGAAGGGAAATTCCCGAATAGGATTCAGGGCATACATGAAAAGTCAACAGCCAACATTATGCTTAATGGAGAAAGGCTGAGAGCTTTCCCCTTGAAATCAGGAACAAGACAAGGGTGCCCACTCTCACCACTTCTATTCAATATTGTATTTGAAGTCCTAGCCAGAGCAATAAGGCAAGAAAAAGAAATAAAAGGTATCCAGATTGGAAAATAAGAAGTAAACTTATCTCTTATTTGTGGATATGATCCTATATGTAGACAATCTCAAAGATTCCACAATAGAACTTCTAGAGCTAATAGAGGCATTTAGCAAAGTTGCAGGGTACAAGGTCAACAAACAAAAATCATTTGGGTTTCTATACACGAGGAATGAGAAGTCTGAAAGGGAAATTAAAGAGACAATTCCATTTACAATAGCATTGTCTTACTTACCTAACCAAACCATTGCCATGGAGTCGATTCTGATAGCGACCCTATAGGACAGAGTAGAACTGCCCCATAGGGCTTTCAAGGAGCACCTGGTAGATTTGAACTGCCAACGTTTTGGTTAGCAGCCGTAGCTCTTAACCACTACAGCACCAGGGTTTCCCTTACTTACCTAGTGGTGCTCTAACAGATATAGCACAAGTGGGTGACTTTAACAAACAGAAATTTATTTTCTCACAGTTTAGGAGGCTAGACGTCTGAATTTAGAGTGCCGGCTCTAGGGGAAGTCCTTCTCTTACTGTCAACTCTAGAGGAAGGTCCTTGTCTCTTCAGCTTCTGCTTTCTGGGTCCTTGGAGATCTCCATGTGTCCTGGCATCTATCTTACCCCATCTCATCTCTGCTTGCTTGTTTAGTCTCTTTTATATCTCAAAAGAGGTTGACTCAAGTTATATGCTACACTAATCCTGCCTCATTAACATAACAAAGACAACCCATTCCCAAATGGGATTATAACCACAGGCATAGAGGTTACGATTTAAAACACATATTTTTGGGGAACATAACTCAATTCATAACAAGCATCTAAGAGGATAAAATTCCTGGGAATAAGTCTAACCAGGGACATGAAGGACTTATACAATGAAAATTATAAAACACTGCTGAAAGAGATTAAAGAACAGTTAAATAAATGGAAAGACGTTCCATGTTCATGGATTGGAAGACCTCATATTGTTAATATGTCAATACTACCCAAAGTCATCTATAGTTTCAACACAATCCTGGTGTCATAGATTGAATTGTGTCTCCCAAAAATATCTGTCAATTGGCTAAGTCATAATTCCCTTATATGATTGTCTACCGTTTTATCTTTTGATGCGATTTCCCTATGTGTTGTAAATCCTATCACTATGATGTAGTAAGATGGATTAGTGGCAGTTATACTGATGAGGTCTACAAGATTCTTGTTGTTGTTAGGTGCCGTCGAGTCGGTTCCGACTCATAGCGACCCTATGCACAACAGAACGAAACACTGCCCGGTCCTGTGCCATCCTTACAATCGTTCTTATGCTTGAGCTCATTGTTGCAGCCACTGCATCAATCCACCTCGTTGAGCGTCTTCCTCTTTTCCGCTGACCCTGTCCTCTGCCAGGCATGATGTCCTTCTCCAGGGACTGATCCCTCCTGACAACATGTCCAAAGTATATAAGACGCAGTCTCACTATCCTTCTTTTAAGGAGCATTCTGATTGTACTTCTTCCAAGACAGGTTTGTTTGTTCTTTTGGCAGTCCATGGTATATTCAATATTCTTCGCCAACACCACAATTCAAAGGCGTCAGCTCTTCTTCGGTCTTCCTTATTCATTGTCCAGCTTTCACATGCATATGATGCGACTGAAAATACCATGGCTTGGGTCAGGCGCACCTTAGTCTTCAGGGTGACATCTTTGCTCTTCGACACTTTGAAGAGGTCCTTTGCAGCAGATTTGCCCAATGCAACGCGTCTTTTGATTTCCTGACTGCTGCTTCCATGGCTGTTGATTGTGGATCCAGGTAAAATGAAATCCTTGACAACTTCAATCTTTTCTCCGTTTATCATGATGTTGCTCATTGGTCCAGTTGTGAGGATTTTTGTTTTCTTTATGTTGAGATGCAATCCAAACTGAAGGCCGTGGTCTTTGATCTTCATTAGTAAGTGCTTCAAGTCCTCTTCACTTTCAGCAAGCAAGGTTGTGTCATCTGCATAATGCAGGTTGTTAATAAGTCTTCCTCCAATCCTGATGCCCCGTTCTTGTTCATATAGTCCAGCTTCTTGGATTATTTGTTCAGCATACAGATTAAATAGGTATGGTGAAAGAATACAACCCTGAAGCACACCTTTCCTGACTTTAAACCAATCAGTATCCCCTTGTTCTGTCCGAACAACTGCCTCTTGATCTATGTAAAGGTTCCAGATGAGCACAATTAAGTGTTCTGGAATTCCCATTCTTTGCAGTGTTATCCATAGTTTGTTATGATCCACACAGTCAAATGCCTTTGCATAATCAATAAAACACAGGTAAACATCCTTCTGGTATTCTCTGGTTTCAGCCAGGACCCATTTGACATCAGCGATGATATCCCTGGTTCCACGTTCTCGTCTGAAACCGGTCTGAATTTCTGGCAGTTCCCTGTCGATATACTGCTGCAGCCGTTTTTGAATGATCTTCAGCAGGATTTTGCTTGCGTGTGATATTAATGATATTGTTCTATAATTTCCACATTCGGCTGGATCACCTTTCTTGGGAATAGGCATAAATATGGATCTTTTCCAATCAGTGGGCCAGGAAGCTGTCTTCCATATTTCTTGGCATAGACGAGTGAGCGCCTCCAGCAATGCATCTGTTTGTTGAAACATCTAGTTGATATTCCCTCAATTCCTGTAGCCTTGTTTTTTGCCAGTGCCTTCAGAGCAGCTTGGACTTCTTCCTTCAGTACCATCGATTCCTGATCATATGCCACCTCTTGAAATGGTTGAATATCGACTAATCCTTTTTGGTAAAACGACTCTGTGTAATCCTTCCATCTTCTTTTGATGCTTCCTGCATCATTTAATATTTTCCCCATGGAATCCTTCACTATTGCAACTCGAGTCTTGAATTTTTTCTTCAGTTCTTTCAGCTTGAGAAACAGCGAGCGTGTTCTTCCCTTTTGGTTTTCCATCTCCAGCTCTCTACACATGTCATTATAATACTTTGTATTGTCTTCTCGAGAGGCCCTTTGAAATCTTCTATTCAGTTCTTTTACTTCATGAATTCTTCCTTTTGCTTTAGCTACTTGGCGCTCAAGAGCAAGTTTCAGAGTCTCCTCTGACATCCATCTTGGTCTTTTCTTTCTTTCCTGTCTTTTCAGTGACCTCTTGCTTTCTTCATGGATGGTGTCCTTGATGTCATTCCACAACTCATCTGGTCTTCAGTCACTAGTGTTCAATGCATCAAATCTATTCTTGAGATGGTCTCTAAATTCAGGTGGGATATAGTCAAGGTCATATTTTGGCTCTCGTGGACTTGCTCTGATTTTCTTCAGTTTCAGTTGAACTTGCAGATGAGCAATTGATGGTCTGTTCCACAGTCGGCCCCTGGCCTTGTTCTGACTGATGATATTGAGCTTTTCCATCCTCTCTTTCCACAGATGTAGTCAATTTGATTTCTCTGTGTTCCATCTGGCGAGGTCCATGTGCATAGTCGCCGTTTATGTTGGTGAAAGAAGATATTTGGAATGAAGAAGTTGTTGGTCTTGCAAAATTCTATCATTGGATCTCCGGCATTGTTTCTATCACCAAGGCCATATTTTCCAACTACTGATCCTTCTTTGTTTCCAACTTTCACATTCCAATCACCAGTAATTATCAATGCATCTTGATTGCATGTTCGATCAATTTCAGACTGCAGCAGCTGATAAAAATCTTCTATTTCTTCATCTTTGGCCCTAGTGATTGGTGCGTAAATTTGAATAATAGTCGTATTAACTGGTCTTCCTTGTAGGTGTATAGATATTATCCTATTACTGACAGTGTTGTACTTCAGGAAAGATCTTGAAACATTCTTTCTGACAATGAATGCACCACCATTCGTCTTCGAGTAGTCATTCCCAGCATAGTAGACTACATGATTTTCCGATTCAAAATGGCCAGCACCAGTCCATTTCAGCTCGCTAATGCCTAGGATATCAATGTTTATGCATTCCATTTCATTTTTGATGATTTCCAATTTTCCTAGATTCATACTTCATACATTCTAGGTTCCAATTATTAGTGGATGTTTGCAGCTGTTTCTTCTCATTTTGAGTTGTGCCACATTAGCAAATGAAGGTCCCGAAAGCTTTACTCCATCCACATCATTAAGGTCGACTCTACTTTCAGGAGGCAGCTCTTCCCCAGTCATCATTTGAGTGCCTTCCAACCTGGGGGGCTCATCTTCCTGCACTATATCAGACAATGTTCCGCTGCTATTCATAAGGTTTTCACTGGCTAATGCTTTTCAGAAGTAGACTTCCGGGTCCTTCTTCCTAGTCTGTCTTAGTCTGGAAGCTCAGCTGAAACCTGTCCTCCATGGGTGACCCTGCTGGTATCTGAATACCGGTGGCATAGCTTCCAGCATCACAGTAACACACAAGCCCCCACAGTATGACAAACTGACAGACACGTGGGGGTCTACAGGATTAGGGTCTGTTTTAAGCCAATCTATCATGAAATAAAAGAGAAGCAAGCAGAGAGACATGGGGACCTCATAGCACCAAGAAAGCAGTGCCAGGAGCAGAGTGCATCCTTTGCACCTAAGGTTCCCGTGCTGAGATGCTTCCAGACCAAGGGAAGGCTGATGACAAGGACCTTCCCCCAGAGCCAACAGAGGGAGATAGCCTTCCCCTGGAGTTGGTGCCCTGAATTCAGACTTCTGGCTTAGTGGACGGTGAGAGAACAAACCTCTTTGTTGAAGTCATCCACTTGCGGTATTTCTGTTACAGCAGCACTAGATGACTAAGACACCTGGTCAAAATTCCAACAGCCTTTTTTACAGAAATAGAAAAACTAGCCCTCAACTTTATATGGAATGGAAAAAGGCCCCAAATAGCTAAAGCATTGTTGAAAGAGAATAGCAAAGTAGAAAGACTCACACTTCCTGATTTTAAAACATACTGTATAGCTATAGTAATCAAAACAGCCTAGTACTGGTATAACAATAGACACATAAACCAATGGGAATAGAATTGAGATTCCAGAAATAAACCCACACATCTATGGTCAACTGATTTTTGACAAGGGTGCTAAGTCCATTTCATGGGGAAGGAAGAGTCTCTTCAATAAAGGTGCTGGGGAAAATGGGATTTCCACATGCAGAAAAATGAAACAGGATCCATGCCTCACAGCATACACAAAAACAAATTCAAAATGGATTAAGGACCTAAACGTGCAAACTAAAACCATAAAATTCTTAGAAAACACTAACTAGATAGTAGATAAGAATTATGTTAGGTGAAGGGAAGGACAACACACAATACAGGGGAAGTCAGCACAACTGGACTAAACCAAAAGCTAAGAAGTTTCCTGAATACAACCACTCTGAGGGACAGAGTAGCTGGGGATGGGGTCTGGGGACCATGGTTTCAGGGGACATCTAGGTCAATTGGCATAACAAAGTTTATTAAGATATTGTTTTGCAACCCATTTTAGTGAGTGGCATCTGGGGTCTTAAACACTAGTGAGTGGGCATCTAAGATACATCAATTGGTCCAACCCACCTGGAGCAAAGGAGAATGAAGAACGCCAAAGACACAAGGAAAATACTAGTCCAAGAGACAAAAGGGCCCACATAAGCCAGAGACTACATCAGCCTGAGACCAGAAGAACTAGATGGTGCCCAGCTACAACCAATGACCGCCCTGACAGGGAAAAAACCGAGAGCTTCTTCTTTTTTTTTTTTTTTTTCTGACAGAGCAGGAGAAAAGGGTGGTGCAGAACCCAAATTCTAGTAAAAAGAGCAGACTCAATGGTCTTACTGAGACTGGAGGTACCCCAGAAGACATGCCCCCCGGACTCTCTGTTGGCCCAGAACCGAAATCATTCCTGAAACCAACTCTAAAGACAAAGATTAGACCAGACTATAAGACATAAAATGATACTTGTGAAGACAGTGCTTCTTAGCTCAAGTAGATATATGAGACTAAATGGGCAGCTCCTGTCTAGAGGTAAGATGAGAAAGGCAAAAAAAGGGACAGGAGCTGGTTGAATGAACATGGGAAATACAGGTTGGAAAGGAGGAGTGTGCTGTTACATTATAGGGAGACCAACTAGGGTCACATAACAATGTGTGTATAACTTTTTGTACGAGAAACTAACTTGAGCTGCAAACTTTCACTTAAAGCACAATAACAATAAAAAAAATCCTTAGAAGAAAAAGCAGGGGCAATGCTGTCAGGCCTAGCTTTCAACAATGGATTACCTAATAGAATAACAAAAGCACAGAGAGCAAAAGACAAAATAAATAAATGGGACCTCATAAAAATGAAAAATCTTTGTTGATCAAAAGACTTTACAAAAAAAGTGAAAAGACAAGCTACTGGCTGGGAGAATAACTTTGGAAACCATATATCTGACAACAATCTAATAACTAATATATGTATAAAACATCAATAACTTAACAGCAAAAAGACTACCCAATCATAGAATGGGCAAAGGACTTGAAGAGACATTCTACCAAGAGAAAATTCAAATGGCTACCAAGCACATGAGAAGATGCTCAGCACCATTAGCCATCAGAGAGATGCAAATCAAAACCACAGTGAGATTCCATTTCACTCCCACTAGTTTGGGTAGGATGGCTAAGATTAAGAAAAACGGAAAATAACAAATAATGATGAGTATGTGGGGAAATTGGAACCCTTATCCATTGCTGGAATGCAAAATGGTACAGCCATTGTGAAAAACAGTGTGGTGATTCTTCAAAAAACTACCAAATGATCCAGAAATTCCAATCCTAGATATATACCTACAAGTCGTGAAAGTAGAGATTCAAAAAGAGACTTGTACACCAACGTTCATTGCAGCATTATGCACAACACCCACAAGGTGGAAACAATCTAAATGTCCATCAACAGGTGAACGGATGAACAAAATATAGTACATACATACAATGGAATACTACTCAGCCAACAGGAGAAATAAAGTCTTGATATGTGCTACGGTATGGATGGAGCTTGAAGAAATTATGCTGAGTGAAATAAGCCAATCTCAAAAGAACATTGTTATGACCTTACTTATATAAAAAGACAAGAAAAGGCAAAAGTACAGAGACCAAAGTTTATTAGTGGTTGCCAGGGGCGGGAGGGAGGGGAAAAAGAGGGGTTAATGGTGATGGAAAATCACATCGATTAAGGGTAGAGTCATACAACTAATTATTGTAATTACTGTCAATAAGTTGTACACTTGTAAAAAGTTGAATTGGCAAAAGTTGTGTGATAAATATATTTACAGCAATTACAAAAAAAAGAGTAGCTGCTGAGGTTGCTTACATACAACCTCATGGGATCTGGTTCCTTGGTTTGGAGGTTTAGGGTCATAGTTTCATGGGACATCCCAGTTAATTGGCCTAATAACATGTTTAGTACTTCTCTTCTACCTCCTAGTTTGTTGTGTAGTGCCTGGGGTCTTAAATGCTTGCAAACAGCCATCTAAGGCACAACAATTTGCTCTAATCACCTGGAGCAACAGAGGAAGAAGGAAAGGCAGGAACAGGAGGAGGATATGGAATATGTGGTTAATAGCCTCCATGAACAACTGCCTCCTTTGCCCTGAGTCCAGAAGAACTGAATGGTGCCCAGGTGTCATGACTGAACATTTTGATCAAAGATCGGAGATCAAAAGGGGAAAAATGCAGAACAGAATTTCAAATTCTCATGGACTCTGGACTTTCCGGAGCCATGGTAAGTGACTGAACCCCTGAAACTTTTGCCCTGATATAATCTTTAAACCTTAAAGCAAAAATATCCCCTGAAGTCATCTTAAAACTGAATAAGAGTTTAGCTTAACTAGTAAAAAAGGTATGCCTTGAGCATTATGCTCTTTTAAGAACTATCTATATGGGATCAAAGTGACAATAGCAACTCGAAAGATTAGATAAGAAGCTTAGGGGGCAATGAGTTTATGTTCATGATGGAGGAACAACTCAGAAAGGAAGGTGAGAATGGTTACATAGCTCAAAGAATGTAATCAATGTTAGTAAATCGTACACGTAGAAACTGTTGGTGTATGTTCTGTTGTGTGTATTCTCAACAACAAAACAAACAAAATAAAAATAAAAAAAGGTTGATATTACAGAAAGGAGCCCTAGTAGCGCAATGGCTAAGCACTCGGCTGCTACTGAAAAATCGGTGGTTCGAATCCACCAGCCACTCTGAGAGAGAAAAGACCTGGTGGTCTGCTTCCATAAAGATTACAGCCTTGGAAACCCTATGGAGCAGTTCTACTCTGTCATATAGGGTCACTATGAGCTGTAGTCGACTGGAAAGCACAAAACAACATTACCAAAAAAAGAAACAAACCCATTGCCGTCGAGTCAACATTATAGACACGTATAAAGTAAAGCTGAGCGTTCTCTTCTCCTCAGAGGCAGCCTGGGTGACAAAGGAGGGACAAGACTTACTTTTCAATGCCCTTTGGTCTTGTCTGGATTCTTTCCTCACACTTGTATTACTCATTAAAAAAGAAAGTTGTGCCCTTCTATCCCAGTCCTCAGAGAATCTCATTTACAGTTTAGGTGCTTCTTGGATGTTTTTCTGTGAACATATAAACAAATATTTAGAACAAAAGCATACTAAACATATAGTTCTTCAACTTGCTTTTTTACTTAGTGATATGTGATGGATATCTTTCGATGTCAATAAATATAGAGCTACCTCTTTTTATAAAAACTGGCTACATGGGGCTTCATGTAATACAGGTTATTTAAACCATGCGCTTCCTAAGAAAGGAGTTCCTAGGTGGTACAAAAGGTTACGTGGTCAACTACTAATCAAAAGGTTGATGGTTCTAACCCATCCAGAAGTACCCTGGAAGAAAGACCTGGTGATCTGTTTCTGAAAGGTCAGAGCCTTAAAAACCCTATGGAGTGCGGTTTTATTCTGCAGACACGGGGTCTCCATGAGTCTGAATCCAGCTCATAGCAACTAGTTTGTTTTTTTCCTAGGAACACTTGGGTTGTTTCTAATTGTTTTGTTACAATAAACAATGATGCAATGTATATACATATTTGCAACTTTATTCATATTTCTTTTCTTTTTTTAACTGTGGGAGTTTTTCTGTAGACTAGATCCCTAGGAGTAGAATGAATTATGGGGTAAGAGCATTAACCGTTTTTTTTTTTAATTGTGCTTTAGGTGAAAGTTTACACCTCAAGTTAGTTTCTCATACAAACGTTTATACACACATTGTTATGTGACCCCAATTGCTATCCCAGTCATGTGACAGCACACTTCTCCTATCCACCCCGGACTTCTTGTGTCCATTCAACCAGCTCCTATCCCTTTCTGCCTTCTCATCTCGCCTCCGGACAGGAGCTGCCCATTTAGTCTCCTGCATCTACTAGAACTTAAAGAGCACACTCTTTACGAGTATCATTTTACGTCTTATAATCCAGTATATTCTTTGTCTAAAAAGTTGGCTTCGGCAGTGGTTTTAGTTCTGGGTTAACAGAGAGTCTGGAGGCCATGTCTTCTGAGGTTCCTCTAGTCTCAGTCAGACCATTAAGTCTGGTCTTTATACTAGAATTTGAGTTCTGTGCCCCACTATTCTCCTGCTCTGTCAGGGACTCTCTGTTGTATTCCCTGTCAGGGCAATCATTGATGGGCACCATCTAGTTCTTCTGGTCTCAGGCTGATGGAGTCTCTGGTTTATGTGGGCCCTTTCTGTCTCTTGGGCTAATATCTTCTTTGTGTCTTTGGTGTTCTTCATTCTCCTTTGCTCCAGGTGGGTTGGACCAATTGATGCATCTTAGATGGCCGCTCGCTAGCTTTTAAGACTCCAGACGCCACTCACCAAAGTGGAAGAACATTGAGCATTTTTATACTTACTCCAAATTGCTCTCCAAAAAAGTTGTACGATTTGTAGTCTTACAAATATGAGAGTTCCTGTTCCCCCACACCCAATCTGATAGGTTAAAAATGATATTTCATGATAATCTGAATTACTAAGATTATTCTGAAGTTGAGCTTTTCCTCCCCAATCTTTAATAACCATTTGCATTTTTCCTGTAGATTATTGGTTATATTACTTTCCCCATTTTCAACTGAGGTGTTCATCTTTCATTGATTTATAAGTGCCTTTTATGTAAAAAAAAAAAAAAAATTTTTTTTCTTTTTTTATGTATCAAGGATGTTAATTCTTTGCCCAGTTTGTGACTGGGCTTTTAATGCAGTTTATAATTTCTTCTCCTTCTTCTTCTTTTTTTTTTCCTCTCTCCAGAGTTTACATTTTAAATGTAGGCGATCTTTTTCTTTTTGACTTCTGGGTTTCTGTCATGTTTAGTGGAAAAGTCTTCTCAATCCAAAAATCAGGAAAATAATCTAAATTTTCTTCTAGAACTTTAGTGCTTTTATGATTTGTCAGTAAAGCTGGTGTTGGAGCTTTAGCACTCCTGCCAAAAAGACTAAGAACAAAGAAACAAACACAATAACAGAATTTCACTCAAATAGACCTGGTTTTGAATCCCAGCCCTGACATACTTGTTTTGTGACTTTGAAAATGTTATTTAGAGCCTCAGTTTTCACATCTGAAAACAGAGATAATGCTCATCACCCAAGGTTATTGTTGGGGATTAAGTGACACATAGTGTGTCTGTCTTATAGGGTCACTATGAGTCGGAATCGACTCGACGGCACTGGGTGTTTTTTTTGGGTTAGTGTGGAAAGCACCTCGAATAGTTACTAGCTCCCAATAAAGGATGATTATTATTGGCATGGAGTCTGTGGGTGGTACAAACAGTTAACACCTTCTGCTGCTATCCAACCTTTTGGTTTGAGTCCATCAAGAAGCACCTCAGAAGTAGACCTGGTGATCTACTTCCAAAAAATCAGCCACTGAAAACACTGTGGAGGACAGTTCTACTCTGACACACAGGGGTTGCCATGAGTCGGAGTTGATGGCAACTGGTTTTGAATTATTGGCATTACCATCATTCTCCCTGCTGTGAATCCTTTGTCCTAGAACCTGGTACCTTTTGCTCCCTTACTTTGTTCATGTTTTAATTCAATAAATATAGTCTGCGTCTGCTTTGTGTTTGCTTCTGTATAAAGGGTTGGTTATACAAAGTTGAATAAGACCCAGTTCCTGCTCCCAAAAAGTTCATACACAAATGGGAAAATGGGGAGACAAACAAATGAGTGGACAATTATAAAACGATGCAATCAGTAGACAAAGACAGGGATATGTGAAGGGTATTGAGAGAGGTTAGGGAAGGCCTCCTGGAGCAGATGCAGTCCAAGAAGGGACTGTTTGAGGCCAGAGGTGAGAGTCACAGTACATGCGGGAACCATAAGTAATGCCAGGTGGTTGGAGTGTCCAGGACCAGGCAGGCCAACCAGCTTCCAGAGGGAGGAAGAGCTGGTGGTGGTGGGGTTCCGTGGACCAAGTTTGGGAACTTGGACTTCATCCTGCAGGACAAGGGGTAAGGAGTTTCTGAAAGACTTTAGCAGTTGGTGTACCAAGGTCAAACTTGCATTTCCTAGCTAACTGGGGCGGAGTGGGGGATGGATTTGAGAAGCTGAGATTGGAGGCTGGATGCACAGATAGGGAAGTATGTAGGAGATATAACTGCACTGGGGTGTGGGTGTGTGTGCAGGAATCACAGTAAATATGCCTAATTAATATTTGTTGGAAGGATGGTTCACGGTATCTAACTTCAGTAGATAGTGGTGCTATTATCTGAGACAGAATGGGGGAACAGTTTCGGGGAGAGAAAGTGAATTATTCTAGGTGTGAGATGTGTATGGAGTCTTTCAAGCAGTTGGCTCTAGGAGGAAAGCAAGGAAGGACTAGAGATTTGTCAGGTGGCAGCGGAAATCTTGTGATTGGCTGAGATTCTGCAAGGTAAGTAGTTAACCGGCTAGAAGCCCCAAGCCGGCAGCACAGGTCCAGTCTGGGCGAGGCTGCCCTTGAAGGGTGGCCAGCCGGTTTTCGGCGCCAGGGGGCGCGCTCGGATTGGGGGACGTGGAGCAGGAGACTGGGGGGCTCCCGAAGCCCTGGGGTACTGAGTTTGTTACCGGAGCTGCCAGGGAGACCAAGCAGAATCTGGGGGAGACCTGGGGCCCTCCGAGGTGAAGCTGGTGTCTCCAATCAGGGAGGTGCCACCGGGCAGCTGAAGCTTCAGAACCCCGGCTTCATCTCCCCTACCCTGGCTTTTCCTACTGGCAGATCCAGCTCTGCTGATCAGACTGGGAGCCCGAGCCCTCCTGACCTCGCGCGTTCTCCCGGTAGCCTGACTTGTGCTCTGAGTTTGGAGCTGCCCGCGGGCGTCACCCTGCAGACAGGGCCCTCACCTTAAAAAGACGTCCGGAAATAGGGCGGAAAGGGATGAGGGTAGTGCAGGACGCCAGGCATGGAGTGGTCAACTGGGGCAGGGAGCACCGAGACGACCGGTCGGGGTGGGATTCCTGAGGGGACCGAGGACAGCGGGAGCGGGGAGGTCAGTGTCTGAATGGGGGACCAGAGGAGACATGGTCCTAGGACGGGACGGACATTCCCCAAACTCCTGCCTGGGGAACCGCAAGGGGCACTTTCCAGGTACCGGGCAGATGGCACCTAGGACGGGGAAGGGGTCGGTGAATCCGTAGAGCAGGGAAGAGGCAGTCCGTGCCTAGACGGGGGTCGGGGGATCTCTGACGGGGCAGACAGCGCCTGGACGCGGGACGCCGGGGGCAGGAGAGCGAGGAACCAGAACACAAAGCCCGAGGCAGCGGAGATTGCAGCGCTAAGTGGGAAGGAGGCAATGGAGGGTGGTGGGAGCCGAATGACCCGGGCACCCCGCGGAGGCAGAGCATCGGGGCATGGCGCCCAGGACAGAGGGAAAATTGGGGCTTTGTAAGCCGCCGCTGGAGAACCGAGTGCCGGAGCCGCGCTGGGTGCACGAGGGGGCCCGGGGTGCAGGTGGGGAAGCCCGGGGAGCGCCGTGCTGCCGAGCCGGGGATCCAGCCCAGGGGCCAGGCTCCGGGTTGGGGCGCTGGAGAGGCGATGAGGCAGCACCTCCGGGGGTTCCCGGCCCGAGTCAGGCTCCAGCTGAAGGCGGCAGAGCCGCGGCACTGCCCGCAGCTACCTCGGGCCCCCCCATCTCTCTTGTTTGTCTCCCAGTCCGGCCGGAACCGGCTTCTGCTCGCCGCCGAGCGGGCGGGGTGGCTGCTGATTGGCCAGAGCCTGTTTCCAGCTCCCCCTCAGCCAATCAGCATGAGGCAGTGTTTTCATCTCGGGGTCGGAATAAAAGGGCTGGAATAAAAGGGGACAGAAAAGGCGGCGGGCGGGCCCGTAGGAGTCTGGTAAGCGGGACACGGGGATCAGGGCTCCTAGGAGGATGCGGGGGTCATTAGCTGCACGAGAAGGGGTGTACGGAGAAGATGTGTGAATAAGGGAGGAAAGAGACCGGACGGATGAGGAACCGCCAGGAGAAAGATGACAAATAGGGGAGGGAGCTGGGGAATGGAGGGGCCGGGGTCCGCTTCCATAGGAACGGGCTAATTGCCGAGGTAACGGGCCGGGGTGGGGGTCGCGCGGGTGGCTCGCGCCGCCGGTTCAAACCGGCTTCGCCTCTCGCATGCGGGGTTCGCGTGGCCGCAGCGCCTAGCGACCTAGACAGAGGCCAATGGGGCGGCAGTTCCTGTGCGGTCAGGCCAATGAGCGGGCCGGGGGCGGGCCGTTCCGGAGCTAGGTGTGCTGAGCTGCTGGAAAGAATCAGCTCTGGGGAAGGGTCTTGAGTGCGAGCGCGAGGGCGCCTGTCAGGGTCCGAGGGGGTGACAGCCCTCAGGTATGTCCCTGCGCAGATGGCTGGACCTCAAGCTGCTTCCATTGCCGGCCCCCAAGCTGTGTCAGTCCCGCTGGGGGCCAGGACTAGTTCCAAGTCCCTGAGCATGCGTTAGTCCTTTCCTGCTTCCATGCCTCAGTTTACCTCTGTGTTGCCCTGCCTGTCGGGGGAGGCTCTAGCGTAGCCGAGAGCAGATGTAAGAGCTAGTCGCGGGTTCGGGGTGGCCCAGGTCCGGGCAGGGCTGACTGGGGCTTGCTTCCTTCGCCGCGCGCACCTGCAGCCGGCCTGCGGAGGGGTGACATGACCAGCGCCCTGCGGCGGAGGCCTGGGGCGGACGCGCGGCTCAGGCAGGGCCGGGCGCTGACTCCGAGGTCTGTGCGCAGGTGGCTGCAGAGCCGGAGCCGGGCCACCGCTCCCTGCTGCACCGCGCCATGGCTCCCACCCTGGCCACTGCCCATCGGCGCCGCTGGTGGATGGCCTGCACGGCGGTGCTGGAAAACCTCCTCTTCTCGGCAGTCCTCCTAGGCTGGGGCTCGCTGCTCATCATGCTCAAGTCGGAGGGCTTTTACTCCTACCTGTGTACTGAGCCAGGTGAGATGGGAGCCTCGGGTTGGGGTGGTTCCTGGAATGGGGGCTTTGGGAGGAAGCGGGGTGGCCGGATGGCTGTGAAGACCTGACTTGTGCAGTGCCTCCCAACTGGCAAAAAGCCATTTGATCTTCACCCAGGTCTGTTGAGTACATGTCATTGCCCCTATTTTGTGGATGAAGAAACTGAGGCTCAGAGAGATCTGACTTGTCCAAGGCCGCACAACTGGGGACTGTGATAGCGCCAGAACCCCCAAGTCAAGTCCAAGGTTCTTTTCACTGAGTAAGAACATCGTTAGATTCTCTCTTCCAAGTACCTGCCACATTGCCTTGTATGAAGTAGGCCCTCAGTAAACGTGTTGCTGGCCTGATTCTAGAAGTATGTAAGTTGTACGAAAGAGGAACTCCAAATTCAGTGGCTGGCTGCAGCAGAAGAAAGGAAGTGGCTTGCCCTCCACCCCAAGACGGTTCATCTAGAATCAAGATGTTTTTCAGTCAGGCCCTACGGAGTCTCTTCAGGCTTGCGGGTTACAATTTCTTGTCTATTTTTTGCTGCTGTATGATTCTGCAAAGGATATTTCCTCCCAAAGGCTGTGAGAACATCTCAGTGGCCTTCCACCCTCCCCCCCCATGGGCGTAAGGGGAGGAAGAAGATGGAGGTTTGTGGAAATGATGATGCTAGGTCTGTCTCCTTCCCTTTGCTACACCTGAAGGCAGGCGGAGTTACCTGACTACATGAAATGTACCCCCCATGCCTGGCCTTCCTCCCCCTTCACCACTTTTGAGAGTCCTAATTGCTGCAGGTCAGTAGGTTCAGCTCAACAGTAGAGCCCAAGCAGCTCCCAGCCTCCACCCTGTCACCCCTCATAAGAGGCAACCTTGATAGGAGACATTTTCCCTCTGTCCTCGCCCTGCCCCCAACAGCGACTCACGTTCTCTTTCTCCCCAGAGCCTTTCTTTGTCTGCCAGCCACTGCCCGAGCCCACCTAGGTGGACATAGTCTAGGCTTGACCCCCTGAATCACCACCAGCACGCCTTTTCTTTTTGGAGTTCTTATGCTGGAGGAAAAACAAACTTTAGATCAGCTCATGCTGCTTGTAACTCCTGTGTAGAGTCCACCCCCATTCCTTCCTCTCATCTGCCCAGGGGATTCCTGAGTGTCTCGGTCTCTAGGGAAACATAGCCTGAGACGTTTAGGGCGGAAGAAAGGGAGGCGACAAGGAGGCTGCCTGGGAGAGGGCAGAAAGTATATCATTTATAACCTTTAGCCTTTAGCCACTCAAGGATATTTCCTAATAGCCTAAGGGTTCTTGGCAGGCCTTTCCCCACATCAGCAAGAAATCTTGGGAGATGAGAGTCAGACCTTGTTCCCTGAACAAACTTTCCGCTTTGCCTAAGAGATGTTAGACTAATGGCTCTTCCGAAAGAAACAGGTTGGGAGTGTTTAGCTGCCTCTCTTCCCCTCTGTCTTCTCCCTTCTATAGCAGGATCCTTCCTGGTGGGCTTTCAGGCTACACACAAACCCAAAAACCAAACCCATCGCCATCCGTTTGTTTCCAATTCATGGTGACCACATGTGTGTCAGAGTAAAACCGCGCTCCATAGGGCTTTCAAGGCTATGACCTCTCAGAAGCAGATTGCCAGGTCTTTCTTCCAAGGCACCTCTGGGTGAATTTGAACCACCAACCTTTCAGTTAGTAGCTGAGCGCAAAATTGTTTGTGCCACCCAGGGATTCCTTCAGGCTACGCAGAGGGGTTTAAAAAACAAACAGAAGGGAGCCTTATCATTCCTGGATGAAGTTTTAAACATCGCGTCCAGACCCGAGCAGTATTGCGCTCAAATTTTTTTTGGACCTGCCACGGTGTTGGGAAGGTCATATTCTAGGGTTTCTTCCTGGGTTGTCCACTGATTTAGTTTATTTAATGGTATTGACAGCCTTGGGTCTGGTCATTTGGTTCCTGCCTCAACCTTGGTTTCTTCCTTTGTGTAAGTGGGAGGAGTCCTGGGGCTGCACCAGGTTGGGTCTGACTTGGTGTTTAAGCTCTTGAGAGGCTTGATGGATCTGTCCGTAAACCAAAGTGAAGGTGAAGGGTCAGGATGGCGGGTTGAACATCAACTCCTTATCTTGTGCCTTTGCTCCTGTCTCTGATTTTGGTTTTCCGGATTAGCTGATCAACCTGCTGACCCAGAGTCCTGGGTGGGAAGGCCTGCTGATTCCACACAGCTTATCTCTGGCCTCCCCGGTCCTTGCTTCTTGGAGGCTGTGTACCCTGCTGTCTTTAAGCGCGAGAAATGCCCATGCCTTGCCTGCCCACGAGTGCCAGGCAGATTTAGGGTCAAGGTTTCTGCATAGGCCTCACATTTTCAAACTTGGCGATGGTTGAATTGCAGAGAAGCAGTTAGGCCATTTATTGAATTTGACTTGGGAAAAGCTGACCAGTCCACAACTGATGGAGATGTAAATTTTCAGCTTTTTGTTGCTTTTAGGACGATGCTTTGATCTGTTTTCTAAAGAAGATTTACCTGAACCTGTTGAAAGGTTCATCTTCCTCAGGACTTTAGCCAGACCCTGGCCACAGACATGGAGCTGGGTTCCAGCTTGGGGAGGTGGAGAAAGAAAGAAATAGCCCATTGCTTTGCCGCCCCTCAGCTTTTTTGCCCTGTCTACCAGTAAGTCATGAGAGGGGACAGGGGCAGGGTCTGGGGAGCTAGCTCTGGGTATACGGTGGGCTTTGGATGTCCACCAGGTACCAGCTGCTGGACTCTTCCCCAGTCTCCCAGGGCCCAGCTAGAAGCCCTGGTGTGGACAGGAAACCAGCGGGTTCCCAGCCTGGGAAGAGCAGGGATTTCCCAGGGCCGTGCCCTTTTGGTCTCTGGGGTGGCTGCTATCACCACCCACGCCTGACTGCTTTCATTTTCTCTGTTGTCCAGTGGCCGACTTTGACAGGGTCGCCTCAGGGGCATGGTGGTACCTGTGGATGTTTAATCCCTTCTTCTAACCTGTTGCTAGTTGCTGTTGAGTTGGTTTCAGTCATGGTAACCTCATGTACAACGGAATAAAACTTTGCCTGGTCCTACAGCATCTTCATGATTGTTGGTATGCTTGAGTTGCGTAGTTGCGGCCACTGTGTATCTCAAGTGCCTTTCAACCTACAGAGTCCATTTTCTAGCACTATATTGGACAATATTCTGTTTTTATTTGCTAATTTTAGGAAATATATCACCAGGCTGTTCTTCCTAGTCTGTTTTAGCCTGGAAGCTGCTGAAACCTGTGCACCATGGGTGATCCTGCTGGTATTTGAAATACCAGGGGTTTGCAGAAATGGAAAAGCCAATCCTCAAATTTATATGGAAGGGCAAGGGACCCTGAATAGCTGGAGTAGTCTTGGAGTAGGAGGACTCACACTTCCTGAAACACCAGTGGCATAGCTTCCAGCATCATAGCAACATGCAAGCCACCACCACACAGATGGGTGTTGGTCAGCTAGCCTCGAGTGCAAGAAATATTTACCAAGGTGCTGCACTGAGGATGCAGAGCCCCTCAGGGGCTCAACAGCCTGCCAGTCACACACAGACCTGTACCACTCCAGGTGGTGGTCTGAGCTCCATGAGAGTCTGGTGCCAAGAACTAGAACAACGGGGGGATCTGGTTCAGCTTGGGTAGGGAGGGCCTTGCCGATGTACAGGCAGAAGCCTGGAGGGTAAGAAGAAGGGGTGAGTCTGGAGAGGAGAGGCGAGGAGGACAGGAGGGTGACTCCAGTAGCTGGCGATGACTAGAGAGGTGGGAAGGGGCTGGGGCCTGCAGAGCCTGGAAGGCCACGTGGGGAGATTGGATTTTATTCTCAGGGCAGGAGGAAGTCTTGGAGACAGTGGACAGCTATGTTCAGATTTGCCTTTGGAAGACTTAGGAATTGTTGAGGGATTGGCACATGCTGGAGTCCCTGGGTGGTGCAAATGGTTAAGCACTCGACTACTAACCAAAAGGCTGGCAGTTCGAACCCACCCAGAGGTATCTCAGAAGACAGGGCTGGCCACCTGCTTCCAAAAGGCCACAGCCTTGAAAACCCTATGGAGCACAGTTCTACTTTACAACGTATGGGGTTGCCATATGTTAGAAATGGGTTTAGTTTTTTTGTTTGAGCCACATGCTGGGCGTGGTGTGGGGTTATAAAGGTGGGAGGTCCAGCCATGGACAGGCAGGCAGACCCCAGCTCTGGGCTCTTGACTGCTGTAGTCACTCGGCCTATAGGGTGGGGAGCTATAGCCCTCACCCTGAAACAAAGCAGAAAGCTGGTCCTTGCTCTCTGGATGCGGAGAGAGGCTGCCATTACACGGGGGAGCAGTGCCAAGCCTAGTTCCCACCATTGTGGGCCTAGGTTGCAGGTGTGGACAGGAGACATTGACCACTGCTCTGAGGCCCTCCCTTTTATGGTCCCTCTCACACCCCAAGCCCAGTGGTCTCTAGCTTTTGAAAGTCTACCCTTTTACTTTTGTTGCTGTGAAAATGACTTTTGCACTTCCCATCCCACTAGTTTATTTTAAAAAAAAGAAATAAGAAAAAGAATTCTGTAGCTGGGCTAGAGGGCCTACAGGCTGGTGTCCACAGGCTCAGGTGTGTCACAGAGTGGGGCTAGTACTCTTGGCTCTTTGCTCCAACCCTGCCTGCTTTCTTCACATTTTGTGACCTAATTTTCCTCCCCCGCATCTGTAGGCCCCACCTGGCTTCTTAGTGTCCCTTGCAGCTCTATCCAGCTTGGACTGGCTTCCCAGAACCCTGTGGAGGGCCTTGAGTCAGTCCTGTTCTCACAAGACAATCTAATGGCCACCTGAGGTAGCCCCCCACCACACTGTGGGATAGCCTTTTGCTGTCTTCATTCTATTGGCATTTTCTTGCTGAGACACAACATGCATTAGCAGGGTTGGCCTCTAACTAGGCCGTATAGTGTCAGGTCAGCCTGAGTGAGCTTTGGGACACACAGCCTGGATCCAGGTCCCAGCTTCCCATGTACCATCTGTAAGAGCTTGGGCAAGTGACTTACCTGCTCTGGGCCTCCCATATTCTCACATGTACAGTGGGAGGAGGGCTAAATGAAACCAGGGAATAGCATTGACCGAATGCAGGGCCCAGCTCACACCAGGCACTCTGTCAGTGGGACCAGCTGCTGCTGGGACCACACCAAGGGGGTGGGATCCAGGAGGGCACTCAGACTGTCTGTGTCCTGCTGCTTGTTTGCGCTGGGCGTGAGGCTGACCTCTCACCCACATCTCCCCTGCTGGACTGAGATACTGCTTCCTGTTGCCGGATAGACTAAGGGTTGGAGAGAGGCAGGAGATCCTGGGGACAGACCAGCAGCCCCCTGGGGGGCTCAGTATGCAGCCACTCACAGAAGGGGAGCTGGTTGGGAATTTAGAGGAGCCCCAGCCAGGTGCCCCACCCTTACACCCTCAAGCATCATCAGGCCAGCTATTCTGCAGGTTCCCCGTTTCCTTTGTTTCCCTGGGGCAGTGGCTGAGTGGGAGGGGAACCCCCCTTTGTCCCAGGGAGGCTTCCGAGCCTGAGTGGGGTCCCAGCACCCCTTTCCCTCCCTTGCTTTCTCTGTACAGTGTGTGTGTGAGTGTCCTGTGAGTGGGGCAAACAGTGCAGGGTATTGTTTTCCTTCCCTGCCCTGGGTCTGCCCCCAAGCAGCTGTATTTCTGTTCTCCACATACTCCAGCCACACCAATTCCTTGCCTGTCTTCTTGTTTCACCTTCCCTGGCTGGGCCGCTCTGGCTGCCCACGCTGGAGGCATCTGTTTAATAAACAGGTGCAGGTGAGAACAGGGCAGCTTTGGGTGAGGGCTGAGCCCTAGGCTGGGAACAGCCGGGGGCCCTGGGCACTTGTCTGTTTGTAGTCTTTCCAGACCTGCAGTGGCCCAGGTGGGAGCAGAGAGACCAGGCTGGATGGGCCTGTATTTGGGCATCTACTGGCTCTGTAGTTATTTGTGTGGGCTGTGTACTGCCAACAAAGCTCCGGGCACACCAAGGACTTGGTTTCCTCCAGGAGCGAGGGACACTTTTTCGATCATGTTGCTCAATGGCCAGACAAAAACAGTCGCCCAGTGGCTGCCTGCCTCCCTCCCCCTGGCTCATCTGCTGGCGGCCATCACTGTCCACGGGCTGGAAGGCAATGGGCCAGGTGGCCCTGTTGGCAGAAATTTGTTTAAGGAGAGAAGGCTGATGGCTTGAAATGTAAGGTCCCTGCTCCTGTGTGTAGTGGCTCCAGAGTGAATGAAGGAAGGACAGATACCCTTCCCTCTACCTCGATCTCTCTCCTGATAAGCACCCCCTCCCCATCTAGTTACAGGGATGACTAGATCTCGAAACAATTTAAAACATTTCCATCCCCATCCCCACTTCTAGCAAGTTAGTGAGATTGCCTTGGGTACGTGGCCTTGGGATTTTATCTTCTCTCTCTCTCCATGAGTAAAGTTACAGATTTAGGCACCCAGCTGTGATTGTTCTCTGGGAGACTTGGGGGGACCCATAGGGCCTCTACACATAGACAGTGGTGCCTCACTCTCCCCATTCCCCATCCTGGAAAGTCCCTGCACCACTCCAGCCCTAAGTGATTTCAAGCCCCTGAGGGCAGTGACTGCTCCAGACCCAGACCAGCACGGCTGCAATCAGGTCTCATACACCAGCAATCCGGGACCTGGGGCGCCCCTTACACCCATCCCGTCTGGGCTGGTTTGATTCTGTCTGCATGCCAACCTGGAAATGGCTGTTGCTATGCCAAGACTCTGTCCCCCACATCAGTGCCAGTTCCTGTTGCTGCTGGCAGAGCTGACATCTGAAACCAGCTCCAACCTGTGAAGCAACTCTCCTTTCCAGAAGTGGCCTGGAGCAGACGAGCAGCACAGGCCTGCCGCCAAGGCAGGGTGTGTGACAGTCCCGCGCTGAATCCACATGGGCTCGAGGACCCTGTTTGCCGTGTGATTTGGCTGACGGCGTGGCAGGGACCTCTTTTGGAAAACCAAAAGGAAGTGGGGGAAATCTGGCTTGTTAAGGTTTTGTTTTTGTGGCTTCAGGTGGTTAACCTTGTCTCTATAATCTCCTTAAATTCCCTCTATCTTCAACTTGGTTCCACATGTTCTGTTTCCTTTACTCTCTTGATCCTTCTGGCCATTGTGATTTGGTTCCGTTGTTTTTATTCATTCAGTAAACAAGTACCGTGGGCCAGATGCTGGATGAGGTACTGGGGACACAGAAGTGTCTAGAATGCAGCCCCTGTCCTTAAGGGCCCACAGCCCAAAGGAGACCAGACAGTATCATTGCTACCAAACATGCAGGTGAACAGAATTGTGCTTCCAGGTACTGCCCCTGGCTGTGCTGCCAGCCAGTTACACCGTTATCCCCATCTCAAACCTCCAATATTAGTGATAATATTCACTTTGAACTACCTATTGGGCACTGCGCATGCCTGTGAGCTCTAGAAATATTATCTGGATTATCTCATTTATCGTCCCCAGAACTCCAGGAAGTAGATACTATTGTTATATGAAGCCCATTTTACAGATAAGAAAATGGAGGTAGAACGAGATTAAGTCACTTTTCTAAGGCTACACAAGTAGGAAGTGGAGGAACCAACTTTGGAACCGGGAAGCTAGGTCCTAGCACCACACGCTCAATTAGCGTGTTGTCAGCAGGGCTTGCTGGTCAGGGGTTGCACGTGGGATGATTCACCCAAAGTGCACCCCTTTCTGTGACCTTGGGGCAGCCCTGGGAGGCCCAGGCTTTGCAGACCTCAGCTTTATAGCCCTGGCACCAGAGGGCCACAATCGGGAGGCACAGTTATCTGAAGAGAAGCCCTTCATCCCCGGGTGACCTCGCATCTAATCAGAGGCTGCTCCTGTTTCTGCAGCAGGGTTAGTCAGCATCTCCTGACTAGCAGCCCAGCGTGAGGAGAGACTTCTTCAGCTGAGCTGCCGGCTGTGCCCCACCCTCCCATTCTCGGCTGCTGCAGCACTTTTTCCTCCCCTTTTTTTGTTGTCATGGTGCTGGGTGGACTTTGGAGGGGCCCTTAAGGCTGGGATTGCAACACCCAGCACAGCTGACATACCACACTGGAAGGCTCAGCACCTGACGGGGCCTGGGTGTGGCCGCAGAAAGCAGCAATGCAATGATCCCAGTGAAGAAAATAAGAAAGGAGCACCTCAGCTAGTGAAAACAGATAACTTTGAGCTACTAAAAACAGAAATAAAAATACCCTTTCCAAAAGGGGTTCTAAGGCTCAGTATCTGTGGTGGTTGATGCTATACAGTTACTGGGGGGAGGGGCGGCATGTGGACTGTGTGTTGGAGAACTGTATGTACCCGTAAAGGAGGGAGGAGGGCCTCGAACTCTTTTACAGGCTGACCAGGGGGCAGGGAGGCGGGGAAGCAGGACACTGTAGTGAGACCAGCAGCTTGTCCTTCCTGAGTGACCAAGGGTCTTCGTCCATCCTGGCTGCGGTCTGTTTCCATGGACAAAGCTGCGGAGAAGGCTCTAGACAACCTGGGGCCCCAGAGCCAAGGCTGGACTGTGAAGCCTACTATTCTAGGCCATAGGTAATTCTCACATGGGAATTGCCACCCTGGGGCCCAAGGGACAAACCCATGAAACCCCTGAAAGTGTGGGCAAGACTGTGTGTGCATTTTCTGGAGAGCAGAAGCACAGCTTTCTGCTGTAAAAATGTAGATAACGCAGCATTTGCCAGTGAAACATTTTTCAGTTGTACAGTTTAGTGGTGGTATCAATTACATCAATCATGTTAGCACAGCTTTCTTCGTTGGGTTTTCCCAATAAAGGGTCTGTGACCACCCCCCGACAAAAGTTAGGCTTGGGCCAAATGGACACCCACGCCTGCTGGGGGCAGTCTGAGGCCTCAGGTGCCCAGAGCCAGCCCTGGCATCCCCGTTAGGGTGACTCTGAATGCGCACCTGCCCCTCTGACCTTTGGGGACCCCTCCCATGATGCCGGGGTCATGTTTGCCTTCCCCTTCACATACAGAGAATGTCACCAATAGCACCGTGGTGGGTACCGAAGAGCCAGAGCATCAGGAGGTGAGCTGGATAAACGGCTGGCTCAGCTGCAAGGCCCAGGATGAGATGCTGAACCTGGCCTTCACTGTGGGCTCCTTCCTGCTCAGTGCCATCACTCTGCCCCTGGGCATCGTCATGGACAAGTATGGCCCGAGGAAGCTCCGGCTGCTGGGCAGGTCGGTGGGGGTGCCTGGGGGATGGGGAGGGCAGGTGGACCCTGCAGGGTGAGTTCCCCACTGTGGGAATCCTGACACCTGCCTGTAGGTACACTGTGGAGCTCCCCAAATGCCTGCCCAGAATGGGGTTCCTATCCCACCTCCACGGAATCAGTAGGTACTGTAATCCTCACCAGGTGCCAGTTATGCATAGAGAAGGCACAGGACCCTGGCCCTACCTGGGAGGATCTGGAGTTGTTTGTCATTAAGAACACTGGTTTCCAAAGCCCCCCCTTTTTTTACTGACTATAAAAATATATATAGTACACCATTTGCCAATTCAACATTTTTCACGTTTACAATTCAGTGACACCAATTACATCAGTCATGCTGTGCACCTACCACCAATATCTATTGCCATCCAAAATCTTTTTGACTTGACAGCTTTATCAGAATAAAAGATTTCAAGCATGTACCTTCTGTATAAATAAATACATGAAATGACAAGTTATATGCATATGCCATTTTTAATGCTTCATGTGCTTTATAATGCATATGTAAGAATATAAACAAAAATGGATGAGATTTTAAAAAATGATATAGTAGGAGTCTTAATATTTGCCCTACCCTTGGCACCCTAGTGGAGTATCTTGTGCACCCCCTGGGTGTGTGTCCCTGGTCTGTACGGCTGCAGTCCACTGGGCCCAGGGTCACTTCACCAAGCAGCTGAACCCCTTAGGCCAGGGTCCCCCAACCCACTTCTCATTGGCATTGATCATCCTTCAGGACAGTAGGTTGCAGTGAGCAAGACCTATGTCTTGTGAAGGGGAGGGATGGGATCAGTTTTATTCTTCTTTGAAGCTGAGGAGGCCTTAGTTCCCAGGGCAGAGCTAAGAGGAGGGGGCTGAGGAGTAGCCGTTCATCTCCTGGTGCCCAGTGGGGCTCTGTCATCCCCTGGCTGAGTGGGCAGAGGAACCCGAGGAAGGAGTGATACCCTTTCTATTCTGGGGTGAGAGGGACAGCACAGTGTGGTGTTTATAAGATCAAGCTTTGGGGTTTGAATTCCCGCTTAGCCACTTACTATCTAGGAGACCTTGAAGAAATTCATTAATCCTTTTGAGTTTGATTTTTCTCATCAGTCAAATGGTGCCAATTATACTCCTTAGAATTGTTGTTCAGTTATATAAGATAATGCGTGTAAATGTGCTCCAAACATCTGGACATATAATAAATACTCAAATGATAACAACAACAACAATAATAAATAAAGAACTATTTC
Organism: Elephas maximus indicus; assembly: GCF_024166365.1. NCBI lineage: Eukaryota > Metazoa > Chordata > Mammalia > Proboscidea > Elephantidae > Elephas > Elephas maximus. The sequence continues at coordinate 20,097,364 of NC_064837.1, forward strand.
TGCTTATTTTTAGTGCCTGCTTTGCAGTCTCCTGCTTGCTGATTGCATATGGAGCAAGTAACCCAAACTGTGAGTACACTTTTCCTCTAGCCTGTTGTCAGGGGCTGGGGACGGGTTACCCAGCAGTCCTCCGAGGCCCACCTGCTCTTGGAATCTGTGCCAGGCCTGGTGTCCACTGCTCAAGTTAGAAGGGAACCTGTTAGACCTTTACCCAATTACTTATCACAAACGGACAGCTGGGTAAGAGAGCAATTGCCCTGACAGAAGTCTGAGAGAAGCTCCCAGCGTGTGTGAAACTCCCCTCTCCTCGCCAAGCCAAGCCTGCCCCTGATGGCCTCATTGACGCCGGCCTGAGGGATGAGTTCTCTGAACCGGGCTGGCTGCAGGGGGGTGTGGTCCTCGGTGTGGGCAGGAGCCATGCCCCAAGTCCTCTTGCAGCAGCCTGGGCCAGTAATTTAAAGATTTCTTCCCTGGCCCCCAGCCTGCTCAGGTGGAGCTGTTGCTGCAAGGATTTTTTAAACAAACACCAAAACAGGACTTGAGTTTCACCAGAATCTTTGCCAAGCTCATTTACTGATTTTCAGGTACCTATATTTTTGGTTTGAGTCAAACAGCTTCTTTAGGCCTCTTGCTGTTGAGCTTAGTAGACAAAGGAGAACAGGGATGTCCCTTTGCAAGAGCCAAAGCTCCATGAAATAGGAGGAGGAAGAGGGTGAGGAAGAGCCTGTTCCACCTACTCAGGTGTCAGACACTAATCCCCAGTGGCTTGCCATTCGTTCAGTCTACTTTTATTGGGTGCCTGCTCCATGCGAGGCCCTGGGCAGGCCCTGGCCTCCCTGAAGCTCATCTGTGGTCTCCCATTATGAGCTTTCTGTTTCCCTACAGCTCTCTCCGTGCTCATCTTCATCTCCCTGGCTCTGAATGGCTTCGGTGGGATGTGTATGACCTTCACCTCATTAACAGTAAGTGTCGATTTTCTTCAGTTCTCTAGTTCAGTAATCTACTTGTGTGAATTTGAGGCAGATTTACTGCCTTCGGTTTCCTTGCCTTCTGCTTCCATATGCGTGGGCATCCCAAGTGGTCAAGGGGCTATTAGTGGAGTGGCCTGGCAGCAAAGCCAGTTGCAGCCCCCCAAGCTAGGCAGGCTAGCAGGCAGGCTTGAAGGCAGCAGAACACAGCTTTCAGAGTAGCCCCATCCCTGCCCAGCTCTAAGCTCAGCTCAGCTGCCAAGGAAGCCAGCTTACTAGCCATTGTCTAGAGAAGACGGGAGCAGGGGGAAAAAGCTGCTGCCCACTTTCTGTTCTCTGTTTTCCATGGCAGCCATCACCAGGGTCTCCAGGAACTCCGGCTAACAGTGCGTGTAAAAACAGGTTTTGGAATTCCTTGGAGTCACCCCAGTCCCTAACCTTTGCCTTTGTGCAGAATGAATAGGAAGGCTCAGGGAAGGACATGTGCCACCTCTCTTCTTGTTTTCTAAATTCTAGGGCACAGAGAGCCCTCCTGGGAAGGGAGATGTTTTTCAGGAGGCTGAGCACCTCCTTACTGGAAGCGTCAGGAGGCCACACAATGTGCTTCCTCTCAAGGTGGGAGAGGCTGAAGGAAGGTGCCGTTTGAGAGGAATAAAGTCAAAGAAGGCCAAAAAAGTGCTGGCTCGGTGGAAAGGAGAGCACTGTCTACAGGCTCACCCGGGCAGGCAAGGGTGCCCTTCAGAGCTGGGTATCAGGAAAGTGCAGAGTCGTAGGCTCTTCAGAGAGACATCTGTCCAGCAGGAAAGTCTGGCCTGACGTGGTTTCCCCACAAACGCGTTTCTATAACACACCATTATATTTGCAGTGCACTCCGGTTTCTGATTCCCCTTTCCACTAATGAATCAGCAGTCATGCTACTCGGGGGCCCTTATTCAGCTTTAAGGGAGGCCCGGGAGCGCCTGGTCTTCTTGTCAGGAACATGAAGAGGTCTTAGCATCTCAGGGACTGTGCGCCTGCAGGTTGTGAGCCCGAGGGCAGGCCGTGCCAATGTCTTTCTCTCTGCCCTTCCTATGATTTGCTTTGTTTTGTGCTGGCAGGAAGGATTAACTGTCTGGGTCTAGATCAGTGAAAACGGGAAGTTCAGTGAAATATATGTTAGGTGAGAAAAACAAGGCACAGGGTGTGTATGTGGGATGCTCAGGGAGTGGGTGGGCACACAGGTGTGGGCAACACACAGAACTGGGACCCCAGCTGCCCTGCCTCTGGTGGTACCAGGGAGTTTGACTTCATTCTCTTAGGTGCATTTTTAAAATGTTTTTAATCAGGTAGATTAAAAAGTATATTAAAAAAAAAAACCCAGTGCCGTCAAGTCAATTCTGACTTATAGCAACCCTATAGGATAGAGTAGAGCTGCCCCATAGAGTTTCCAAGGAGCTCCTGGCGGATTCGAACTGCCGATCCTTTGGTTAGCAGCCTTAGCATTTAACCACTACACCACCAGCGTTTCCAAAAAGTGTATATATCTGCACATATGCATATGTCTATATCTATCTATATATACTTATATACACTTATATGTTTTCCCTTCTCAAACTTCCAGGGGAAAAAATGTTGAAACTGTGACAAATATGTGAGAACTGTCAAAAGTATATAAATTCCAGTAAATTGTGTAAATTATAAAACATGAGTCATGGTTCTATTTGTTCTCTGACAGCATGAAAATGGCAAAATTTTTTCATCAAAATAAATAGAAACCTGTCATCGTTCCCATCATTTTAGTCGTGCTATGCCTATGTCATGGCAGTTTGAATTTCAGGAATAAAAGAAAGAGATGGTCTATGAGCTTGAGAAATGTTTGTCCTGAAGTGCAGAAAGATGGGTTATTGTAATCAAGCCTGAGGCAAATGGATAAAAACCACCATATCCTGAATCCCCTTTAAGAAAGCCTTTCAAATGAGCTCTATAGTTGCTGTCTGAGAAACTTTTAACAAGGCTAATAGAAGCATGGAGTTGCTGGGTGGTGCAAACGGTTAACACTCTCTGCCAACTGAAGGTCTGGTTGATGGAGGCGGTTGAGTCCACCGAAGAGGCACCCGCCTCAGAAGAAAGGCCTGGTGATCTACTGCATCGACTCAACAGCAACTGGCTAATAACCCGTGGCCGTCCAGTTGATTCCGACTCAGAGTGACCCTATAGGACACAGTGGAGCTGCCCCATACGGTTTCCAAGGAGCGCCTGGTGGATTTGAACTGCCGACCTTTTGGTTAGCAGCTGTAGCTCTTAACCACTACGCCACTAGGGTTTCCAACTGGCTAATAGGGCCATTAAAAAAAAAACTTAATTAATTTAATAAAAACCCAAACCACTTGCCATCAAGTCGGATCTGACTTAGGGCAACCCCCTGTGTGTCAGAGTAGAGCTGTGCTCCATTGGATTTTCAATGGCTGACCTTTCGAAAGTAGATCACCAGGCCTTTTTTTGAAATTAGACCCTAAGGATTCTTTTTCTTTTTTAGGATTATAAAACAAAAAAATGTTTTTATTTTAAAAACTCAGCATTTCAGAAATATAAATTGTAGGCTATAAAATTCTATATAAGCCTATCTTCGTTAGTTTGGAATATATTTCTCCAGCTTCCTTTTTTTTTAATCTGTTTATATCAGTGTTATTCTCTTTTTTAAATACTGTTACAGTTTGCCATTTTCAGTTAACAGTCTATCTTTGACATCTTTCCCTGTCAGTATTTAGTGATCTACCTAATTATTTTAAACTCTAGAGCCCTACCTCCTTATTACAGTTCCGTATAATTCTGTAATATAGATGTACTGTGATTTATTTAACCAGTTTCCTACTAATGGACATTTGGGTTGGTTTCCAATTTTTCTGATTTATGAGTGCTGCTGAAGTGAACATCCCTGTACATACGTTTCTGCAAGATAAATTCTTGGAAGTGGAATTGCCAGGCCACGGGATCAGCATGTTTTCATTTTTAATATATACTGTCAAATTGTCTTCCGAAAGGGTTTTATGCTGATACAGTCCTACCAGCATGCATGAAAGTGCCTTTTCTCCACACCGTCTCCAGTACTGTATCATCAATATTTTAACCATTTGCCAGCCTGACCTGGTGATATAAGATATACCCTAATTTTCTGTATTTCTCTAATTATTAGTGAGACACAGCATCTTCTCACCTCTTTGTTGTTTGTTTGTGTTTCTTCTGCAGGTTGCTTCTTTGTGTGCCATTTGCCCATTTTTCTGCCGGATTGCTTATCTTTTTTATTATTTTAACTGACTTGTAATTTACGAGTTCTTTCATACACAAAGAAATTAGCTCTTTCTTTTTTTTTCTGAGAGAGCAAGTGGCCTTGCCCTAGAGTTTTTAAGCCTCTAAGTGGTTCGTGAATAAGCTTTAGGAGGGCGGTGCACCCCTGTTAAATTATGTGCAAAAAACTGTGTGTGGTGTGTGTATTATGTGTGTGGCGTGTGTATGTGGGTGTGGGTATGTATGTGTGTGTGGTGTGTGAATGTATGTGTGTGTGGGTGTATATCTGTGTGGTGTGTATGTATGCATGTGGTGTGTGTATGTGTGGTGCATGTGTATATTCATGTATGTATGTGTGTGGCATGTACACATGTGTTCATGGGTGTATATGTGCATGTATGTATGTGTGCATTTATGTACTTGTGTGGTGCGTTTGTGTATGTATGTGTGTATGTGGGTGTGTGTGTGCACACTGTGCAGATACGTTTTCTGGGGAGAGGGTCCATTGCTTTCATCTGCCTCAAGTAGGTCTGTGTAGAGGCTAAAAACCACTGTAGCAGGTGTGCTCCTATAAGCTCCTAACTCTCCCACTGGGACTAAAACAGACAGCTGGGCTGGAGAGTGACCAGGTGAGAAAATCACCTAATCACATTAAAAGTATTTGGTTACCAGTCATCTGCTTAAGGGAGGCTGGTGGCTTGTCCTCAGAGGTCCCAATTCTTCTAGGCTCTAGAGCGGGGATCAGCAAACTCCTGTCCCCAGGCCAAATCCAGCACACTGTCTGTTTTATTGGGATAGAGCCATACAAATTTATTTATGTATTAGCTATGGCAATTTTGTGCTACAATGGCGGAGTTGAGTGGTTTTGACAGAGACTGTATAGCCTACAAAGCCTAAAGTATTTGTTATCTGGCCCTTTACAGAAAAAGCTTGCTGACCCCCGATCTAGAGGTTCCACGAAGTTGCTAAAATGACTACTTCTGTCGGTGAGCAGGGGCTGACACCCACCCACTCACCCCGACATCCTGCCGCCCCGCCCTGCAGTTACACAGGCCAACTCTCTGAGCACTCTTTAAGTCATCACATCTTCCAGCCCACTCCTGGCATCTCCTTGGGCATTCCCCTGTCCTGTGAGTGGGGCTCATAAGGGCTCTGGTGGCTGTCCCTCCCTAGGACAGACTCTGAAGGGAAATGAGAGGCGAGTCAGCCAGGACAGGGTGAGGCTATTGAGCAATGTTCTTGGGCTGGCCGAGGCTTCTGCTGAGCAGAGCTGAATCCCGTTCTGACACAGCCCAGGCCTTTAAAAAGCAGAACTGTCAGAATCAGCTCCCGAAGAGGCTGAGTTCGAAACACAATGGCACTTTCTGTTCGTGTCTCCCACCCATGTTCTAGTTTTAGGGACAAAGGAGTCTTCAGGGTTGCCTTTAGGAGGTTCCTAAATCAAATCTCCTTACAACTGCTTGGGAAGGTGGACAATCGCTCCATGATGACCTAGGAATCTGGGCAACATGTTGCCATGGAAACCTGAATTTGGAGACTGAGTTCCAAAGAGTTTTGTGTTGCATAGGCTGTGGTCTAAATCAAGATGGCCAGGGGCTATGAGCCGCTACCCGCCTCTTGGTGGAGAGGGGGCCCCAAGTTGGCAAAGTGCCTTTCCCTCTCTGGCCTCCCTACAGAGCCTCTGAGGTTTGCACTCACGGGCGAATCTTTAGAGTGGAGGCTCAGAGGGGCAAGGATGGGTCTAGGCCAGGTGGGCTGCCCAGCACCAGTACCAGTTCTTCTATGCCCCTATGGCATCCTCAGGAGGAAGGTCCCTCCCTGGGCTCAGAGCACTCCCTGCGGTGGGGAGCACTCCCTGGGGTGCGGAGGCTCAGCCTCCCCGCTGGACATCTGGACAGTGCACGTGGGTCTGTTTGCTCCATGCCTTGTGTTTGTACAACACTTTTTAACGCGCTTCAGTGGCTGGAGCGCAAACATGGGCCAGTGGCAGAGGTGGCGTCTTTGGGCCGCCACCCCACAATCCAGGGCCTGGGTTGCTTAGAGATGGGAGCAGATGCAGCCAGCGTTTTGAAAATAACTTTTCCACTTCATTACTCTGACCCCTGTCAGTGGGTGGAACAGGGAGTTCTGAGCTGAAACCCTCTCAAGCAAAGGGGTTACAAAATGTTGCCAGGTTTCTTCACAAAAAATTTCTCTGGGGGCTTTTCCCATTTGATTCATTGAAGTCTGACTTCAAAGGAGGAAGAAATGATCCTGTGGGAGCTGGGATCTGCGTTTGGAGAGAACAGAGTAAATATCCCTTTTTAAATACCTGAGAGCAGGGGACGGAAGGATTCGAGGTAGAGGAACGAAGCCAGTACCTCCAGTGAGGGGTGACGGTCAGCATTCCTGCCCAGTAGGCCCCCAGTAGACCCCTCTTTCCCTGGCCAGTGCCGCCTACAGTGCTCTTGGGGAGTCCTGTTGCCCAGGTGAGCAGGATCTCCCCAGGCCCAGAGCCAGTCTACCTCTCCGCTTCCCTGGGTTTTCTGCTGAGCCTTGGAAGCCCAAAGCAGTCAGCTGATTCCATTGGCCTGGGAAAAATTAGCCATCAGAGGGTTCTGCCTCGTCAATTTGCTCCAGCACGTGACATGGTCAGGGCTGGACAAAGTGCAGTGGGGACATCAGAGCAGGGCTGGTATGTGAAGCAGAAAGGTGAAGCAGAAAGGTGACCACAAGGACTCTCTCCTCAGGAGCGTGTGCTGGGAGGCTCCCGGTTGTACAGGGTTGTTAGGAAACAGGTCAGCTTTGCTGAGTCTGCATGTCCAGATTGGTACTTGAATCCTGGCCAACACAGGTAGCATAAAATTCTGGGTGTGTATACCAGTCATCTGAAGATAGGGCTTACCTAGGAAGGGGCTTGAGGACCAGAATGTCAGCTACAACCCATTGCTTTGCTTCCAAGCCCATCCAGGCTGCATATGACACCTCCCCAACGGTCAGGGTTTACTCCCAGGGCAGGTGGACTCTGGTGGACACTGGTGCCAAGGGGGCTACCAGTTGTTCTCTCCCTGCCTGCCAGCAACCCCCAAGGCCTGCCCTGGGGCTCCCAGGTAGGGAGGCACACGCCCTTGGGTGTCTGAATCCACACTGTCCTGGGGCCTAGGTCTCTGGGGACTCTTATCCACAGCTATGCTCTTTGGCCAGAACTCCAGAGGAGGGGCCACTGGCAGCTACTGTTTTCCCTTCTGGGAAGGTCACACAGCAGCCGGACCTGTTTATAGTGCAACCCAGGGCTCAGAGAATGAGTCACAGGCATCCCTGTGTAGTGGGGCCGAGAGGAGCAGAGCAGCCCAGGACAAGGGAGCAGCAGGCTTTGCCCAGCCAGGCCCACTCCAGCCTCAGCCCTCACAGAGGGAGTGGTGTGGTGGCTGTGGGAAGCACCCCAGAGCCCAGGGTGGCGAGGGGTTGTGCTCCCCAGCTCTGAGTGCAGCTGTGAGTCCAGAAGCAGCAAATAGCCTCTGCTGAGCGTGTCCCCAGGGCTGCACTGCCCTGGCTTTATACTTTGCAGCAGGGCTGGTTCTTCCCTTGCCAATAGGCCCTTGAGGCCCTCACGAGGGCACTCTGCTGAGCAGCCAGTCACCTGTCCATCGCCGTGGTCTCTGAGGAGCTGAGCTGTGCAGGAGGAGCGAGAGAGAGAGCGGGGGGGGGACATCCAGTGAGGAGGAGACTCAGACCTAGGCTGGAACAGAGGAGGGCCCGCAGGCAGATGCAAGTCCACTGATGGTGTGGCCCTGGACCATGGGGAGTCAGCCAGGGGAGGCCAAGAGAGGGGATCTGGAATGGGTCTAAAAGGAGCTTCCGAAGTGATGTGGATGTGAGAGGTTTCCTGTCGGGAGTAGACAGGATGCTCACCAAGGAACACATTAGAGGCGTGAGAAGTTCTGGTAATGGCCTTGGGGCCCAAGCTGAATGTGTCAGACAGGGGCCGTGGGAGGTTTCCGAGAGGCAGTGTGGCCTGATGGCTCTGCACTTCGGCTTGACCTTTTTGAATCCAACCAGTCGGAATCAACTCAGCAGCAGTGGGTTTGGTTTGGCTTGGTATCATCAGTTACTAATAAGGAAAATCTCCAGATCAGGCTGCCCCTGGGCACAGCAAACGGGGGAAATGGTCTTTGGCAGGCATGGCAGCTTTGAGACGGACAGAAAGAAGCAGCTTAAAGGATAAAACACAGTTAGTGTTAATGTTTGAAAAATAATTAGTGTCCACAGGGAAACCTTCTCTTCTCCAGTGCCTGCTATTCTTGTGTGTGACCATGCATTGACTATTGCCAGGATGTTTATGCTTTGGGTTTCATTGTTCAAGGTCATCTTTGGTGTTCTTTTCAGAAAGATTTCATCAGACATAAATACTAGTCCTCCGTAATCCCTAAAAGCTGAAACACAGTTTTGACTACCTATTTAAAAACTTGTGTTGGCCAAGCAACACCATGAGCTAAGGCGAGGGTAAATGGCAAACTAGGAAAACATGCTTGCAGTATATGTACAAACTGTGAATGTCTTTAATATATAAAGTATCTTTATAAAATCAATATTAAAAAATTAGCATCCCCAGAGAAAAGAATGACAAATGAAGAATATAAATAACTAGTTGTAAAAAAATTATAGAAAAATGTTCAAAGTCATTAGTAGTCAAATAAGTGTACTTTTTTTCTGTTTCTTTTTTTAGTCATGGAAAATTTTAAATATACATGGTGTTAAAATATGATAATAAACCGCACGTACCCATCTTGTAGCTTCAGCAGCTACCAACTCATGTTGTTGTTGTTAGGTGCCGTCGAGTCGGTTCCAACTCACAGTGACCCTGTGTACCATAGAACAAAACACTGCCCGGTCCTGCGCCATCCTTACAATCCTTGCTATGTTTGAGTCCATTGTTGCAGCCACTGTGTCAGTCCACCTCGTTGAGGGGCCTCCTCTTTTTCGCTGGCCCTCTACTTTACCAAGCGTGACGTCCTCCTCCAGGGGCTGATCCCTCTTGACAACATTTCCAAAGTATGTAAGACACAGTCCCGCCATCCTTGCTTCTAAGAAGTATTATTGTTGTGCCTCTTCCAAGACAGATTTGTTCATTCTTTTGGCGGTCCACGGTATATTCAATATTCTTTGCCAGCACCACAATTCAAAGGTGTCAGTTCTTTGGTCTTCCTTATTCATTGTCCAGCCTTCACGTGCATATGATGCAATTGAAAATACCATGGATTGGGTCAGGCGCACCTTAGTCTTCAAGGTGACATCTTTGCTTTTCAACACTTTAAAGAGGTCCTTTGCAGCAGATTTGCCCAATGTAATCAGCTTACAGCCAATCTTATTTAATTGCTACCTCCTTCTATCACCAGATTACTTTGAAGCAAATATCAGTCATTGATTTGCTTAATCCATATACACAAAGAAATGGAGTTTAAAAGAACAGGGAAGTATAATTTTTACCTATTGGTGAAGTGGCAAATGTTAAAAATAATAATAATGCACAGTGTTGGAGTGGTTATGGTGAAATGGACACTGTGCTGCTGGTGGGAGCATCAAGTGGTGTAATTTTTCTGGAAGACAGTTTGGCACAAAGTATCACAAAACTTTAAAAATGTGATTGTCTTTTTGCCTAATTATCCTACTTTTGGGACTTTATCTTGAAATATTAGCTATGTGCTCATATACTTATCCTTAAAAATGTTTATTGAAATATTATTTACAATAAGAATTAAAAAGGACTTAATGTCCAGCATCGTAAACCATCCAGATAAGAAGATACTAGGCAGTCATTACAAATTATGTTGGAGAAGAATACTAAATGAAATTAGAAAACATTTTTAATATAAAAAAAAACGAAAACGTTTATAAAACAAATGGATCGTATGGTTCCAGTTATGTTAAAAAAGTTACAGAATTTTTTTTTGATAGTGGTGAAAATATACACAGCAAAACCTTCACCAATTCAACAATTCCCACGTGTACAATTCAGTGACATGGATTACAGGCTTCAAGTTGTGCCGCCTTTATTACTAATTATAGGTGTTTGACACACATGGGGTCACCATAAGTCAGAATCCACTCGGCTGCAACTGGTGGATTTATAGGAAAAAAACTAAAGGGAAACCTGGTTATCTCAGGGTGGTTTTTTTAAAAATAATTTTTATTGTGCTTTAAGTGAAAGTTTACAAATCAAGTCAGTCTCTCACATATAAACTTATATACACCTTACTACATACTCCCACTTGCTCTCCCCCTAATGAGTCAGCCCTTCCAGTCTTTTCTTTCGTGACTGTTTTGCCAGTTTCTAACCCTCTCTACCCTCCCATCTCCCCTCCAGACAGGAGATGCCAATACAGTCTCAAGTGTCCACCTGATACAAGTAGCTCACTCCTCATCAGCATCTCTCTCCAACCCATTGTCCAGTCCATGTCTGATGAGTTGTCTTCAGGAATGATTCCTATCCTGGGCCAACAGGTTTGGGGACCATGACTGCCAGGATTCTTCTAGTCTTAGTCAGACCATTAAGTCTGGTCTTTTTATGAGAATTTGGGGTCTGCATCCCACTGATCTCCTGCACCCTCAGGGGTTCTCTGTTGTGCTCCCTGCCAGGGCAGTCATCGGTTGTGGCCGGGCACCATCTAGTTCTTCTGGTCTCAGAATAATATAAGTCTCTAGTTCATGTGGCCCTTTCTGTCTCTTGGGCCCATAATTATCTTATGACCTTGGTGTTCTTCATTCTTCTTTGATCCAGGTGGGTTGAGACCAATTGATGCATCTTAGATGGCCACTTGTTAGCATTTAAGACTCAGGGTGGTTTTTATTTCATTCTTTTATAATGTATACTTTGTTTGAAATATTTTGCAATGAAGATACATTGCTTTTCTAATCAGGAAAAAAAGAAAGCATAATTGGAAAAATGTAGGGGGTGTATGGTATGGTTTGCCCTTGGACTCTGTCCTTCCCTAGGAATGGCCCTGCTTACCAAAATAACATGTTAGGAAGAAGAATTTTGTTGGTGTTGGTAAGGAATGCCCAAGGCAGAAAGAGGCAAGATAGCAAGGAGGACAACTGGAAGGCTGCAATTGTCCAGGCATTAGGGCCTCACCCGTGGGCAGATGGAAAGTCAGCTCTTCTCTGAGGTTCCTGTTCTTCCCTGTCCTGAATCTTGTGCTGGGAGAAGACTCCAGAAGATCAGGGCAGGGTTGGGTGCTAGCCCCAAGACCCTGTTGTCCTGTTGGCCTCTAGCCTGGGTTAGGATTACCTAGCAAGCCGTTTGCTTTTCTGGAGCATCCCCTAGCCCTGTTGAAAAGTTTGAGACCGTTCATTGTGTCCATAGGCCTACCCAGTTTTGCAGCAACAAAAGGGTTTCCCTGGCTGAAGTCTGCACAAAGTGGCTTTTTCTACACCGGGCTCTATTGGCTTCCATCTGTTCTTCTGGTTGGTTTCTAAGCCCACTTTGGTCATTTTCTTCCTTCACCTGCCCTGACTGGAGTTGCATCCCAGGCAGGAACTGGTCCCTCCTTCCACATAAGCAGAGTTAATCTTTGGATTCTCCTTTGGGTGGTTATGGGCCCAGAGATTCCTCCCCTGCAAGGCTGCCTTGCTGGAGTAAGCAGCATGGAGGTGGCCCAATGTGCAGGTTTGGGAACTAAGGCCATGTCGTCTGAACTGCAGCATACCTGGGAGGCAGGTATGCAGAGAGCAACATTGGGGCACCTTTAGTGTTCATCTGGCTGTGCTGGGCACACATGAGCACATCCCATTTCCTCTATTTCCTACTGGGGTGAATGCACCTTCTCCCCTTCTGCCCCTCTCAAGAAGCCTGGAAGGTCAGAGGCCTACTCCTGGGGGCTTGGACAAGAGATCTTTGTGTGGTGAAAGTTCTCTGGGGAGCCTGACCAGCCACAGCAGCCAAACCAAACCAAACCCATTGCCATTGAGTCGATTCCGACTCATAATGACCCTATAGGACAGAGTAGAACTGCCCCATAGGGTTTTCAGGGAGTGCGTGGTGGATTCGAACTGCTGACCTTTTGGTTAGCAGCCATAGCTCTTAACCAGTATGCCACCAGGGTTTCTGCCACACCAGCGTTACGCCATAAAATTAGCCAAACACTGTAGGTTTGTTCATGTTTCTTTTCAATCCTAGGCTCTCAAAACATCTTAAGTCCCTTACTAGTTTTTTTATAACAGCTTTATTGAGATATAATTTATGTACCATACAACTCACCTAATAGTATGCAATTCATTGGTTTTTAGTATGTTCAAGGAGCTAAACAACCATCATTACAATCAATCTCATCACCCTCAAAAGAAACCCCTGTATCCATTGCAGTCACTGCCCGTTTACCTCCAACTTCCCCCTGGCAGCCTTAGGCAACCACTAATCTACTTGCGGTCTCTATGGACTTGCCTATTCTGGGCATTGCATGTAAATGGAATCATATAATATGTGGTCTTTTGTATCTGGCTTAGCATAATGTTTTCAAAGTGCATACATATTGTAGCATGTATCAGGGCTTCGTTTCTTTTATAACTGAATAATATTCCATTGTATGATTATACCGTAGCCCTGGTGGTACAGTGGTTAAGCAATTGGCCGCTAACTGAAAGGTCAGTGGTTTGAACCTACCAGCGGCTCTGAGGCAGAAAGATGTAGCAGTCTGCTTCCATAAAGATTTATAGCCTTGGAGATCCTATAGGGCAATTCTGCTCTGTCCTATAGGATCCTTTGAGTTGGAATCGACAATGGGTTTGTGTTTTTTTCTGGGGAGGGGGGCAGCAGTTAAGAGCTACAGCTGCTAACCAAAAGGTCTGCAATTCGAATCCACCAGGTGCTCCTTGGAAACCCAATGGGGCAGTTCTACTCTGTCCCTCAGGGTCACTATGAGTCAGAATTGACTCGACGGCCGTAATTTTTTTGGTTTTTGGATAGTTATATCACATTTTGTTTATCCATTCATCAGTTGATGGATGTGAAGTTGTGTCCACTTTTTAGCTATTATGAAGTAGGCTGCTATAAACATTTGTGTACATGTTTTTGTGTAGACATATGTTTTCATTTCTCTTGGATATATACCTAGGAGTAAAATTGCTGGGTCACATGGTAACTCTATGTTTAACCGTTTGAGAACTGTTTACAAAGTGGCTGCACCATTTGATATCCCTACCTGCAGTGTGGAAACTCTGGTGGATTAGCGGTTAAGAGCTACAGCTGCTAACCAAAAGGTTAGCAGTTTGAATCCACCAGGAGCTCCTTGGAGGCTCTATGGGGCAGTTCTACTCTAACCTGTAGGGTCCCTATGAGTTGGAATCGACTCAATGGCAATGGATTATGGGACCAGTAGTGTATAAAGGCTCTAGTTTTTCCACCTCCAATGTTTGTTATCTGACACACCTAGTGGGTGTGATGTGGTATCTCACTGTGGTTTTGATTTGCATTTCTTTAAAGACTAATGATGTCGGGCATCTTCTCACGTGCTTTATTTTAGCCACTTGTATATCTTCTTTGGAAGAACTGTCCAGATCCTTTGGCCATTTTTAGAATTTGGTTATTTGTATTTTTATTATTGAGTCTCATAGGAGTTCTTTCTATATCCTAGATACAAGGCCATTATCAGATACATGATTTACAAAAGTTTTCTTCCATTCTGTACAGTATCATTTCACTTCCTTGAAGATGTCCTTTGAAGCACAAATTTTTTTTTTTTTTGATGTTCCTTACTCAGTTTGAACTGTGAGTAAAACAGGCATAGATGGTGAGGGGCATGTATGTACCTAAATTAAAACTTGGCACACTGCTAGATCCTTGTTAGCTATCTATGCTGCCTCCTTCAGCAACACTGGATTTGCTTGCAGGCAGCCAGCACTTGTTACCTGTTTGATAAAACAGAGAAGAGATGAAAGACACATGGGGGAGGGGAACCTAAGATTAGGTCCACATAAAAAAAAACAAAAACAAAAACACATAAACAGCCTGAATTCAGTGAAGCAGGTTGTTAGCATCCCTATCCAGAGAGCGAGCCTCAATGTCAGGGACATGGCGGATGTGGATGGGAACCTTCACACATGCGGTGTAATCTCTCTTGATGTTAGAGAAGAGGAGCTATGGCTGGTTGTTTGGGGGATGTACTTTGCTCCACGTTGTTTTGAATGTACGAATGTGTTGTAATATTTTACCGTGTCTGGATTTGTGTGGAATTGCTGAGGGTTTCAGCCATGAGGCCATGTTTGGATGGGCCCTCTCTTGTTCTGCACCCAGCCTGCGCTGATGGGAGATGTGAGAGTGGCCCCATTGGACTTGTCAGATGCTGATCTTTAGGACAAAACTCTAATGGTGGAAAGAGAATTCCCCACTTGAACTTAGAGATCCAAAAAGGGGAATTCTAGGCCCTCTCCTTTGTCAGCCCTGAGGCAACTGTAGAATTCTGATTGGCACCCTCCAGAAACCTACTCTCTCAAAACCCAAAGCAGCTTTTGCTGACATCTGATCTTTCTAGGGAGCTGATATTTTTATTTTTAAAATGATGCTTTTATCCCCAAATAGATTCTTAGCAGGCTTGTTCCCTTTGAGGGGTTCCTGAAGCCCACAAATTTTGCTCCCTGGGATCTCAGGGTAACCCTGGAAATATAGGAGGGCTCCGACCTATGCCAGGGATGGGGGAGGGGAGGGACACTTGCCAGCCAGGAAGCCAGACAACCCTGTCTCTACTTTTGGAGTCTGATTTCTGCATTGCTCTGCTCGCTCCCCTTCCCTCACAGTCTCAGTCCAGGAAGGAGAACTTTCAGTGAGCTGTAATCACCCATGGGCTAATCTCTCTATGAATCACACAGGTAGACAATGAGGCCTGGCAGTCCCTTGATTGTCCCTTGATTTTCCCTTCCCCTCCTCCCTCAGCTTTGCCTTGTCCATTCTCTCAGCCTCTCCCCGCCTTGCTTAAGTTCCCCTTGTTTCTTGTCTTTCAGCTGCCCAACATGTTTGGTGACCTTCGGTCCACACTTATTGCCTTGATGATTGGGTCCTATGCCTCCTCAGCAGTCACCTTCCCAGGAATTAAGGTAAGGGTGTGGCCAGCAGGTTTCCTACACATTCCTTTGATACCAGTATCTGCATGGGGCCTCCCCCGAGGCTCCTTCAACCTCTTCTGAAGAGAGAAGTCTTTGTGGGCGTTTGAGCTGTCCCCTCCTCACCCCCACCCCCACCCCCACCCCACCCCCACCCCCACCCCCACCCCCACCCCCACCTGGGCGGGATGCACCTGGGAGCCACAGGAGTAAGAAAACTAAAACTGTAGCTGTCAGAAAATTCAAGCGTATCACTGCAGGGTGTTACACGGGGTGCCTTTGCATTTCTGGGTTGGGGTAGGGAGAAGTAGTGGGTGAGTTCATCCAGGTCCTGAGTCCAACTCCAGTCTCCCTGCCCCCAGCCCTGTTGTTGTTGGGCTGTTGCTCCCCATTCGCCAAAGTGCAGCTCTCTGCCAAGTTGGTTCAGCTGTTTCCCTCCCAGACAGGATCCTGAGCCTGTAGAAGTCACGCAGGGTCAGGATGAAGCAAACACCTCGTGGTACTTCAGGCCCCGCTCCTACTCCAAATTCACATGCTCGTGCCAGAGCGTCCGAAGGGGCTTCTCCCTCCTCTGGCACCAGCACCAAGTGAAAACCCTTCCTGAGGTATGGGGGGAGGATGCCATAGAGGAAGAGAGCCACAGATGCTGGCTGGCCACCTGGGAATTAAGGAAGGCCTGGGGCCAGCATCCTCGAGCATGCAGGTATCTACAAGTCCCTTCTCCTCTCAGTGTCTGTGGGTCTGATCTCTGGGGAGCTGGGCAGCTTCTGCTAGTATTTTGGGGACCCTTGTTTGGGTGCTGGAAAGAAATGGCACTGGTGCCAGTAACAGCCAACACCTTCTGCCAGGATTACACTGTTAACCCCACCATGCCCCCATGAGGATACATGCCCTTGTCACACCCATTTCACAGAGGAGCAAAGTGAGACACATCCATTTGTCATTTGTCCATTCCCTGAGGCTTTTTTTTTTTTTTTTTTTGGTGAACCAACCATAGATACTCTTCTAGGCACTGGAGAAACGTCAGTGGACGAGGCTAGCAAGGCTCCTGTTCTCAGGGAGCTGAACTAGCAATAGAGAAGTCAATGAATAAAACCACAAAAGGCTCAGCCAGGGCTATTCACTTCCACTCAGTGGAACAGGGTGATGTGACGGCAATGGGGGTGGATAGGGAAGGCCTCCCAGAGGACGTGACATTGGATCCCACCTAGATGCATGGGGGTTAATAACATGCCAGGGCCAGATAACTAGCAAGTAGGGGCTAGCTGGGATTATTGGAGGCCGGGTATCTGATGTCCGAAGGCCCCGGCAGGCAGGGCCGGGCCTCCTGTGCATCCCCTGATAGAGTCAGGGTAAAGCAAACACCTCACAGGCCTTCACCCCAGCTCCTACTCCAAATCCGCATGCTCCTGCCAGAGCGTCAGAGGGGGCTTCTTCCTCCTCTGGCACCAGCTCTTTCTCCCCTCTTCTAATTCTGCACCCCCTCATTATGCCTGTCAGGTCATCTATGACTTTGGTGTCTCCTTCATCGTCATCCTCGTGGTCTGGGCCGGCTGCTCCGGGCTGGTTTTCCTCAACTGCTTCTTTAACTGGCCTCTGGAGCCCTTCCCGGGGCCAGAGGACATGGACTACTCGTAAGTGGGCGTGTTTCTCTCTGCCCCCCATACCTGCCCCAGCTAGGGTCCCTGGCAACACTGACAGGTACTCTCCCATGGCCTCCAGGGTGAAGATCAAGTTCAGTTGGCTGGGCTTTGACCACAAGATCACAGGGAAGCAGTTCTACAAGCAGGTGACCACGGTGGGGCGCCGCCTGAGTGTGGGCAGCTCCATGAGGAGCGCCAAGGAGCAGGCAGCGCTGCAGGAGGGCCACAAGCTGTGCCTGTCCACCGTCGACCTGGAGGTGAAGTGCCACCCAGATGCTGCAGGTACCTGCCACTCCCCCCTTGCCTCCCAGGACTGCCCACGACATCCACAGGGCTGTCTGCACCCACACCCGGGGGTAGGAAGGCGCAGCCACCCCAGACCTAGAAAAGGCTGAGGACTTTGTGGGTTCCATCTCACTTCATCCCCTCTTTATCCCAAACAAGGAGGTGGCACGACCCACCCTGCTTTACAGATGAGCACACTGAGGCTTACAGAGGCTGAGGGATTTGCCTAACTCTAATTTCACACCCTGGTGGTGCAAACAGTTAAGTGCTCTACTACCAGCTGAAAGGTTGGCAGTTCAAACCCATCCTCAGAAGACAGGTCTAGCAATCACTGCTTCTAAAAAGGTCACAGCCTTGACAACCCTATGGAGCAGTTCCACTCTGCATACATGGGGTCACCTTCAGTCTCCACAGCAACAACAACAATTGCACACAACCGGGAGACCCAGCTTCAGAACCCGCATGGTGTTAAGCTCAGCTGGGCTGGTCCTCAAGTTACATCACCCCTTCCCGTTGCATCCAGCATTGGGTGATCTGGTCAGCAGATTGGTCATCTCTGCCCCATGTGCCCCGGCCCCGGACGGTCGGTGGGCTGTGGGCCCCAGAGGTACTGGCCGCCATTCTCCCTGAGTGTCTGTGGCCTTCTCCCCACAGCGGCCCCCTCATTCATGCACAGCGTGTTCAGCCCCATCCTGCTGCTCAGCCTGGTCACCATGTGTGTCACCCAGCTGCGGCTCATCTTCTACATGGGAGCCATGAACAACATCCTCAAGTTCTTGGTCAGCGGCGACCAGGACATAGGTAGGTGGCCCCCTGGGCCTCTGTGCACAGCCCCATGGGAGGGTGGCCCCTGAGTCTCCGTCGGTCACTCTCGTCTGCCTGAGGTCAAGCCTGCTGGCCAGCGTCTGGGGCACATTAGACTGGGCTGGACGGCAGAATCCCCAGGGCCTGTGTGCATGTCAGAGCCATTTCATCAGAGCCAGCCCGAGCTGTTCTTTCATGTCCTCAGTCAGGGTTTGCCGGTTTAGGAGATAGGGGAGGACTAAAATAACTGCATGTGTTGGGGGTGGGGTGGGGGACACTTTTTTCAGTGCCCGAAGGGGAGGCTTGACGGGTGTGTTTGTAAGTGAAAATGTTGCACAGAACAGTGTACTCCACCTTAGTGCTTGTTGAAAGACAACAAATCAAACCCAAACATGGAGAACAACTCTGGAAAACCACAGGGCTGACATGGGGTGATGCTGGGCCTGGAGGGGAGGAAAGTCTGTGGGCTGGAGGCTTTGGGGCAGTTACACAGCAAGCACGGGGGCAGAGCGGGGGGAGGGGAGACCTGTGCCCTGACCGGGAAACAAGGCGAGGCTTCCCGGTGTGTGGAATCCAGTTGAGGCTTGTTAACTCTGGTAAACAGAACTGATAACCCACATGCCACTTTTTCAAAACAGCAGAGAAGGTCTTCAGCTGATTAGAGGTTTTGATTCTACAAAGAAAAGTCTGTACTTCCTCAGGGCCTGAGCTGAGTCAGCATTAGTCATCCTGGAGGGACAAACACGTTTGGTAAATCCTTTTTGCTGGCAGTCTCCCTGGCTGCTAACCTTTTTGTTGGTTTCATTGTATTTTTTTTTTTTTTTTACTTGGGGGAGATAGCTTAGGCAGTGTAAGGAAATCAAATATCAGCCTTTAAAGGACAAGAATTACGGCTTCAACAAAAGGAAAAGATAGCCTGAGGAGCCAGCTAAACGGGGGCCCTAAGCTAAACGGGGGCTCTACTATGGGCATAGAGATCTGTAGGTGGAGAAAACTGATTATCTGGGCACCCTTGTGAAAATCTGTAGTGATCATTAACATACTAAAGGCCGGAAGGAGCCCTACAGAAAAAAAATAATCGATTTAAACTGGTTTAGTACACGTTTCCCCCAAATTCTGTCACTGGGAACCTTTTTTTTACGTAATGCCTGTTACAATCTGTGCAACACATTCGGGGAAAACTGAGCTGTCTTATCTAACCAAACCAGTTGCCCTTGAGTCAGCCCCACTCAGGGCGACCCCATGCGGGTCAGAAGAGAACTGATTTTTCAGCAGTAGATTGCCAGGCCTTTCTTCTGAGGCACCTCTGGGTAAATCGAACCTCCAACTTTTTGGTTAGCAGCCCAGCGGGTTAAATGTTCACACCACCCAGGGACTCCCTATCATGTCTAAGGTCCCTCTTTGTATAAACACTCAGGGCCAGAGAGGTCATTACCCTGGATGAGCAGAGAAAGGGAAGTGGTCCTTACTGGACTAATCTGAGAAATTCTGATGCCTAGGAGAAATTTTTCCAGCTGTTTCCCACATTCGAAAAGTCGGTTTCAAGGAGAGGAAGCTGGGCCAGGAAATTTGGTCTGTGGTGACAGGACGTTGGTTTTTCCCATCCTGCTCTTGCACACGGTTGTACCAGTACCACAGCCAGCTGTGCCTAGAGGTGCTGCTTCAGGATGGGGGCAGCGGGGTGCACAAAGGGAGATGGGACCAGCTCTGGACAGGAGACCATGGTGTCAGATGCCTTGGCTGGGTGTCTGGGGTGGATTCTTCCACCTCTGCCTCCTTGTGTGTGCAGAAAGAAGTGGGCCTGACAGAGCAGTGGCCCGGGGCAGGCATGGTGTGAGGGGATCTGATTCTCCCAGACTTCCTCATGCACGCCACTTCCTCATCACGTCCCTGGCCTGATTTACTAAGTGCCTGTGATGAGGCACCAGCTGCACATGACGGGCACCAGCAGACAGGGTACGTCAGCAGGTGCCCGTGCTGGGCCTTCTCCCGCCTCTGCTCCCAGAAGGCTGGCTCACACTCAGCTTCCCCTGAGCTCCCTGAGCATCAGGTCTTCACGGGAAATGGAATCTGTGCTGGGCTAGCCTGCCTCTACTCACCAGCAATCTGTAACAGCTTCTGAGATTTCTGCTGCTAACCTCTCTCCTTTCTGCCTTTTCACCATTGCTTTCTTGGTGCAGTGATGGCCACGGGTAAGCTGGGGAGGGGGATTGTCAGTGAACATGGCAACATCCCCTCCCCTCCCAGGCAGCCCCTGTTCTACCAAGAACCACCTCGCCTTGGACTCCATACATCCCTCTTGGCCAGAATTGTGGGGTGGGGGAGGGGCCATCAGCTTTCAGCTTCTATTTATTTGCCCAAAAAATCCCATCATTTTAAGGCCCTGTGAAGATTGAAGCCCTTACGTCAGAGCCCCTGTGAGTGGTGCCTTCCTGGGATATTTCTAGAGGCAGCAAACCAATGTCCGGTCGCATACAAAGCCTGAATCATACATTCGTAATTTTGTGGTTTCCAAGTCACAGTGACTTCCTGGAGCTTTTGAAGAGGACATTGTGACATACTGGATTTCATTTGCTATTTCTTGGAAACCAGCAGGGGATTGGGAGCAGAGAATAAGGTGACCTGCCTCTTGCTCTGGCCTTGACTTCAGAGGTTAAGGTGTCCAGAGTTCCCCCTTAAACCTTGCAGTGACAAAGGGAATCTGGGTCAGACCCCAGATGGGCGTTGAATAGCAAGCGGCCCCTTTCCAGGTCCTCTGCCAAGGGCCCTCTCCTGACACTGCCTGTTTTCCTCCCCAGTCAGTCTCTATACCTCCATCTTTGGCGTGCTCCAGCTGCTCTGCCTGCTGACGGCCCCTGTCATTGGCTACATCATGGACTGGAGGCTGAAGGACTGTGACGATGCCTCTGAGGAGCCTGAGGAGAAAGACACCAGCCAGTGCGTAGGCTGGGCCCATGTCTCTGGCTCCCAGCCCCTAGAGGAATAAGACCACGCAGCCACATGTTAAGCAGGGACAGGGTAATAGGTCAGGTGTAGTCAGTGGGAGGAGCAAGAAAGGAGTATGCTCTTACTCTCAGAAGTCTTTTCAAATACTCATTTGTTCAGCTCAGTGTATGTTTTAGAATTTTCTTATGGAAATTCTTTTGCATGCTAAAGCTTGGGAAGTACAGAACTAGAGGGAGTGGGGCACAAGAGGAAAGTCCGTGTGCAGATGACCGGGCATCAGACCATTCTGCCTTTAAGTCAACCCTCAGACTCGTAGCATGAGTGGCGCACTGGGTAGATGATGATTTTAAAGTGTCCCGTTACGCCACTTGGTTTGAATAGTAAGTTGCAGTAACCTTACTATGTGTTCATAGATTTGTTCATGATTCTGAGGATTAAATGAGGTCCTGAGGATTAAATGCCCCGTCTTATGTAAGGGCTGGGCTCTAAAATCAGAGGATGAGTTAAATGCTGTTTTTTGTGACTCCACCTTAAGATAATAAGCTGCTGTTTATTGTATCAGGCCCTGTGCCAAGCGCTTAAAGTACAATATCTCTATACACCCTATGAGGTGTTTACTAGTGTTATACCCATTTTACAGATGAGGGAACTGAAGGTAGGAATTTAAGGAGCTTTCCTGAGGTCACAGAGGAAGTGGTGGGCCTGGCCACCCAGCACTTCTCCAAGCACTTGGCATTCGTTCTTGGAGATGCAAGAACATTCTCCATGTCATCCAGTTGTCCACAGGGGATCTGTGTGGGTGGCGAGACTGGAATTGGTAATAGTGAGTTAACAAGGAAATAATTAACTGTATAGAGAATGCTCTGTTATCTAGGTCAGGCCCCATAGCCAAGAGGTTATTTGTGCCCATTCCAGTTCCATCTGCTGCAAATTTGTTTCTCCTTCACCCCTTCCTGCCCCCTAAGGGGAAATCCACTCATTTCCTTAGACAGCCTATTGTTGGCTTGGCTCCGTGCAAGGTTTGGTGAAGTTGAAGCCAATGGTAAAAGTGAGGCTTTGCCACATCAGATCTTGGGCACACTCTCCCTACCCCTCCCTGTTATTTGAGCTCAGTTTGCACTGAAGGCAATGCAGCATGTTGGTGATCATCTTCCAATATCTGAGACCCCTCCACTGAGGTCCTCATTTAGTGCTAAATCGAGAGGGAGGAATGGGAGTATCTCTAATGCTGGTCTAGTCCCAACACAGCCCCTAAGTGGGCTTGGGTGGCATCTGCAGTCTTGCTTTGGTTCACATCTTGTGACTCCCTAACTCCTTGGGAGAGCCCACCCTCCAGGGAACCCCCAGCTCCTGTGTCTCTGCTTCATGTCTCCACAGAGGCGAGAAGAAGAAGAGGCGGGACCGGCAGATCCAGAAGATTACCAATGCGATGCGGGCCTTCGCCTTCACCAACCTACTGCTCGTGGGCTTTGGAGTGACCTGCCTCATTCCCAACTTACCTCTACAGGTGGGTATGGGGAGAGGGAGAGGCCAGGTAGGCGTGGAATGACAAGAAGGGATGTTGTTTAGAGACTAAAAGGGGCATGATACATCATGGGAGCCATCAACAAACCAAATGATGACTTCTCGTTCATTTATTCAACCAACCAGTCAGCGAGCTGTTGTGTACAAAGAGCCTGTTACCCACCAGGCTCTGTGCTCCATACTGGGGCGAGCTGTAATAAAATAAGATTGTCTTTTGCAAAAGAACTCTTCTCTAGGAAGGTATGTGGTTCTTCTTGGTCTTTGGGGCATCTGACATATGACGACGATCACTACCGTGTCATTTCCTGAAACCATGTAGGGTAGATGTGTAGCTATTTGTTTTGTATTTCCTCCAACAGCTGGGATCTGATGTCCCCAGAGGTCTGGCCAGTCTATGGTGTTAATGGGAACATCTGCTCCCCTGGCACAAGAGTGTCTGATGGGTCCCCACATGTGCAGAGTGCTGAGGACTGTGATTGCTTGCCATCTGGGATCAGGAGCTTACTTCTTTGCATAAGACTTCAAATTCTAACAATAGGTATAGCCCCAATCCCTAAGTTTATGAACTTGAAGGGACACAGGAGATGGCATTACTTCCAGATGGCTATAGCCCAAGTCCAGATGGTATCTCAGGCCAGGTCCAAAAGGAATGAAAGATCCCTCCCTTTTTACAAGTGGCCATGTATTTAGGTATGTTGAATATCCAGGTGTGTACCACGCATGGGTGTGGTCACATGTATGTGCTGATAACTGTGTGCAGACAAGAGTAAACCACTGGAGACTTGTACCACTTCCAGTTAGCACTGTCATTGCATCCTTGGCACCCTCCCTGGCCTCTGGGTGGCTTCCCTTTCTGTAAGACTGGCAGACCCTTGCCCTGACCACCTTGCCCACTCGATCAGTGCTCAGCGGGGACAGCCATCTACTTTTCATTTTATTTAGTGCTCTTTGAAAGAAGAGTTGTGAAAAGGAAACAAAGCATCTGCAGGGCAGTCTGCACGAGAATATATGTGTGCACAGTCAGGTGCAGCTGCTGTCAACACCAGAGAGAACAGCCTTTGCCCCTCCACTGCCCACATGCCTGGGAACAGGTCCTGGCCGCTGAGCAGGATGGCAGGGCTGTGTATAAAAGACATCAAAGGCAAACAAAGGGCAGCGGCAGAGTGGACAGCCCTTGTGCCTCTCAGGAATCCTTAACGAGTGCTTCTCAGAGCCTGCCTACAGTGGCCTTCCTGGGAGAGACCTCCCAGAGACAGTGGTGGAGCTTTCCTAGGGGGACAGGGAGGACAGCCACCTGTCAGTAAGGTCTGGGGTGGCCAGGCAGGGAGATCCCTGAGCACAGTCCTTGGGTCAACAAGGCAGAGACCGATGTCATGATTGGTGCCTCCTACTCAGTGCTGGAAGCTGTGGTGGCATGGTGGTTAAGAGCTATGGCTGCGAATCAAAAAGTTGGAAGTTCAAATTCACCGGACGCTCCTTGGAAACTCTATAGGGCAGTTCTACTCGGTTCTATAGAGTCATCATGAGTCAGAATTGACTCGAGGGCAGTGGATTTTTTACTCAGTGCTATGTCTAACAACCAACTCTTGCTGGGAGGCGGGACAGCCCTGATTTGTAGTGTTTGCCAATTTCCCCGGTGTAAATGCTCTCATCATGGCCCATCTCAGGCTACCGGTGTGATGTCACTGAACGTGGAGTTGGGAAGGGATTCACAGTAACACCCCACTCTACACTATTTCCACCATTCAAATATCATAGACTCAAAAGCATAGATGATAATAAAATAACTGGAGTCTCTGGGCGGCACAAATGGTTAAGAGTTTGGCTGTTAGCCGAAAGATTGGCAGTTAAAGTCTACCTAGAGGTGCCTCAGAAGAAAGGCCTGGAAAATTAGCACAGTTCTGCTCTGACACACATGGGGTCACCATGAGTCAGAGTCAGCTTTTGAGTATTTACTACCTTTGTTTTAAAAATATTTAATTGTAAATTTATGTAATTTTTAATACTGGCTGTGCTTGACCACTGGCTCATCAACCTCCTGAAAATTTCACCAGTTGCCCTGGAGTGCTGGCACAAGTAGTTCCAACACACCACTGCTCCTTTTGCTCAGGACCCCAGGAATGGTGGGGTGGGAGGTGGGTGAGGCCTCCTCCCGGTCTTCCCCTCACACTGTCTCTCTCCTGCAGATCCTGTCCTTCATCTTGCACACGGTTGTGCGCGGATTCATTCACTCTGCCGTCGGGGGCCTGTATGCCGCTGTGTAAGTCCGGCAGCTGCAGGGGACTGGTGGACAAGGATGGAGGGAATGACTTGAGGGAGGTCCGTGGTGGACTGTATCCCTGAGGCTGGGCCAGCTTGCCCTGTGGGTTTCACCTTCTTGCATCAGGGGACAGGTAACAGGGCTCCTGCTGGGTGTCAGAGGACGGCTATACCTGGCAGGAGGTGGGTTTGGTGAACCAAGAGTTGGGTGCCCATGAGCCTCAGCGTTTAGCACGAAGTCAGTCCCCCAGCCAGGGTCAGTGCCCTTTGTGGCTCATTACTGCCTCAGGGCTATTGCTCAGCCGAGTCCGGGCTTCCCCTGGCTACTCACCTGGGAAAGACAAGGATAGGTTCTGGCCGCCTGAAGCTGGATGTTTAAGTTTCACTGGCCCTCAGCAAGGGCAGTGACACAGATAACTGAGCCCAGAATGGATCAGTAGTCCTCACCCAGAGCCTGAAATGGCCTACTCCTGGCCAGAGCCTGCAGGCTTCTCAGGCCCTGGCTGAAATAAAACCTGCATCTTTCTCCACAAGGCCACATATCCATAAGGGACTACAGTTGGTCCTCCTTCTCAGGCTGGGGCTCGCCCCGCAAACTGGAATCCAAGCACCACCCACTCTCTCTGACCCCAATTCCAGCTTATTCCTTTCTGGGATCCCTTCCTGCCTCTTGGGCAGCAGAGTGATGTTCGCTGAGATTTTGCCTAGAACTTTCTCCCCCGTCCAGCATTGTCCCATGCGGGTCATTCCAGGTCTGCTTGCCCCACCCCCAGGCCTGAAGGAAGTTGCGGGCGGCCCTGGCAGGGTCTAAGGGAGCCAGGCTGAGGACTGTGATGCTGAGTTTCCGTGATTACGCAATGTCCCTGGATGCAGGCACAGCAGCGCCACCTGCCTCCAACCGGCTCCAGGACCTATTTCCTAAGCCACAGACGCCCACTGGCACCACACTTTCCACTCGCCCTGCCAGATCCCTATCGTCCCAGGGCACACCTGGGCTAGGTGTGGCCTTCCTCAAGTCAGGCTCATGATGGCCCTAAAGGGAACCTCACTTTGCAGAACTGTTCAGCAGGAAGTAATCCAGGGACCAGCACCCCATTATTTTGGGGGGCTGCTCCTTCCCCTTCCATCTCTGACACCAAATGTGCAGCCTGGGGTACCACCACGCCTGGGGCTGGACTGGGGCCGAGGAGGTGTCTGGGAAGCCTGCAAGTGGCACCGCAGTGACGAGGTCTCAACTGCCCTCCACAGGTATCCTTCCACCCAGTTTGGCAGCCTCACAGGACTGCAGTCGCTGATCAGTGCACTCTTCGCCCTCCTGCAGCAGCCCCTGTTTCTGGCCATGATGGGCCCCCTCCAAGGAGACCCTCTGTGGGTAAGAAAGGGCAGGGGGCTGCTATGGGGCTGACTCAGAGCAGAAAAGTCACTCAGGGGCTTCCAGAGTATCAAGGTAGGAGATGAGAAGGTCCCTGGGCGGTGTAAGCAGTTTACAATTGGCTGCTAACTTAAAGGTTGGCAGTTTGAACCCACCCAGCAGTGCCATGGAAGAAAGACCTGGTGATCTGCTTCCATAAAGATTACAGCCAAGAAACCCTAAGGAGTTCTACTGTGTAACTCGCGGGGTCACCATGAGTCAAAATCGACTCACTGGCAATGGGTTTTGTTTTTTTTGGAGGAAAGGAGGTGAGAAGTGTCCTCTCTGGCCCTGATTTGGGGTAAACTGAAGAGAATTCCTGCCCGGCCCTTCCTGCTAAGGGTCCAGGATTCTTAATTGAGCACAGTGACCTTTTTCCCAACCCTGTCTCCAGCCCTGAAGATTCAAATCAGTAGTCTGAGGTAGGGGACCGAGGCCCTGAGGGCCGCTGTGTGGCCCTGTGGAGAACTATGGCTCTGGGAGCTCTTGGGCTGGAATGTGGAATGACAGGCCCTCAGACGGATTGAGACTTCCTGTTTCAGTTTGTCCTTTTCTCTCCCATAACCTTCTCTCCTTTCCCAAACGTGAATGTGAGGGAGGGTCTTGAGCCTGGCTCTGAAAAGACCACAGCCCACCGCTCAGCTCTCTGTCCCCATCCTCCTGTGACAGCAACTCTTAACCCTGCCTCTTCAGGTAAATGTGGGGCTGCTTGGCCTGAGCATGCTGGGGTTCTGTCTCCCCCTCTACCTGATCTGCTACCGGCGACAGCTGGAGCGGCAGCTGCGGCAGAAGAGGGAGGATGACAAACTTTTCCTCAAGATCAACGGTTCATCTAACCAGGAAGCTTTCGTGTAGCACCCACCACCTCAGAACTGTGGTCTCCCGCCCTTGCTTCAGTGACTGAGCAACGTCCTCCTCCCCACGCAGAGGAACCCACGCGCCCCTAGGATCCTCTGCTTCACCACGTTGGAGTCCACGCTCTCTCCCAGGGTCCTGGTCCTGCCTCAGAGCTCTTCGGTGGAAGGGCGGGAGAGGACCAGGACGGGCATTTTCCTACTGCTGGAGACAGGGGCTGCCTTGAGCTTTGTTCTGCTTCCCTCGAGGGGCCTTGCAGGAGGAGCCAGGAGGACCCCCAGCAGGCAGGCTCTCTCCTCAAAGTGTCTGGATTCTGCCTCTTGCCAAAGCAGAGGGGTCTGCCATCTACTGCCTGCCCCCCTCCTCTCGGCTGCATACCCACCAAATCACTCCTGCCTGAGGACAAAGGCTTGCACTGTCTGCAGCCCCCTCGCCTGGCCCCTCGCCTCCTCTCCTGGCCAGTCAGGCTGCCTGAGGAAGGAAGGACCCGCTTCCTGTTGGTGCTAACTCCTTTGTAATTCCAGCCTGTGGCCTATCCTCCCGTTAGAGGCCTGTGGAGAAGCCCCACTGGCTTAAAGTCTGGGGAGGGCATGGAGGGCAGGTGGTCACACTAAGCCTTCAGGGGCCATGGACAAAGCTGATGGGTCACTCCCTTACTTCCTCCTTCAGGGCCAAAGGGGGAGCAAGTTTCTGCTGTCACCCTTTATCCAGGCTGAAGAGAATTAAGGGGGTACCACCAGGGTATGCCCCCCACCCCCAGCCGCAGCTGTTTTTGTGGGGGTGAAAGTGAGGCTGTGGCTGACAGACCTGAAAGTCCAAGCCTTGAGGAGAAAGTGGATTTGCGAGGGGCCTAGGGGTGTGTGTACACGTGAAATGTGTGTGTGTGTGTGTGTGTGAAATGTGTGTTGGAGGGGAATGCTGGTGGGGGTGTGCGGGCTCTGGGTGTCTGCCCTGATCCTCCCAGACAGACCAAGAGCCAACGCGGAACCCAGGAGCCAGCCAAGCTCAGGGCTAGAAAAGGTCTGAAGCCTCCTAGCTGCAGGGCCACAGTGTCCCCTGCTGGCCAGCTGCTCCACAGCTGCCCTTCCTCTGCTGGGTGGCCTGGCTCACCAACGATCCCCTTTGACTGCCCCCGCCAGAAATGTGTCTGAGACTTCCTGGGATTACTGAGAAGGATGGGTTGATTTTTAGTTGTTTGTTTGTTTTCCTTTTAAGTTTTATCAGATTCCTTTTTATAAAGCAATAAATTCATTTTCCTCCTGGTAAGGGATGCCCCTTCGAACGTAGCAGTTAATGGCTCCTGTGCCTATTTTGAGGTAGAGAAGAAAAAGGCAGAACAAGACTTTCTGCCACTGACCAGCCCTAGTAGTACCCAGTTGCTCCCCGTCTTTCTGGATGACCACCCCTCCTTGAGAGGGGCTGGAGGCCAGGAAAACACCTTCTGCCCACCTGCCCCAATAGAGTTGTTGTTAGATGCCATGGAGTCAGCCCCCGTCGTGGCGCCCTTAATGTGTAACAGAACAAAGTGCTGCTCAGTCCTGTGCCGTCTTCGTTATCGTTAGTATGTTTTAGTCCATTGTTGTGGCTATTGTGTCAATCCATCTCATGGAAGATTTCCCTCATTTTTGCTGACCCTCTGTGCAAACATCCTAAAAGTGTGGGCCACCTCCTCCTCTGCCACTTACACCAGGCACCCAGAAGAATCTTGACCCCTTTTCATTTCTTGTCAGATTTCCCGTCACTGTTCAGCAATCCTGGAGGTTCCTCCTGAGTCCCTGATACGGGGACCTACCAATGGCCCCAGGAAGCTGCCAACTTAGAACAGAGAAGCAGGATTCTGGTGGGGGCGGGAGGTGTGAGGGGACAGCAAACTGAAACAGGAAGAGGAAGACCCAGGCTCTGCATCAAGAGTTGAGCCTCTTTAACACACTTGACCTAGGCTTCAGTCTGCTTCACTATAAAACAACAAAAAAAGAGCTAGATCAACATATCCCAAACTTCCTCAGAAGGCTAGTTCTGTGAGATGTTAATGGTTAATTAAAAAAAGTTTTATAGTCAAATTTGGGGAATGTTGAGTCAAAGTCAAACATGTTTCTTTATAGTGGGCACTTGTGATGCATCCCAGGGCAGAGATTTGTGGCTTTCCAAGAGGAGTGTGGTATGCTGCTGGGGAGGGGGTTTCCTATCTAGAGCCACCCTCTACCCTGCGTAGCCCGAGGACCACCTGCGCTGGAAGCTGCTGGTGTGCTTGTTTCACAGGTAGACTCCGGGTCCTGCCTCTGACCCAGAAGGAATGGAGTCTGCATTTTGCTCAGCCCCACCTAGTGTTTCTGGTGCACCTAGAGTTTAGGACCCATGGATGAAGAGGTGTGAATTTTTGGAAACACTGACCTAGGGGATTAGCATGGGCCCTTCCGGTTGGGAAGATGTGCTGAGGTTCCGAAGCCACAGCCTGTGCTGTCCCCAGCAGCGCCTGGGCCCAGCCAGAGTGGGAGCTGCTGCCTGTCTCCCACCCACCCGCAGGGTGTGGGCACCTTGTGGGAAGAAGCAGGCACCAAGAAACTAGAATTCAGGGTGGAAAACAGTCCAGAGCCAACAGTGCATGGGAAGTGGAGGCATGAAAATGGGAGTAGGTGCAGAGGCTGGGGTGAGCCAGATGGGTTTGGTATCCCCTGTTCCCCCAGCCCAGTCAGAGACCAATCATTCTGCCCTGGCTTTGTGCAGCGGATGGATTACATACTTTTCCATTATTATCACTGAATCATGAGAACAACCCGTAAGTTACAGAGATACTATCGTCCCTATTTTACAGTTGGAAAAATTGAGACCCAAAGAGGTGGAGTAACTTCCTCAAGGTAGAGCCAGGACTCACATGTGGGTCTTGAGTCACTGGAGTGCTTGGGCCTAAAGACCAGGACATTTGGTTCAGAGAAGCAGTGCTAAGGCCATCAGGCTTCCAGAGCAGGGTGGTAATAGGCTGAGGAGGGGAGCTTCCTCTGGGCAGTGGGGTGAGCTCTACTCGTTAGTTATTTGACCCTGGAGGTTGATTGGTCCTTGGGGACCAATTCCCTAGTCATCCCAACCCTCCTGGTGCCCTGGGATGGGCAAGGGACCACAAGCTGGTCAAAAGGAGTGGATACCAAGTCGCCACAGCCCTCCCATCTTCCCCCTTGTCCTCCGTGCTGGGGCCAGTGGGGTAGGGGGGAGAAAGGAGCAGGAAGTGATGCTGGGCCTTGTGGTTCAGAGAGCGAGGAAGGGGCTGGGCCATGCCAGGAGCTGCTTTCCTCTCTAGTCTCTCTGCCACCCTGGGGTCTAGGCTTCCTTTGTGGTTGGTTTCCCCAAGCCCTCTGGGCTTTTGCCTGAAGCTCCTGCTGCTAGGGCCTGAACATGGGAAGCTTCCAATCCTCAAAGGCTGTGGTTGCTGGTCCTTGTGGATTCCTTTCTGGTTTGCTCCATCTCCCCTCTCCTTTTGTACCTAGGATCAGCCTGGTGAAAAGAACCACTCAAGCCACCATTGTCACGGCCCTGGGCTGTGCCAACTGAGGAGGGCATCTCACTGGCTCAGGTCCCAAGGACACTGAAAATGGGGAACACCCAATACAGGTGCTAGATGGTCCCAGACAGTAGCACAAACACATTGAGCGAAGTGGAGTTTCTGGTGCATTACATGTCAGCCTGTGGAGATACGAGCAGATCTGCAGCCAGGGCTGGGTGATGGCGGGGGTCGGGGGGGAATCCATGGGCATCCTATAGTGAGGGCTCCTCTTAGCAGAGTGGGGCCTCAGGCGCTCTGAAGTAGCAGCACCCCTCCCTTCGAAGGGTTTCATGAACTCTTGGGGGCAGTGAGATTTCTCATCACTGCAAATTACTGGGACCCAACTCAAGTGCGGTAGTGCATCTTCTCTAAATATACCAAACTAGTTGCCGTTGAGCGGATTTGGACTCATGGTGACCCCAAGTGTGTCAAAGTAGAAGTGCCCTCTGTAGGGTTTTCATGGCTGTGACCTTTTGAAAGTAAACTGCCAGGCCTTTCTTCCGAGGCGCCTCTGGGTGAGGTCAGACTGCCAACCTTTTGGTTCATAGCACAGAGCTTAACTGTTTGCACCAAATGTACCGTGGGATTATGAGGATTAGGAGTCCAGGGCCACCAAAGTGGGGGGGTTTTCCACAGACTAGGCTCTCCCCTGGGGCGAGGGGGTCCAGTGGTGAGCAGGCACAGTATGTGAGCCTGTTCCCCCCCTCCGCGATGCCTTGACTCATCCCAAGCCCTGAACTGACAACAGAACTTCTCAAGTGCCACAGAGAAAGTGTAGCATCCTCCACGTGGGTGGCCTGCACAGCTCAGGCCTCTCCCTGCCATCCGGAAACTACCACCCACCTCCCACAGCCCTGCCTCTGCTGTGACCCTGGTCTGTACATGTCCAGCTCTGAAGTTAGTTGTTCTTAGCCTCCTGGAGAGCTCAGAGACTAAGCCAGGGCCACTGGCAGCTCCCGGCCCCTGACCCTCTTCAGAGTGGGGCTCCATCTCTCCATGCCCAAGAAGAAGTTGGGGGAGGAACAAAAGGTAGAGGCTTTAGGGCCACACAGATACCTGTTTAAATCCCATCCCTGCCTACCAGATACTCTTGGTGACCTTAGGCAAATCTTGAGTCTGGGTTTCCTCACCTGTAAAATGGAGGTAATAATACCCTGGCTGTGAGGCTTAGTGAAAATGTACATAAAGCATTTGCACAGTAGTATACCTGACACTTGATAGGCACTTAACAAGTGGTAGCATTATTTTTATTACTCTAGTGGCGTGCAGATAACACAGGGGCCGAGGAACAACCCCTACCACCACCCATGTCATTAGGATACCGGCTTTAGGCAGCTCTGACCAGGAAAGACTCGTGGCCAAGTAGAGAAGGAAGTGAAGGCCGTATCTGCTGACTCCTACCCCTCTCAGAACCCCTACCTTCTCTGATAGTAGATGTGCCGGTACTCTGGCAGGTGTATGTAGACAAGGGTGTCCTGAGTCACGGCCACATCAGCAGCACCTCCATGCCATCTCCTTGTGAAACTGCTTGGCTGGGTGTGTGTGTGTGTGTGTATTCTGGCCATGTCAGGGAGTGCATGTGCATAGAGGCGGGTGAGTCGCTGATAACCAGGGTCAGTCCAGTGTGGCTGATAAGTCTGCAGCTGGTCCTGGCTCTTCTCTACCCCTTTGCTGTTTCTTGCACCTGGCATACCTCCTGGCACACAGTAAGCACTCAATAAATGTATGCTGAGAATGACTAAGAACTTCTTCCTCCTTGCCTCCTGTGTCTCTTTTGTCCTTTATCTGGATTTCCTGCCACCTGTCTGGAATGTGCTCCCTGACCTCCACACCCCCTCCCCCCGCCCCCCGCACCCACCATGTCTCCGCTTTGCTGGTTTGGCCTCTGTGCTCCCACTTGTGGAGGCAGGGGAGGGACAGGGTAAGGGACTTTTCTGGGTGGGAGACCAACACTTTTGGTGATTCTGGTTCTAATGGGAACTTGCCATTGCCCCTTTTCTTTTGTCCCAAGGCAACGTCTTAGGTGTGGCTGCTCTTCCTACAGGTCTCCCACAGAAGCCAGCCACCCTGCCACCAGAGACCTGGGCAGTGGAGCAGCAGGACAGAGACAGTCACTGGGTCTCTCCAGAGAAGCCCCAGGGAGAGGAGACCCCCGCCTAGTCAGGGAAGGGAGAGGGTTGTCCTGATTGCCTGGGACCTAGCCCCTGACCCTGACAGAGTGGAAGGGGCTTGAGGCCCAGGGAAGGGAGCTAGGTAGCCAAGTGGATAAGGAATGATCAGCCAGGGGCAGAGAGGTATGTGTGCTTCTTGTTAGGCTTGCAGACTCTAAGCCAGCAGGGGCCAGGCAGGTAACTGGCTAGGGCTCTGCCACACCCCTTTGTGGCCTACCTTTAATTCTCCTACTTTTAATGGAGACAGCAGAGAGCCAGAGACGTATTTCTCTGATATAAGTAAAGTCACAGTGTAAGCTCTACAATGATAAAGGGGCAACTAGACTTTGACCTCCATGTCAGGGACACAAAAGGGGACTATAAAGACCTGGAAGCCACAACCCCCATCTAAGGGGACAGCCTTGAGGCAGCTCTGACCAATTACTGTCATGTGGGAACGAGGACCCGTGTTGCTAGATCTTCTGATTTTTGCAAGAGAAGCTTGAAATCCTGATTTTTAAAATTTTTTGATTGTTGCAAAAATATAGATAACACAACATTTGCCGATTCAGCATTTTTCACATGTACAGTTCAGTGACCCCAATTATATCAGTCATGTCATGCAACCATCACACTATCCATTGCCAAATGTCCTATTGCCATAAACAGAAACTCAGTGCTTCCTAAGCAACGATTTGTCCTTCCCCCTCCCTCTCACCCCTGGGAACCACTAAGGAACTCTGATCTCTACATATTTGCCTGGTCCATGTATTTCATATTAGTGATATCATACAATACTGGTCCTTTTGTGACTGACTGACTTCATTCAGCACAGCGTTTTCAAGGTTCATTCATTTTCTATGATTTTTCCATCCCCCTTGTAAAACGTTGGATCAAAAATATTTTTTTTAATATAACAGCTAGTTTGAATTGTTTTTAGCCCTCTGCAGGCCCTCTTGTCAGAGGTAGGAAGAGAGATGAGAAGGAGGTAAAAGGCTTCTTCACCTCCTTTGGGCTCCGGAAGCACCAGCTGTGCACTTCCTGAACCTCAGCAGATCCTGTATTTACCTCCTCCTGCATTAGCTTGTGGCCCTATGCAGGCTGGGGCCTTATTCCGTTCACCTTTGTCTCCCCTGCCCCACCCGTGCACAGTAGATTCCTAATGAATGCTGTTGAGTGAGCAAATGGGTAAACACCCTAGTATGGCTTCATCCTAGTATGGCCCACAGCTCCTGTTTAGGAATGGGGAACTGCAGGCGAAGCTCAGCGCAGAGCCAGCTCGTCCTCCCAGGCCTGAGCCCCTCCCCACGGGAACAACCAACCAGCCATGGGTCATTTACCTGTCCGGTCTTCTGTCTGATGTGTCTCCCCGGTTGAATGAAAGCTCCTTGCAGGCTGGCCCCTGCCTTGCCTTGGTCATTGCTATTTCCCCCATGCCTAGAAAGGTGCCTGGGATGTAATAGTTGCTCAATAGATATTTTTGGAATTAAATTTTAAAAGACAGAGAGGTGGAAAGAAACAGAAAAGAGACTGAGCCAGACTGAGGCAGAGGCTGGGAGAAGAGCCTGCTCTTCCCAGCCAGAAAGGGACAGCGCAGAAGATAGAAAGAGTGAAACACAGTCTCCCCGCAATACCCAGAGATGGGTTACAGGGACGGCAGTAACCGAGGTGGTAGGTGAGGTGGTAATGAGGGCCAGCCAGCCAGGAGAAACCAGGCGGGGGCTGAAACCCCAAGACCCATAGACACAAAGAGGAGGGAGAGAGACCAAGACAGCACAAGAGAGCAGACAGACAGGGGAAAAGGAGACACTGCAAAGAGAAGATGAAAGAAACACAGGCTGAAGGGGCATTGCCCAGAGTCGAGTAACAGAGAAACAGAGATGGAGAGAGACAGAGAGAGGGAGGGGCAGAGAAAGACCCAAAGAGGAGAGACATAAACCGTGGTAAAGACAGTTAAAGAAGCACAGAGAGAGACACGAGAGACAATGAGAGAGAGATAAAGGAGAGGCAGACACAGTGATGTGAAGTGCAAAGACAGAGGGACAGAGAGAGACACAGAGAAACAGAAGGAGATAGAAATACAGAGACAGAGAGACAAAGAGAGGAGGAACAGAGAGAGATAGAGACAGACAAAACAGAGAGAGACAGAGATACAAAGAGACCAGGAGGAGAAACAGGAAGAGAGAGAGGGAGAGGGACCTAGAGAGATGGAAAAAAGACAGAGGTACAGAGACAGACAGACAAAGAGAGACAGGTGTAACACTCAATATTCATTTCTTTCTCTTTTTCCTCATGTAAGCTTGGAGCATGTAGATGTGGTTTTGGGGAGCAGTAGTGTCCCTTCCTCCTTCCTCACGACACCCCTTCCACCAATAATAATAATATGGAAATGTGCCGTGTATTACACGAAACTGCTTTATGTCCATTGCCTCCTCTGATGCTTCCCAGCAATCACAGGAGGCATTATGCCCATTTTACAGATAAAGAACCTGAGGCACAGAGAGGTTACATGACTTGTCCAAGGTCACACAGCTAGGAACTAGTATGGCTGGGATTTCAAGGCATGAGGCTTCAGGCTGTCTCTTCCCAGAGTGGGACCGTTGGCTCACAGCAGGGCACAGGGAGAGTGACTTGTAGTCTTGCATTTAAAGGACAACCGCTATGCATATCTGACGCAAAGGTTGCCAGAGAAAAAGAGACATATGAAACAGAACAACTAAAAATAATACATGAGAAAAAAAATAATGTGGGAGCCTTGTGTGGATACTGAACTTATCTAAAAGAAACTATAAAATGACATTTTTTAGATAACTGGGGATATCTGAATATGAACTGGGTATGAAATACTATCAAGAAATTGTTAATTTTGTGAAGCTGATTGTGGCATTGTAAGAAAATACCCTTCTTTCTAGAATCCACACTGAAACGTGGAGGGGAGATATACCATGACGTCTGAACTCTGCTTCAACAAGCTTCCGAAAAGAAATGAAGCGAGAGTGGCCAAATCTTGATAATAGTTGAATCTGGGTGATGAGGAAGGGGGTCTGTTTAAGGAAGGCCTTCAAACGGGTACAGGGTACCATTTTCTACCTCAGCATTCAAAGCTCCTCACCCTCAGCCCAACCTGTATGCCCCTGAGATTTTCCATTCATGCTGTAACCAGAGGCCCTGCTCCGGTCTCCCCACCCCTCAAACTCCACCCCTGTAGAATCTTCCCTCTGCACCTTTGGCATAAGCTAACTGACCTCCTGAGATGTCACTCTCTCTTCTGAGCCAAATCCGGCTCAAGTCCCCAGTGTCCCAAGACGCTTCCCACACCCCACCAGCCCACAATGTCTCTTCTCAGACCT
Organism: Elephas maximus indicus; assembly: GCF_024166365.1. Taxonomy (NCBI): domain Eukaryota; kingdom Metazoa; phylum Chordata; class Mammalia; order Proboscidea; family Elephantidae; genus Elephas; species Elephas maximus. Next base: position 20,133,428 of record NC_064837.1, read on the forward strand.
TTTCCGGCAGGCACATTCAGCTTTATTGCATGCTACTTTGATGGGTCGGTAATTACAGTTTCCTTGCACCTTCAAAATCTCCTCTCTGTGAGCTCCTAAAGGACAGAGTCTGTTTCTCAAGTATTTTGGCTTTTGTTTTGGTTTTTCATTTCCCCCAGTGCTCAGCACAGCCCTCCAGTCTCCATGTTGTCTCAACTCTTATCACCTTAGAACCAGTTTAACAACAATTCCTCTAACATTCAGGTCTCCGTCTAAACATCACCTCCTCCAAGGGGTCCTCCCTGACTACCTGACCAATGTCACGCGTCACTGCCCATACCCCACATTCACCCTGGTTAGCTTTTTGTATAACATTTTTCAGTTGTTATAGAATGACCGAATGCGGAAATTATAGAACAATATCATTAATATCACACGCAAGCAAAATTTTGCTGAAGATCATTCAAAAACGGCTGCAGCAGTATATCAACAGGGAACTGCCAGAAATTCAGGCTGGTTTCAGAAGAGGACATGGAACCAGGGATATCATTGCTGACGTCAGATGGATCCTGGCTGAAACCAGAGAATACCAGAAGGATGTTTACCTTTGTTTTATTGACTATGCAAAGTCATTCAACTGTGTGGTTCATAACAAATTATGGATAACATTGCGAAGAATGGGAATTCCAGAACACTTAATTGTGCTCATGAGGAACCTTTACATAGATCAAGAGGCAGTTGTTCGGACAGAACAAGGGGATACTGATTGGTTTAAAGTCAGGAAAGGTGTACGTCAGGATTGTATTCTTTTACCATACCTATTTAATCTGTATGCTGAACAAATAATACGAGAAGCTGGACTATATGAAGAAGAACAGGGCATCAGGATTCAAGGAAGACTCATTAACAACCTATGTTATGCAGATGACACAACCTTGCTTGCTGAAAGTGAAAAGGACTTGAAGCACTTACTAATGAAGATCAAAGACAAGCCTTCGGTATGGATTGTACCTCAACATAAAGAAAACAAAAATCCTCACAAATGGACCAATGAGCAACATCATGATAAACAGAGAAACGATTGCAGCTGTCAAGGGTTTCATTTTACCTGGATCCCAATGAACAGCCATGGAAGCAGACGTCAAGAAATCAAGAAATGCATTGCATTGGGTAAATCTGCTACAGAAGACCTCTTTAAAGTGTTGAAGAGCAAAGATGTCACCTTGAAGACTAAGGTGCGCCTGACCCAAGCCATGGTATTTTCAATCCCATAATATGCATGTGAAAGATGGACAATGAATAAGGAAGACTGAAGAAGGATTGACACCTTTGAATTGTGGGGCTGTGAAAAATATTGAATATACCATGGACTGCCAAAAGAACGAACAAATCTGTCTTGGAAGAAGTACAATCGGAATGCTCCTTAAAAGAAGGATGGCAAGACTACATCTTACATACTTTGGACATGTTGTCAGAAGGGATCAGTCCCTGGAGAAGGACATCATGCTTGGCAAAGTACAGGGTCAGCGGAAAAGAGGAAGACCCTCCAGGAGGTGGATTGATGCAGCGGCTGCAACAATGAGCTCAAGCATAATAACAATTGTAAGGATGGTGCAGGACCCAGCAGTGTTTTGTTCTGTTGTGCACAGGGTCACTATGAGTCGGAACCAACTCGACGGCACCTAACAACAACAACATACAATGAATCGTGTTCCCCCAAAATACGTGTTAAAATCCTAAGCCTGTACCTGTAAATATGACCCTCCTTGGAAATAGGGCTTTTCTTTTATGTTAATGAGGTCATACCTAATCACAACAGAACATTGTCTGATATAGGAGTTGGAGAATGAGCCCCTTAGGTTGGAAGGCATACTAGTGATCGCGATAATGGTGCAGGACCAGACAACATTTAATTCTGTTGTACATAGGGTCACCATGAGTTGGAACTGACTCAATGGCAACCAACAACAACAACAAATTTAATCACTACTGAGTTATAAAAAGGGCAGAATAGACACAGAGAAACACATGGGGGTAGGGGGCGGGGAGACAGATGCCAAGGAACAGCAAAGAACACCAAGGAAGTCCAAGGAATTCCTGGGGCTACCAATAAAAAGGACCTCCTCCTAGAGCCACTCACTTGTGGTACTTTTTGTTACAGGAGCACTAGATAACTAAGATATCACTAGTTGAAATTATTTTCTATATTTATTTATATTTTATTACCCCCACGCAGCAAGGGAAGGACCACATCTTTCTTGCTCAACCCTATATCCTCAGTGCCTAGAAAAAGGCCTTAGGACAGGACCAGGTGCTCAATCAATATTCATTGTGTGAATGCATAAATATAGGTTTTCCAACTGCAAGTTCCCTGGGGGGAGGGCCTGGTTACTTCCAGGAGGGAGCCAGCACATGGCACTTGTTGAATAATGTTCATTGATGTAATGTAGGAGAGAAAGCTCTAAGTGTGAGGGGCTGCGGGACTAAGGTCCAGGCTACTCATTTGATCATGGATTTGGGGTCATAATGTTCCCTTTCTTGGCCTTCCCTCAGGGGCATTGTGCTTGGATTTCTGAGGCTGTCCATGCTTCCACTCTAGGAGTCAATGAACAAGTGGCCCCCACATGTGATACTCAGAGCATCCTGGGACATCAGTCACAGTTTGACAGTGATGTGGCTGTGAAACCAGACCAATGCATCCGTGCTCAGCGTGCAAGAAGTTAAACTCTCAGACGCTGGTTCTGAGAGGAAGAAAAGTGTTTATTTCACAGGCTAGCAAGCAGGAACTCAGAGTTATCAACCTCAGATTGAATTCCTTGGTTTGAGGGAGCACTCACATTTTATAATTTTACGTATCCATGTAGGGTGAGGAAGGCAGTGGGCAGGATCAGGGAGTTTTAACTATTCATAGTTTCTATTGATTACTCACTATGAGGCGGGGCTAAGACTAGCATGGAAGTGGCTGATGGACTCTTCTCTTTTGAAATGGGTTTGGCTACAGCAAATGATGTATGTTTGGTGATTTTGGTTCCTTGACATAAGTCTTTTCGTTCCTCGACATGAGTTCTCTTGTGTTACTGAGCATGCGTGGCAGCCCGGGGTTGTCTGTTGGTCATCTTTGTCTGTTCTGTGCATGTCTGACCATTCTGAACCAGTTAGACCTGGACCCATCTGAGGCTCTCCAGAGGGCAAAACAACTTAGAGGAGGTGAGTGACATGTGATAGGGAGGTGACTGGGAGTGGCCTGATGACTGGTGGAGTACTAATTAATTAGGTGTCTTCAACCTCTAGGGCCCCGAATAGCCACCTGCCTACTCTCCCCTCCCAAGTCCTTAGCTTGGGTGGCCCACTTACCATCTCCCTCAGTGATGGAGTCATCATCTTCTCCTCAGCAAGCCTGACTTTCCCATGTTCGCCGAGAAGGCAGTACGGTCCACTCAGGCTCCCAGGCCAGAAACCGGGGTGGTTTTCTCTCCTCCTTCCTCGCTCTTCCTTCTCAGCAAATCAGTCAACAAGTCTTGCTGATTTTACCTCCTGGGTTACTCCTGAATCCATCCCTTCCTTGTCTCCCCTTCCACCACTATACTAGTGTAGACTCCACCCACTTGACTTTTTTAAAATTATTATTATTACTTTTGTACTTTAAATGAAGGTTTACTGAACAAACTAGCTTCTCATTAAATAATTAGTACATATACTGTTTCGTGACATTGGTTACCAACCCTACAACATGTCCACACTCTCCCCTTCTTGACCTTGGGTTCCCTGTTACCAGCTTTTCTGTTCCCTCCTGCCTTCCAGTCCTTGCCCCTGGGCTGGTGTGCCCCTTTAGTCTCATTTCGTTTTATGGGCCTGTCTAATCTTTAGCTGAAGGGTGAACCTCAGGAGTGACTTCATTACTGAGTTAAAAGGGTGTCCAGAGACCATACTCTCAGGGTTTCTCCAGTCTCTGTTAGACCAGTAAGTCTGGGTTTTTTTTTTTTTTTTTTGTGAGTTAGAATTTTGTTCTACATTTTTCTCCAGCTCTGTCTGGGACCATCCACTTGGATGTCTGCAGCAGCCTCCTAACTGGTTTCCCTGCTTCTGCTCTGGCCCCCTTCTTTCCCTTTCTACCCAGCAGCTAGAGTGAGCTTTCCAACACCCAAACTACTCACATTACTGCTTAAAACGCTTAGGTGCCTTTTCACAGCTCTTAGGATGGACTTCAAACACTTTATTACTATCCACCAGGGACTTCATTATCTGGTCCCACTGACCTCACCTCTTACAAGGCCTCTGAGCTCCCAAACTCTTCTAGTCACCTCTTTCAGTTCCCTAAATACACCATGCTCTTCCTCATGCCTCACAGACTTTGTACAGACTACTCACTCTGCCTGGTATGTTTTTCTCTCCCCAGCCCCCTTCAGACTTCAACTTAGAATCTCTTCCTCCCGGAAGCCTTCCCCTGACTACACCCCTCACTAAGGTGCCTCTTAGGTGTAATCCCAGGAAAACTGTGTTTCACCGACCACAGCCCTTTTCATTCTAATTGCCTGGTTCTATCTAGCCCCACTTGACCCTGAGTTCAGTGAGGGCTAGACCGCATCTGGCTTGTTCACTTAACAAAAGACCAAGGCTTAGTACAGCAGAGACTCTGCAAATATTTATTGGGTGAATGATACTCAGGCTGCTAGGTTAAAATCTCAGCTTCATCACAAGCTAGCTATGGACCTTGGGCAAGCCTCTTAGCCTCTCCTTACCTGCAATATAGCGTCAGTAATAGCGCCTTTCTGGCAGGGTAGTTGTGAGGAGTAAAGCACTTAGAAGAGTATTCGCACATAGCGAGCCCTCCGTAGATTTGGCTATTATTAATGTAATTGGACGCAATTTTTTCCTGAATCTCAATCTACCCCACTGGAGAGGCCCAAGTATGTACGTGCATCCGTTCCGGCTGCAAAAGAACAGTCACAGCTTAGGCCTCCGCTGGATGCCTCGGCGTCTGCTCCGCCGTCCATCGGCGTCGTGCACGCGCCCGGGGCCCACCTCGGAGGCTGACGCCGACGCCGCGGCCCGTTTAAGGAAGGGAGGGGGCGGGCCCGAGAAGGCTCCGCCTCCGCATGAGGTCAGCGCGCACCGCTGCGTGTGACGCTCTGGTTGCCGCAGAGACGCCCCGCCCCCGCGCGGCGCTGCGGAACCGGAGCTCTGGGCGGCGTCGGCAGCGGCGCGGGAGGCGGCGAGGCCGGGGCAGCGGGAGCCGGCGCGGCGACCGCAGCGAGAGCGGCGGGGACGGAGCAGACCACGACGAAGGCGCACAGGCAGCCGGGCCGGGCCGGGCCACGGGGAGAGCGGCCGCCGGGAAGCGGGCGGGAGGCCGGGCGGGCAGCAGGCAGCCGCCGAGCCGCGAAGCGACATGGTGCTGCTCAAGGAGTAGTGAGTGTCCAGGCGGCCGCGCGGGAGCCAGGAGGACGGGAGGGACGGGGGTGGCGACCGGGTGGCCGACGGCCCGGGTGCGGGCGTGCAGTGGCCGGACGGGGGCCGAGAGGACGGAGAGCCCCGGGTGGGCTGTTCGGCGACCCAGCAGGGGCCAAGGGGACAGCGAGGGCCGGGTAGGGCCCGAGGTGGGGCCGAGGGGATTGGAGAGGGCCGAATAGGCCTGAGGAGATGCCCAGGGGACAATGAGGGCCGGACAGGACCTGAAGTGGGCTCAAGGGGACAGTGAGAGCTGGACAGGTTCGGAGAAGGGCCTGCGGACGAGCCGAGGGAACCGTGAGCTGGACAGGACCTGAGGAGGGGCTGTGGGATGGTCCTCCTGGGGGAGCGAAAGGACGAGGAACTGCAGGAGGGGCTGAGGGGACGCATGGGAGAGGGAGGAGTTGTCTGAGGGGCTGAGGACCAGTCACACCAGGGCAGGCAGGGTTGGAGTCCTGGGGAGGGGTTTGAGAGCTGAACAGTACTAAGAGGCCAAGAAGAGACAGTTTAGGGACTGGAGTTGAGATGGTGGGAGGAGTGCTGAGGGGAACCTGGGGTTTGAGTGGCTGTCTTATGTATCAGGAGAAGGATTGTAATATGCAGACAGAGGAAAACGGCTAGGGAGTATGGATGAGGTTAGGGTGACGGGAAGGGTCCGAGGAGATAGAGCAGCAGGGACTGAGATAAGGGCTGGCTGGAGTGACATGGTGCCCAGTGGTAGGTGCACAAGAGGAGGCATTTGGGAGAAAAGCTTGGGATGACCAGGAGGTCCTTGGGAACACTTGAGTCCAGATGATATTCACGCAGGGCCTGAAGTGATAGTGAGGGAGTTACGGTGGTGGAGAGGGCTAGGATGTTACCAGGGCAGAGGACAGTCCTGAAAGAGAGTATGTTTGTGAAAGAATATACCTGTTAAACTGGAGGCGGGGCAGGAGCAGCCTGTCTTTAGGCGATTGTTAAACTGGAGCAGGGGCAGTGGCAGCTAGTTTCTAGGGGATTCACAGTCTTGGTGCAAAGAGATGGGGAAATTGCTTTGAGCAATTGAGTTTTCCACGAAGCCATTAATTGAGGAAAGGCAGTGAAGACTGAGGGAATTCTTGAGTAGTGACTGGGGGTGGGAAGGTGGGAAATTGGTGTCTCCTGCTGGGAGTTGCAGGGAGATGGGTTCATTCCTGAAATCCATGGAACTGGGTGACGTGTAGGGATGTGTAGAGTTTGGACTGCTAATTCTTTCAAGTACAGTAGGACCCATCCCTGAAGTGCAGGGCTGCAAGTACACATCACAGGACTTTTCTTTCCCCCCACAGGGGAGGGATGGGATGCCTGTGTGCAGAGTTTACAGTGAAACGGTGCTGCCCTGGGGGGAGGCAAGTGGGCAGCCTTGGAGCAAAAGCCCAGGAGTGGGAGGAGTCCAAGTAGCACCCAACTGGTGGGACTCAGTCAGGGGCCAGGCAGGTGTGCAGAAGGCTGTTTCCATTTTTGTCAGGTGAAGGTGCTTTGCCCTGTCCCCACCGGGCTTGCTCCTTGCAGGTGTTTAGGACATATAGGACATAGTATGGAACTTTGAATAACAAAAGGAACAGAGACCCAGGCATCATCCCAGGTGACGAGCATATCATCTGAAGGACATTATTTTGAGGGCGCTCCAGCTCTATTTCTTGACTTCAGCTCTGGCCAGAGCTTGGAGCTTTATGTGGTGAGGAGGAGGAGTCTTGGGATCCCAAGAGGAGGAGAGCATGGTGCACTTTGGGTTTTAATCTTGAATGTCCAAACTGACAGGCTTTTCTCATTCTCCTGACCCTTTTTTCTATTTCCCAGATGAATCCTGGAATGTGTAGAAAGCTGTAGTTTTGAAAAGAAGATTAGGCAGGGAAAGGAAGGGCCCTCCAGAAGGGATCTGAGTGAATTTTGAAGAGAGGTACTTCCTTCCCACTCTTTGTTCTCCTCTTGAAGCCTGCCAGGAAAGGTCCAAAGGGCCGGGGATGCAGAGCCTGCCTGGCATCTGCATTTCCTTCCTGACTTGTGCTCTGTGTATGCTGGGGTGCGTGTGTGCATCCCTGGGTGGCTGGGGGTATCTGAGACACTTGGCTGTGGCTGCAGTGCTGCTGCTGCAGCCTGGAAGGGTGCAAGTGAAGGTCACACCGAAGTGAGTACAGCTCTGAGTTCCAGCCCAGCAGTGCCTCTGTGGCCCAGTCCTTTGGAATCACACCCTCTTGCTGCCGAGGTGGTTTTGCTTCTGAGAAGCAAGGGAGAAGCATCTGGGTTGGCAGCTGTAAAGTAACAACCGCAGAGCATCATGCAGGAGTTGGCCAGTGCTAGTCTCTTTTTGGGGGCGACTTGGTGCTCACCTGGCATCTGAAAGTTGTTGCTGTTGATTTTCCTGCTCCATCCTCTAACAGGATTCTCCTTGATTTTGATTCTTGCATGTTCTTGGATGTGATTTTTGCTGCTTTTATTGAACATAAAAGGCTCGTTGTTTTCTAGGAAGTTTCTTCTGAGGGTGCAGAAATTCTGGCCTCCGAGTTGGGAGTCCTTTTCTGCACCGTCGGCCTTTGCTAATGGGAGGAGAGCGTCAGGAGCAGCATCCTGTCAACTGGAGGATTTATGTTATTTGACTTTGTTCTGGAGGAGGGGAATTGTTATCAGGAAGTAAAGACTTGGAGCCCATTTTGTTTTTCCTGTTACTTTTCTGCTTGGTGCCTTGCATTTAGTGTGATGTTTTTCTGAGACCCCTCTGTATGCTTCTTGCTTCCTGGGGGACCTTTGTGGAACTAGAAATTAGTGAGCTGACTACCTACCAGCCTGGAGCAAGGAGCCAGATTGGCGGACCCACCGCATAGGAAGGAGGGCATAGCAGCTCATGCTTCTCCAAGCACAAAAGATAGAGAAGGGCCCAGCGAGTTCTACCCAGAGTCTGGGAACTGGCTTGATTTGTATGAGTACACCAAGGATTTTTGTCTCGGCTCTCTGACCTCACAGCTTTGATCTGAGGGATAGCTGTTGCTCTGGGTTACAAACGCAAGCCACCTGGAGGAGTGCCACTAGTCCTCACACCTCTGTGGAGCTCTGGCCACTGTAGGGGCTTGCTGGTATGACTTGTCTATCAGGTTAGTGCCGGTACCTCCCATAATGGATGGTCATTGAAATGGAGAAGAGAAGAAGGTGATCAGTTAGGGTGCCTTTGGACAGCTTCTGGAAGTCAGGACACAAGCTGGGTGGCCTCTTTTGGTGGCTTTGTGGTATTAGCTTGTGCTGTCATGTTCTGACCCAGAGCAGAGAGGTTGGTACATGCTCCTAGGGTGATTAAGCGCCCAAGAAGCTCAGCCCCTTCCTGGTTTCCCCTCGAGGGCTATTCAGGGTTATTGTCGGGAGGTTAGGGCCACAGAGATGTAAACGCCAGGGCCTGATTCTTTGGGTCTGAATCCTCATCTTAGTTTCAGAGTTGACGGGGGTGGGTTCTCCTGTGTTAGACTCTCTTTTACTGAACTCATTTGGCAAGTCTTATGGAAAAATGTAAGTAGGGGAGGGGCTCTAAGAAGCCTGCTCCAAATGTGAGTCAGAGACCTGGGAAGTGGCTGGTACAGGACAGGTTTGCACCGAATCACAGGGTTCAAAATAGGATGCCAGAAGGGCACAGAGGGTCCTAGCCCCAGGGTTTGTTGACATTGAGCATATAGTATTATATGTAACAAAATGTTGGGTACTGGTCTAAGTTGATGCTTTGAGAGCCTCAAGCCAATTTCAGAGCCTGAAGTTGACACTGCTTTCCCTCTCTTACAGTCGAGTCATCCTGCCCGTGTCTGTAGATGAGGTAAGTTCTTTTTTCTTCCCGCCCGTGGTTGTATATGATTGCTTATGACCCTTGGCTAAGTTGGGCCCTGGGTGGCCCAAACTTTTGCAGGTCCTCTGTATAGTGTTCCAATTTGTTTTAAAGTAGAGATTACCAGTGCTTGATGTGAATTTTCCTGGTTCCATTTGGAAAACCTGGTGGTGTAGTGGTTAAGAGCTACGGCTGCTAACCAAAAGGCTGGCAGTTCAAATCCACCAGGTGCTTTTTGGAAACTCTGTTGTATAGGGTTATTATGAGTTGGAATTGACTTGATGGCAGTGGGTTTTTTTTTTTTTTTTCATTTGAACCAGACACTTATTTTGTATAACTGAGCATTTGTGTGCAACTGCCCCAAGCTGTTGGCATTCTGGATGAGTTTGAATAGAGACAAAACTAGCTCTTTTTACCTGCTGGGACCGTGCATGTTTGGTGCATGTTATTGATGAGATTAAATGTGTGCATTTCTGGGACCTCCGTGACTTGCCCGGATGTACATGGCTCTCTCTGGTTGTGCAACAAACCAGCAGGGCAGGAAGTCTACAAGGCCCTCCCTAGTCACTGTAGGTAGCTGCTGGGGAAGACAAAAATACAGAGCCCTCCTTTTACAGAGGGCAGGGAATAAGAAATAGGCTTGGTTTGCCCTCTGCCCTTTTATGGTTCCTAGGCCTGCCATGCCTCTGTGTAGGGATCCGGCAGGCTATGCCACGAGAAGGTTCATAGGCCATGCTGACTCAGAATTGGTCTCTTGGATAGCAGAGACCTGTCCCGGAGCCTCCCTTGTCCCACCCTCTCTCTGAACTTCCTCCACTCTCCTCTCTTGCCTCAGCCTTGCTCTTTGCTTCCTTCTGAATCTGCAGGCCCCTACAGAGGGCATCTAGTCAAGCTCGAGTCTGGGTGTAGTTTGTCAGCCAGTACAGTGCCCTCAGTTACTGGACTTCATCTCCCTTTTCTGCGGTGTCAGTATGAAGCTCCTGTGATAACTTCTACTCTGTTCCAAATATGAAATGGACCTTTAAAAAATGAAATCAGGCCAACAGAGCCTGCAGCGCTCTTTAGCTGAGATAAATATCCAAGCTTCTAGGCCCCGAAGAAGGGTGGACAGGCACACCATCCTTTGAAGATTGTCTCGGGTGGTGGGCTGCACATCTCATCAGAGCCGTGGAGACCGGGGAGGGGGGCTTCATCTGGTAGTTCTGGAAGGGAGGGTAAAATAAACAAGACTGGGGAACCTAGGGAAGAGAGGGGATGGGCTGGATATATGCTGTGATCCCTGGAGACAATTGAGATGTACCTGGGGCCCGGGAAGTAGGTGCCTGGGCTGACAGGTGTTGGCTTGGGGGCGCCCTGTTAACCTACCTCCCTTGGGGGCCTTGCTGTCTTTACTAAAAATAGCAAGTAATGGTTTTCCAAATCAAGAGGACATAACAGGAAGGCCCAGCATGATTCTTTGGGTCTGAATCCTCATCTTAGTTTCAGAGTCGCCTTTCAGACTTGCCCTGAAACTCAGCTCTTGCAGGTCCACTGACTTCCTCTCTGCTGTAGAGGATGGTCCTGGCCCCTAGTTAGGAACCTGAGGCTACTGCACTGTGGTGTTTAGGGGTGAAATGGATGTTCGTCTGTATCTTTCTGTAGGGAGTTTCTTGATGGCATAGGGATGGGAGTGTCTCTGAGAAGTGCTATAGACCAAAGGGCCTACCACTGTCCTTGGAGCACCTCTTGGCTACTCTGCAGTAAGGCTAGAGGGGCTTACTCTGGAGCCCAAGAAGAGAGGGAAAGGGGAACTCTTGCCTTGAGGTCTGTTTTTAGTTTGTGGTGGTTTTTCCTACAGCACTGAGGAAGTGGTGGGGTGGGGTGATCAAAGCCTGAAGTCTCAGCTGAAGTTTGAGAAGTAAGCATAGGTTGAGATTCATCTCTCTGCCTGATGTGGTCAGTGGGTCTCAGCAAAAAACCATTGAAGAGAAAGCAGCACATGTCCTGGGTAGAGTTGAGATAAGCTCGAACCTTAGTTCCAGAAAACCAGGAAGTTCAGTGCTGGGACCAAGGAACAAGTAATGATTGACCTTCCCAGAGTCTTTGTCAATAAACCCATCCTGATTCAACAGTTCCCATGGGAACAGCGCCACATCATGTGACTGTCGGATTCACTTCCCAAGTTGGAGGCCATGACTTGATGTCCTCAGAGCTTTCTGAGTTTGGGGAAAAAGGAAGAGAGAAGAGAAGGCCATGTCTTAATAGGGACCCTCATTGCCTGGATCAGTACCTTGGGGGAGGAATTAGCTTCTGGCTGGCAGAGCCTCTGGCCTTAATACTGCACAAGGTTTCTAGGCATTTGGAGCAGAACAAGAAAGCCCTGGCTGTTTGACATGGGTGTGTCCATCAGTGGTTCCTGGTTCAGGTCAGTCCACCCTTTCCCTGCCCTCTACTGTGGGCCGGGCTGTTTTCCAGAGATGCCAGGCACTGTCCCCTGTGATACCCAGCCCCACAGGGCCATGTGGGTGGGACCAACAGCATTACCGTTTTTCATGCCATGTTTCATATAAGTATTTCAGGCCCGCCCACTACATTGTCTGGGGCTCCCACTCCCAGATTGCTAAAGCAGTGTGGTCTCTTAGCTGAGTTTCTTAGTTCTTTGGGATTAGGGAACAAATCTCAAGGGCAGAGAGAATTGCCCTAGGCCTGAGAAGGCTCTCCCGGGCTCCTTTCTGGGCTCTTTATCTGATTCAGTGGTCTGGCCTCCCTTCCCACCCCATCTGAGTCTGGCTGCTTTCCAGGGAGGGTGTGGAGCAAGTACCAGAGGGAATCCTCTGACATGAAGAAAGTGTTCCTCACTTGTAGCTTGTCGAGGCCAGTCTTACTTACCCCTTGGGATTGACAAAACTGCCTTCACTTGTCTCCTTGGGATTAAAGGATCAAAATATCAAGAGGGATTAAAGGGGGGAAGAAGCCAGCCCAACAGAATGATCCTCTTAGACTCTGCCCTCTAACTCCTGCAGCTGAAGAGGAACCAAATAAAGGGGATTAGTTTCTGCCTCAAGCCTCCTTCCCAAGTAGCGCCACCAGCCAGAACATAGTACCCTCTACCCTCTGCCCTGCCTGTCCTTTATGATTGCTGAGTCAGTGGTTAGATATTCTCTGAAACAGTTATTGCTCCTTAGGAACCCTGGCTCAGCCAAGCCCTAACCCACTTCACAGGGATTTTTTTTTTTTATAGGGATTTTTATGTGTGCCTCAGCCAGGGAGAGGACTTGGAACAGGGACTCCTTGGGGTTTCCGGTAGGCATTGAGGCAGCACTGATGTTGCTCAGAATCAGCAAGGTCAAGGTGACTGGCTCTCACCAGTTGTTTCTCTTTATGGGATTAACCGAGCCTTAATCTCCTACCTGAACCTTTCCTTGGCACTTTGTATTGGATTTTTGCTTTGGAAGTTAAAGCTCTTTCAGCTTTGTGTGAGCAGTGAATTGTGCTTGTCTGCTGCTTTGCCTTTCAGACTTGCACAGAAATTTCCCTGGCGGTACCTAGAATGCTGCCTGGTAGAGCGGGCTTCCTGGGAAGCTGCCTCTGGTCCTTGCTGCTGCAGGCAGAGGTTTAAAATGGCAGCTGCCCAGAGATGTAGCCTCTCTTTTAGTTTCTGAAGAGAGAAAAACCCTTGTCCTTTGCCCTGGGAGTTCCAGGAGTTTGGGGAGCAGGGAAGAGGGTGGGGAAAGCCTCTATCTTCCTCCCCATCCCCCCAACATGTTGAGTAATCAAGAAACTCTTTGCCTTTTTCTCATACTCCTTAAGCTGTTGTGCTTGGCTGGCAACAGTATTGAGGAGGATGCATCCCTTGGTATAGACGGAACTTCCTGTGTTTAATGTTGCTGGGCTTTCCCCCCCCACAACTTACTTTCCCTCTGGACAGCTTCCCTCACACAGGAGGGGGCGGAAGGGCCAGGCCCTGGCACTGCCCAGGTCATTGGCCATAACACTAAGCTGTCCAGAGGGGGTCAGAGGAGGCCAGTGATCTTGACTGGTGACTTGATAGGGTGGCATGTGACCCAAATAAAGGAAAACCAGGCTTTTGCCATCTAGTAGGTGCCAACACAGAGGGCATACCCAGCCAGCACAGACTGTGGGGTAGGAATCTGTGCTGTCTAAAACGGGAGACAGGAGCACTTACTTCAGCCCCACCAGGAATCTGGAAAACTCCAGGAGGTTGGGCTGCCAGCAAGACTCTTCTTTGAGCTGCTTGCAGGGTGAGGAGGGACCCAACATTGGAGAAAAAAAGCAAGTAGATGAGGTACTTCTACAGCAGTGGTTGTGGATTTCACAGAGCACTGAGCAACTTCTGTAACAAGAAGTCATGTCTTAGGATCTGTTTAAATGAATGGGATAAGGAGGCTTCTATCATCCAACCTAGATCCTGTTTGGGGATCTTGATACCAGAGGCAGGCCCAGGGCAAAAGCTACCTTGGATTCTGTAATGTGTTTTCTGGATGGTGGTGTGAGATTAAGTATATTCACCTGCCTCTTTGTTCCTAGTAAGCCCTGGTGGAGGATGGGAAAAATGGGAAGGATGAAATGAAACACATCTGATGGAGAAAGAGAGGCCCTGGAGCAGCCTTCTTGGTTGTTGTGGGTGGATTTGGGCAAGGCCCTGCGTGAAACTCCAGAATGAGTTTCCGGATGAAGGGATCCCCGAGCGATCTAATTGGACAGTTACCAGCAACTGGACTATGTGTAACCATCGAGAAGATTCTATGCTGAGAATAACTTTTGTCTCTCTGTTTCCGTAGTATCAAGTAGGGCAGCTGTATTCTGTGGCTGAGGCCAGTAAAAACGAAACGGGTGGTGGCGAAGGTGTGGAGGTCCTGGTGAACGAGCCCTATGAGAAGGATGGCGAAAAGGGCCAGTACACACACAAGATCTACCACTTACAGAGGTATGTGACTACAGCAGCAGGGCTGAAAGGTGGCTTGGTTGTGGAGATAATGGGTAATTGCGGGGGGCGGGTGTTTCCGGTTTATTAGCTGGTTGCCCAAGTTGTTTCACTGTGCAAGTGGGTGTAGGTGGTACTTCATTCTCTTAAAGTTTTGTTTTTTTTTAATTCTAAAAGGAATACATGCCCCACCAGACTCCCAGTCCCCAGAGGTAATATTGTTTAGTTTCTTACGAATCCTTTCATTGTCTGTGCACATACAAATATACAGATGGATGCGTGTGTATGTCTGTATAAATGCGTGTTGATTTCCTTCTTGGTATTTTGCATAGATGGAATCATACATGCTGGTCTTCACTTTGCTACTTTGTTACTTATTCATATAATAACTCTTTCACTTTTAAAGTACACATAGTATTTTGATACTTATTTTCAGATGTTTACAATTTAGTGCTCCAGTAAAAATTCTTTTGCATAAATCTTGATGAACTTGTCTGTGTAAATCTATAGTAAATGTTTCTAAAAGTGGGCTTTCTGGGTCATATATAGATTCACACAGACAAGTTCATCAGTGCCTCAACATGGCAGCCATCTCGTTGCCCAGATCAGAAACATGGGCTCACCACCACCTCTTCTCCATCCCTCAGATCAAATCAAGTTCGTTTGATTCCATTTCCTTGATATTTCCAACGTTTCCATTTCTTTCCATCATCTCTTGCCTGAATTGGAGCCCTGGTGACACAGTGGTTAAGAGTTTGGCTGCTAACCAAAAGGTCAGCAGTTTGAATCCCCCAGCTGCTCCTTGGAAACCCTATGGAGCAGTTCTACTCTGTCCTGTGGGGTTGCTATGAGTCAGAATCAACTTGACGGGAATGGGTTTGGTTTTTATGGATTGTCTGGATTTCTACAGCAGCTCCTAAATGGTCCCCCTGCCTTCCACTCACCTTCATGTGTTCTGTCTGGAAGACAAATCTGTCACTCCCCAGCATAAGAGCAACAGATGGCTTCCCTTTGCCCTTGGGACAAAGTCTATACTCTCTGACAGAACTTAACAGATCTTCTAAGATTTACCTTCCGCATATTCTCTTGCCATTCCCCATCTTATACCCTTCACTGGCTGCACTGAACTTCCCCCATCCTTTGTCTAGCTAAGTCTTACTTTTTCTCCACATGTTCCCTCAGCAGCCTCCCCAGTCCACCACATTCTGCTCTCCCCATATTCTCACAGTGCTCTGCTCAGCCCTGTGTTGATCCCATCATGGCACATACTCACAATGTTGTCATTTGCCTGGTTGTCCTCCCGCTAGACTGTGATTAAACTCCTTGAGGGCAAGAGCCACATCTGTTTAGTGTTTCTATATGTATCGCTGATGCCTGGCACATAGACATATTCACTTGAATGAGTGTGGCAGTGAGTGAAAGGATCTCGGAAGAGGTCCTCTGAGTGAGCTCTTACAGGGGTAGACTGTCTTCTTAGATTTGAGGCACTAAAGCTGATGAGGTAGTTAGAATGTACTGAAGACTATAGGTTACCAGTTAAAAGTCAAGAAAAAGGAGTATGTGCACTTTTGTTTGGGCTCATACTGTACATTTTGTTCTGTAACATGAGATAAAAAGAATAGAAGAAAATATTTTGTCCTGGAAGGCATCTGGCCCTGAGGCCCTCCTGGAGGCTTTACCCAACAGAGGAAAGGAAATCAGATCATCTTATATCCCATGTATTCAGAGTTAGTCAGCCAATCACTATGTCCCATAAACCTATAAAAAGGCCCCTCGTTTGTCTCTGATCCTTACGAGGGAGCCAGTGAGCTCTGGACGAATGTGTAATGACCTATAAGCCAGAGTAGGTAGCCCGCGGGGGTCTGACCTCCTGTCCTGCACTTGGTAGGTGGTGGGACAAGTTGTCAGTGGATTTTAGTAGCCAGTAGAGCTGGGATGTCAGGCACTGACAGGTGACTTCTCACCTGCTTATCTCATGGAAACTTGCTCTTCGGCTTGCACTGAAAAAGCTGGAGCAGTGGCCTACAGAATGTGATAGAAAACCTTGTCATTGTCTTCCTCCATTTCTCTTTATAACCCTTTTTTCTCACTACAGCAAAGTGCCCACATTTGTTCGAATGCTGGCCCCAGAGGGAGCCCTGAATATACATGAAAAAGCGTGGAATGCGTACCCTTATTGCAGAACTGGTGAGTGCAGACCTGGCTAGAAGCTGGAGTTTGGGCCCCCAAGGTGGACCAAAGGTGTGGTCAAGTAGGTCCAGGGCTAGGGGTGAATCAGGGCTTTGTGTCCCACCTTCGCTTTCCAGATTAAGCCAGTGAAAGAATGAGGCTGGGGTCTCCCATCAGGCCGGTCATGAGTATCACTGTTGTCCAACACAACTTGGCAGCTAGCTGGCTGGGAACTACCATGTAGTCATGGCCTGAGGTATCCCAGAACCCTTCTTATTTGGGAATGGTGTGATAATTAAATGGATTGTTTTTACTATTTACAAAAGTAATTTTTTCTGTATAAAATTTAGAAAATATATAAAAACAGAAGGAAATAATCATCTGTGATTCTTCCATTAACAGTGTATTTTTATCTAGTCCTTTTTTTCTATGCATCTATGATGTATAAAATGTGTGTATGTAAATAATCTCCAGACACATTTTCTAGACAAAATTCAGATCACGTGATACTAATGATTAAATTACTCATATTTAATCAAATAGAGGACATTTTCCATGTTACTGCGTATTCTTTTTTTTTTTTTAATTTAATGGCTGCATAATATTCCATTATATGAATGCACTGTGATTTTTTAAACCTGTCCCCCATAGTTAGATACTGAAATTTCCCATTTTAATGTCACATATTTGTGTTTGGCTTGAAAAGCAGCCCTGAGGCCCATGGACTCTTCAGAGAGGCAGCCATAGGAAAAGGCCTGTAGTGTGACCTTCCTGCCCTGGGGAAGGAGCTAGGCTTAGACACCAAGAGAAGGTAGCAAGGAAAAGCTGATATTGTTGGGGAAAAGTTGAAATAACCTCTTTTTTTTTTTTTTTTTTTTATGACAAAGGATGGCAGCTATCCCCAAAATCTGTCACACAGGGAGTGTGCGCGGCAGATGACTGTTGTTCAGGGAGAAGGGCGCTGTAAGAGCTCAGAACCCAGGCTGACACTGAACCAGAGTGTTCTGTAGTTCGATGTGTGTGGGGGTGAATTAGATTCTCAATCCTGGCCAGTTTCCTGTCTGGAGTTTCTGGAAAGGAAAGGAAAGATTTGAGCCTCCATAGAGAACTTTCTATTCTAGTCTAGATCTTCTGGGATTCCCTTTGAATAGTTCAGACTTGTAGCTGTCCAAGATTCCTAGTCCTCAAAGGCCATTTAGGAGTAGATCCTCTTTGAGGGCCCAAGCTGGTACTGATCCATATCCCTGAGCAGGAGGGTGGTTGTCCTCCAGCAACCTCCATTTGTTAGCACAGGCAGTCTGCTGGGGGGGTCCTTCTGCTAGCCTCTGCTTACCTGTGTTACGTCACTTGCTTTATTTATTGGGACTGGCACTCCCTGGGAGCCCTGGTGGCACAGTGGTTAAGCGCTCAGCTGCTAATCAAAAGGTTGATGATTTGAACCCACGAGCCGCCCCATGAGAGAAAGATGTGGCAGTCTGCTTCTGTAAAGATTTACAGCCTCGGAAACCCTATGGGGCAGTTCTGTTCTGTCCCGTAGGGTCACTATGAGTTGGAATCAACTCGATGGCAACAGGTTTGGTTTTTTGTTTGGTTTGGCATGCCCTAGATCGTGTCTGATGAGGATGCCGCACCCATGTGATCCTTACCCTGTGAACTTTGGGAATGGTTAAAGTCCAGAAAACAAGGCCATTGCTCTCTCAGGTCCTCAGTGGCCCCACACTTGAACCAGAAGATACAGTCATTGGTAGGCCCTGGGGAAGCAATGTGTAACACTTAGAGTTTTATTGCTGTAGCTAAAAAATGCAAACATCACTACTCCCTAAGCTTCAGGGAGGGAGTTGTTAAATTCTTAGAAACAAGGCATGCACACACTTTCTCAAAAGACAGTGTGCCATGTGGCTGGGTGTGTCTGGTCTAAGGCCAGAGGTGAATTTTCTTGTTGAAAAGGTTGTACCGAGCATGTGTTGTATGAACCTTAGCTGACTTGGCATGAAGGAGGCAAACAGATAGCATGGACTTCTCCATGCCAGGGGCAGAGCTCTGGGTACACACCTGGTGCCAACTGAGAGGTGCCACTGAGGAGAATGCCGCAGCTGACACGGGCGTTTTTCTCGACAGCAAATGTTAGTTCATGTATTGTCTTGATCCTTGGCCAAAAGAGAAACGTAGTTTCTAAATACTCCATGAAGTGGAGAGGCAGAGAATGGCGGGGGAAGGAGGGGGAGTTCGTTTTGTAGTGGGTGCTGAGCTCACAGTCAGAATCCAGCTTCATATAAATGAGTATATTGAATCTTAGATCTTTTCTGGTAGAGTTGCTCTTTTTTGTGTGTGTGTGATTTAGGTGAAAGTTTACAGAACAAATTAGTTTCTCATTCAAAAGTTTACACACAAATTGCGTCATGGCAGTGGCTGCAATCCTGCATTGTGTCAGCATTCTCCCCCTTTCCCTTTCCGCCCTGGGTTCACCGTGTCCATTTGTCCAGTTTTCCTGTCCTCTCCTGCCTTCTCATCTTTGTTCCCGGGCAGGTGTTGCCCTTTTGATCTAAGAAGCACGTTCCTCAGTGTGTTATTGTTTGTCTTATAGGCCTACCTAGTCTTTGGCTGAAAGGTGAACTTCAGGAATAGCTTCAAGTCTGACTTAAAAGTACGTTCAGGGGCCATAGTCTCAGGGGTTAGACTTGCTCTTTTAAAACAGGAACTATAAACAGGCAAGGAAAGCTGGGACTGATAGGAGAGAGATGATTAGTTCGAGCATCTTTGTTTGGCCTGAGGAGATCAAAGGTTGAGATGGATGGATAAAGCAGCGTGGAATAAAATTCCCTGTACCTTTTGGAAGGCTCTGACCATATCCTAAGTAGAATGAAAACGGATTTGGAATTACCATCATCACCTCTTTCTATCCTTCTTATCTCTTTCTCTGTTTCCTTTCCACCGAAGTTGATGGGCTGGGACCCAAAGAAGTGGTGAGATGAGGGTTGGTCCACGAATAAAAGTGGAAAGAGCAAAAACACTTCTGTTCCTTTCTCTTCCACCTCTCTCTCTACCCTTAGCCCTTGGCTGAAAACAGTATTGCCAAGCCGTCGTTTTCAAGTATACCTTATAATTGTCTTATGAGAGCCCTGGTACCGCAGTGGTTAAGCACTCGGTTGCTAACTGAAAGGTGGGTGGTTTGAGCCCACCAGCTGTTCTGTGGAAAAAAGATGTGACAGTCTGCTTCTGTAAAGATTTACAGCCTTGGAAACTCTATGGGATAGTTCTACTCTGTCATATAGGGTCGCTATGAGTGGAAATTGACTCAACGGCAATGGGTTTTGGTTTCTGTGGTATAATTGTCTTACTTGGAGAGCCGTTATTTTCCTACTGCAGAGGGTTTTCTGAGACTTTTCCACTTCACCTGGGATTGCAGTCCAAAGTAAGTGCAGAGACGTTTGGAGGAGCAGGGAAGCTAGAGAAGGTTCGGGGAAGGTTGTTCACCCAGGTCAGGCCAGGGAGGGTCATCACACTCGTAGGTTCAAAAAACTAATTTGTCAGACCTGAGTGGATCTGTTTCTCAGGGTCTGTTAAAGACTAATGTATAAAACTCCCAAATGCCAGTCTATGAAATTATATCGAGATACAAAATTAGGAATGAAACCAGATGTTCCTATATGCTGAGTAGGACATTCTTTTCTTTGGATTCCAAGTTATGGAAACCAAGTTATAATCAGAATTTATAGTGAAAAATATAACTAAGTGGGTCAGACTCTTGTGTTCATTGGTTAGCAAACTCTGTTCCTGTAGAAGCCAAACTAGAAAAAGATGGTTGCTTGAAGAACGTGGACTCAGAATAAGGTAGTTAGTTAGGGAACCTTAATGGCTAGTGTCATCAGACCAAAAAAACAAAAAAACAGTACCATTCTGGTGACCCCATGTGCTGCAGAGTAGAACTGTGCTCCATAGGGTTTTAACAGCTGGTTTTTCAGAAGTAGCTCGCCAGGCCTTTCTTCCAAGTTGCCTGTGGATGGTCTTGAACCTCTAACCTTTTGGTTAGCGTCAGAACATGTTAACCGTTGGCACCACCCACAGACTGTCATCAAACCAAGCTAGCCAAATATTCAGAGAATTTCTGATAAATTGGCCCCTCTGGACTTCCCTTTGATGGATATTATACCCATCATTTCCTTTTTTGTTAACATGGTTTCCTTCAAGCTGAGAACAGGGCAGTTACTTAGACACAGGTCTGTCAGTTACATTCTTTACCTGATGATGCGTTACAAGCGTTTCATTGGATTTGGGGGAACTTACTGACATCCTCTTGGGTCACTCCTGTAGATGGTAGGTCTTATTCCTTGGATTTCACCTTTTCCTCATTTCAGCCTCAGAGGTGACCTAGTTTCAGTTTTGGAGTTTGACCGTCAGCCCCATATTCTGTCCAAACATGGTAGTGTGACGTTTCTCAGAACTGGAGATAGCATCTAACTCCAGAGGGTACGGCATGAACTGGGCTGTTGTCAGGAGTTGAGCTTGTCCGCTCCCCAGTGACATAAGAGCTGCAGTCATTTTCTCTGATCAATAATTGAAGCATGTTTTCCGAGGGGGTCTCATTACAATGAGCAGGCGTGCCGAGGGTGAGCGGTTTGGTTACAGTGCGAGGAGGGATACGGAGGGCAGATAGACTGTGTCCACGGGGGACCTATGATGCTGGGACAGCAGAGCGGTGGATCACAGCGCTTCTGCTCATCAGCCCTGTCCCTTCCCTGGCTTGGCTGGAAAGAGTCCAGAGAAGCAGACAGTGGCATCGCTTTAATTAAATTCCAGATTTGGTCTTTTGGGACTTTTGCATGAGTGAAACTTGAGGGTTAGTGAATTGATGTATTCCTGCCTCGTTGGGGCTCAGGGGTGACTAGAATAAGCCCCAGGGAGTGGAGAACTCTGCTATTCCTGGTTGCTTGGGGGAGGGGGCAGAGATTTTTTTCATCCTCACTAATCTTTTTTTTCTTCTTTCCATGTCCTTGCCTTGGAGCAGTTATTACAGTAAGTATTTTTCAGGGGGGTTGGAATTGTAGGTGATTTTGTAAGAAAATAGGAAACAAAAACATGGAGCTGCACTGGAGGCTCCTGGGTACTCCCGTTCTTTCTCTTGGGTGAATGGAATTCCTGAGGCTTCATTCTTTCAGTCCTCATGAAGAATGTGTTCCCAGGCATAGTGGCCACTTGCTTTCAGCTGTATTAGCATTTGGCTTTCTGAGGTGCAGCAGTCAGGACCCCAGCGTCCTAGCTCTGGGTCTCAGATGTACAGAAGGGCCTGAGGTCCTCCCCCATTGTCCCCAGGTGTGCAGGCATTTCCGTTCAGCTGACCTGAATGTGCTTCCTTACCCCCTTGGGCATCTTCTGACCCCGGTCAGTAAGGTTTCTTTTCCATGACTAGTCCCTCTGTCATTGCCCCTTCTTTCCACCCTTTCAGCATCCTCATCCAGGTGCTTTATCCCTGCTAGGAAACGTAAACAATTTCTGGGGTATTAATTCCTGGTGAGGTGTTAATGGGTTAATATGATCCTCTTTGAGTAGTTATAATTTTTAAAAAGCACTAAAGGGAGAATTAGCATGAAGGGTTAAATTCTGAGAAGAGAACTTCAGGCCTCAGCAAAAGGCTAGTTGGGGGAGATGGTGGGGGTGGGGGTGCATATTTTTGGTTGTTGAGGAAGTCTTCCTGGTGTTCTTCCCACACTCTTGATTAACCAGTAGCACCTTGTGCATAAGGCTGTATGGCAGAGTGGCTAAATGCCTGGATTTTGAAGTCAGACAGACCTATATTTGAGGCCCAGCTCTGTCATTTATCATCTCTGTGGCCTTGGACAAGTTACCTAACCCTTTGAGCCTCACTTTCGTCATCTGTAAAGTGAGGGCGATGCTACTACAGACCTCACAGGCTGGGATAAGGATTAAATGAGATAACGCTTGCCTAGTAAAGTTAGCCGTTACTGTGAGGCAAACACTGGAGTCTCCCAACTACCCATGAACCAGTCATGGGAGATGGTTACTCTCCCACTGTGAGCCTGGTGACTGTAAGGTTCTTTTTTTCCTGTTCCAGAATGAGTACATGAAAGAAGACTTTCTGATTAAAATTGAAACTTGGCACAAACCAGATATTGGCACCTTGGAGAATGTAAGTAGCACTTCCCAAGAACCCCAAGGACTTCCAGACCCCTGGGCAGGGTCATGAGGCTCTACTCTGTAGCCCCAGTGTAGCTTCTCCTTCCCTGACATGAGGTCCTCTCCATGGTCCCCTTTTCCCTGGCCAGGAGGGAATGGCCTCTGCCCAGGCCTGTCCTGCCAGTGTGGGATTCCTCTTCCTCTGATTTACAAAATGTGACCTTCAGGACTCCTTACAGGGCCTTATCAGAACGCTTGGATTGGTCTAAATGCAGCTCCTGGTACAGAGGAAGTATATCTTTAAAACATTAAAATTACAACCTCCGTAGAGCCCAGTTTGCCAGTAACTCCCCAGATTTAAAATACACCTATTCATCACCCCATCACTTCCACGTCTAGGAATTTATCATACACTTATGCTTTTACATTTGTGAAATACACAAGGACATTCATTGTAGCATTTTTGTTAAAAAAAAAAACAACCTATTGCTGTCCAGTCAGTTCCAACTCATAGCGACCCTTTAGGACAGAGTAGAACTGCTCCGTAGGGTTTCCAAGGAGTGGCTGTGTGGATTTGAACTGCTGAGCTTTTGGTTAGCAGCCTGAGCTAAAGATTAAAAACAATATAAGAGCCCATCGGTTGAGTTACGGCATAGCCATGTAGTGGAATACTAAGCAGCCATCAAAAAGAACCATAGGGAACAAACTTCATGATGCGTTGTTCAGTGACAAAAGTAATATGCAAAACAGTATGCCTGTATGCTGCCACTTTTATTCAAAGAAAGACCCCCACACACGGGTGTTTGTGTACGCATAGCATCTGGTAACAGTGGCTGTTACTAGGGAGGGGACTAGGAGACAAGCAAGAGAAAGAGTTACTTTTTATTGTATGTCCCTTTGAATGCATCTTAATTTTGTACCATGAAAAGCATCTACAGCCTATTTGAATTAATTAAATTTTTAAAAGCATCAAGGTCAGGGGTTATATGGCTGTGCGGGCAACCTCTCCGTGAATGTTTACTGTCCTTGTAAAGGGGGAGCATATGGAAACAGTGTAGGTGCTGTAGGTGGGCCCCAGGGTATTTGGGCCTGCTGAAGTGATACTTAGCCTGAAAAATCAGAGTGTTAGCTCTCAAGTTTATTTTCACTTAAAATCCCTTCTCCCCATCATTGCATATGGGATGTGAAGCTTCTGTTAAGGGTGGTGGGAAAACCTGGAAACAGACTGGTGATGGTTGGACCACATGATGAACCTAATCCCTGCCACTGAGTTGTCCATAGGAAGCATGTTGAAATTGCAAACGTTTTGTTATGTATTATTTACCACAGTGTAAAAAAAATCCACTCTTCGATTCTTTCAGATAATTTCATGTGTAATTCTTTACCAGTAGAAATCTCACGTCTGTGGCTATGGAAATAGCTGTTCCTAGGTGTCCATTGTGGACGGGGGGTGCTTTGCAGCTGACAGAAACCACACAGCGGTCCACCTTCTTCCTGCAGGTGCATAAACTGGAGCCCGAAACATGGAAACATGTGGAAGCAGTATATATAGACATTGCAGATCGAAGCCAAGTACTTAGCAAGGTAGGGACTATTTAAAGTTGTGGGGTGGTGTTCGAGATGCAGAAATGACTTCTAAGTGTTAGACAACCCAGGGAAGCTTACCCCAACTTGACTTAGAAGGAAGTTCTCCCTGGTATTTAGTATTTTGTAATTATTTTTAAGCGTTTCCTTATCTTGACTCAGGGATTAAAAACAAAAAAAAACTCACTGCTGTTGAGTTGATTCTAACTCGTGGCAACCCCATGTGTTACAGAGTAGAACTGCTCCATAGTGTTTTCTTGGCTGTAATCTTTATGGAAGCAGATCACCAGGCCTTTCTTCCATGGCACTGCTGGGTGGGTTCGAATCATCAACAGTTAGCCGAGAGCAAACGGTTTTTGCCACCCAGGGACCTTGACACAGGGATACCAAAACCAAACCCAACCCAGTGCCGTCGACTCGATTCCAACTCATAGCGACACTATGGGACAGAGTAGAACTGCCCCATAGAGTTTCCAAGAGGCCCCTGGCGGATGTGAACTACCGACCCTTTGGTTAGCAACAGTAGCGCTTAACCACTACGCCACCAGGGTTTCCGACTCAAGGATATAGCAGGAAAATAGTGGCCCAAATTTGTGTGTCCTGTTTGGCCTCTGGAAACTATTACTGGGCAATGTAGGCATTGTAGGTAGTCCTGAGGGTGTTTTGCCTGCTGACATGGTAGTGAGCCTGAAATATCAGAGCTCTTGCTGTCAAATTTTATTTTTTCCACTCAGTAATTAAAAAACATTTATTGCTTGCCTACTTTGTTTGGAATGCTGTATTAGGTTCTGGGTTCCAGATGAGGGGTACAGAATGTATGGAAAAACAAGTCCTCTGCCCTTGAGAAGTTGGTGGCTTTTCAGTAACAAATATTGCATAAGGTACCTAGAAAAGGACAGTTCACTACTGGACTGTAAGCTCAGTGAGAGCGGGGACTGCGGATGTCTCACTCACTGTTGGGTTCCTAGGAATGAAAGTGTTAAATTTCCCTTCATGCATTACTATTCTTGTTTGACAGAGGCCTTTTGGGCTTAGGGAGCAGGAATTTGGCTCTTCCTCTCTGATAGTGAGGTACCTCTTTCTTATAGTCACTGTGCGCTTAAGACATTATAATTTGTGCATTTCCGAAAAGATGAAAACCATCTTGTGCTCCCTTGCCTAGTATCTGTCTCCCTCAAAAGGTAGTGGATTGGGAAAAAAAAACACAAACTTTTTATTGAAGTATAACATGTATGCGACAAAGTGAATATGTCTTAAGCATGCAGTTTGAATTTTCTCAAACTGAATATACTCAAGTCTTTCTCAAACAGAACATTACTAGCAAAAAGTATGATTCTTTGTTTTTTTTTTTTGTCAACTCTGGTGGTTCTGTGTGAGTGGAGGGAAGCAGTGGTGGGGAAGATAGGAGATACTTTATATGACGATGTGTTTGTGAGAGAGAAGGAGAAAGCAGACGGTATATTGAGTTTGCTTTTCCTGAGTCCACATTAGTCATTGCAGAGGGACAGCTAAAGATTAAACTTTTGTTGTGGTTACAGAATTGACTGTACTGTAAATCAGTGAAGTGAGACTGGCCTGTATTGCCCAAGGGGATAGAGTCTATATGTACGTCGAACATTTCCAGTAATGATTTTATTAAAACAAGCCAGAGGGAGACTGAGCGAGAAGATTTCAGGAATGACTGCCAGATGTTCTCAGCTCTGCTGTGTTTCCCAGTCACCTGCAGGCCTCACCTGCAGATAGTCTTACTCATTGGGTTTGAGGTGGGCCCACAAATCTGTATTTTGAAAAGGCCCTCCTTGGCCGCTCATCCCAGGTTGAAAAGCCTTGTCTTAAGCAATGGAAATATATGCCTACCCAGACACTTCCATACTTGTAAGAACTGAAAACAAACCCTGGCAGAGAACATCACACAGGGCTCTTCTCTGAGGCAAATGTAAACAGTTCTGTATCTTGTTCATAACATTTTCCCATATTTGCTGTCCAGCACCAGAACTGGTATGAAGTATACTGTGGTGAAAAATCTGATCTCTCTCTCCCTCTCTCCCTCCCCTTCCTTTCTCTCTCTCCTTCTTGCCTCCCCCACCCCTCAATCCCAATTCCACAATCTCCCTCAGGATTACAAGGCAGAGGAAGACCCAGCAAAATTTAAATCTATCAAAACAGGACGAGGACCTCTGGGCCCCAATTGGAAGGTGCAGTTCACACTCTCACCACCAGGGGGCTCAGGAGGGTATGGGTGGGCCTGTCCCCAGGGAGGTAAGGGAATAGCAGGGTCTGGGCTAAGGCAGAGACTGAGGTCCGTCCTCTTAGCTACCTGCCTGTCTGTGGATGTGTTTCTAATGCAGCAAGAAATTGTAAATCAGAAAGACTGCCCGTACATGTGTGCATACAAACTGGTTACTGTCAAGTTCAAGTGGTGGGGCCTGCAGAACAAAGTGGAAAACTTTATACATAAGGTAAGTAGCCAGCCTTCCTAGTGACCTCTGCATGTGTTGGCAGGAGTTGCCCATTAAGAGACAATTGTTCAAGTGCCTCATACCCATGTGACCTGCATCCCAGGGTTGCAACATTAGAATATTTTGTAGCTTGGTTCCCCAGCTCCCTTGTACTTATAGCTAACTTACAGATTTAATGCTCTCCAGCCAGGGATGCCACATGCAGCAGAGAAGGAAACTGAGGCAAAAGAAGGAAACAGGAAGGGACTTGCTGTGATTGAACTACAAATAAAACTCATGTTCTCTCTTTTCTGGAAGCTGAAAGTCAAGAGACTGTGAGCCAAATTCTTCAGTGCCCTGAATTACTGAAGTGGACAGACCGAAGGAGTTTTAATAGCCTTTAATTCTCTAATATGTTAGAGCCTCACAGCTGCTGGCCAGTTTTAACCTGGCTTTAGGCTCCAGAGATGAGGAAGAAACTTAGCAGACTTGTTCTGGGGCCTTGGCTTGGCTTTGAGTTCATGGGCTGCCTTTCTTGGTAGTATTTTGAGCAAAGGGCTTGGCTGTGAGGTAGGCACCCATCCTCTTTGGGGGCTCCCTCCTCCTTGGAGCCATACCCGTCAGACATGTGAAGGCAAAGGGGAAAAGGTCACTGACTTATGGGGTTTGGGGACTGACCCACGTAAGCCAGCCAGGCATCACTCCTCTTCCCCCACCTCCCACTAAAGTATGGGTACCAGCACAGAGATCATGGGGAGGAGGGTTGTAGCAATGGTCTTCACCCCTAGGTTCTAACTTGATTTCATCCTTTTTATAGCAAGAGAAGCGTCTGTTTACAAACTTCCACAGGCAGCTGTTCTGTTGGCTCGATAAGTGGGTTGACCTGACTATGGACGACATTCGAAGGATGGAAGAAGAGACTAAGAGACAGCTGGATGAGGTAAGCGAGAGCCCAGGGGAGGTTCTGGGGCTCTCGGTCCAATGAGCATGTGAATAGTAAGGAGACGTTCTCCCTGGGGCAGCTCACTGAGGGCACCATCCTGTGGTTCTAGGAACATGTCAGCATCTACTCTGGGTAAGGTACAACGCCAGGCAGTACAGGAACTATAAAGAAGAAAACAGCTTGTGTTCTCGAATTTGCATTCTAGCTGAGGTCATGGCACATCCACAGAGACAAGTTTGGCAGTCTGTGCTGAATGCCAAATGAGTAATTGAGTTGCCGCAGTGGTTGTTCAGAGCTCGGGGGGTTCATGCTGGGCCGCAGAGTTGGAGGTGACCCTGGGAGGAGGAAGGCTGGGCTGATCCAGGAATACCAGGCACGTTACATACAGGATAGCAACAGTGCACGCAAAAGCTGACTGCTCTATAAGGTTGGTTTAAGCTATTTTTAGAATGTGGCACTTTTGCCTTTTTTTTTTTTTTGGCCTTGGTGTTTATCCCAGAAGGAGGGGTATCTGTTCCATGGGAGGATGGAGACCCACCACCTCTCCTGCCTCATCTGGGGATGCTTCCCTGAGAAGCACACTCTGTGGAGACAGTTAATAACATCCAGGTACTCACTGTGTGCTCACAAGGTGCTAAGGGCTTTGGCATACACCATCTCAGTTAATCCTTGCGACAACCCCGGGAGGAGGCACCATTGTCATCCCCACACTCAGGACGAATGGAGGCTCTGGGAGCTGAGGGCTGTGCCCCAGGTCACACAGCCTGCAGGTCACTCAGCCTCTGTTTCTCCCTCTAAGCACCGTTTGAGGTCCTCCCCCCACCCTCTGAGGGCTAGCTGTAGGCAGGAAGCTCTGTTTCCTAAGAACTGCCTTCCGTTTCTCCCTCCTTGCCTCTGGGTGGGAGTGGCGTGGAGCCTGGGTGTCCGTCCAGCAAAGACATCGTTTTACAGCAGACTTGCCCAGTTCTTCAGCAGGTCCTCAAATGAGAGCCAGGCCCAGTTGCCTGTGGTACTCGCACGCTACTCAGATGCTCCCCGCTCCACTGTGCTGGTATAGGGTGGATACTGGGCCCAGGAGCACTTCCTTCCTCTGGAGCCCAGCAGGGAACTGTTTTTGCCATCCAGGGATGACAGCCTTCCTGGCTGACTCACTGGTTAAGTGGTACACAGAGTTAGTTCCTGTTGAAACAGATGTTTGGGTTATTCACTGAGCTACATTTGGCAGTGAAGGGGCAGGGTTTTAGACACAATCCCTGATTCTTCTGCCAGGGATCCTCAGGAAGTGGTAGGTTTTAATGTCCAGAGCTCTGGTGCTTCTGAATGTATAAGCCTGAGCCTTTTGGTCACTCTAGTCCTGACAAAAAGAAGGAAAAAGGTTACCAAACAGAGGAACTTAGAGATTTTCTCTGGGATTTAGCCTGGACCTTTGGCCACCTGCCACCTGTCAGAGGCCTGCATAAAATACATGGGGATGATGGAAGCCCTTGCTGACGACCTTTTGCTTTTTGGGTGCAATTCAAGTTCTTGGAGCTGGAGGAACTCTCCAGAGGGTCTGCTGGATCTGTCTGCCTCACATCCACGATTTGAGAGCCGGCAGAGTTAGGGAGTTCTTTTTTAATTCCTGCCTTTTTTTTTTTGCATGTTTCTTCATTCTGTGAAGGATTGTGTCAGAAGCTTAGCAGATCACTGTCCTTTGGAATAGCTGCAATGCAGGAAACCCTCTTTGGAATTAGAATTTGAAAAACTACCGTCATCTCCCACCACGTGTCTGTCAGTTTGTCGTACTGTGGGGGCTTGTGTGTTGCTGTGATGCTGACAGCTATGCCACCGGTATTCAGATACCAGCAGGGTGACCCATGGAGGGCAGGTTTCAGCTGAGCTTCCAGACTAAGATAGACTAGGAAGAAGGACCCGGCAGTCTACTTCTGAAAAGCATTAGCCAGTGAAAACCTTATGAATAGCAGCGGAACATTGTCTGATACAGTGCTGGAGGATGAGCCCCCCAGGTTGGAAGGCACTCAAAAGATGAGTGGGGAAGAGCTGCCTCCTGAAAGTAGAGTCGACCTTAATGACGTGGATGGAGTAAAGCTTTCGGGCCCTTCATTTGCTGATGTGGCATGACTCAAAATGAGAAGAAACAGCTGCAAACATCCATTAATAATCAGAACCTGGAATGTATGAGGTATGAATCTAGGAAAATTGGAAATCATCAAAACTGAAATGGAACGTATAAACATCGATATCCTAGGCATTAGTGAGCTGAAATGGACTGGTATTGGCCATTTTGAATCGGACAATCATATAGTCTACTATGCTGGGAATGACAACTTGAAGAGGAATGGTGTTACATTCATCGTCAAAAAGAACGTTTCAAGAGGTATCCTGAAGTATAATGCTGTCAGTGATAGGATAATATCCATACGCCTACAAGGAAGACCAGTTAATACGACTGTTATTCAAATTTATGCACCAACCACTAGGGCCAAAGATGAAGAAATAGAAGATTTTTATCAGCTGCTGCAGTCTGAAATTGATCAAACATGCAATCAAGATGCATTGATGATTACTGGTGATTTGGAATGCAAAAGTTGGAAACAAAGAAGGATCAGTAGTTGGAAAATATGGCCTGGGTGATAGAAACAATGTTGGAGATCGAATGATAGAATTTTGCAAGGCCAACGACTTCTTCATTCCAAATACCTTCTTTCACCAACATGAACGGCAACTATACACATGGACCTCACCAGATGGAACACAGAGAAATCAAATTGACTACATCTGTGGAAAGAGACAATGGAAAAGCTCAATATCATCCATCAGAACAAGGCCAGGGGCCGACTGTGGAACAGACCATCAATTGCTCATCTGCAAGTTCAACTGAAACTGAAGAAAATCAGAGCAAGCCCACGAGAGCCAAAATATGACCTTGACTATATCCCACCTGAATTTAGAGACCATCTGAAGAATAGATTTGACACATTGCACACTATTGACCGAAGACCAGATGAGTTGTGGAATGACATCAAGGACATCATCCATGAAGAAAGCAAGAGGTCACTGAAAAGACAGGAAAGAAAGAAAAGATGAAGATGGATGTCAGAGGAGACTCTGAAACTTGCTCTTGAGCATCGAGCAGCTAAAGCAAAAGGAAGAATTGATGAAGTAAAAGAACTGAACAGAAGATTTCAAAGGGCCTCTCGAGAAGACAAAGTAAAGGATTATAATGACATGTGCAAAGAGGTTGAGATGGAAAACCAAAAGGGAAGAACACACTCGGTGTTTCTCAAGCTGAAAGAACTAGAAGGAAAAATTCAAGACTCAAGTTGCAATAGTGAAGGATTCCATGGGGAAAATATTACGCGATGCAGGAAGCGTCAAAAGAAGATGGAAGGAATACACACAGTCACTATACCAAAAAGAATTAGTCGATACTCCACCATTTCAAGAGGTGGCATATGATCAGGAACCAATGGTACTGAAGGAAGAAGTCCAAGTTGCTCTGAAGACATTGGCGAAAAACAAGGCTCCAGGAATTGATAGAATATCAATTGAGATGTTTCAACAAACAGATGCAGCGCTGGAGGTGCTCACTCGTCTATGCCAAGAAATATGGAAGACAGCTTCCTGGCCAACTGACTGGAAGAGATCCATATTTATGCCTATTCACAAGAAAGGTGATCCAACTGAATGTGGAAATTATAGAACAATATCATTAATATCACATGCAAGCAAAATTTTGCTGAAGATCATTCAAAAACGGCTGCAGCAGTATATCAACAGGGAACTGCCAGAAATTCAGGCCGGTTTCAGAAGAGGACGTGGAACCAGGGATATCATTACTGATGTCAGATGGATCCTGGCTGAAACCAGAGAATACCAGAAGGATGTTTACCTGTGTTTTATTGACTATGCAAAGTCATTCAACTGTGTGGATCATAACAAACTATGGATAACACTGCGAAGAATGGGGATTCCAGAACACTTAATTGTGCTCATGAGGAACCTTTACATAGATCAAGAGGCAGTTGTTCGGACAGAACAAGGGGATACTGATTGATTTAAAGTCA
This sequence comes from Elephas maximus indicus, assembly GCF_024166365.1. Lineage (NCBI taxonomy): Eukaryota > Metazoa > Chordata > Mammalia > Proboscidea > Elephantidae > Elephas > Elephas maximus. Next base: position 20,164,932 of record NC_064837.1, read on the forward strand.
GGAAAGGCGTGTGTGAGGGTTGTATTCTTTCACCATACCTATTTGATCTGTATGCTGAACGAATAATCCCAGTGGCTGGACTATATGAAGAACAGGGCATCAGGATTGGGGGAGGACTCATTAACAACCTGTGTTATGCAGATGACACAACCTTGCTTGCTGGAAGTGAAGTGGACTTGAAGCACTTACTGAAGATCAAAGACCATAGCCTTCAGGATAGATTACACCTCAACATAAAGAAAACAAAAATCCTCACAACTGGACCAATGAGCAACGTCATGATAAACGGAGAAAAGATTGAAGTTGTCAAGGATTTCATTTTACTTGGATCCACAATCAACAGCCACGGAAGCAGCAGTCAAGAAATCAAAAGACGCATTGCATTGGGTAAATCTGTTGCAAAGGACCTCTTCAAAGTGTTGAAGAGCAAAGACGTCACCATGAAGACTAAGGTGCGCCTGACCCAAGCCATGGTATTTTCAATCACATCATATGCATGTGAAAGCTGGACAATGAATAAGGAAGACCAAAGAAGAGTTGACGCCTTTGAATTGTGGTGTTGGCGAAGAATATTGAATATACCACGAACTGCCAAAAGAACAAACAAATCTGTCTTTGAAGAAGTGCGGCCAGAATGCTCCTTAGAGGCAAGGATGGTGAGACTGCGTCTTACATACTTGGACTTGTTGTCAGAAGGGATCAGTCCCTGGAGAAGGACATCATGCTTGGCACAGTACAGGGTCAGCGGAAGAGGAAGACCCTCAACGAGGTGGATTGACACAGTGGCTGCAACAGTGAGCTCAAGCATAAGAACGATTGTAAGGATGGCTCAGGACCGGGCAGTGTTTCGTTCTGTTGTGCATAGGATCGCTATGAGTCGGAACCGACTTGATGGCACATGACAACAACAACAACCGTCATCTCCAATGGAGGAGGAAGGCCAATGGCACCGGTGCCATTGTGCAGCACGCTCTGACCTCTCCACCACATACAGGGCATTCCGTGGGCCACCTGTACCCCCTGGCTCACTTGTCTTTTCCCGTTTCTAAAAATACATTTGTTTTATCAATATTTTCTTTCTATTGGAGTTTAAAACTCGGTCTCCCAGGCTTATGAGGAAGAAGCATCCTCCTCTGCTCTGAGGTCCCCCACCCCAGAGGCAGCCCTCCCAGTTCTCCCAGTTGTTCCTTTTGCTTGAATTCCTCCATGTTTCAAAATAAAATGCTTACAGTCTGAGTCCTTACTTTCTAACCTTTAGTTATGAACTGTCGATTTCCTCTGGAAGGTGTAGCTGTTTATCCAACCCACCACTCGCACACTTGCCCTCTCCATCCCCTCAATCTGGGTGTATCACAGCTTTTGGTTAATTGTTTGTTCAGGGTTCTTTTTACCAACTGGCTTTTGTTCCTTTCCTATACAATTTTTTGTTTTCTCTAGGAAGTTAATACTTGCCTCACTTTTTATTTTGTTTTGTGTGTGCCTGTCATTAGGTTTAACCTTTGAGTCATTGCATGGACGGTGTGACTTGGTGGGAGCGTGATGTGCCTTCCATAGCACTGTGCTTTCTGTGAGTCCCTTGTTATTTGTTTTGCTTCCACTCACTGGGCACTTCGAATCTCAAGATCTCTTCGTTTCTGGAAAAAATTTTTTTTTAGTATTATTCACTTGATAATTTCCTCCCCTCTGTTTTCTTTCTGGAGTTTTTATTAGTCAGAAGTTGGACCTCATAACTTGACCCTCTAATTTTCTCTGCTTTTGGGGAGAAACTTTCCAAAGTTAAGTCTCTCTTCTACTGAATTTATAAAAAATTCTAAGTATTTCTTGTTCTGTGTTCTTTTTTTAAAACAGCTTTTTCTTTTTTTAATAGATGCTTATTTTTATTTTCTGAAGCTATAGTTTTGTTTTTGGAGATTTCCTTCTGCCCCCTGAATATTCCTGGCTTCCTCTGAGCTCCCTTTTCCTGCCTGTGTTGGCCTCTGTGTGTCTGGCTCGGGGCTTTCCTCAGGTACCTGCTGGTCTATCCTGGCTGTCCACTCACATGTAAGAGTGAAGCTCTGAAAAGCCAACTGGGACCTCTCTGAATGAGTGGGTGAGCTTTATAGCAGGGTAGTCAGGTGGTTACATTGGGGAACTCCTGCCTCAGGTTCCTGCGTCTTTTTTCCTTGGGCTGGTCATTTTGTCTAGAGTTATTGTTGTTAGGTGCTGTGGAGTTGATTTCAACTCACAGCAACCCCATGTGACACAGTAGAATTGCCCCATAGGATTTTCCAGGCTATACTCTTTACGGGAGCAGATCACCAGGTCTTTTCTTCTGTGGAGCCACTGGGTGAGTTTGAACTGCCAGCCTTTTGTTTAGTAGCCGAGCGATTAACTGTTGTGCCAACAAGACTACTAGAGAGGACTCCCCAGTGTCTTACTTGGAAGGATGACTGAGGTAGCCAACACTCTGGGGGCCAAGCTGAGGGAGAATTTTGACAGTGTCACCACCACTGGTTGGCTTTACTTAATCCCCCTTTATTCTGCATAGCCTTCACCTCCCCACAGTCCTCACGAGCTAAGCCCGGGGTCCCGAGTTCTGGCCTCCCTGACTCAGTGCCTCCAGAGTGAACCTCGGGCTTTTGCTGTGACACAGGGGAGTGGCTGGTTGACTGCAACACTAGGGTCCGATTGTTCTTTATTCAGACTTTCAAACATGTCACCTTTTTTTCAACACCACCTGGCTCTCCCACCTTCAGAGATACCTGGTGCTTCCAGTTCCTGAGCCTTTGGAAAACCTGAAGCACAAATTGGTCTGCTCCTTGGCGCCACTATCCTTGCAGGCACTGAAATTTCAGCTGCTGCTGCTCTGCTCGTTAGTTACTACTCAGCCATCCTTTTTCCATCTTCTAGAACGTTCTGAACGTCTCTTCTCTGCTGTCATCATTTGTAGTGAGGTTTTGGGGAGGTGTAGAGATGAATTTATGTGTTCAGTCTGTCATGATTAACTGCAAGTAGTCATTTGTAGTCCAGTGTTGGTGGATTTTTTTGTGAGCTATGAGGGGTCACTGTAAGGTCACAGTCACCACTGTTGTGACTAGTCACTGTGGGGAGCAGACCCACCATTCTTGGATAAGGCTCCAGGATTTGAGACACAAGGGATCAAGAGATTAGTCCTTTGCCCTAAAGAGAAAAATGTCAAGAAATGTGTGCCTGTAGTCTCTCTCCCCCTTCCCTTTCCCTCCCTCCCTCTTCCTCTCTTAAGAGGCTCATAATCTCAGATGTGGAAGGCACCTCAGAGATCATTTAGTCCATTTTATGTCCAGAGCTTGAGTCCCCTCTGCAGCTTCCCACCAAGTAGTTGTCCAGTCTGTGCTTGATCACCTCTTATAACGGGGAACTCACTATCTCCTGAACATGGTGGTGATAAAACTATTTTTATGGTTAATAGAAGCTAACATTTGTTGAGGTCTTACTGTGTGCCTTTCTTGTGTGGTAAGCATTTTACATAATAACATCATCAAATCCTCATGCAACCTGTGACATATTATTCTCATTTTATAGATGCAGGAATTGAGGCTCAGAGAAGTTAAACTTGAATACTTTGTAGTTCACTAACAAGTACCTCCTGGGCCTTTGGCCATTAACTCTATAGATAGCAAGACTGTTGTTAGTTAGTTAATTGCCATCAAGGCAGTTCCAACTCATGGCGACCCCATGTGTACAGAATAGAACTGCTTCCTAGGGTTTTCAAAACTGTCACCTTTTGGAAGCAGGTCATGCCACGCCTGTCCTCCAAGGTGCCTCTGGGGCGGGGCGGGGTTTGAACCACCAACCTTTCAGCTAGTAGTTGAGCACTTAACCATATGCTTCACCTAGGGGCTCCTATAAGACTAGGAGAAGAGAACTCATTTTTAAAATTTTTGAGAAAATTTGTTTCCCCCCATTTATTGGATTTTTCTAGAACATTTGCTGAAAAACAGCAAAGATAGTGAGTGTTCAAAGCTCGTGATTAAGATTCTGCAGCATTTCCTTTTCCAGCGGTCCCTTGTGGGTCTTCCTCCTTAAGTCCTGTTGGCTCCATGATTCCTGCGGTCCCTCCCCAGCCCATCCTGTGGCTTTTTGGCTGATGAGTCACCATCAGTTTTAGATTCTAAGTCTTAAGCTCTGGACTGGTTACCCAGAGACTGTATGCCTCCCTGTGTAGTGAAGTGTGGCAGGACACAGCACTCCCCAATTTCCAGTTGAGGACTATGGGAGATACAGGTTCTGAGGGTTAGGCTAACATGGAGAAACCACTCCATGCCTAGCTCACCCGCTGGGCCACAAGGGAATCTGAATCAAAAATTCCCATTGTGTCTGCAGAGACCAGAGCCTGGTCTTTTGAGGCTGAGGGATCCCTGCATGTGAAGGACGTAGCTGCACTAGTAGAGTTATAATTCTCTCTGAGCTGCCTGGCAGTGATTGACCCCCAGGCAGACCAACCAGACACTGGCCAACATCTCAAAATATGGGAGTAGCTGCATTTTCTTTTTAAGTATGGTTTAATTTTTCAATATTAACATGATATATAAGCATTAAACATTTTTTGGAAAATACTGAAAAGTAGAAAAAGAAATCACTTGAATTCTCGTCATTTAAAGACAATCACTATAAGCATTTTTATATATTTCTTAGTCTTTCTGCACACTTGTACTTACTTATGATTGTATTGCATGTGCTAGGTTGTGGGTTGTATCCTAATATTTTCTCTGGACATTTTAACAAAGCCCTTTCTCATTAAAAAAAAAAAAAGCCTTCACATGCATGTTTATGGCTGCAAAACATGTTGCTCTGTATTCTGGACTGAATTTTCCTTAACGTGGTTTCCAGGTTCTCACTGTTGTAAATAATGCTGTGACGAACATCTTTGTGCACACAGGTCCTTGGAAAGTAAGATTATTCCCTTAGAATAAATTCCCAAAAATGGAACTAAAGAATTTAAGGCTCTTGTTTATTACCAAATTTCTTTCTTAAGGGCCGTACCTATTTATAAAGAGAGTAGCTTTCTAAATAGGCTCTAAAAACAGTTCCACACACGCCTCATAGCTGTGTTCCTCTAGGGATGCGGATGGGTTTGTGGTTACTGCTCAGTGTCTTCACCTGATGTTTTTTCTTACTAGCTTTTTGAGCTTCACAGCTCATGTAGTTATTTTGAGATAATTGTAAGGTTCACATGCAATTATAAGAAATAATACAAGATGTCTGTGTACTCTTTACTTGGTGTCCCCAATGGTAACAGCTTGTAAAACTGTAGTACAATATGACAACCACAATATTGAATGGATAATTTTACTGTTTTTTTTTTTTTAATCAAAAGGATATTTCATACTTAAGAGTAAAAACAATTTACAGAAGGTATAGAAAAAATAAACTAAAAAAGTAGAAGTCCAAATAAATAAGTAGATAAATAGATGAGTAAAAATCCCTTTCCTCCAATCCCTGGCCTCATTCCCTAGAGGTAACCACTGTAAATAAGGATCCACTTTTTAAAAGAAAATCAGAAACTGGAGTTTCTATTTTCATATACTTTGTGTGTGCCTGCAGTGGCTGGATGTGGGGAACACTACAAACATTAGATAAATCTCTCATGTCATATAGGCACCAGAAAATAAACATTCTTAGAGCATTTCATTACAAGAATGAAACAATGAATTTTTATTTCAGTGGCACCCTCTGGGGGACCTTGTCTTTGACAGCAGTTCTCTGATAGAAAGTTGCATCTCGTTGCAACCAGTAGGAAAACAGGACCTAAATTTGCATTAGTAAATTAAAGCAAGGCATTGAACTCTCAAGATACACAAGGATCTGCTTGAGATCCAAGGAGCTTTGCTCTCATAACATTGAATTCTGAGCCTCCCTGATTATTGAAAATTTATATAAATGGTCATTCTTTTGTTATTATTGAGCAGACATTCAGTGAGCAAAGTTTTGCCTTTGTAGAAATTTTATTTTTGAAAAAGGTTCAAACTTACAGAAAATTGGCAACAGTGGTGCAAAAAACTGTGTACCCCTTGGCCCAGAGACCTCATTCCTTTGTAGCAAAGGCTCCAACCCAGGACCACACACTGCAGTTCCTCCATTTTTCTTTGATATTCTTGAAGGTTATAAGCTTGTATAATGTCATCTTAGTTTGAGTTTGTCTGATATTTCCTCCTGATTCCACCCAGTTTGTGTATTTGAAGGCAGAATATCACAGATTTGGTGTTCTTTTCATTATACCCTATCTGTTTAGTTACCACTGATCTTAACTTGGTTCACTTGAAGCACAACAAGGTTTTCCAGGCTCATCTCAGTCTTTCCATAACCTAGCCCTAGAAATGCCCGTTTCTCCAAGCAGCCCTCATTCTTTTTAGTGGAAGGTGGGTGGTGTTTGGAAACCACCAAGATCTGGGTGCTAGGTATGCTCATTACTGTTGGGGTGTTGCTGACCCTGGTTCCTCTCAGTGGATAGTGCTAGGGAATCCTGATGTCTGTATTTATATCGATCTTATGTATATATTGTGTTCACACAAATGCCTCCAGTTCCAGTCTAACACCACAGGGTGAAGTCTTTGTCTTTTAGAAATGAGCCAATGCCCTTGTCCTTAACAGATTTCTTTCATGTAGGAAATTGTTGAATTTGTGAAACAATTGTTTAAACTTCATAAAATAATGTATCTATAGGCATGGAATGATTTAAGTTACAGGTGCAGTAATAATTTATAGATGCCATACAGGGAAGGAGATTTGAGGGGAATCTACAGGAGGCAGACATTCCAGGTGGAGCTAAGGGTCTGTTCAAAGATCTGGACCTAGGAAAACAGACTTTCCACTTTGGAGCAGAGGACCTTTGCTGGGGACCATGACAAGTGAGGCTTATAAGACTGATTAATTTTATGGCTCACCAGTGCCCTGTCTCCTGTAGATTCTGCAGGTCTAGGGCCCAAGAACCTACACGTATCCCAGGCAATTATTTTGATCAAATTTGAGGACACCCTGGCCTAAAAGATCAAGCGAAAGCATTTAATGTAATTAGGGTAATAGTTGTAAAAAAAAAAAAAAACCCTTTGCCATCAAGTCGATTCTGACTCATAAGGACTCTATAGGGTACAGCAGAGCTGCCCCAAAGGGTTTACAAGGCTGTAATCTCTACGGTAGCAGACTGCTACATCTTTTCTCCTGCTGAGCGGCTGGTGGGTCTGAACCGCCAGCTTTTCGGTTAGCAGCCAAGTGCTTAAACATTGTGCCACCAGGACTCCTTCATAGTTATCAAGAACCCAAAAAACAAACCAAACCCGTCTCATGAATTCCGAATCATAGTCACCCTATAGGTTAGAGTAGAACTGCTTCTTTATAGGGTTTCCAAGGAGCACCTGGTAGATTGAAACTGCCGACCTTTTGGTTAGCAGCCATAGCTCTTAACCACTACTCCACTGGGGTTGCCAAGTTATCGAGGTTATCAAGTCGGGTGGTGAATATTGGAACCTCTGTGGCAGGCAGAGAACATTGACCACGCACATGCCCTGTTTCTGCATGGAGTGACTGATGATAATAGCAGGGGTGGAGGGCCGATAGTCATGGGTTTTTTTTTTTTTTTAATTAATTTTTATTAAGCTTCAAGTGAACATTTACCGTTGCAATCAGTCTGTCACATGTAGGTTTACATACATCTTACTCCCTTCTCCCACTTGTTCTCCCCCTATTGAGTCAGCCCTTTCAGTCTAGTCATGGGTTTGAGATGTGGCAGGCAGCAAAATTTTTAAAACTTTTTCCAGTAGAGAACCACTGATACTAAGACAAAATCTTTGCAAAATGTGGCAGTGTTAAAGTTTCAGGGACTAGCACTCTGAAGAGGGCTGCCACTTAAAATTCCAGCTTCTTCAGAGCTTGTGTGCACATCCCTTTGGAGTGTCTGGAACAAAGCAATAACAACAGAATAATAAATAGCATATATTGAGTGTATACGCCATGCCAGGCACTCTAAGTACGCTGCCTGCGTATCTTGATTATTCTTCACTGCGACCGCATGATGTCTGTGCGATTATTACTCCTATTTTATAGTTGTAGAAACTGAGGCTTAGAGAGCAGCAGAGGAACTTGCCCAAGGTCACATGATTAGTGATGGAGCCAGAATACCACCCAGGCACTTTGCTTCTACAGGTCACGTTCCCATGTGTTCAGTTTGCTGAATGCATCAAGAGTGAAAGTAGAGCAGGAAGCTATTGGGTATTGAAGAAACCTCTAATGGGAAGTTAAAACACACAAATTCATAGACAGTCTGCAAATAGAACCATAATTTTTTGAAGTTGGAAAGGATTTTAGAGAAATCAACCTCCCCAGCACCCCAAGAACTTGTGCCCACTTCTGCTAGGGAGGTGCCAGTGCCCACTCAGAGGAGCCCACCCTGTTTTCCAGCAGCCTAGCACTTCTGTGAAGCTGCGATCTAGCCCCTGCCCTTTCCATTGTCAAGTCCTTGTGACGCACTCTGATTCCCCATTGTGGCCACCTGATACTTCTGGCAGATTAACTGGACGAGGCCCCTAGGCAGAGCTTGGGAGGGGGACTTGCTGGTCCCTCTGCCTGGATCACTCCTTCCCCCGAGAGTCATTGGCTTTGCTTCCTCAGGTTTCTCCTCAACTGTCACTAACCAGAGAAGACTTCCATAGCCAGCTTACAAAATAGCACTTGCCCACGGCCATTCTCATCCCCAGCAGCCCTTCGCCCCACCTGACATGTATGTTTGTTCTCCCTTCACCCTGCCCCAGAAAGTAAGCTCCCTGGGAAGAGGCTTTGTCTGTTTTGGTTCACTGCTGAATCCCCAGCTCGGGAACAGTTCCTGCACAGAAGAGATGCTTCATAAATATGTGTTAAAGAAAAAGGGGGGCTTAAGACCTAACCTCAACCCTGGGAAGCTGGAGAGGGAGGCAGATTATAAACGGTGCGGCCTTTGCTGTGGCGGATGTGTTCTGAATCCGGTCCTTCCAGTTTCTTGCTTCGTGCACAAAAAAATGCTTTACCATATCTGTTGGCAGGATCGAGGGAAGGTGGGATGTGTTTGTAGTTGTAGCAGCAAGAGCCTTCAGTTTTCTCTGCTTCTTCTGTTCCAGATGAGACAGAAGGACCCAGTGAAAGGAATGACAGCGGATGACTAGAGCCACCCTCCCCCTTCTGCACTGTATGTACCGAATTTCTCACTGTACAACGTCATGAAACCTAAAATCTGTTTGGGCCCTCAAGGCCTCAGCAACTCAGCGTGGAGCCAGAAACCTGCTTCATTCCTCATCCTTCCCTCTAGTAATGATGATGACTGCCATGCTAAACAGCTCTCAGGCTTCAGGGCCCATTGAGAGCTTATGGATGTTAGGATATTTCAGGGACATGTTGTTTTACAAAGAACTGCCTAGATGGACATAGGGTGGTGAGAAGGGGAGGTGGGGAGGCATGCACATGGAATCCAAGTTTATTTATAGTAATTACTCTTCTCCTCTCAAAATCTGAGCCATTTTAAGTTGAAGCTGGCACTCCCTATACTCCCTGTGCCAGAGCGGGTTCCTAGTTCCCAAATGCTGGCATTCCCCGCCCTGCCCTTGGGAAACCTGCTGGCCAGACAGCTTTTCCTAGCACCCATTGTTGTGTCTGGTGCTTCATTTCCTCCTCCTTTATACCCCTGATCCCATACTAAACAGCCATCCTCATGAGAGGTGGCATCTTTTCAATGCCAGGAGAGTCTTTCTGCCCAGGCCACAGGACCAGGATGGGGTATCCCTTGTTCTACCTTGTTACACATCCTTCCATTGACTCCTCACTGCTGGTTCCCCAGTGCCCTACACACCTCCAGACTTGCAGTTGCCAGCAGCACAGTGTGGTCTTGGCCATAGAATGAAAAACCTGGCCCTGCTCCCCATCAAGCTCTGAGAGAAAGTTATTTTATCAAATCAGAACTGGCTAGCCTCCAGCACTCAGGAGCTTTGGGGCCTCACCAGCAGTGCTTCACACCTCTGCTCTCCTCTCCTCTCCCTGCCCCTTGAAGCAGCCGCTGGGAGCCAGGAGGGTAGGATTAAGGAGATTGTTGCAGTGCCGGTTTCTCAGCCACTGTTTGGGCTTTAGTGCCCTCCCTTTCCACCCTCAGCCCTCCACTGACTGGCATCTTTCTTCCTTTTGAAATTCTCCCATTAAAGGTGATTTACAGTGTGTTTCTATTTCCCCCTGTTGCTTCCTTAATAATTGTATTTTTCTTCTAGTTTTGCAAGACAGTGGTCAACAGGAAGGCCCAGCAGCTCTACCCTCCCGAGTGACAGGCCACCTTCGGACGCGCCTTTCTGTGCCCATTCTTCAGGCAACTTTCGATCCCTTACTGTAGCTAACCCTAGATGCCCCTTACTGTTGTGAACAAATAGACCATCTGGTATTATGAAGGCCGTGTGTGCGGGAGCCTGCTCCTCTGAGAGATGTGGCATGTATGCTGCTGTATTTACAGCTCCTCCCTCTCTCTTCATCGTGTTCTGACCCATTTCTCTGTGTGTCCACCCCCCCCCCCAATTTTATTTCCAAGTGACATTTTTAAGTCTTTCAAAATAGCTGCCTTTTGTGATGTGGTGATTTAAATGATTTAAGTCTGTTTTCAACCTTGGGGTAAACTGAGGTATTTTGCTTCCTGGGCAGATCTTTGCAATTTTGAGTGCTCACCTGGGGAGAGGGGATGAGTTAGAAATACAGCGTTTTCCCCCCCAGTTCCACAGAATAACAGAGTGGCGTCATAACTCGGATATCTATTCCCGGTAATCCATTGTTAGAGTGCTCTAGGCACCAAGGAGGCACCCAAGGCCCAGCCAGTCTCTTTAAGAAAATTTAACAAATACAAATAACCCCAGTGCCAGGCATTGCACCTCTGGCCACTATTTCTTAGAAATACCTATGGCTTCTCAACCCTCTTGTTGCCCACTCTGTCTGAATCTCTGTGCAGAGCCTGTCATATGCCCCAGCCAACTCTCCACCTAGAGAGCCTTGCCCTGTTTGGCCTTTAGAATTGAGTCTGCCCCGTATATACTCATCATTCTGACTCCCTGAGGAGCTCTGTATGTCAGTGCTCCTCTTCCCTTTTGGGCTGGTGCTGCCACTCAGCAATAATCCTCTTTTCTCTGTGCTTTCTCAGATCCCTGTCCTCTGTCTTTGAGGCTGATTAGGGCTTGAGTCCTGATCTTTTCATGCTGCACAAAATGAGCATGCAAAAAGCTTCCTTCCCAGCAAATCATGTTCCCACTAGTCTCCAGGGTTGCTGGAAAGGAAATTGGGGATCAGGGACTCAGCTTGTCTTGCCCCTATGCTGAGTTCTGTCCTAGATAATCAAATGCAAGTAGTGGTTGTAGTACAGAACTCTAGCACAGTAGGCTAGTGAGGAAGTCCAGGCTCCAGGTGAATGGAACCTGCTAAGGGGCTCACAGTTCCCTGTGATTTGGCAGAATTGGAGTATGCCTACGTGGTGGGAGAATCTGAGACAGCTATGGTGTCACCTGACATTTCTCTCCCAAATCTGGTGAAGTCTGCTGGCCTGAGTGTGCCATCATCCAGGCCCACACTAGCCTGGATGCAACTGCTAATAAAAGAGATAGAGTCTCCATGAAGGGAGTGAGGAGTTGGGGGGGGGAGGGATAATTTATCCTTATGTTTTTTGTCAGTTTGCTTTGCCTTACTCATTTCTAAGTGCAATAAGGGAGTATCTCACAGGATTGCACCTGTGACACCCTGATGGATGCTTCCCTGTGGCCCTTCTGGGGCAAGGGTGGACACTCAGACCCCTTAGTGTGGCTAGCTCTGACCTTCATTGAGGCCCCTTGGGGACCAGGAGATGTCCTATTACAGACACCTTCCTCTTGATTAGTCTCTTCACCTTGTGGAGTCTGTAGTAATGGATCTGGAGCATTCCAGTTGGTTATTAGCGTCCCAACTGCTAGTAGCATTTATTCGACTGGGGAAGTTGGAGAAGAGGCATTCCTACTGGAGAAAAATGTAAATGTTTTCCTACAAGCTGTTTTAGCTCTTGCTTTTATTTGTGCATAAAGGCTTCCCTTTTTCAGTCATTAACTAGGTGAAGTCTAGATGTGGGTTATCCTAAGAGAAACAAAACGATATTCTAAGCAGACAGTTGTTTTTGTAATTTGAGGATCAGCAGATGTCTTCTTCCTTCAGCTGAGAGCCACACATATCACTTCAGCTTTAGTGGGGGCTTTTTCTTTAGCTGCCTTTTCTCTGGCTCTTCTCACCTTCACCTGTTGCCCCAGTTTAATCTGGAATAAAAGCATCTACATGAGCTGAGCTAGAATTTCCTGAGGTCAGCTTGGATCTTGGGTTCCTACTCACATAAATACGGAAAAGGCAGGTCCCTGGTCCACTTCATCCTCATGGGTGGTGTTGCTGCTGGGTAACAGTGGTCAACCTCTTTTACATACCCCCTTCCCTCTTCACCCATCTCCCAAACCAACTAGCACTCAGAGGGGCTTAGGATGAAGGGCTCAGCTCCAGGGGTACTACCCGAGGATGTGCCACACCCCTTCAGACCAGCTGGTTCCATTAGATTTCCAGGGACATAGTCCTGTCTGGAAGCAGCAGTGCCTCTGTAGAAGGGCTACTGGGCTCTGGCCTTCTCACAGAGAGAGGTCGGAGACAGGGTCAGTATTGTGGGCACATGTATACCTTCCCGAGTTCGTCTCTTACAGTCCCTGCTGGGACCTTCCCCCCGCCCTCCGACTTGTTTTGGTTGGTTCCTAGTGCTACTTCTTTTACAAAATATACTTTGTAGAATTGATTAGATTACCTTGTTTATTTAATGTGAGTTTGTGCCTTTTTGTCTCAATCTTCCAATACAGGTATATTGGGGAAAAAAAGCAGTCTAATAAAATTCTAGACAGAGCTCTCTGGAGTCCAGCTTATTGATGATGTCCTTATGCACATTTTACAACTTAGATATCCTCAAACTCTTGCTCATGACCCCTATTTTACCAGAGAAGGATTAGGGAAGGTTACAAGATGTGTCTGAAAATTTGTGCAGGTGGATTTCTGTAAGTTAAAACATTGCCTTATCAATTTACATATGCAAACATTGCATATCTGAGTGTAACTTAGCTGTTCTGTACTGGTAGAATGCCTTTGTCTCCCCTCCTCTTCACATCTCCCTCTCTACCAGGCAAAGCATTTAAAGTAGGAGTTCTTAACCTGGCTTCGGGGTCTATGAACCTCCTGAGGGTTGCTTGTAAAATTGTTTGTTTTTCTGGGGAGAGTCGTGTCTCTCATGAGATCCTCAAAGGAATCCCCTGCCTCCCCCTCCACCCCCCCCAAAAAAGGAAAAGAACCAAGTGATTTGACGGAAATTATAGTAGATCTTTGGCAAAATAGTCTTAATTTTATATGTCTGGTCTTAGAGGTGGTGACTTGTTTTTCATTCATTGATGGTTAATTTTCTAAGAGTCCAGGAGCCCCAAAATGTCCCACGTGCAAGAAGTAACCCAATGAGTTTCAAAAGCGTAAAACACTTGAAAGTGGGAGTAGAGCATGAGAACTAAGAATGGAGGAGCTTGATCAACGTGATAACTGGGGAAACTGCCTGTAGTTGATGGGGAAGATACTGGGCTGCAGGTAAGACAGTGGCTAGACTACCTCGCCGCCCTCATCATTTAGGTCTCTGGGCGTTGGGAAACGGGAGGAAAGACAGCACAGAGGTCAGCGACCTCAGATTTCATCTTTAGCGAAAGGGACCACCAGCCTCGGAAAAGCCAACGTGGGCAGCAGCGGCTCGAGGATTCTCGTGCGGGCGCGGCGGCGGCTTCCGCCGGAAGACGATGCCGGCCGGCCTGGCGCACGGCGTTCCGGGCGCTGCGGACCGCCGAGAGATGTGTTCCGGGCGGCGGCGTCTACCACACACCGGTATGCCGGGTGGGGCAGTGTTGCGTCTTGCTCTGATGACAGATGGACATGCCTCTTACGTCCCATGATCCCCTAAGGCCCTCACCCCGCAGCCTTTCACCGTTTCGCGCTGGTCGGAGAGTCCCGCCTCCTTCACGGAGCCGCACCACCCAGAGCCCTCGGTGCGCTCAAGACCCGCCTCTTACGGAAGCCGAGGCGGAGGTTCTGAATCCGGAAGAAAAACACTCGAGCCGGAGTGAGTTTTCCGGGGTCTGACGCCGGAGAGGCTGGTCGCGCCAGGACGGGGTAGGATTGGGGAAACGGGAGCCTGCCGCGCCACTGCCTATGGACGATGGCGGCCGTGGACCTGCTGAAACCGACCGAGCCGAGAGGCAGGAAGCTCAGGTGAGGCAGACTGCTGTAGGCGTGCCTGCTCTGGGCGGGGTCGCTCCCCCAGACCCTGTCGGGGCAGTGGATCTGGGGGCGGACCCAGGCCGAGAGGGAAGGGGACGGTCCTACTGGTTGCTTCTGGTTCAGAGGCTGCCTGACCCATGGGCGGCTTTCCGTCCAACTGTTTCTCTGATAACTGTCTCTCTCCCAAACCCTCCCAGGCCATTGTTGAGAGGGCTGTGTTGGACACGAGTCCCGTGCCCACTCTAAACTCAGGCTTCCGAGTTCATTCTCACTGGGGCGCCCCAAGCAGGTGTCCCAGGTGGCCTTTGGAGGAGGCAGCCGTCTTGGGCTGTTTGAACTTAAAGACATAACAAGGCATCTCCTTTCAGCCCTAGAGCAGAAATCGTGCCCTAACTTTCGATCAGCGCATACATCATGGGGTCTGTCTAATCTGCTTGTGACCTCCTGAAATGTGCAGATTTAGATAAAATCCTTTAGTAAAGTAATGCAGCCTAGTCCCGTGCCTCTTCTCACCGGGGAACAACGCTAATCACTCACTTGGTGCAGGTCACAATGCAAGGATTTGCTGCTGAATCGTCGGACCTGAGAACTGGGGCAGGAAATCCCAAGCTGTGCTCTTGTTTCCACTTAGAAGCAGAATCCTGAGAATACAAGGAGCCTTTGAGTTAAAGGGCAACCCTTCTTAATCTTCTGCTGGACAGCAGGGGGAGATGGTAAACAAATGAAGCACTTACGCCGGGCAGAGTGCCTGGGGAGGTAGTTTGTGTTTTGCTTTTTGTGTTCATAGGGAGGGGCAGGAAGTTGCTTTAAGAAGGCTAACGGTTTTTTCAAGTTTTGCTTTTTAGAACATGGACCTTCAAGAACAGGGTTTTGCGGAAAAGAGGTGTTTTGTGATATCCTGCCCTTTTCTCCCACCTCTCCACCCCCCAGTACCCAGTCCCATTCTAGGTCTTCAGTTGCTGCAGGTTCTCCTCATGGTGTGGACACTCTAGAACTCATGGGGCTTGATGGCTATTCTCGGTCTCTGCAGGATTTGCAGCCCCTGTCTGCTCTGTACTCAGCACAGCCTGGGGCTTCCTTGGTGTGTTGCTGTGACAATTCGGTTAAAGAGATCACCAATTCTGCCTTCTCCTGAGCCTCTGATGCGATCCAGTGTCATTGAGAGTTGCTGACTTAGTGCTGTTGCTTCCCAAGGGTTCGTATGAAGTTGAGGTGGAGAATGTTACCCAGATGATGACTTTTCCCAAAGGAGGGTAGACTCTTTAGAGAGATGTTGAGAAACCTGTTACTTGGTTTTTCCTTAGGCCCCATGCAGTACTTGGCAGAATTGGTTGTGCTCCAAGTATCTGCTAGGAAGCAGTGAGGAAGGGAATATATGTATGTTGTTGCTGTGCTTTTTTAAATTTTTCTGTCTTTGTAGTGTCGAGGCCTCTCACAGGTGAAAATAGAGCCTCCAGGATCTTCCTGGTGGTTTCAGAAATCCTTAGGTTGAGAAAGTGAGGGTGGGCAGTTGCTGCCTGAGCCATGATTGCTGAGGTTTGAATGGCTCGTAGAGCTGATGGAATCAACAAATTCCATCTCTTCCTGCAAATCCCACCTCTTCCCATGCCTGACCCAGAAACCTTGGGCCCCCTTTGATAGCTCTACTAGTGCCAGCAGCCCCAGTGCTCCCAGGTGTGAGCAGCTGTAGGCCTGTGTGGAGGAGTTATTCAGAGTGAGGGTTTCTTGCCTCAAGAGACAGAGGTAAAAAACAACAAAAGCTTGTTCATTGCCCCTATTCCCACTGCTCGATACAGAATCTCACCTTCTTCTTTATAAGTGCACTGGATTGTGGTGCAGCATTAACAGGCCTGCACCCCTTCCCATTTCCTGGACAAGGTCTTATCCTCCTTCTTCCATGACTTCCCTTTGCATCCCCTCCACAGCATACACGTTGTGACGTGGAACGTGGCCTCTGCAGCACCCCCACTAGACCTCAATGACCTTCTTCAGCTGAACAACCAGAACCTGAATCTGGACATATATATTATTGGGTAGGTGTCTGCAGGGCCCCTTCACCCACCCCTAGATCTGAGGTCAGGTGAGCCCAACCATTCACAAGTTGTCCCTGTGGGGAACCGCTGTAACCTGTCCTCCCACACTCTGGAGTCTGAAGGCTAGAAGCTTTCAGCCTGCATCGGGTCAGGTCCATGTCTCTTGTCCTGGGTCAGCAATGACAAGGGGATGGAGACCCACAGCCAGGGGAGGAAGAGACCATGGTCATCAGAACCCAGGACTTAAAAGTCTAGTGAGGGTAGGGCTAAGTGTGGCAGAAGCAGTACCCTCCAGGCCAGGGGTAGAGCCTCTGACCTGGGGTGGTCAGTTTGCAGGAAACGAACTGTGGGATCAGGAGCCTTCTTTATGATACTGCCTTTGAAGACCCATGGAGCAGTTTCTTCATGGATGTGCTTTCCCCTCTGAACTTCGTCAAGGTAACTTACAAGTTCATTGGTGATAGGGAAATGTGCCCCACCACTTGTCACTAACCCCCAGTCATTTGGTCTGATGTGTTCCTCTTATTCCCGCTCAGGTTTTCATGCTGCTTCACATTTATTTAGAGATTTAAATCTTGGTTGCATTTGGCTCCACAAGGCTCCTGCCTGCCTCGTGGCTTTCCAGAGCAGCTGGAACTGAGTGAGGCCCAAGGGGCTAGTCTAATACCTTGATATTTTTCAGGTTCGGAGAATTCCTAGGGGAAGTGCAGCAAAGCGTGTGAACACCGTAATACCTGCCCTACCCCTAGCCTCCAGTCTCTGCTCACACCTAGCCTGAAATCTCTGAGTGTGATAATAATTGTTACCATTTATCAAACTTACTTTGTGTTAAGCATTGTAAGTAAGCACTTTATATACTTTATGTAAAAATCTTAACAACCGTCTTGAAATAGGGATATTTTACAGATAAAACCAAGGTTCAGAGATCACATGCCCAAGGCCACACAAGCTATCTGGAATTTGAATCTCTCTTTCAAACTTCGTAACCTGTGTTCTTAACCACTGTGCTTTATAGCTATACTCCTGAGCTTTAAGGCTGGCAGGTATCCCATGGCTAGCCTGCTGGTGGCAGAGGGTGTCCTCCCGTCATAGGGGACATATACCTCGATTTCTCAGGGCCCCAAGGTTAGGGAAAGGGAGATAGGTGTGGAGGAAAAGGTTCTCAGGCTGAGGGACAAGTATACTTTGGAAATATTTGGATCATAGGCAAATGAATCCACACGAAGGCTATAGGCTGGCAGCTCTTTGTTTCTGCCCTGCACACCAGAGCAATGAAACACGCTCCCATTTAATGCAGCTACTAGGGTGCTTCTTGGAAACACCACAGTTCCCTGTTCCCTTCCCTAGGTGGGCTTCTTCTGGCCCACACAGGATGATTCCATTACACTAGTTGGCCTGAGTACAAAGAGGAAGGAGGGAAGACAAGCCTTGGTCCTAGAAACTACCAGCCCCTGAGCACTTGGTTTTCTCCAAATCAAACTCAGAGACCTCTTCCTGTGGATTTGGAGCTAGATCTTCTGGGGAGGGCAAAACTCCTTCTCTCTCACCACCTACTCCCCTCCCAGGGCTGCAGGCCTTGTGCTTTGGCTGACTGGGAGGGGACCGACAGAATGGAACTGAGCCAAGGAAATTAGCTCAGCTGTGGCAGGGATACAACCCATTCCATCCTTGCAGCCTCCTGAGTTTAGAGGGCCAGCCTCAGGTCCTGGGACCCAGAGCGAATGCCTCTCCTTCCTCCAGCCAAGAATCAGGGTGGAAAGGAGAGCCCTGTTTGCAGCCTGTTCTTTGAGTGGGGATTTACCGAACGTAGGTTGAGAAGCTAGAGGCTGACCCCTTTGCCTGCTCCTGGACTCCCAGCCACCTCCGTCCAATCCCTTCCCTAGCTCTTCCTCCTTCATTTCCTTTTACTGGGACTTCCGCTAGAAGTTGCCTTGCCTTTCCGCTAGCCCCGCCCTTTCTCCCAGTCTGATCTTGCCCAGCCGCAACCCCATCCTCCATCCTCCATCCCTGTTCCTTAACAGAGTGGACTGGTCCCTTTTCGGTGGAGTTGAGTAGCCCACACCTGCTCTATGGGTGAGGATTAAGCTCAAAACTCTTCCTGAGTCTCGATCAGTTCCCTACCTCTGATCCTGACCCTGGGAGCCGGTTCCTCATATTCCACCCCTTCTTCCACTTCCCTTGTCTTAGAAGCCTGTGAATGGGAGGGAGAGAAGGCAGGAGGAGGGGCTTAGGATAAATTTTTTAGTAACCTCACCCAACCACAGGTTCTGCCACCCCCCCACTCAGTCTTGGGTTTGGGGTTCCCCCTGCTTTGACTGCTCCACTGTGCCAGGACTCCCTGGCCTGTGGGATCATGTTGCATAATTCCTGGAAGGCCCCAGTACACGCTTCCCACCCGGGGATTTCCTCCTTGGCCTCTATACCTCGTGCTCCGGAAACAGCTACTCGGGTGGTGGGTGTAGACAGCCTGAGCCTAAGAAGGAGGGTCACTGGCTATGGCCTTTCCCCAGCCCACCCCCATGGCCTCAGACGGTGGGAATTTGGGCTGTCCTCCTCCTCTGATGCCGCTTGCCAGGTCATCCTGCTAGTTCCTTAACCTCCTTGAGCCTCAGTTCCCTCATCTGTGAAACATTACAATGATTCCTACAGGCTTGGCCTGGGAAGTTAAATGAAATAATGCGTATAAAACGTTTCAGTAGATATTAGCTATTCTCACCAACCTGCAAACACACATCCTCTGTACTCACTGTCACCCACTCTGCGTTACCATCATGAATATCCACCAGCCCACAGCCTATCGTTATTTGTGAGGGGAGCATTTACTTAAAGTTGTTTTTTGTTTTTTTTTTTTTAAGTATAATGTGTACAGGAAAGTGTGCAGATATTAAGTGTACAGTTTGATGGATTTTTACATACGTACACACCCACATTACCACCAGCCAAATCAAGATACAGAATATTTCCAGCACCTAGAAGTTTCTTTCATGTTCCTTCCCTGTGTTTACTTTGAAGAGTCCTTGAACCAAAAAATAACAGCTACCAGTTAATCCCCTTTAAGATCTATGCAGTAGTACTATCTCTGCTCATCAGTGAGAAAATAGACTGAGAAATACGTTCAGTATCAAATACTAAGTCAGAGCCGGGATTTGAACCCGGATCGTGCTAACTTCAAAGCCTCCTTAGCACGCTCCTGAATAGCCACATTTCTCCTTGAGGCCCTGCCAGCTCAAGTGGCAGCCCAGAGTACCTGGAGGATCTCAGAAGGGCAGTGGTGAGAGGCGCGCAGTAGACGTGCTTGGGCGAGGAATGAAGAGTAATGCCCTGCTGTTGGCAGGGTGTCCTGGCCCACTCTCCCCTCCTCCCCACGCCCAGGAGGTGAAACTGAAACCTGCTCAGTTCCCAGAATGCGTGATCTGGCAGATGAGGAGAGGAAAGGAGTGAAACACGGAGGCTGAAACTGGGATAGCATCGACCCTGGGCCAGGGCACTGTGTGTGTCTCAGGGCTCTGTGGCACCTGCAGTGCAGGGCCTGGCAGGGAGGCACTCAGCCTGTCAGTTCAGTGAACGACCATTGCTCCCGCTCTTCTGCAGGTCTCCTGTGTCCGCATGCAGGGGCTCCTCTTACTGGTCTTTGCCAAGCATCAGCATTTGCCCTTTATCCAGATTCTCTCTACCAAATCCACCCCCACTGGCCTCTTTGGATACTGGGTAAGGACTGAGCTGTTGTCTGAGTCACAAGCCGGGAAGGCCTCCTGTGCCTGGGCTGGGAAGGGCTGGATGCATTAGAGCCAGGCAAATAGAAAAAAGGGGGAAATGAACCTTTGCACTGTCTCCAGGCCATTGCCCTGCAAGCTCATTCCTGAGACCTTAGTCTGGGTGAGCTGAGCTCTGAATGAGAGATTACCCTGCAAAGCTGAGTGTCTGGCCCTTGGAGGGCCTAGGGGAGGTGAGATTACCTCCCCTCGGGTCTAGGATGGGGAAAGAAAGGTGTGTCCAACCCAGAGCAGCTTCCCACTCTTCTGCCCACCTGTCCTACCAGGGGAACAAAGGGGGCATCAACATCTGCCTGAAGCTTTACGGCTATTATGTCAGCATCATCAACTGCCACCTGCCCCCACACCTGGCCAACAATGACCAGCGGCTAGAGCACTTTGACCGGATCCTAGAGATGCAGAATTTTGAAGAACATGATATCCCCAACATCCTGGACCACGAGTGAGCGCAGAGCTGCCGATTTCCACCTCTGCCCTCTCCCCTACGCCAACCCAGTTTAGCATCCTCTCCCCAGTCACCGCTCCCCAGCCAGAGTCAGCTTGTGCTCTGTCTCCCAGCCCCTTCCTGATGCCACGTCTTCCCCTCTGACCCAGCTTTGCCTGACTGGGCTCTGGGATCCCTTTCCCCTTCCTCTAGTCCATCTGCCCTGGCTAGAAACCATGAACGCTTCTGAACATCCCAGGTCAAGATTCTTGTGGCTCCTGAGGTCACCTGAAGGGCTGTTTCTGAGCCTTCCCTGGTGGCCAATTAAGGGAGAGCTGCAGTTTGCTCCATATTTGCCACTTGCCCCTCTGGCTGGTCTCTTCGGCTTGAATGGTGGTACAGGAACCATGAGAACAGTCCATTTGGGCCCCTGCCCTGTCTCCACCTGATGCTCTTCTAACATCTGGCTTCTCACCTGCCCCCTGGAGCTTTCCACTCTCCAGCAGCCCCTGGGTTGAGCAGGTCTGAGCAGCCTGTTACTCCTCCCTTTTCTGAATTCATCACAAACCCTCAGGCTGCCCTCCTTTCTTTCTGAAGCCTCATTCTCTGGTTCGGAGACATGAACTTTCGAATCGAGGACTTTGGGTTGCACTTTGTTCGAGAATCCATAAAAAACCGGTGCTACGGTGAACTGTGGGAGAAGGACCAGGTATGGAGTGAGGGGAGGGTCCCGGGGGGTGGTCTGAGCCCGTGATCTGACAGGACGGGTGGGGAGAGTGGCTCAGATTCCCCAGGGTTTGTTTGCCTTTCCCAGCCTCAGAAGTCCCCATTCCTGGGCAGGGAAGAGTCTACCAGGCTTTGCACCTGGAGGTAGGACAGCCAGTACTGTCAGTACCTGGCCTTCACCTGCAGGAGCTAGGGTACAGCTGCTGGGTGTGTTTAGAATAGGGAGTGAGAAGGCCTTTGGCCTGTCATGGCCCTGCACCATGCTTCAGCCCACTTGCATCCCTGCCTCCTCATCTCTGCCTCCCTCCTTTGAGCAGCCAACTGCCAAGTTCCTGAGCTGTTAAATACCCACCTTGTCATGTCATCTTTCCCATCCCAGGCTTGCTTGCCTCCTGAAGGACAAGAAAGTACCCCTATGGGGGACCCTGGCTACCCCAGCTTTCTTCCCCTCTGACACGTGCCTGCTAGTGGCTCCTAGAGAGGTGGAATTCAAAACATGGTCCCTATAGTCCAGGACTGGGAAATGGCAGGCAGCTGCCTCCCCCGGGACTGTGGGATAATGTTTTCAAAAGGGTTCAGCCACTCTCCCGGGGTGGGAAGGGGTGAGCTGAGGCTGCCATGGGGCAGTGAGGAAGTGGAGAGGTGTCGCTGGACCCTTGCCCCACTCATATGGCATGCGTGATCCCTTGATGAGTGTGGTGCTGGGCCGTTGGGTCGGAACTATTAGGAGATGGGGACTATGTTTTTCTCTGCAGCTCAGCATTGCGAAGAAACGTGACCCACTGCTCCGAGAGTTCCAGGAGGGCCCCCTGCTCTTCCCACCCACCTACAAATTTGACAGGAACTCCAGCAACTATGACACCAGGTGAGAAGGCCCTGCCAGGAGGGACTCAGCTGGCCATGGCTCTGGAATTAGCCTGTGAGGAGGAAGTAAGCATGCTTAAGATAAGGGCCAGGAGGCCCAGGAAATGGGGTTGTGTCAGTCCTAGTGGCAGTGAGAGCTGCCTCAGAATAAAAGTGTCAGGGAAAAAGGAGTAGATACAGCCGGCACCTCTCTGGAGTGGTGCCTTCTGCTCCCCTCATGAGATGCTGTCTGTGGGCGCTGGCCCAGATGGGCCTCAGAGAAAGCAGGACGGGGAGGTGGTGCTGACAAGGGCAGAGGAGAAAGGGCGGAGTCAGCGGACTTCTGTCTCTGGAGGGCCTGCACTTCAACATCCTGGGAACCCCTGTCCCCACTTTGCAGGACCTTCTGGAGCCCACACCGGGGGCAGAAAGCTCAGCTCAGCCAGTTAATGGTATTAAGCCCTCTAGCCCTGGCTTGTCAGTGGGTCAGGAAATGTGTGGGAAGATGAAATAGTATTCAGTGAAGACCTTTATGGGGGACAAAACAGAGATAGCGCATCTGGTAGTTAGAAGCACAGGTCTGCACTTCATTAGCTGTATGACCTTGGGCAAGGTATTTAAGCCTCAGTTTTGTCATCTATGAAATGGGGATGGTAACAATACCCACCTCATGGGGTTGACAGTTGAATGAGACTTGCATATGTGAAGCCCAGTGCCTGGCACCCATACGCATCATTGATAACTGCTGTTGTTATTTTTAGATTCATGTTTTCAGGTGGTAATTTTACTAAAACCCTTTTTAAGAAGCCGAGAAGGGGCCAGGTAACCACCAAAACTGGGGCTGAAGCAGGGGGACAAAAGCAGCTCTCGCAACAGGTCCTGACTCGATTTAGGACAGGGACCATAATCTCTTTGCAGAAAAAAAGAAGAACTCGTTCTGTGTTATGGCAGGCAACTCTGCTTCCTTCCAGCAGGACTGTCTTAGGAAGGCGGTGGCTGTAGGGCTATCCAGGCCTCTGGGCATTTAGGGGATGAGTAGGTATCCCCACAGCCAGGTCAGAATAAGAGGCAGAGTTGCAGGCCCGGTGTTGGAAGTGGTATGGCAGAACCAAAATGTTCCCGCCAAGGAAGGAGGAGAGGGTGAGTCATTTCAGGAGTATGGAACAAAACAGAGTGGGGTCACAGCTAGGACATTCCACATAAGAGGAGGCACTGAACACTGAGGACAGGGCCCAGCCTGGGCAATAGAGCAGGCAGGAAGGAGTTAAGAGGGCATGCTGTAGCTGGCAGGCTGGACCACATCCACAGCTGCAGGGAGACTGCCAGTCTTCCCAACCAGTCACGGGAAATAGGAGGCTTTGAGGGGACAGACTGGAGCCTTGGGGTCTGGGACCCTTTACTAGTTGACTTCTAAACCTTGCTTGCATCAGGAAGAAAGCTGGTGATGGACCATCTAGCCATGTGTGTCCCTTTGCCCTGGGATATGATAGGGAGACCACAGAGACTGGACATTCATTGCAAACAGCTGGGTCTGGATCTGGAGTTGGCAGGGGCTGACAGTGAGTAGAAAGGCTAAGGGACTTCTGCAGGGGGCTCAGCTAGGGAGCGGAAAAGCTGGGACTCACACTTCATTCTCTGGACTCTGTGGCCCACAGTGCTTTCTCCTAGCCAACAGTGCCTCAGAACTCACAGCCAGTCTTGCCAGCCGCAGCAAAAAGGAGGGCAAGACCGGGGCAGCAAACGCTGGCTCAGGAGGAGGCCGATACCAATTTCCACATTTCCTCATTGTGAGTGACATTATCGAGCAATTACCATGTGCCAGGCATTGTGCAAAGGGCTTTACAGGCATCAGTTTACTTAATTCTTACCAAGTCCCCCCTCAGTAAACACTGTTATTACTGACTTTTTACAAAGAAAGAAACCGAGTCTCAGAGACTATCTGAGTAAGGTGGTAACAGAGTAAGTAATCCAGCAAGAATTTGAACTGAAGTCTGTATGATCCCAGACCCATGAGCTTTCAGTACTGCCTCTCCTTGTCTGGGGCCCAGGAAATGAAGGCATGTCTGGGCAGGAGGAGGGGACACTACAGGGGGACATCAAAACTGAAATATTCTGGACTGGAGCCAGGGTCCACAGGCAGCTGGGCGTTCCTGCAGTGGGCAGGGCCTTAGCCCAACACGGGGAACAGAGACATCGCTGTCTGATCAGACTGGTCGAAAACCCAGTCAGACACCATCTCTGCTGGGAAGCCTCCTTCCCCGGTCTCAGTGACAGGGAGCTTCTCTCCTGCCCTCATGCTGCCTCTGTGCCTTGTACACACTCTGCTTCCAGTGTTGCCTTTAAGACACAGCGTGCTTTTCTTACTGTACTCTGAGTGCCTGGAGAGCAGAGGTGATCTGATTTATACCATCCCTGGTGTGTAGCACAGTGCCTGGCACATGTTTGAATGGGGAGCCTAAGAAGACAAAAGGAGAAGACACTAATCCAGCCAGTCTAGTAGAGGGACCCACCCATGGCAACAGATCGAAATAAACACTGTTAAGCCCAGGAGTTGGCCAGTAGAAGGTTCCCAGAACTCCGCATGGAAATGCCGAAGGAGGTTGGAAAGAGGCTGGCAGCCAGGGCCAGCAGGGGTCAATCACAGTTGCCGTCATGGGGAGTATTTTGAAGGAGGCAGTGAAGTTTGGCAGAAAGGAGTTGGGCAGATATTATGATCAGTCAGCAGCCCTGATGAGAGGCACCATGAGGGTGGAGCCTGACCCAGCCAGGAACCTGGCCTGTCCCAGCTGTACAAAGTGACTGAGGGAGAATTGTGTGCAGGGCACAGTACACAGCTTTGCTCAGCCACCATCCTGTCCTCAAGCCAAGATGTAATGAGAAACGGGTTCAGCTCCATTACAGAGGCAGGTGAAAGGGCTGAGGGTGGGAAATCCTGTTAAAGCCAGGGATTGGCAAGAGGGTTTTGTTACAGTTGACACTGGGAGCCCAGTCACTCTGCTTGACGATGAGCAGAGGAGATTATGATCAATCTAGTCAAGACTTATGTCCCGTCTGTGCCCCAGAGGCTTAAAGTGCCTGACAGGTTAACCAGAGCTCAGTGAGCCTCAAAAACAGACCCATCTACAGGGAGCTGATGGGAAAGATGCTTTCAGACCCTGAAATTAAACGTGTCACTACTTTTGGTTCAGTAAATTCTCAGTTTTCTAGAATCTTGCAGAGCTAAAACCCGTTGCCGTTGAGTCGATTCCGACTCATAGTGACCTTACTTGGTTTTAATTTTTTGAAAGTAGAAAGTATACCAATTCATCTTCATAAACAATTCTTGTGCGAAATTACAACCATTCAGCCAAAAAGCATTAGCGAGGCCCCGCTCTGGTGATGCAGGCTGAAAGGCAGTTCTTGCTGCCCTGATGGATTACAGGTGGGGCAAGCTGCAGGAGACGGTGGATGGAACATGGATTTTGTAGTCCGCCGACCTGGGCAAGCGTCTGGCTCCCACCTGGACAGGAAGACCTCTCTGAGCCTAAGTGTCCGCCTGTAGCGGAAAAATGTGACCTGGCCTGCAGAATTAGAATAGTCTCTGAGGCACTGTCATAGTGCCTGGCACACCGAAGGACCCAGTTTTCAATGGTTATTATTAGAAATGGGGAACTAGGAGAATAGATGGAGTACTGAATTTGTGCACATTTATTTTGCTTGTTTCTTGTCTTTTGTCAGACATGAGCTCCTTGTAGATTCTGTGTATTTTAATCTCAGTTGCCTTGTGCATAATAACAAACAAACAAACAAAAAAAACATTGCCGTTGAGTAGATTTGGACTCATAGCAACCCTGTAGGGCAGAGTAGAACTGCCCATATGGTTTCCAAAGATCGCCTGGTGGATTCTAACTGCCGACTTTTTGGTTTGCAGCCGTAGCTCTTAACCACTACACCACAGGGTTTCCTTGTGCATAATAAGGACTTGGTAAATCACAATTAAAAGAAGGAGCAATACAGATGTTCAGTGATGAGCTTGGGCCAGGCAGTGGAAAAAAGAGTAAAGGGAACAGGCTGAGAGGTGCTGGAAGGAAGGCGGGACAGGCTATGGCCAGGAAACTGGGAAGGGCCCTGATGGTGACAGGGAGTGTGGGCTCTTAACCAGAATAGGGGAGTCGAGGAGGGGGAAATGCTTTGGAAGAGAACGGTGCATTAGTTTAGGTCAGTACTGCTTTAAGCATTGCTAGGCCCTGAACGTCCAAGGCAGATTCAGGGATCCGACACCTGTCACCTCTGGGATGGGAATACCACATTCAGATGGCCTCTGAATCCCGCTGGGAAGAGTGAAAGCTTGGAAACCACCCCAGGAGCCCACGAGAAGATGGTGGTTTAGCCAGTTACCACTTCTTGACCACCCCCTCGACACACCTAAGTTTATTTACTCCTCACAGTGGCTCTTTGAAGTGAGGGCTGTTATCACCCCATCTTACAGGTAAAGAAACTGAGGCTTAGAGTGGTGAAGTCACTTGCCCAAGGGCACATAGCTCTTAATTAACAGGGCAAAGCGTCCCTCCAGCTGGGCTCCAGTTCTGGAGGCAGAGTTGACCTCCTCCATGCCATTCTGCCTCCATCGTTGGAATACTGTATTGCTGCTAAAGTGACACTGTGTCAAAAGTGTTTATTTAAAATACCAATTGAATAAAATAGAATATAAAAATAGCATTTAAAACTGATTACAAGTATATGAAACTACATATTTAGATCAGATGAGTATTTTTGAATAGAGAGACTGAGTTTGGGGTTTTTTAGCCTGCTTGGGTTTTATAAGTAGTTTATTGAGGACCTACTATGTCCCAGGCCCTGTACTAATGCTGGGGATACAAAGGAGACTCCAAGAGCCAGTGCTTGCCTTCAGAGCTCACACACAAACTGATATGCTGACTGGGAAACAGAAAATTACGATGTAATATAATTGCATAAGTACTGGTAGAAAATGCTTTGGGGGTAGAAAGGTGAGGTCAGGAGCAGCTTTATGACAAAGGCAACGTTGGACATGGGCTTCTCCCAGATGAAGAAGGGCATTCCAGGGAGCAAAAACTGCAAGAGTAGAAGGTCCAGAGGCTTGTGAGAATCACCACAGTGAGGTGGGTCCAGGAAGGTGTTGGGAAGCAAGGTAGGACTGGGGATCAGACACCTGAGCACCTCAAAAGCCTTTCTTGGGGACTTGAACTTTATTCTGGAGGCAACGAAGACTTCTTAAAGGTTTAAAGTAGGGAGTCATCTGATCAGACTTTACTATTCTTTGGCTTCATTCAAGAAAGAGGAGCCTCTACCTGGGGGAAGTACCCAGAAACATCCACTGTCCTTCCCATCACCGCTTCCAGGACTCAGGGCCGATGGTCTCCACTTGGAGGGTAGGGTCTGGGGGCCCAGATGGACTTAGAGAAGGTCCTTGTAGCTGCTTGGGCAGAGCTGGGCCGGGGATCAGAGACTTGCCTGTCTTTGAGTAACTTTAGTTACCTAGAGGAGGAAGGCACGCCTGTCTCCAGGGGTTGTACAGCCTCTGTCTCATGGCCCTCAGGGAAGCTGGTAATTGAACAGCAGATCTCAGTTTACTCTTGAGAAAAAAGAATCATATAGTTGCCAGTGTCTGCAGAGTGTTTGCTTTGTACCAGGCACTGTGCTAAGCATTTTATGTACTTTATGTCATTTAATCATCTCAGCAACCCTAAGAGGTAACTACTATTATTATCTCTATTTCACAGATTAGGAAACAGGCCTAAGAGGGGTTGGCATGGTGATTAAGAGCACATGCTCTGTTGTCATGCTGCCTGGCCTTGACTCCTGGCTTCCTCTAGCATCTGTGTGACTTTGGGAAAGTTACTTCCCCTCAGTCTTAGTTTTCTAGTGTTGCTATTAATAGAAATACCACAAGTGAATGGCTTTAACAACCAGAAATTCATTGTCTCACAGTTTAGGAGGCTAGAAGTCCAAATCCAGGGTGCCAGCTCCAGGGAAAGGCTTTCTCTCTGTCAGCTCTGGGGGAAGGTCCTTGTCATCAGTCTTTCCCTGATTTGGAGCTTCTTAGCGCAGGGGCCCCAGGTCCAAAGGACATGCACCACTCCTGGCCCTTCTTGCTTGGTGGTAATGAGGCCCGTCTCTGCTCTGCTGGATTCTCTCTTTTATATCTCAGAAGAGACTGACTCAAGATACAGCCTAATCCTGTAGATTGAGTCCTGCCTCATTAGCATAACTGCCTCTAATCTTGCCCCATTAACATCATAGAGGTTAGGATTTACAACACACAGGATAATCACATCAGATCACAAAATGGTGGACACCCACACAATACTGGGAATTATGGCCCAGCCAAATTGACACACATTTTGAGGGGATGCAATTCAATCCATAACACCTTCTAAGCCTCACTTTCTTTACCTGTAATAAACAAATGACAGTGGTGGATCTTAGGTACGTAGTAAGCACTCCATAAATCCTTCTTTTTCTTTTCCCAAAGTTCACACCTTTAGTATATGGGGAAGCCAAATTCAAGCTCTTTGTTTGCAAATTTCAAATCAACGTCTTTGATCTGCTGCTGCTCATGTTCAAGAAAGAAGCAAAGCTTTGAAATGGAATATTTCTGAGTCACAATTTGATTCATAAAAACGTGGGCTGGACTGAGGTGACAAATGCCAGCGTACCTTTGATTCTGATGGCACCCTCCCACCTGCTGCGGTGCTCACCTCAACTCTGGCCCGGGGGTTTCACGGCCAGCAGGGAGACTCCGGTATTTGGGGTTCTAGCAAGCTTTTAGGAGTGCCTTCCTGCTCTCATGCCAACCCTTTCTTCTTCCCTATTCTGTCCCCAACCCCCAGTGAGAAAAAACGCAAGCCTGCCTGGACCGACCGCATCCTGTGGAGGTTGAAGCGGCAGCCCCAGGCCAGCCTCCACACTCC
Organism: Elephas maximus indicus; assembly: GCF_024166365.1. Taxonomy (NCBI): domain Eukaryota; kingdom Metazoa; phylum Chordata; class Mammalia; order Proboscidea; family Elephantidae; genus Elephas; species Elephas maximus. Next base: position 20,193,970 of record NC_064837.1, read on the forward strand.
TAGTCAGCCAGTCCCTCACTTCTCCCTGTCTATGAGGAGCTACGTCAGCCACATGATGTACTGCATCAGTGACCATAAGCCCGTCACCTGCACCTTTGACTTGGAGGTGAACTTCCAAGCCGCCCGGCACGTGGCACAGGACCAGCCATCCTGGGCCACATCCCCAAACCCCACCAGCCCTGGACTCTGATGTCAGCTCATCCCCCAGGGAGACTGTAGGAGGACATGATTGCCTTTCCTCCCAGGTCAGGTATCCCAGCTCTTCTTAGGAGCTGTTGATGGCTTTGTCTGTCAAAAACACATTCAAATCCTTTGTGAATAGGTTTCCATTTCCTCTCCATACTTCCCTAGGGGCTAATGAGTTCCATTAGGTTTATTACCTACTGTGTGAAGTAGGACTTTCTCTTATTTGTCCTAAGCTTACCTGGATCAAGTTTCAAAAGGAGCTCTCTCCATCCTTGTATCTTGCCATCTAATGACCATGGCAGCGTTCACCTCCTTCAGGCTGCTGGCTGCCCATTCAGCCTTCGCCTTTTCCTACCGGCTTGTTTGTCCTTATACCATTGTGCCCTTCCAAATTCCTATAGCTGCTCTCACCAGTCTCCCCCAGCTCCCGCAAAATTGGATCTGGGCCTTTGGGTCAGGAACCCTAGAAGCCTGCGAGCTTATTTCTTAAACCTCTGAGCAACCCCCCTCCTCACCCCTCAGCACTTGGCTCCCTGTGTTACCCACCTGGCTCTCAGCCCTGTCCTCCCTGGCAGGACTGGCCGTGCCAACAAGCCTTTGGCCCTTTTTCTTTCCAGCTAGCCAGCCAAGGTCTGATACTTTTCAGGGCAGCCTAGTGGAGTTCCGTGTCCATTCCCCCTGGGTGGCCCCCTCTCCTCACTGACCCCGATACATTGGAAAGGCACAGGAGAGCCTCCTCATGGGGGACTGATGTTAAGGGATTTCAACCTCTTCCCACCCCTGTGTGTAGATGAAGCCATTATTGTCTGCCCCACTGATCACCCTGATGCCCGAGGGCCTGTGGA